>NC_064923.1:613949351-614574351 GCF_023897955.1 Schistocerca gregaria
TTTATTGCAATGACACCACACACTTTGTTTTACCACTATCCTGATGAAATGGCACAGGTTTTCAATAAGCAAGAACGGAATACAAAAAAAAGTACTTACATCACTGAATTTTTTTAAAATTTTTCAATGTATTCTCCTTTACATTAACGCACTTGGTCCAACAATGTTCCAGTGCCTTGATCCCATCTATAAAATGAGTTTCCTCCAGGCCTGTAAAATAGCTGTCAACTCCAGCAATCAGTTCTTTGTTTGAAGTAAATCTTCGTCCAACAAGAAAAATTTTCAGTTTTGGGAAGAGATGGAAATCTGATGGAGCCATACCAGGTGAAGAAGGTGGGTGTGGCAACAATTCATAACTTAGTTCATGTAATTTTGTCATGTCCATTCTCATGTATTTTTGATCCAGTGCCAAGAGCCACAGCATCCATCCCGCAGATAATTTTTTCATATCTAATTCTTCAGTTTTAACATGATATGCCCTTTCAAATGATATCTGCCAAGCATGAGCAGTTTCACACACTTTCAATCTGTGATCCTCCACGATTATTTGGTGCACTTTTGCAATGATTTCTTGGCCGACCACTGTGCGCATCACCATCTAAGCTCTCCCGACCAAATTTAAATTCATTTTTCTGCGTTGCATCAGTTGAATATGAAGAAGCAGATTCCCCAGTGTATTCTCGAAATCTGCATGAATGTCCTTTGCTTTCATACCTGTCTTTATGAAGTACTTAATCACTAGTCAAACCTTTATTCCCCCCCCATCTTCGGAAATCACTACGCAGAAACAACAACAGAGCCACGTCACCGCTGCAGCTCTCTTCCAAGAGCACTGACGTGGCACATGTTTAAAGGCAACAGTCCAATGACTATCACATGAACAACTTGTTGCGCTAGCACTGACCTCTCATGGTGATTACGAGAACTTTTCAAACCGTCCTCGTAAAGCAGCTCACGAGACTGTGTTTCTGACCTTATCAGCAACAGCTTGACAACTGACCTTTTGTATACATTGATTGTATCCCAAAACTCTGATCAAAGATTAATTGAATTTATGAAATTTATAATTTTCTTGTTAGTCCACTTCTCAAAAAAAAAAAAAAAAAAAAAAAAACACTCACTCACACACACACACACACACACACACACACTAGACAAAACAGGTGGCTAGATGCACAAATTTTTAAAATTAGAACAAAAGTCAATTTTTTTCCACTTACATGCTTGACTGCAGCATTGTGGGTGAGAAAAGTAGGAAACAAAGATGACAGCAACAAGGAAGCATTTACATAGAAGGTAGGAGATTAAATATTGCCCTGCAATATGAAATTATCTCTACCTTTGGTAGGCAACACCAGCAACCTCTCCACAATATATCGACAAATACCTGCAGTACACATCAATATTAGTGGAAAATATGGTTTACTTAAATGCACCTTATGGGAAGATTCCTGTCACAGAGAGCTTGGCACTTAAAATTCCATCAACAGAATTTTGATGGGTGTAAGTCTATTGACAAAAACCCAATGAAATTTTCAAGAATTATTGTGCCAGTACAGCTTGTACACACATATGTAGAGAATGGCCTTTGAAGTGTGGCACTGTGATATGATATTTCCATTAAAAAATTAAAAAAAATATACAGACCCACCCACTGGTTTTTGCATTCTGAGTTACTTCAGTCATTCCAATATTTGAAAACAGTATTAACGAATGGGATTAATCGATATTTTCAAAATATCCTCCTCTAGTTTCCTTTGCTTCTTCCGAGTGTCAACAATGTATTGCTATTTTATCTCCACCTTTCACACAACTTGCATTATCTGAACATGAAACATTTTACAGGCGTTCAGAGATACCAACACAAACAACAGAGAGAGAGAATTCATTTTATACCTTACATTTTTTGTGTTAAATGTAATTGCATGAACCATTTTCTGTCACTCCTTCCGTATCTCTCTCTCGAACCATTTTCTGTCACTCCTTCTGTATATATATATATATATATATATATATATATATATATATATATATATATATATATATATATATCTCTATCTCATATTTGTGTACATTAACTCTTCATCCTTTCTGTATATCCCTTACCCAATGAAACCAAGATGTTGGCTGTTAAGAGTAAAAGAAGCTGGATCAATTTCATTGTAATTTTCCTATAGACATTTTTAAATTAAATGGTTATCCAATATGGTATCAATGAGTTTTCAGTATTCTGTGATTATTTTACATGCAGTTTTCTTTATCTGCTTAACTACGTTAAATGCAAAACCATCTCATATTTTACAGGTGTGCTACATACAGGAAGCAACAACCGTGTGCACATTCTGGTCAATATTGCTGACGTTAGTGATCATATGTGCACAACATGTGTTTGCTTGTGTTTTCCTTGCTGAACACAGCCTGGCCAAAATCTATAATGTGTAACAATCTTTTCGTTGTGGCTGTCCGAAATTCAACAGGGTCACCTTTATGCAGAGTGGCAATCTATCCTTTTTCCCAATATTGTTGATTTTTCAACTTGGGAGTTTCCATTGTTTGAACTCTGTATACAGGTAAACAATGTTTTTTGAAGAAATGAAAGAATTCCACGACAAGGAAAATATCAACTTGCCTTTTTCAGTTCTGTCCAGCTGCTTATTCAAAAGTAACAAGAATTTAGTTTTCATGTCTCTTTTACGCATGTGGAATTTTCCTGAAATGGGAGAGCACAGATTGAAAAAACATCTCATCACCACTATCAGCTGATGACTTTCCTTTCTTTCCATTTCAAAAACTTCTTTATTTCTAGTTTTGGCTTGTAGCAGCAGCATATAAGGAAGAGAAATGTGCGACAGATATGCACTTCGTGTAGCAGGCCATACCAGGCGGCATTAGCCTCAAGTGTGGCACTTAGCTGCCAACCCTGTTGTTCGAAGCCTCGAATGTACCTCAAACATTTTATCAATCATGGAAAGACATATCACTCTCCTTCCACACACACACACACACACACACACACACACACACACACACACAAATTGAAATGTTAGCTATATTTTGTATGCAGCAATGTATGACCAAATGTTAACTGTCCAGCAACTAAATTCTTCATTGGAAACTTTTCAAAATATGCCCAGCGGTTTATTTATTTTTGAAATAACACAATAAATGTGGCAGCAGTGAAAAGAAAAGCATTTCATTACCAACCAATAACGTGTAACTATAGGACATGGAAAAAAAAGTTTTTTAACCGTGTAGTTGCCTTAGAATCCAATGAGAATGACTGCATTGCGGGGAACGTACGCATATCTAGAAACCATGGTTTTTAATTATTTACACATGAAGTAAAAACTTTACAGAGAAACTAAGTAGAGAGATGAATGTAGCTTTGCTTCATTTACATGAAACAATTTTTTATGCACATCTAATGAAACTAAACTTATATCTTAAGACACTACTGGATGAAGCAACCAGTGCTCCCTGCTGCACCAGGCAATACCATACAGAAACATGGCAATGCCATATCACTGTCATCCCAATGCAAACCAGTTAAGTTGCTTCAACTACTTTTTTAAGTGCTCAACCAATGTCTGGCCACAGAGAAGCATTCACCTCGCTATTCAGCACCAATCAGGACAGGTGGAACTGAATCACATACTCCACCAGGGTTTCGACTATCTCTCATCGTGCCCTGAAATGAGTGTCCAACCACTATCCTTCCCAGTGGTATTCCACCACCGACTGAACCTACACAATATTCTTGTCCATCCCTACACAAACCCTGCTCCCATCCCATTGCCTCATGGCTAATATTCCTGTAACAGACCTAGATGCAAGCCCTGTCCTATACATCCCACCACCACCACCACCAACTCCAGTTCAGTCACTGTCATCACCTATCCCATCAAAGGCAGGGCTACCTGTGAAACCAGACATGTGATCTACAAGCTAAGCTGCAACCACTCTGCTGAGTTCTGTGTGGGCATGAGAACCAACTATCTCTCTACATGAATGACCAACAATGAACTGTGGCCAAGAAACAGTGGGCCACCCAGTTGCTGAGCAAGCTGTCCAACACATTCTTTATTTCAATGGCTGCTTCAACAGCCTACCATCTGGATCCCTCTAGTCAACACCAATTTTTCTGAATTGCGCAGGTGGGAACTCTCCCTACAACATATCCTACATTCCCATAAACCACGTGACCTCAACCTTCTTTACTCATTGCCCTTTACCCACCTATCCACCTTCCCTGTTCCCATTTCAGTACTACACAGCCCTCTATTCCACCAACACACGCATAGTCTTTTTACTTCTCTACTTTCTTCCTGCCACACCCTCCCCCTCGCCCTGCCCTCTGTCTAGCCTCCCAACTGCACCTAGCTGCCTTACCCTCTCCCAACCTAGTCCCTGTATGCTCCCACAAGCAGCACTTTACTGTCCCCTGCTATCCCTCCTCTTCCCTACCCCAGCTGCTGCCTTACCTCCACCATACAGTTTGCTCCTCCCATCATGCATTGCGGCTTGTAATCTGGGCTTGGCAGCCAGAGACTGTGGTCATGTGTGCACGAGTTGTGTTTGCATAAGTGTATGTTGTCCAATTCTGATGATGGCCGGTTTGGCCAAAAATTTTGTTTGACAATGTCTTTTTGTTGTGCCTATCTGCAACTAAACCTCTCCATATGTGGTGAGTAGCAACTATCCTCCTCATAATATTGTCGTTCCATCATGGATTTTCCATTGTTTGAAATTATGACATTATAAATTTGTTTTCAGTATTATTTTCCATTCTGAAAGTTCTTAGTTCAATGTTTCCTAGCTTTTTTTTTTCTTTCAGGAAGTTCTGAAAGTTAATTGATATATTTTGTAACCTAGTGTAATTTACAATGCTGGTAAGATCACATGATCCACATTATTCATAAACTGAGTACTCTGTTTTCACCAGTGTTAAATTTGGAATGCATTTAAGCCCCTCCACAAACACCAGCTAGTCCAGTAACTGTAAGTAATGTGACAAATGAATGTTCATTGAGTCAGTTTCATTGAACCCATACATTTATTACATAAATAGAGAACTAGGCAAATCAGTGAATCTTACCTCCTTGCTGGCTTAACAATTACAGAACAGCAATGTAAGAAAAATGAAATAACTTAAGTAAAAAGATATTTACAGGTGATACAAATTTAATGTCAGGCATAATTCTTACCTCCAACACCCCATCCAACAACACCCATTCCATTTATCATTGTAGTATGAGAATCAGTGCCTACAACTGAGTCAGGGTATAGTACTTCAGAGTCACTGAACACAACTCTTGCCAAATATTCCAGATTCACTTGATGCACTATTCCTGAACCCGGAGGCACTATTAACATGTTACGAAATGCCTTTGCTCCCCACTGAAAGGAACATTATGTAAAATAAGTTATATTTCCACTCAAAGCACTCTTTACACGTAATGTGAAACAGTTAAAAATAAAACACTTAAGTAGTAGGTATAACAATCATAGTGATGCTATGGGATATGGAAATATATTTACTCTAGCCAACATACAATGTTGCACCGCTACTGACCACTAATTCCCATCTTGTTTGCATCCGGTGTGTGGAAGCAAATTGCTGCCTGCCTACTTCTATATGAATTTTATCTTCAACATCCTCATTTTGGTCCTTATACAGAACATGCAACTGATACAACAGAACTGTTTTCCAGCGTGTGTGAAATACTAGTACTCAGTAATAAACAATCAAATGCAGATGGATTAGGTTCACCTCTGCACACACTGCATGCACCACCAGCAGACACTAGTTTAAAAAATACAAGTCCTAAAGAGATTGCAAAATTCATCAGGTCACTAAAAAGTAGTAGTTCTGTGGGTTATGATGGTGTTTCTATAAGCTACCTTTGCAATAAATCAATGACTAGGGGTTACTTCCTGGATTTATCTCTGGATAAATGTTGCATCACAGGAATGTTTTGGTCTACAGTAAATCATAAAACACTTAATTAAGAGTTATTGGCATTGAAATACCTGCTTCCACTAGGAGTCTATCGACAGGGCTTATTAAGAAAGCTACAGTCACAAGGCAGACTCCTTTGTGGTGCACAGGGTTATTTTAGGCCTACATAGAAGATGCTGCTGATCCATAAGTGATACTTATGGTCTAATTGGGTTAATATTTCTATTTGCTTCCCAAGAAGTGTTCCCCAGAAAGAAAAAGGTAGTTTAATTTCTGGTTACTGGTTGTCTTTAACTGCTTTCTGGGCTGTAATCTTGTCAGTTTGCAGTCAAAGTCAGTCCTAGAAAATGATATTTGTCTATCACTCCAGCCTCTAGATTTATTTCAGCGTGTGAGTGATGGGAACAAATTGTGCTGAAGCACCTAATACACGATTCTATAGGCAAAATAAAAAGACATGATGATGTGTTCATAACCATGTCTTTTGAATGACCAGTTGAAAATGTTCTGCTGAGTATAGTGACACAGGACTATAGTAAACACAGTAATTGCCGACACACAAGGCTGATGATACATTTCATATCGAAAAAGCGGCACTTGTTTTTATAGTAACTGCAATGAAGGTAGCACTCAAGACTGAAGGATCCTGTTTTCTTGTACATGTTTATTACTAAAAGCCATTTCAATTCACTCAGAAATACCAGCGGAGTAAGAATTTTAATAAAAGTTGGTAGTTAGCATCACCAGTGTAACATAGGTAAGATATGGTGTCACCATGTTGTATTGTATGCCTTTGTGAGTCAAGGAAGACTGGCACCTGCATGAACTAGATTGGAGGCCTCCCTGGTGGCATTCCAGTCATGAACGGTGTGTAAATCTAGATCTTAGAAATCCATATCGAAATTATGAAAGCAAATTTCTTGCTTCCAGACATCAGCAAAGTCTGAACATTTGTTCTAAAGTGTTTGCATACATTCACCACTAAACTAACCTGTCTGTAGCTGTCTACAATGTGGGGTATTTCACCAGGTTTCAATATTGGTACAATGATACTTTTTATCTTTTAAGGGACAAAACACCCTCTCACCAAATTTTGTTAAACACACAATACTTTGTTTGCTATAGTTGTTAAGGTTGTGAACATTTCGTTGAGTATGTTATCTGGGCTGGGGAGGTATATTTGCATTATGTACGGCCACTGTTGAATTCTCTGTCTGTATAAAGGGGTAATATAGGTCTATCTGTTAGGTGTTCAAGATCAAGTACTAGATTCCTTTAATATTCAATCCTGAGTACAATCTAGGTGAAAATTGGAGGACACAGTATGCCAACAATAATTCAGCTACATCAAAAGAACTGATATGAAGTTCTCTTTGTTCTAAAATTTCAGGCATTTGGCCTGGAAGAATGAACATTAATGCATTTTAATTTTGTCTACACATGGACGTCTGTTATATGTGCACCTACTGAAGCAATTTATGTGGCCTGTTCAAACAATTCCAGAACTTCCTCCGCAAAATCTTCGTCTGCTTACCTTTTACTTATTGTCCATCGTCTCCTTCAAAATACTGTTCTCCACAATTTATATACAGCTCCCAATGCCATTTCCACATCCAGGTGCAGTCTCAGTACACATCTTGCGTGAGTGCGCAAAATGCCGCCCGCAAATTCTCTTTTTTATTTCATCTATCACTGCAAATCTTCGTTGGAAAATTGGGGTTTTAATCTTTGGAAATAAAAAAGTCCACAGGGGACAGGTCTGGAGAGTGCAGAGGATGAGGCAGTACAGCAATATCATTTTTTGTGCAATAGTCACGCACCAACAGGAATGAACGGGGGAGGGGGGGGGGGGGCGTTATCGTGATGCAAGAGCTGAGAATTGGCTCACCACATTTTTGGCTGTTTCCTTCTGACAAGCAGCACAACACATCCCAATAGTACCACTGATTAACAGTTTGTCCATGTGGAATGAATTCATGAAGAACTAATCCTTCAAAGTCAAGGAAAAGTATTCGCACTGCTTTGACATTGGACTTGATTTGATGAGCAGTTTTTTGTCTATGAGAACCTGAGAACCTTTTCTGAACCGTTGTGAAGACAAACTCGGTCTCAACATCATACTCATAGGCCCACTTCTCGTCACCAGTTATGATTCTCTTAAGGAACATCTCATTCTCATTTGCATGATCCAAAAGCTTTTCACAGATTGCAAGTCAAAGATCTATCTGGGCTTGACTCATGAGCCATGGGACGAACTTGGTGCCAACACAATGCATTCCAATATGCTGTGTCAGGATTTCATAACACGATCCAACTGAAACATTAGATCTTCTGCAATCTTCCAGTCAGTCAGTCTTCATCTGGCACAGATAATTTCATTGACGATTCTGACATGAGCGTTGTTGGTAGATGTCAAAGGGCTTCCTGAACAAAAGTCATCTTTAACTTCTGATGGCAATTTTTAAACCGTGTGAACCATTCTTAGCACCAAGTATAGCTGTAGCACTCAACACAGTAGGTTCCTGCATCATTTAGTGTGTGTCTGTAATGGTTTTCTTAAGCTCCATGCAAAATTTCACATTGACGCATTGCTCCTCTAGCTCTGCCATCTCCAAGTTTGCATACCATGCAACACAATGTTCTACTCAATATAGCATTGAACAATAACTAACAGAAATATAACAATGAGACCTAGCAGGTACACATTACACACAGGCATATGCAGGGATGCAAACCACATTTCACTTTAACACACCATTGGCACAAAGTTATGAATGTTACGGCATTTTTTGAGCAGACCTCGTATTGTTCACACCAAGTCTACTTTCGTTGTTTTATTAAATTCTGTGCTACTTCTCATAGCCATTAATTTAATTTCATATAATTAGCACAAGGCTGTCACCTTTGTCATAGTGATTCTCTTCACCTGTTTCTGATAGCTTTTTTTAAGGCAATGGTATCTGGAAGAGTAGTGTACTATTGTTATGCATTGCACGAGTAAATCCACAGTGCAAGCAGAGCACAGTCTTGCTGACGAATCTCGAGGCATGGTGATCCGCATACTGCCACTGCAGGATCTTGGCTGATAACATACCCCACTACTTCTGGTGTTACATCAGCATGTGACAAGATACCATGATAGCCTTCTGTTGCCAGGTAGCAAAACATATAAATGGACTCAACGGTCCATCCAATGGCAAAAAGTTCAGCAACAGAGTTCAGCAGACCTGTGTATTTGGTCAGGAAGCTGCTATGTAGTCATAATCTCAAATGTACGATACAATGGCGAGTCCACAGCTGCTGGCTAAGTGGATGATTATACAGTCAGTGCGTAAACTTAAGAGCAAACAGCATTTGTGATGAAGGCAGTGGCCCCCATCAGAATTCCACTACCGAAACCCACTTATCTTGCTGTGGCAAACCCTCACCACTTGCTGAATAAACTTGCAGCATCTAGATGATAGAGTGGCTATGCTATTCTGGTAGACCAAATAATGATCCTCCACCTCTCAAAATAGACCCCTGAAGCAGCCTGTTACAGTAACTACAATTGATGTTTCTTGCACTATCTCAGCAATGTCCTTCCCTTGAGATACTGTGACATATGCTTCAGAGCAGTATGCTTCTCAAATGGCTTTACTTAGGGACCACCCATGTAGATGATCAGAATCTTACTGGAGATGGCATTGTGTCATGCATGCAAGATAAGGACTGTGTAATGTTAAGTTCATTGCAGAAAAGATGCCATACATGGTGCTAAAAGGCTGTGGAGTTGCTGCTTTCATCCTACAACAGTAAAAACCCATGAGGAGCTGCTCAGCTATCTAAGAGCTACTACCTGCATTCTCACTGCCTCCAGGTGATTCATCTACATCTACATAGACACACTGCAAACCATGCTAAAGTGCCTGGGCGGAGGGTTCATCAAACCACCTTCACAATGATTCTCTATTATCTAACACGACAGAAAAAACAAACACCTACATCGTTCTGTGTGAGCTCTGACCATTATTTTATTATAATGATCATTTCTCCCTATGTAAGTTGGCATCAAACAAATGTTTTCACACTTGTAGGAGAAAGTTGGTGATCAAAATTTTGTGAGAAGGTTCTGCCGCAGTGAAAAACAACTTTATTTTAATAATGTCTGCTTTAAATCCTATATCATGTCAGTGACACTCTCCGCCCTCATTAATCCTATCTGGTAAGCAATACTCCAAAAGAGGATGGGCAAACATAGTGCAGGCCCTCTTTAGTAGATCTTCTGCATCTGAAGCAGAAGCTAATAAAATGCAGCCTTTGGCTCTTCTTCCGCACAACTTTTTCCAAGCGTTCCTTCGAACCTAAGTTGTTTGTACTTTTAATTCTAGTATTTAGCTGAATGTACAGCCTCTAGACTTTATTGATTTATCACATAACTGACATTTAATGGATTCCTTTTAGCACTCATGTGGCCGACTTCACATTTTTCATTATTTAGTATTGATTGCCAATTTTTGCACCATACAGATATCTTTTATAAACCATTTTGCAATTGGTTTTGACCCTGGATGATGAAATCACCCAGCAACATAATGAGGAGCAGTTATTCATGAAACAGTTCTTCCACCTCTGCCTCAAGGAGGTATAAGCTACAGATCATTACTAAGGTAGGCAGTTGGGCTGTAATGGTTATGGCCTTGAGTGTGTGGTTCAAGTACCACATGTTGGCTAGAAAGAACAATTAAACTGTCTGTCTGAAAACTGAAAAGTATCAGTGAGCAGCACTTGTGATGAGGGAAGTGACATCTACCAGAACAATGACAAAACTCCTGCACAGGATGGTTAAGAAGCAATGTACTGTCTAATGTAACCCTTTATGTAACCCTTTGTGCCCTCCTGCTTGGTCCTGTACGTTTCAATTCTGGTCTAAGTGTGGCTGGCACTTTATGTTATGACTCTGTTTACTTTCCTAACATATGAGCTGTTTATAGATCAGGCCACTAAAAGTTTTATTCTCAGCAGCCAGTTACCTGATAAAAAGTAGTAGTGGTGGTGGTGGTGGTGGTGGTGGTGGTGGTGCAGTATCAGGAGCAGGAAACTGAGATGTAAAATGCACCATTACAAGACTTGACAGAACACGGAGGTGTGGAAAGCTATTTGCTGTGTGCAGAGGCATTCCTCTGTAGAAACAATGCTTTTGTAACCTTATTTGTATACATTTCATATTCTAGCAAACAACTTGAAGGTAAAATAGAGAGGCACGAATTTCAAGCTTTCAGGTAAATGAGGTAATGAAATGGGTCAGCTGTATCAATGAAACAACATACTGCATAAATAATAGTTCTGTATTCCACAAACCTCTCCAAGAAGTTATCTTCTACAGACTGCTCTATACTGCATAACAATTTCTCACAAGAATAAACTATTCACAAAGAAAGGAAAACAATGTCCCATCAACAATGAGGTCACTAATGACAGCGCACAAGCTTGGGTTGGGGAAGGATGAAGAAGGGAACTGGCTGTGCCCTTTTCTGGCATTTGCTTTAAGCAGTTTAGAGACACAAAGAAAACCCAAATTTTGGAACCAGAAAGCTGAATGTGGATTCAGTGTGTTACTGCTGTCGCTTTACTTTGTACTCATAATCCAACATCAAGAACACAAGGGAGCTCCTAAAGAAAGTAATGACTCCAAAAGTGCAGCAAAGAAATGAAATATCATTATCCAAAATGTCACTGGATAAGTAACAATAAATTATTTTAACTGGCTCTGACACTAAAAAAGATATCATGATACTCTGATAATAGCAGGAAACAGTGTAACTAACTATTACAAACTCTAATATAACAACATGATTAAGCCAGTTTAACAAATAACAAAGCATGTAAATAAGTTAATAATGAATAAAACATGAAAATAAAGGAAGATTTGTTAGAAACACAGTTTTCAAGTGCTCATACATACCTTAAGAAACAAAAATCTCTCTTTATTTCGTTCAAATTCCATCTCTTGGTTCTTCTGAAGGGCATCATCCCTAGAAAATAATAAACCAATAACAAATGTGGAACTTTCCATTCTTCTTCTTCTTCTTCTTAAATAACAGTCTTGTGGTGCCACATCAAACAGAAATGACACTGAGCTTAGGGACTATTCCTGTACGCCCAGGACTACAATTAACAAATAAAAGAATATTCTTTGCTTCTGGCACTAAAGGGTTTCTCCCTTGGGGGAAATGAACAAAGGAGTAGGGTGTGTAAAAATGAATTGAAATGTGTGGCTAGGGCCTCCCGCTGGGTAGACATGTCACCTGGTGCAAGTCTTTCAAGTGGACACCACTTCAGAGACTTGGGTGTTGATGGGGCTGACATGACGATGATGAAGACAACGTTACACCCTGTCCGTGAGTGGAGAAAATCTCTAACCCAGCTAGGAGATGAACCTGGACCCCTTTGCATCACATTCTGTTACAATGACCATTCAGCTATTAAGGAGGACAGGGTGTAATTTAAAACCCAGATCTAGGAAGAGGAGGACTGGGGTTTAACATTCCATTGATGAGGTAATTAAATATCCCTGCATTTGCCTTAAAATTCTAAGGAAATAAAAAAACCTAAATCATGCTGTTTTACAGCAGAGCTTAACAAAACAATCCACTGACTTTCAGTGTTAGCACTCCTTACATTCACTGGTAAAATGGTCCAGTGGATAACCCATCAAAAACTAAATACAGATAAACTATGAAAACAAGAAGGTGGTGCACTGAACTGTAACAGGTGTGGTTATCAGCACCCATACAAATTCCCAATCTTTACACAGTCCAATCCCACCACTTTCATGAATGATGACGAAATGATGACGAGAACACAAACACCTGGTCCCCAGGCAAAGAAAATCTCCAATCCGGCCAGGAATCGAAACCCCGGATCCCATTATGTAGAAAAAAACAAAAAAATAAAAACTGTAAGCAGAATAGAAAGGTAATGACTTAATGAATCCAATATTACAAGTGCTGATGTCAGTATGCAATAAATTTATTTCCAAGTGAACTAAATTGCTTGTGTTCCATCACATCATTTGTCTCTTTACGGAGATGGGGACAAAGTTAATACTAAGTCAAGCAATAGTCTCTCTCTCTCTCTGGCAATCAGGCTGAAAAGTCTGAATCACTCAACATTTTTGAAATATCATTGAGAACAGGAAGATACTGACAAAAGGACTAAATGAAAACAAAAATCTAAGCCATTCCTTTAATAGTAATAATTCTGTGTGCCCACTAACGTGGTGCATGCCTTTCAATTGAATGCCACTTTGGCAACTTGCGTGTCCCTAACCTACCCGAGTTACCAACTGGGCAAAGAGTTCCTACAGTTTAACACGGAACCTGAACCATTTGTCATTTTTGGTGACCAGGCCTAACATCCCTTTAATGACGATGAGATTCACAAAGTAAAAAAAAATTGCTAAGGCTGAAGGAAACGATGGAATTTATCCCCAATTTGTTAAAAATCTGGTCCTGCGAGATAAAAAATAGCTCACATAATTCTATTCAATTTAAAGCGAGATCAAACATTAGCAATTCTAAAACCAGGTAATTCCGCAAGTTAGTGTCCCACTGCATTGCTCAGTATACAGGATGTGGGCATGCAATTCCTGATAGCAATTTAAGACAAAAGGCTTCCTAGCAAAACCTAGTTCCGCAAATAGGTTTGATAGAAATTTGAGCCCTATGTCAGAGCTGTCTCATTAGGTCAGCGAGAAAAGGTAATGCCGTGTGGGACAAATATGCAGACTCCCCAATATTCGAGTCACATTTATGTCAAACTTTTTTAAATATATTATTCAGTTAAAGCTTCAAATCATATACAATTTGCACCTCCCACAGTGCAGTATCTGTGTATTTTTTTCTGTTAATGTTCCCATTATTTAAACATTAACACATAACATGAACTATTCGTGGACGTAAACGACTACTTTTTCATCCTTGACACAAATGAATCCAACACAAAATAATAATGGATCCCATGAGGGTGGAAAAAAAGAAAAGAAAAAAAGAGCCACAGTAGGTAAGCTGCACTATATTGCACTTTACACTATGCACAATAATTCCATTCTGTATTTTTAACATCCAGGCTTACCTTCACGGAGCCGGTACATGCAAAGAAGATGTTCAAGGCAACAACTTCACATTTGCAAACACTTCGCCACTAGCTGGATCATACTTTGCTGGACCCTATGCAACACACCAGCATCCACCATTGCCAAAGTTGAATGCACACAAGCTATTAGGTCATGTACATCCACGGGTGGAATACTATAATCTTGTTCCATTAACTGTCTCCACAAATAAAAATCTAGTGGATTGAGGTCCGTGGAACATGTAGGCCTGAGCACTAGACCCCCACGACCAATCCACTTCCCTGGAAACACTTCACTTAAATAGTTATGCACATTCCTTCCTTAGTGTGGCAGTGCACCGTCATGCTGAAACTATAGCTGACACTGGACAGCAACTGGAATGTTTTTTTAATGTGTCAGGCAAAGTATTGGTAAGAAACGTATGATATATGGGCATATTAAATTTGTCCAGCGATTGGTAAGGGCCCAAAAGTACTCCTCCCACAATTCCAGCACACAAGTTTATGCTAAAGAGTGTCTGGAAGCCATGTTTACGGGTGATATGCATTCTGTCCGACAAATAATGGCTGTTATGGAGGTTGAAAATCCCTTCACAAGCGAACCTAAAATCTTGAGCCCATTTCATGTTACTTATAAAATGCCCCTTATCTTCCACTTGGTACAAAAGCCATTCTCAAACCTGAACTGATCAAATGAGGTCCTCTGACCACTGATGTTAACACAATGATATGGCAGTAGTTCGTTGTGCAACACTTCTTTGAGATAATTGGAACTGTCTTGTATTATCATAAGTGCTTCACATAGGTGATTGGTGAACAGTTTCAAGAATAGTGTCCTCTGTTGTTGAGTATGTCCAGTCCTTGGACGACCTCTATTACTTATGGATGAAGATCAACAGCCCCCAAGACATTGCTCCAGGCAATAAAAAAACATTCTTATGGGCATGGTTCCTTTGAGGGTATTGTGCAGCATATGCATGAGCAGCAGCAGAGTATCAGATGCACCCAGCATTTTATCAGATGCACCCAGCACCAAATGCATGTTGACATATTCATTGTTTGTGAACTCCATGGGGAATCTGCCCTACATGAACTTGACTGGACCAGTTACAATTGTGTATTGCATGGTTAATAGACACTTATGTGCAGTTTAATAGATCCCTCTATCATGTGGTAGGCTATTATTGTCATGTGAAAAAATTATGTCCTTACAATGATGAGAACTAGGCAACGTATGTATAAAAAATAAAAAAGGAACCTTGCGAGGAGTTGAACCATAGCTCCATGGTGGATGTGGGTTTGATATCCCAGCAGTCTACTCAGCGAGGTGTGGTGCTCGTATAGTTGTGTGGAGTGAGACATGTTCCTCTGTACATTCCGAAGTGCTGCAGGATTTGACAGTATTGCCAGCTCCTCATTTTTGTACACGCGTTTTCAAAATCCACCTAATTTGATTTTGTTATATTAACTTTTGTCTTGAGTCTGGATGGCAGATCACATACCAACCTCCAAGAATAGCATTTTTCTTGACCCAGTATACTATAATCTATTATAATTGTTAATTTTCAACAACATATACATTTATTGACTATTGTATTGTCATATCATGCTGGATTCAGATCAAACCACAATGGTTGTGAGCAAGTATTAGCTGTAACTTCATTTAGTGACATTGACTTCCATAGAGGCCAGAAAGCTTTTGTCCCTTTCGTTGACTTAAATGCAGTGTATGACGTTGCATAGCACACTACTATTTAAGCTGAAATGAACCATATGCTGTGATAAGCTCACTGAACTATGGGGACCGGGAGGGGGGGGGGGGGGGGGCTATGCCTAAAAAATAATTAAAGTCAATTATTCAGAATCACAGTAGGAAAAAAAATACATACAAAATGGGCCACCCAAAGATCTGTGTTGGTTCTCCAGTTTTCATTTTTTACACTAGTGACATGCTACTAGCAACAACAACTTAAAAGATTTGATTTGGAGATTTTTTTTGTCCTAAGCACAGAAAGTAAATTTTTTGAAGGGGAAGAAACACTATAATGATCTAGATTAGTTAAATACACATTATAAACAGTAAGGATGGTTACCAAGCCTCATAAAAACACAAGCAGGCATATTCCATCCAAATAAGAAGCTCGTTGCCATGAAGCTACATGACTTATTTAATGCAATACCGCCAGATCTCATACAAAACGGGGACCAAAACGGAGCAAGATATCTAACCAATCAGTTGCTAGAAATTCTCCAATAAATATAAAATCATTTCGCATCTTCGACATACAATAGTAAGTTTAAACGTAGAAAGCCTGTACTGGATCTCCATAGCTCCCTTTAACATACTCATCGTAATTTAAGAAAGTGCTAGGGAGCTAATTGGACACAGTTTGGTGGACAAGGCCTGGAGAATCTAACTGACCCAACAATATACCCTGAAGATTTACTGCTGCCAAGAACCCTCTTGAGATGCCTCAAACAAAATCACATCACAACCAGGGGAGCAAAACGCCAAATGCACCTTTAAATGTGGGATACTGTACACAGCTTGGAGCAAATGGTAGAACACATTATTAGTCAATACACGATAAAGTGACTTCAAGGGGGCTGTAAATATTTCATGAAAGCTTTTCCAAACACTACTGAATTATTATGTTCCCCGGTCATGGAGCTCTAATACAATTATGGCATTATTAATGCCCCTAAATGTTCACTTGCTGTAGTTTTATACTAATTTGTTAATATTTTTGTATGTTTGTTTTATATTGCATTTGTTGTCTCATAAAGAGTGCAAAAATATTATGAAAAGGAAAGTTGCCACTCATCATGAAGTGGAGATGCCAAGTCACAGATAGGCCCAACAAAAAGACTGCCACAAATAAAGCTTTTGGCCAGTAAGGTCTTTGTTAAAAACAGACGGCGCGTGCGCCCACACACACACACACACACACACACACACACACACACACACACACACACACACACACCCAACACGACTGCAGTCTTAGGCAACTGTAGCCAGCAGCAAGGAAGATGGAGAAGGGAGGAGGAGATATAGTAAGGTAGGGGTGGCAGACAGTGAAGTGCTGCTAGGGAGTGTGCAGAGACGAGGTGGAGAGGTGGTAGTGCAGCTATGTGCAGACGGGAGGTTAGACAGAGGGAAGGGGGAGAGAGATGGAGGAGGAGGCGGTGGGGGTAGTGGAAAATGAGAAAAGTAAAAAGACTGGGTGTGATGGTGGAATGAGGGCTGTGTAGTGCTGGAAAGGGAACAGGATAGGGGCTTGATGGGTGAGGACAGTGACTAACAAAGGTTGAGGCAGGAGGGTTACAGAAATATAGGATATATTGCAAGAGAAGTTCCTGTCTGTGCAGCTCAGAAAAGATGGTGTTGATGGGAAGGATCCATATGGCACAGGCTGCGAATCAGTCAGTGACATGAAGGATTTCATATTTGGCAGCGTGTTCAGCAATAGAGTGGTCTACTTGTTTCTTATCTTAGAAGCTAGATTAAGGAAGGGCAAACCTACGTTTCTAGCATTTGTAGACTTAGAGAAAGCTTTTGACAATGTTGACTGGAATACTCTCTTTCAAATTCTGAAGGTGACAAGGGTAAAATACAGGGAGCGAAAGGCTATTTACAATTTGTACAGAAACCAGATGGTAGTGATAAGAGTCTAGGGACATGAAAGGGAAGCGGTGGTTGGGAAGGGAGTGATACAGGGCTGTAGTCTCTCCCCGATGTTATTCAATCTGTATATTGAGCAAGCAGTGAAGGAAACAACAGAAAAATTCGGAGTAGGTATTAAAGTCCATGGAGTAGAAATAAAAACTTTGAGGTTCGCTGATGACATTGTAATTCTGTCAGAGACAGCAAAGGACTTGGAAGAGCAGTTGAACGGAATGGATAGTGTCTTGAAAGGAGGATATAAGATGAACATCAACAAAAGACAAACGAGGATAATGGAATGTAGTTGAATTAATTCGGGTGATGCTGAGGGAATTAGATTAGGAAATGAGACACTTAAAGTAGTAAAGGAGTTTTGCTATTTGTGGAACAAAATAACTGATGATGGTCGAAGTAGAGAGGATATAAAATGTAGACTGGCAATGGCAAGGAAAGCGTTTCTGAAGAGAAATTTGTTAACATCGAGTATAGATTTAAGTGTCAGGAAGACATTTCTGAAAGTAATTGTATGGAGTGTAGCCATGTATGGAAGTGAAACATGAACAATAAATAGTTTGGACAAGAAGAGAATAGAAGCTTTTGAAATGTGGTGCTACAGAAGAATGCTGAAGATTAGATGGGTAGATCACATAACTAATGAGGAAGTATTGAATAGGATTGGGGAGAAGAAGTTTGTGGCACAACTTGACCAGAAGAAGGGATCGGTTGGTAGGACATGTTCTGAGGCATCAAGGGATCACCAATTTAGTATTGGAGGGCAGTGTGGAGGGAGACCAAGAGATGACTACACTAAGCAGATTCAGAAGGATGTAGGTTGCAGTAGGTACTGGGAGATGAAGAAGCTTGCACAGGCTACAGTAGCATGGAGAGCTGCATCAAACCAGTCTCAGGACTGAAGACCACAACAACAACAACTTGTTTCTTCAGCACAGTTTGACGGTAGCCATTCGCGCGAACAGACAGGTTGTTGGTTGTCATGCCCACATAGAATGCAACACAGGGGTGCAGCTTAGCTTGTAGACAATATGACGGGTTTCACAGGTATGACGGGTTTCACAGGTAGCCCTACCTTTGATGTTTGTGACCAGACTGGACTAGGTGGTGGTGGTGGTGGTGGTGGTGGTGGTGGTGGTGGAAGGATGTATGGGGCAGGTCTTGCATCTAGGTCTATTACAGGGGTATGAGCCATGAGGTAAGGGATTGGGAGCAGGGGTTGTGTAGGGATGAACAATCACACTGTTTAATTTTTGTGGATGGCAGAATACCACCTTGGGAGGGGTGGGAAGGATAGTGGGCAGGACTTTCCTCATTTCAGGGCACAACAAGAGGCAGTCTAAACTCTTGGCGGAGAATGAAATTCAGTTGCTCCAGTCCTGGGTAGTACTGAGTTGCGAGGGGAATGCTCCTCTGTGGCCGGATGGTGGAATATTGGGCAGTGGCTGGAGATTGGAAAGATAAGGCACGGGAGATTTGTTTTTGTACAACGTTGAGAGGATAATTAGGGTCTGTGAAGGCTTCAATGTAACACTCGGCATATTTGGAGGACAGCTCATCACTGCAGACTGTAATTATCTTCCCAACCTTGAACAAAAACAAATCTCCCATGTCTAATATTTCCAATCTCCCACCACCTCCCAAAGTTGCACAATACGACCACAGAGGAGCATTTCCCTCATGACTCAGTACCCCCCAGAACTTGAGTAAGGTTTTGACAACCTCTTATCATGCCCTGAAATGAGAAATGTCCTGTGCACTATCCTTCCCACCCCTCTCACAGTGGTATTCCGCCATCCACTTAACCTATACAATATACTCATCCATCACACCACAATCCCTGCCCCAACCTCTTACCTCATGGCTCATACCCCTTTAACAGACCTAGATGCAAGACCTGTCCTATACATCCTCCCACCAACACCTACTCCAGTCTGGTCACAAACATCACCTACCCTATCAAAAGCAGGGCTACCGGTGAAACGAGTCATGTGATCTACATGCTAAGCTGCAACCACTGTGCTGCATTCTGTGTGGGCATGACAACCAACAAGCTGTCTGCCCACATGAATGGCCACCGACAAACCGTGGGCAAGAAACAAGTGGACCACCCTGTTGCTGAGCACGCTGCTAAACATGCTATCCTTCATTTCAAAGACTGCTTCACAGCCTGTGCAGAATGGATACTTCTCACCAACACCAGCTTTTCTGAATTGCGCAGGTGTGAACTTTCTCTGCAATATATCCCATGTTCCCGTAACCTTCCTGGCTTCAACCTTCATTAGTCATTCTCCTCTCCCATCCAGCCCCTTCCCTGTTCCCATTCCAGTACTACACAGCCCTCATTCACTATCACCACAGTCTATTAACTTCTCTCCTTTTCTGCTAACCCCCCTTCTCTCCCCACCTTTCCCCTGCTCTCTGTCTAACCTCCCGACTGCACATAGCTGCCCTACCCTCTCTCCACCTCGTCCCTATGCGCTCCCCAACAGCAAATCACTGTCCACCACCCATATCCCTCTATTCCTCCTCCTCATCCTCCCCACCCTAGCCACCTCCTTACCCCCACCCAGTTGCCACTGGGTTGCCAAGCACTGATAATTGTAGTTGGAGCAGCAGGATACAGCCTGGCTATGAATCCAAGATATAGTATTAGGACTGACCTGGACAAAATAGGAGCAAATACAGGGCACACAAATCTGTGGTTTGTGGAAGTCTTTCAGCACCATGATCTGTCCTGGGTAAACATTGCTGTGAGACATGTTAACACTGAGCTGAACAGGATGCTCGAAACACTGGCAAAATCTCACGTAAGTGTTGTTCCAGTTGATGCTGTTGGTAGGTGGGGATACACTACAGATGGCCTGCACCTAAACAGGAAGGGGGAAAGATAAGTTAGCCTCTCTACTAGCAGATACTCTTAACGGAGGCCACATTCACATAAGGGATGATCCCTGTGGTTAATGGGACCAGGCATACAGGTTTTTCAGCTTAAAAGCTGAAGTCCAGATAGACAACATTCAAGAAAATTTGAATAAAAGATGCTTCATGTACGCTAAATAGGGATCAAGCTAAGGGTAGTGTCAATTTACTCCATAAATTATCTGGGGAATAAATAAAGCATAAGAGCTGTTTGTGTTTTTAAATGATCTCAAAAATAAGAATGACACTGATATACTTTGTCTGAATACCACGTAACTGTCGGGATGGAAAGTGTTGGTGTAAATGGGTATAATTTAGCATTTTACACTTGCTCATCTAGCATGGATAACAAGGGAGCTGCCATTTACATGAAACAAGGGTGTAAATACACATCTGTACAAGAAAGAAAATCTTGTGTCAATCAGCACTGTAAATTTTGTGCATGTGAACTACAGCTAGATAATGTAGTGTTTATATTAGCAACAGTGTACAGGTTGGTTGATTTAAAAGGTAGGTGTGTGTGTGTGGTGGGGGGGGGGGGGGGGGGGGGAGGGGGGCACATCGGTCCCTTGTTCTGAATAAAATAGTGACACAAGGGTGAGAATCAACAAGTGAGACTGACAACACAAAACAGCGAGAAAGGAAAAAACCACAAGAACGATGGAAGGGCAACAAACACTTAAATGGACAAACAGGAGAAGAAAACCACAGAAATGTAACAGGTAGAAGAGATTAAAATGACAACAGATTACCATGGCTGGCTGACCACGAGAATAAAAAGAAACAGCCATCCACTCTGCAACACATTAAAACCTCTCACCCTCCCTGCAATCACATTTGCATCGGTAGATTACATGGCATTTATGTTAACACAGGGAACACCTGTTCGGGTCTAGTACCCAAAAACTCGTTTGATCTTTGCCCAGACTTGGGAAGGTGACATATGGCACCCAATACTCGAGATTTCTCTCTCCCAACACTCCTGTTTCTCGAATGGGATTTTCACTCTGCAGCGGAGTGTGCCGATATGAAACTTTCCTGGCAGATTAAAACTGTGTGCTGGACCGAGACTCGAACTCGGGACCTTTGCCTTTGGTGGGCAAATGCTCTACCATCTGAGCTACCCATGAACGACTCACACCCCATCCTCACAGATTTACTTCTGCCAGTATATCGCCTCCTATCTTCCAAACTTCACAGAAGCTGTGGCCAAGCCATGTCTCCGCAATATCCTTTCTTTCAGGAGAGCTAGTTCTGCAAGGTTCGCAGGAGAGCTTCTGTATAGTTTGGAAGGTAGGATACGAGATACTGGCAGAAGTAAAGCTGTGAGAATGGGGCATGAGTCGTGCTTGGGTTGCTCAGATGGTAGAGCACTTGCCCGCAAAAGGCAAAGGTCCAAGTTCGAGTCTCGGTCTGGCACACAGTTTTAATCTGCCAGGAAAGTTTCACTCCTCTTTCTGTCATTTGATATGCTGGCGAACGCAGGCACAGGGCCATTTAAAGGCTACGAGGTGCTCCAGGAAGGATGCCATCATAGAGCTCGCCGACGCTGCTTAATTGCCTCAGCGACTTCCGGTGACCACCAAGGGTCTGTCTTTCACCGGGAGCACACTAAAGAATGAGGGATCGCATTTTCCGCCGCACAAACTATTGTTGTAGTGACCTGTTCAACGATAACATCGATGGCACTATGTGGCAGAAATTCAACGATGACAGCACAGGTGAAGGCTTCCCAGGCTGCCTTGTTTAAAGTGCATCTGAGCAGGCGTCCGTGGGCCTGGCATCAGGGCAGTGACAGCAAGATGGGGAAGTGGTCACTACCACACAGGTTGTCATGTGCTCTCCAATGGATGGATATAGAGGGGAGAACGCCACGATTGCAAACCGAGAGATCAATGGCCGAATATGTGCCATGAGCCATACTGAAATGTGTGGCGGCCCCAATATTTAAGAAGCAGAGGACAAGTTGCGA
The DNA here is from genome assembly GCF_023897955.1 of Schistocerca gregaria. Classification (NCBI taxonomy): domain Eukaryota; kingdom Metazoa; phylum Arthropoda; class Insecta; order Orthoptera; family Acrididae; genus Schistocerca; species Schistocerca gregaria. Next base: position 613,971,999 of record NC_064923.1, read on the forward strand.
GAGTAAATTTACGACATCTCTGCCTCAGCCAGTAAGCACGGTACCACCCCACAAGGGCTGAAGGGCATAAAAATCTTCCAAAAGTAGGAAAGTTTAAGGGAGTTTATTAATCAGTGCAGCCAATGTGTTCAGGGGTACTGCACCATCTGGAGGAAGATACTTTCTCACATTGTCCTTATACTGACAGCCACAGCTTCGAGAGGGGTTTGAAGGGGCACAGGTTCACTGCATACCGAGTTCAGGACACAGACACAAAATCCACCTGACACAAGAACCGTAGTGACTATAATAGTGTAATATTCCCTACAGCCATGGAGGGCAGGGGTCTGAATTTCCAGAAACCAGGTTTCCTGAATGACAATGCAGAAAGCAGGTGTAAATCTTAAGAGTTGGCGTAGCCCATCCAGATGGTGGAAACAACCGCCGCAATTCCACTGGAGGATGACATTATCGTGAGGCTGGGGAGGCGTGAAGTGCGCAAGGAGGCAGGTTATGCAACAGGGTCACCTGTTGCCACCAATTGAGTATTTGTAGCCATTTCTATGGTGGATGAGGCATCAGTGAGTTGCAGGTCCACAAGGGACACTAACATCTCCACCACAGTCTCAGATGCAGAATTGATATGGAGTGGTGGTGTTGGGGCCACCAGAGGGTCCTGTTTCTTAACAGTCTTCTTCTTAGTTTGCTTGCTATCTCACTTCTCTTTAAGGGCTTGCTGGGACGATTTCTACAAAGCAGCTTCAAGCACAGAGGAAGACCGTGAAGCTCTTCATCCAGTAGCTTTTGGCTCCTTGAGCCACAGTCGAGTGTCTGCTGTGGCATTAGTGAAGACCTTGGGAGAGAGGGAAAAGGCACCCCTTCCGCTTAAGAGGAGCTGGAGGAGCTGGAGGAGGCTGCTTTTCCGGCAGGAGGGAAGGGACCAATTTATGTTTAACCTCTGTGCAAGTCAATCGGTCCAGTGTCTTTTATTCCATAATTTTCCACTCCTTTTGGAGTACCGGGCAGTCTAGCAAGTAGCGGGAGTGGTGCTCTCCACAGTTGATGCAAGTGGGAGGTGGCGCACATGGGCTGCATTGGACGTCTGCAGTCTCGACATGTGATGCTGGAAATGCAGTGGGAAGACATGTCCAAACTTCCAGCACTTAAAGCACCACAAAAGGGGAGGGATGTATGGCTTAACATCACAACGGTAAACCATCACCTTGAGTTTTTCAGGCAATAAATCACCCTCAAAGGCCAAGATGAAGGCACTGGTGGCAACCCTGTTGTCTTTGGGTCCCCTGTAAATGTGCCGGATGAAATGAACACCCTGCCGTTCTAGATTGGGGCAGAGCTCATCGTCTGACTGCAAGAGGAGATCACAATGGAAAATGATCTCCTGGACCATGTTGAGGCTATTATGGGGAGTGACGGAAACCAGAATATCTCCTCGAGTGATGGAAACAGGAATATCAGCCAGCTTGTCACAAGCGAGTAAAGTTCGAGATTGGGTTGGGGATGCTGTCTGAATCAAGACTGCACCATTTCGCATCTTGGACAGCACTGACACTTCTCCAAACTTATCCTGAAGGTGTTCAATGAAAAATTGAGGCTTCATAGGTAGAAAAAGAGTCCCCATCAGATCTGCTACAGAATGAAAACTGAGGCGATTATGGCTCTCTCCGTTCTGTAGCCATATGTTACTCCCATGGTGTACCAAGGGAGGGAAACGATTTACGGTCATACCTGTCAGTATTGTGTTCTATCTTGCCCTTCTTAGAGACTGCTGGTGCCATACTCTCACCAGCAAGAGGTGACAGTCTGCTTCATTGCGGGTCATCCGCCCTGATGCCACGCACTCCAACAATGGAGTCTCCCCGGGTGCCACTCAGCCACAGCAAAAGGCCAACCGGCATGATTGCCAAATGGCCATTGCCGAGAGTGCTGATGTCCAGGTAGACAGGCATCTGCTCCTTGGCATACATGGGGAGTTTACAGCTAAGGCATCAGGAGTGCAATCGCTGTGCTGTCAGGGGGCTACCACCAAATGGGTACATGACGGCCTCACCACAATGGACTGGCTACCATGCTGGATATTGGCCGCAGAGAAATCCAAAATTGACATGGGGGAGAAAGAGGACAGGAGACAACGGAAGAAGACGATATATTCCGCAAAGTGTCCTTGCCCAGATAACTGAATCACAGGTGGAGATGCAAAGCCGTGGCAAGAGATTCAGGAGATCGAATTTAAGGGCACTATGGACAACTCGTGCACCACATAAAGGCCTCCTTCCTCATATGGCCTGCACTTCTGTAGAGTTTTGAAAGTGGCATGTCAAACTGTAGAATGGGACCTGAACTCATAGGTCCGAAAAGTGAGAGACTCCTTTTAGGAATACTTCAAGCCTATTCTAACCGCCCCACCCGCAAAGGGACCGTACAGGTCCCCATCATGAGACTGGGAGCTATTCATAAAAAAGTGACTCCCTATTATGCTGTCTGTCAGACAAAAAGAAGTTATTAATCTGTGGTAATTTCAGTGTCAGCTTTCTAAGCAATTCGTATAGGAAAAGTGAACTACAATCAGTGATCAACTTCCCTACACCCTACACATATAGCTCAAGACAGTAGCACTTTAATAGATAATGTATTTGTGCAGCGAGATCATGTGAAATTAACACGAGCTTACTCTGTGATAAATGGATTATCAGATCATGACGCAGAATTGATTAACTTACAAAACCCAGCAGGATGTACAGTTCAGAAACCATTAAGTAAAAGTGTGACACTGGTCAAGCTGGCATCTATAGAGCACTTCAGAGAAAGTTTAAAAAATGTTAATTGGGGAGATGTACAAAATGAGCCAAATGCTGATGATAAATACAACATATTTCTTGATAAATGTATATTCCTTTTTGAACATCATTGCCAAAACAAATTACTCAGTTTTCAAAGAAACCTTGGATTACTGCAAGTATTAAAGTGTCTTCAAAAAGAAAAAGAAAACTATTAGAGAGCAAGAATTAGTAAAGATCCAGATGCAATTTTATACTATAAAAATTACTGTAACATACTGAGAAAAGTTGTCAGGAAATCAAAAAATATGTATATTAGAGACGAAATTAACAACTCAGGCAATAAAATCAAAAACAATATGGATGTTGTTAAAAGCGGGACAGGGAAAGTAGCTACTGCAGTAGGTAGTATTACTATTAAAGAGGACGAGTCCATCTTAATCAACAGTGCACAAGTAGTTAATGTATTTAACAACCATTTCATAAGTGTAGGTGAAAAAATTGCTGAGAAGAGTTCAAAAGAAAAAGCCAAGTACTACATGGAAGAGTCAGTTTTAAGAAATCCTTGTCAGATTAATTTTCATGTAACAACTTCTTGTGAAATAAGAAAAAAAAATTAAATCTTTGAAAAATGAATGTTCTGTTGGAGTAGAGGACATCTCTAACAAGATATTAAAAACAATGTGGAGCAGTTGCAGCTGATGTTCAGAGTCACATCTGTAATGCATCACTAATGCAGGGTCTTTTCCCTAGAGTTTGAAGTATGTCATTGTAAAGCTTCCCTACATAAATGGGGACACCACAAATGTTAATTACTGGCCAGTATCCTTGCTTACAGCATTTTCAAATATCATCAAGAAAGTAATGTATTTAAGCGTGGTTAGCAATCTCAACAATAATGGGACACTTACTAAAACAGTCTGGATTTCAAAAATGCTCTTCTATTGAAACAGCAATATATAACTTCAGTGCCCACATAATAGAGACTTTAAACAGTAAAATCTCACCAATTGGAGATTTCTGTGCCTTTTATCCAAAGCATTTGATTGTGTGAACCATGACATTATGTTTCAGAAATCACAATTCTATGGTATAAATTGAACAGCATATGAGTGGTTTCAATGAAATCCACAGAACAGGAAGCAAAAGGTTTTTTTATATGGTTTAAGTGATTAAGGAAGTTTCCCACTTCACCTAACTGGGGTGAAATTACATTAGGTGTTCCACAGGGGTCGATAATGGGTCCCTTTCTGTTCCTGATACATGCGAATGACCCCCTTTTATCTGAAACAAGAATCTAAACTAAACTGACACTGTTTGCTGATGATACAAGAGACATTTTTAATCCAGTAAAATAAACTCCAAAAGAAAATGATACAAATAATGTCTTTGGAAAATAAATGTAACACAACAGAAGTCAGTAGCCCAGAAGTCAGTAGCCAGAGTAGAGCGTATTATGTGTTAGGATGTACATACACATGATAATCTTAATTGGGAAATTCATATTTTGGATCTCCTTAAGTGACAAGATTCAGCAACTTTTGCAATCAGAATAAGTGCTAATTTTGAGGATACAAAAATTATCAAGCTAACATACTTTGCATACTTTCACTCTCTGATGTCACATGGAATAATATTTTGGAGTAACTCAACACTTATGCAAAAAGTTTTCACTGCTCAAAAGAAAGTGGTTAGAATAACATATGGGAACCATAGTCACACATCTTTTAGGCACCTGTTTAAAAGGTCAGGAATTCTTACAACAACCTCACAGTACATTTACTCAGCAATGAAATTTGTTCTCAACAATATGGACCAGTTTCAAAACAACAGTGACATTCATGCTTATAATATCAGAAGAAAGACAGACTTACAAAATCCTCTACTTAACCTATCTCTGGTAAAGAAAGGGGTAAAATATGCTGCTGTAAAACTTTTCAATAAATTACCAGATGAAATAAAATGTCTGACAGACAGCAGTAACAGTTTCAAAAATAAATTGAGATCACATCTCCTGACAACTCCTCCTATACCACAGATGAATTCTTGAATAGGAATAAATAAATCCACAGATAAAATAACCACATTTTGTGCCATTTAAGGGAATGAGCAGGTAATAAAAATTTTAAGCTGGAAGGAAAGGAAAAAACAATTTGATTCACATGTGTATTTATTATGAACTTGACACTTCCCGCATCATAATTATTACTGTAAGATTGATCAATTTAACACACAGCTAACTAACGAAGTAGTGCTGCTGCTTGCAGTGCGGCTTCAGTTGCCTGAAACTGCAATGGCGTGTGCGTGTTTTTGACAAAGGCCTTACTGGCCAAAAGCTTTATTTGTGACAGTCTTTTTGTTGTGCCTATCTGCAACTCAGCTTCTCCACTATATGGTGACAACTTTCCTTTTCACAGAGGGGTATCTGTTGAGAGGCCAGACAAACACGTGGTTCCTGAAGAGGGGCAGCAGCCTTTTCAGTAGTTGCAGGGGCAACAGTCTGGATCATTGACTGATCTGGCCTTGCAACATTAACCAAAACGGCCTTGCTGTGCTGGTACTGCGAACGGCTGAAAGCAAGGGGAAACTACAGCCGTAATTTTTACCGAGGAAATGCACCTTTACTGTATGATTAAATGATGATGGCGTCCTCTTGGGTAAAATATTCCGGAGGTAAAATAGTCCCCCATTTGGATCTCCGGGCGGGGACTACTCAGGAGGATGTCGTTATCAGGAGAAAGAAAACTGGCGTTCTACGGATCGGAGCGTGGAATGTCAGATCCCTTAATCGGGCAGGTAGGCTAGAAAATTTAAAAAGGGAAATGGGTAGGTTAAAGTTAGATATAGTGGGAATTAGTGAAGTTCGGTGGCAGGAGGAACAAGACTTTTGGTCAGGTGAATACAGGGTTATAAATACAAAATCAAATAGGGGAAATGCAGGAGTAGGTTTAATAATGAAAAGGAAAATAGGAATGCGGGTAAGCTACTACAAACAGCATAGTGAACGCATTATTGTGGCCAAGATAGATACGAAGCCCACACCTACTACAGTAGTACAAGTTTATATGCCAACTAGCTCTGCAGATGACGAAGAAATTGAAGAAATGTATGATGAAATAAAAGAAATTATTCAGATACTGAAGGGAGACGAAAATTTAATAGTTATGGGCGACTGGAATTTGAGTGTAGGAAAAGGGAGAGAAGGAAACATAGTAGGTGAATATGGATTGGGGCTAAGAAATGAAATAGGAAGCCGTCTGGTAGAATTTTGCACAGAGCATAACTTAATTATAGCTAACACTTGGTTCAAGAATCATAAAAGAAGGTTGTATACATGGAAGAACCCTGGAGATACTAAAAGGTATCAGATAGATTATATAATGGTAAGACAGATATTTAGGAACCAGGTTTTAAATTGTAAGGCATTTCTGAGGGGCAGATGTGGACTCTGACCACAATTTATTGGTTACGAACTGTAGATTAAAACTGAAGAAACTTCAAAAAGGTGGGAAATTAAGGAGATGGGACCTGGATAAACTGACCAAACCAGAGGTTGTACAGAGTTTCAGGGAGAGCATAAGGGAACAATTGACAGAAATGGGGGAAAGAAATGCAGAAGAAGAAGAATGGGTAGCTCTGAGGGATGAAATAGTGAAGTAGCAGAGGATCAAGTAGGTAAAAAGATGAGGGCTGCTAGAAATCCTTGGGTAACAAAAGAAATATTGAATTTAATTGATGAAAGGAGAAAATATAAAAATGCAGTAAATGAAGCAGGCAAAAAGGAATACAAACGTCTCAAAAATGTGATTGACAGGATGTGCAAACTGGCTAAGCAGGGATGGCTAGAGGACAAATGTAAGGATGTAGCAGCTTATTTCACTAGGGGTAAGATAGATACTGCCTACAGGAAAATTAAAGAGACCTTTGGAGATAAGAGAACCACTTGCATGAACATCAAGAGCTCAGATGGAAACCCAGTTCTAAGCAAAGAAGGGAAGGCAGAAAGGTGGAAGGATTATATAGAGGGTCTATATAACGGCGATGTACTTGAGGACAATATTATGGAAATGGAAGAGGATGTAGATGAAGATGAAATGGGAGATACGATACTGCGTGTAGAGTATGACAGAGCACTTAAAGACCTGAGTCGAAACAAGGCCCCCGGAATAGACAACATTCCATTGGAACTACTGACGGCCTTGGGGGAGCCAGTCATGACAAAACTCTACCAGCTGGTGAGCAAGATGTATGAAACAGGCGAAATACCCTCAGACTTCAAGAAGAATATAATAATTCCAACCCCAAAGAAAGCAGGTGCTGATAGATGTTAAAATTACCGAAATATCAGTTTAATACATCACAGCTGCAAAATACTAACGCGAATCCTTTTTAGACGAATGGAAAAACTGGTAGATGCGGACCTCGGGGAGGATCAGTTTGGGTTCCGTAGAAATACTGGAACACGTGAGGCAATACTGACCTTCCGACTTATCTTAGAAGAAAGATTAAGGAAGGGCAAACCTACGTTTCTAGCATTTGTAGACTTAGAGAAAGCTTTTGACAATGTTGACTGGAATACTCTCTTTCAAATTCTAAAGGTGGCAGGGGTAAAATACAGGGAACGAAAGGCTATTTACGATTTGTACAGAAACCAGATGGCAGTGATAAGAGTCGAGGGGCATGAAAGTGAAGCAGTGGTTGGGAAAGGAGTGAGACAGGGTTGTAGCCTCTCCCCGATGTTATTCAATCTGTATATTGAGCAAGCAGTAAAGGAAACAAAAGAAAAATTTGTAGTAGGTATTAAAATTCATGGAGAAGAAACAAAAACTTTGAGGTTCGCCGATGACATTGTAATTCTGTCAGAGACGGCAAAGGACTTGGAAGAGCAGTTGAACGGAATAGACAGTGTCTTGAAAGGAGGATACAAAATGAACATCAACAAAAGCAAAACGAGGATAATGGAATGTAGTCAAATTAAATCGGGTGATGCTGAGGGAATTAGATCAGGAAATGAGACACTTAAAGTAGTAAAGGAGTTTTGCTATTTAGGAAGTAAAATAACTGATTATGGTCGAAGTAGAGAGGATATAAAATGTAGACTGGCAATGGCGAGTAAAGCGTTTCTGAAGAAGAGAAATTTGTTAACATCGAGTATAGATTTAAGTGTCAGGAAGTTGTTTCTGGAAGTATTTGTTTGGAGTGTAGCCATGTATGGAAGTGAAACATGGACGATAAATAGTTTGGACAAGAAGAGAATAGAACCCTTTGAAATGTGGTGCTACAGAAGAATTCTGAAGATTAGATGGGTAGATCACGTAACTAATGAGTAAATATCGAATAGGATTGGTGAGAAGAGGAGTTTGTGGCACAACTTGACAAGAAGAAGGGATCGGTTGGTAGGACATGTTCTGAGGCATCAAGGGATCACCAATTTAGTACTGGAGGGCAGTGTGGAGGGTAAAAATCATAGAGGGAGACCAAGAGATGAATACACTAAGCAGATTCAGAAGGATGTAGGTTGCAGTAGGTACTGGGAGATGAAGAAGCTTGCACAGGATAGAGTAGCATGGAGAGGTGCATCAAACCAGTCTCAGGACTGAAGACAACAGCAGCAGCAACAGGAGAAGATAAAAAGAAACAAAACACTTTAGTGAGACATATGTCACTGGGCCATCATTTGCCCTACTGGTGTCCTTGAAGGTTTTAACACTAATGATGTTCAGAAATGATGTTAAAACTGCTGTGTGGTGAATACTACTTTAGAGATATTGCTGAATATTTTGTCTGTATATATTAACACACAGCTGGTATCTGCATGCTAACAACTGTGTAACACACTCAAAACTGGGGTTTCATGAATGCTGGCTGCAGCTTCAGCCAAATGGACAACCAACTCTTCTGGAGTGTCCATTGGTGTTTCACACACCAAATCCTTCATTCCATTCCACAAACAGAAACATACAGGAGTGAGGTCAGGAGAATGTGGTGGCTCATCCTACTCCAACAACCGGCTAAAATCAATCTACAGTGAGGGATCTCCAAGGGAAAATGGGCAAGTCTGTGAAATTTTGTCACATGAAAAATGTGTTTCTATTTATCTCCTCGAAACACACTCAAATGTTACGTATGTAGTTTTTTACACCCTGTCTGTCACATTTTCCTGTAGCATTCCTATATTTTGAGTAAAATAAATAAGTGGTAAGTTAGAGCCTCAGATTTTTCTACCTCTGTCTTTGCTATCTGATGGAGGCCATATTTATTAATTTCTTTATTACAGTTCTGATCTCTGTTGCTGAATTAGCCTCAACACACAAGTCAGCATCTAATCATATGTTCTGACTTATTGTTTTGGATTTCAGCTTATTCTTCATTAGTACTACGTTATGAATTTAACTAGGTATATTTTCCAGGTCAGTCATGGTATCTAGTCTTTGTAATAATGAAGCTTTTCTTTTGTGATTTTAAATGAAGGTATTTCCTCAACCAATGTAAATCGGTTGCACATCCCCAGAAGCCTTTCCTCTGGCCTCCTATCTAGCAAGCAATTTTCATAGAGGAGGAAAGTTGCCATAGGAAAAGGAGAGGAGGCGAGAAACCAAGAAAGGACCATAAGGAGGTAACTACTGCCATTAGGATTGATATTGAAAAATATAATTGCAGAGAGAGCCGCCACGGAAGAGGGAAGTCTATGAGAGGTTATTTGTCTTCCGATTTCAGAGTCAATAATATGTTCAAGAGGTTCTGTGGAAAGATCAAAGTACAACCACATATTTTACAAAAATTTCAATCTATCATTCAGGCGACCTCATATCAAAACCTGCTCCACTTGTAAGGTTGATTTAATGGAAATAAAAGGAGAAACATATCTGAGGAAGAATGAACTATGAAATAGACACAGAATACATAAAATTCATGCAAAGTAGTTTTATGATATAATGAAGGAAAATAATTCTATGGTTGTTCAGATTTACTTTGAAATGCAGCAAAACCAGTCTCTTCCAGCTCTATCAGCCCATGAGGTTTTCTATTCTACACAAATATGGTTAACAATCTGTGCATCATTATTCATACTAAGGAGCAAGAAAGAGAAAGCACCAATTTTTGCAACTGACTGGAGATGGAACCTTCAAGAGGATGTAATCAAATTGCTTTGACTTTGCTGGACTTACCTTCTGACTTAGACCAAAAAAAAACTAAATGAGGGCACCAATACTATAAATCTACTCTCAGATTCTTGCCACACCCAAAATAAAAAATGGTGTATGATGGTGATGCTTACAGCGTTCTTCAAAATGAGCACATTACACCAATTCTAAATTTTTGTCATTTATTAATTGTCTATGTATGATAAAACAAGAGAAACTAAACAAAAATAAATTATTGACATTAATTTCGGTCTTCACAGCCTGTTTTGTTTACTAAATCACTCATATGTGCTATCACTATTTTTAACCATTGTCATCATCGTCTTTCTAATAGGACAGATGTGGAAGTTGTATCTCCATTGTCACAAATATTTGACTGTTTCTTCTGAATATGTCCTATTTCTGAGGTTGTGAGTACTGTGTGACCCAAGAGACCATAGCGCCCCCCCCCCCCCCCCCCCCGAACACTTGGCAGATTTTGCCTATACTGACATGAGAATGTTACATTGTCTCTTGCACTCACTGTGCTCTCACTTGCTGTATAGAACCAGCAGCTGACACCCCCTCCAATTTTTCATAGTGCTGTGCTTCAGCAATAGTGAAACACAGATGGCAATAACTTCTAGGGTAAAGGTTATATGTAACAACAGCAACTAATACATAAATAAGAGACTGCAATCACTGTTCAGTCTAATTCTCGAACTTTGATCATCGCATGATCTAGTGAGCTAATCTTGTACTGTCTCCACAACTGGTCTTCATGCTGTAACTTATTTAAGCAACAACAATTACAGTCCATTCACTATGATTTATTTCATTTGTTATTTATTTCATTCTGGACTAATTTTCTTTCTTGTTCAACCTGAATGTCATTGTCTTGTTCTAAAGCTGATTAAACTGGTAACGATTTTCTCCAGTATTCTAATACATGTATAGTGGCCGAATTTCTCATTTGCAAGCTCTAGATTTTCTTTGTCTTCTTTAAAATACTTCTTACAGACAGAACCTTTTTGCAAAATTAATCACATTTATACGAGTATCTTGGAAATTCTCCATTCTCCTAGTCAGTACAGCATTAAGGCACTGTCCTTGCAAGAGAGAATAATTTTTGTCATGATGAAGGACACACACATGGGGATTAAATTAACTGGGACATGTACAACAGTAATATGATAAAAAAGAATGGCATCATAGAATCACTAAAAGCTGTGGTTACACATGTTTATTCAAAGACAACCAGTTTCAATACACCTTCATTAAATCACTGACTGGCCCACATTAATTTAAAGGAAGAGTCCCTGTCTTCAAATACATAATTGTTTTCAGTTGCATCATGCACTGTTTCATCTCGTTATTAATATTTGGACTTAAAGATGGTCGCTTGACCAACTAGTTGTCTGTGAATAAATATCCCTTACAGCAGCTTTGGATGGTACCATAATGTCATTCTTCAAATACACTGAAGCTCTGCAGAACTATCAACAGAAAATATGATTAACCAAAGTTTTCAACTTACATCCTGAAGAAGTCCACCTGCACTGAGTGATCTATTACTAGATCTGATGGACAAATGGGATTTATTTTTTGTGGATCACTACCCAGCTTTTTAACAGCATCTCGCATTGCAGCAAAATCAACAACTGCTGGTACTCCAGTCAAATCCTGGTTGGGAAAAGAATATCTTCAAAAACATCACTCTCAAAATACATCTAAATGACAAGTTACACTTTCTTTAGTAAAAGTCTCACTAAATGATGTGCATCTATCTGAAAATACTGAACATAAAATGGCAAATAAACTTTTAAAGAATCCTCCTTTGGGCTGCAGTATTTGAAGTAACATACACATGGTTTTGAAAGTATTTTCTTACACTAATGAAACCAATGTGTTTCCATATCATTTGTAACTTATCACCCCAAATTTTAATAAAACCTACGCATGCAATAAAAGTGTCTAAAAACTACATTTAAACTTTTGCATTGATAATTTCTTATAAGGGTGCTAATAACACAACAAATACATGTTGGGCATAAAACTGAAAGATCTCAATATGTAATAAGGCAGTAATGTTTAAATAGCAAATTAGGAGATCTACTTTCATTATATACTTTCATACCAACAAAATAAAGAAGATGCATGGCAGAAGTATGAAAGCTCCTAGTCAAAAAAGCTAACAAAACTCACTTTCTGGAAAAACACTCTCTCTCTCTCTCTCTCTCTCTCTCTCTCTCTCTCTCTCTCATGTGCGTGTGTGTGTGTGTGTGTGTGTGTGTGTGTGTGTGTGTGTGTGTGTGTGTGTGTGTGTGTGAGAGAGAGAGAGAGAGAGAGAGAGAGAGAGAGAGAGAGAGAGAGAGAGCGCTAACGTTTTAAGGTCCAGTCCTTTAGCATGACCAAGTCATTGTAAAGTACATTTGAAAAACTGTACCAACTGTACCTAATGGCACATCATTTTGCACCTTCTCCTGTGACATTTGTTAAGCTTTTATTAAACTGATATACCCATTGGTGTAAGTAGATTCTTTAGTTTGAATATGGTAACTGGTATAAGACAGATTCTTTACAGGTACTCTGACAATCCTTGGCATGTTGCTTGGCTTTTAAACCAACTTACTTATTCTAAATATGTTGCCTTCCTCATAAGATGGAAAAACTGTGCTCCTTTCTATTCTCCAACAAAGACTCTACTTACTGATAAATTATTTCTTGTTAATATACTACGAAGACATTCATGGACATCAGTAATTACCTTCTGTGTATTGATTGTTCATTGTACTGACATTTTATTTACAAATTTATTCAAAATTTACTACCTTGTGTGAACACAATGTATACATAGTAAAATAATAATTCCCAGGCACAGCCAAAAAAATAGCACTTTCTTATATTGACTGCCGTGTAGTGCAGTACATGTGCAGAAGAGATGCTGCATAGCACTCCAATGTGAGATACTGTTAATATATTCATCAATAAGTCTACTAAGCAGTGGAAATGATCAGAAATGTCTCACTACTCAAATGCACTAGTTAAACTGTACTTTATAAGTAGTCAAACTTTGTATGGTTGACTACAAATTACTGAAAATGTGTGTTTCTAAATGAAGTACTTCATTTTCCTGTATACCACTTACAATAATTTGCACTCAGAAGTAAATACATCAATTAGGAGTATTTGGTATAAACAGTTTTTTTTCTCAAGATTCTGCAGGAAGGAGATAATTTGTGTTGTTCGACATAAGCAGCCATTCCACATTCAAATTAACTCATCTGGTAGCTCAGAGAGGGTCAATCATTGGGGCTTACAACATATACCAACTCAACAATTGTATGCCTCAATGCCGAGTATCCTCACATAACAGCACTATATCTACCAACGTTATAATCATGCACAACAAAAAACTTCTGCAAGATCTTGTTGTAAACATTAGATTTACTGTTGTAAATAAAGCATAATATTAGTAATTTATCAAGAACTTATAGACTATACAAAAGAGTCGCAAAGGTCATATTGTACTATGGCTGATCACGCATGACAAAAATGGGATCCAACAACAGTCACACTTCTGTAGAATTTTGAAAGTGACAGGTCAAACCATAGAATAGGACCTAAACTCATAGGGCCGAAAAGTGAGACACTCCTTTCAGTCGCCTCTCACGACAGAAATAGGCCAGAGGTATTCCTGCCTAACACCTGGACCCGCAGGGGGAGCGGGGTGGCTACATGTAGTCAGGATATAGCATGAGTAGCCAACCACTTGTAGCATCAAAGACAATCCCAAGATGATGTCCAGTTTTACTATCTGTTTAGTAACCATTACATGACAATAATGTAAATAAAGTGACCAATGACAAAAATCTCAAACATAATTAAGACAAGAAAGCCAAATTCTACGTACAATGTATAATTCAACGTACCACATCAACACAGACAGTGACAAGGGACAAATAATTTTGATTATGGTACCCAGTATCATACTGAGAAGCTACATCATCATGGGAATAAGAGAAAACTAATCAGGATTAAACAGTACATGGTACACAGTGCTACAACTCAATGACTTGATAAAGGGTACTTTAAAGATAGTATGCAGAAGACCTGTCAGTAAAAGCATAGTTTCATGTCCACATGTGGGGCTGAAATAATGTAGCACACACAGCTAACTTATAGTCAAACAGGAGTTATACAGAATCCATTTCTGCAGATGGATCGACATTCAGTCTCCAAATGTTTGAGAGCCATATGAAACACCAGACATAACTAATGAGCTCATAAAAATTATTCAGAAACCAAGGAATAATCAGGGTCCTCAGGTTTAGTCAATTGGAGTTGAGTTCTCTTGGTCTCTCCTGCAATTAGTAATTTAGGAGTGTTGACAAGTTGTAATGGTTGAAAATAGTTTTTTACATTTTTTGATTTTATGTTTTTCAGTTATCTAGTTTTGTTCATAATATGTCCCATTCAATACAATATTTAATTGCCTAAAGCTTATGACCCTGTTCTTTCTTGGTTTTTAATAACTTTTATAAGCTCAATAGTTATTTATCTGATGTTACATATTGATCTCATATATTCGGATATTGTGGGTAATCCACGAGGAGAGGGACGAAAAGGAGACGAAGGGAAAGGGTGCTAACCACGCCATTATTTCTGCATGTTTATCAAGCAATTTTGCTTAAAAGATTTAATTCCTTTACATATTATAGTTTCACATTGTAGCTTGTCTTTAGTGCTCACAGTGAAAAATGTGGTCACTTGATACTTTATACTCAGTGGACTTTACATACTTCATATGTTATGGCACATGAAATGCAGTAATCACTCTGACATTGTTTTAAAAGGTGGAAGGAAAGCCATGTCTCACTACAGTGTCGAGTATATACAATTTATACAGCACAGTACGTCCCTGTGCACTATGTCAAATTCATTTATGTCTTTCATGTTTCTTATCATCTTAACACTGTGACCCTCATGCTGTTTAGCCCTGGTTATTTTTTTCTTGTTTTCATGATGTAGCTTTTTCAGTAATATACTGGGAACCTTAATCAAAATTATTTGTTCCCATGTCCCTGTCTGTAAGGATGTGTGACAATTATATATTGTACCAGAATTTGGTGCTCTTGTTTTAATTGTGTATCATAGATGTTTGTATTAGGTTATTTTACTTGCATAGAAAAAAAACATTGTTTTTTATAACTGATGCTTGTGGTTCTTGTACATTTTTTACTTACGACTGTACTATGTAATGGTTATAATTATGGTTGTTTTTTATCTTAAAATTATCTTTATATGTCATGATTCATATCGACTGGACATCTCCTTGGAGTTGTCTTTGAGGCTACAGACGCTTTGACTACTCATGCTATATCCTCGTTACGTGTGGCCAGTTTCTTGTGTGCACACGAAGAAGGTTGCTGACATATGAAAAATGTTGTTGTTCTTTATTATTACTCATAAAACTTACAGTTAATGCAGTTCAACATGACTGACATGTGATATGCAGTACCCAATTTGTCATAAGTTATGTTTTTGTATTGCATGTATATCAATTTTTGCATTTAGGTTTTGTTAACATTTCGGTTTTCTAACGTTGATTCTGGTGCTGGATAAAGGTCAGTGACCAAACCAGTAACAAATTTACTGAAACCTGTGAATTTAATTTTATAATGGTTTACCTATATTCATGTTATTTAACATAGTGTGCTGTAGAATGTGTAATTTTCAATGAAATATGACTTCATGCCAAGGAGGGAGGTGATTCATGGTAATCCCATTCTCCGAGGCAGTGTCAAAGATGATGACATAACATATTATTATGGACATAGTGTTTTATATGCATATTGGCCAGTTGGTTTGTTAAAGGAGCTGAACTAGTTGGTCATCAGTTCCTTTGCCCTTGAGCAGAGAGTCTACATGGCCATAGATCAAAGACAGCCTACTGTGCAAAACCCAGGGGAAGAAAACCCAAAGGTCTAACAATGTCAGCAAAGCTAAGGTAAGGGACAAGAAGAAGAAAAGGAGACAGAGGAAGAAAGGCAAGCAAGGTGCCCCATCCAGGGAGCAGCCGGAAGCCCCTGAAAGCAGAGTGCAATGAGAGGACAATACATTCCAGAGCCCCTGCCACTCACCAGTAGTACTCTGGTCTGAGACTGCCTGGGAAAGTCTAGCAACATGGACAGGACAAGAGAAGCACAGAGAGAGATGAACAACTTATCAGACTGTGTGAGAAGAGGGGGGAAGAAGAATGAAAGAACAGGTAGGGTTCAGGACTGGGCTGGACCACGAAGCCAACTGCAGCCCTATCTGAGCAGAGGTGATAACAGTGTGTTCTGCCAAACCCTCAATGGGCTGATAAGGTTAAGTGGCACTCCCTTAAAGAGAGTGGTGAAGGCCTGCTTCATGAACAGAACATAAAATTAAGTTAGCCACTGGGGCACTGTCTCCTAACACCTGGGATAGCGAGTCATTGAGATGTAAAGGTCTGTCGTAGGGCAGCTAGGTCGGGGCAGTCCAGCAAAATGGGGATCACTGTCAAATTGGAGCCATAACACCAGTGGGGTGGATCCTCGCTATGTAGGAGATGACCATGAATCAGCTAAGTATGGCTGATGCAGAGCCAGCAAAGGATGGTAGAGTCCTTGTGAGAGGCCTGCTTGGAGGACTGCCGCATATTTGTATTTTCCTTGAACACCCATTGTTTGGTGCAGTCAAAGTGAGCCATTCCATATTTCAGACACCTAAAACTTGATGGCATAATACCACTGGTCAAGACCTTGCAAACTTCTCAAGGAGTTGCTGCAGATGAGAAAGGACTCATAAGTGTAGAAACAGATACACTCAAGAGCATAAGAGATGGCTACCAACTCCGCAGTGAAAACACCACAGCCATCCAGCAAGGAGAGCAGTTCAGTATGTCCCATATGAGTATAAGCAAAGCTTACATGACCAGCAACCATCGAGTCATAAATGTAGACTATTTCTAAACCTTGGGCTGTGCCAAGGATGAGAAAAATTGGTGGCAGATGGCCTTGAGATGAACCAAACCTTTCTGACCCAGCAGTCTTGCTTCCGTCTTTTTATTACATGGTGGAATCAGGGCGTGGAACCACTTAAAGGCAATGAGGTACTCCATCGATGAGTGCTACTTATGGCATTGGAGAGCCCACCAATGATCTCTAATGGCCTCTGATATCCAACAACCACCAAGAAACTCTTGGATCAGGGTGGGCCTCAGGAACAGAGGATCGCTAAATTAGCTGCCAATAGAATGACTGTAGTTTTTTTCTGGACTGTCTCATTGATATTTGCATATGACGAGGAGCAAAGGTAGACAGCAGAGGTGAAAGCATCCCAGTCAACACTGCTGAGAGCCCATCTGCACAGGCATCCAGGAGAGCAACACTAAGGGAGGGACAGGAAGATCAGGAAGTGGTCACTATCACATAGGTCATCATGGACCCTTCAGTAGATGGATGGAGAAGACATGGGCTGCTAATGGAAAGGTCAATGACCAAGAAGGTTCCATGCAACACACTCAATTGTGTAGAGTATCAGTATTCAAGAGGCACAGGTCAAGTTGTGCCAGTAAATTTTGAATGTCATTACCATAGCCAGTGATCATGGTTCCACCCAACAAAGGGTTATGGGCACTGAAATCACCCACGATTAGGAAAGGTGGGCGAACAGCATGTTCTGGGACATTCCAGGAAGGAGGTAAACATTCCTGATGGTAATATCCTGAAATGCCCTTGTTTGAACAGGCACAGCCTCAAAAAGTGTTTTAAGGGGCACAATTTCACTACAGGATGTGAAAACTCTGCCCGACACACTGCTAAAGACAGCACATTTCTTATAATATCCCCCGCTATCCATGAAAGGCTGGGTCTGTGTTGCTGGAAACCAAGTCTCCTGAAGGTCAATGCAGGAGGCAGGTAAAGTGCTTAATAGATATCATAGCTCAGCCAGGTGGTGGCAAACACTACAATTCCACTAGATAATGAAGTTGTCGATGTACAGTGAGGCCATGAATGGACCATGCGGGGGAAGGTTATGCCTTAGGGTCATCTGCTGCCACTGATTGATGGGTTGTGGCATCAATAGATACACATTCCAAACTCCTGAGTGTGGTGCAAACTGTTGTGTCAGGTGCTGCTGGAATCTCCATCTCTGCCACAGGAGTGGAACAGGTGGGATATGGTGGAAAGTGAGCCCCATCAGAATGTACTCCTCCTTTGAGGACTTTTTCTTGTCCTCCCTCTCCTTAGAGTAATTCAATAATTGTGAGGGCTTCTCTGAATTAGTTTCAGGTGAAGATGATGATTGCGAAGCCCTCTGACCAGCAGCCTGTGGCTCCTTAAGCCACTGGCTGGTGTCTAGTTAAAAGACCAGCAGAGATTTTGGAAAAAAAGTGCTCGAGAGATCCCTTCCTGATGAGATAAGCTGGAGGAAGGTGGTTTGTGTCTGACTGGGAGGTGGGGATCAATGTCTAGTGGGTGGGAAGCCACTAATCTGAAAGCAGGTGTGGGTGAAGCAGCAAGAGGGGAGTCCCCACCCGTCATGGGACAGACATGGTTGGGCCACCCTGAAGGCCCACTGTACGTGATGCAACGGGTGGGAGCACCGTCGCCAAATGGGGTGGGGTCATTGTAGCTGTAGCACATGATATTGTTTGATATGCTGGGTGGAAGTGCTCGTACTTTTTCTTGGCCTCTTGCTAACCAAGTTTAACAAGAGTCTTGTATTTTTGTATTTTCTTTTCATTCTGCAAAACAGTGCACTCTGATGAACAGGAAGAATGGTACTTTCCACAGTTTACATAGATGGGGGGAGGTGCACAGGGAGGGTTCACATGGAGTGCTCATCCACAATCACTAAAGGTGGGTCAAGCACTGCAAAGCGAAGACATGTTCCCAAATTTCAAACACTTTAAGTGCTGCATGTGGGAGAGGGTAAGGGTGGAAGGGGGGGGGGGGGGGGACACATACAGTTTCACATCACATTGTATACCATCACCTTGACCTATTCAAGCAATAGATCACCCTCGAAAGCCAAGATGAAGGCATCAGTAGCAACCCTATTGTCCTTCAGCACCCTACGTACATGACAAAGTCTACACCCAGTCACTCCAGCTTTTGTGTAGATCATCGTCAGATTGTAAGAGCAGGTATCCTTGGAAAATGATGCCCTGGACTAAATTTAGACTTATAAGGTGTGGCAGTCACCAGTATGTCACCCAGCTTGTTACAAGTGAGCAGTGCCCCCAATTGGGCAGGGGATGCCATTTTGATCAAAACTGAGCCATTTCTCATTTCAGAGATGGCTGCCATTTCCCCCCAACTTGTCTTATAAGTTCTCCACAAAGAACAAGAGCTATGTAGCTAAGAACGAATCTCTACCATTCCTTGTACAAACCAAGTGTTGTGAGGATTACTGCTCTGCTTGCCATTTAGTTCTACATTCCTCCCACGGTGTAGCTAGGGAAGGGAACATTTTAGTGTCACATCTCTGAGGACTGCCCTTTCGTAGAGACTGCTGGGGCTCTGTGGCCACCAGTGGGATATTACTTCATACACTTCATTTGCAACTGATCTGCCATGCTGCCACCCGTTCTGAAAGGGGGCTCTCCCCATAGGTGCTACCCAACCTTAGCAACAGCTACCTTGTCAGTAATCCGTTGCTCAGAATCCCCATCCCCCAGGCATCAACCGTGCTGGGTTTTGGGAGTACTACTGTATAAAGGACAGGGTGCACAGATGGATACGCACAAATGTGAAGCCCACACCACACCGGGTGACTTTCCCTGCATGATCTGCACTTCTAGATAATTTTGCCCCAACAACGGGCACCACGTGTTTATTTAATGGAAAGTTGTAGAATATGTTGGAAGTGGAAACGCGAAGCCCAAGCAGCATTAGCACCAAGAAAACCATCCAATGGCGAGGCAGAGGGGAGGGGGAAAGGGTTAGTGAAAGTATAACCCTGCAGCATGGAAAGGAAGTGATGCAGCAAAGGCTAGGGGCCCATGGTAACCAAGCATGTACAAACAAAAGATTACATGCATGTGAAGCACATGCAATTAAGATCCAGCCATTGGAAACTAGAATCTTATTCTTATGGCAGCCAGCCATGGTCCTCAAAAGTCTTAAGAGGTCACTAAAACCCCATTTAATACGAGGGGGAGTCAAATGAAAACATTAAATATGTTTTTAAATATTATTTATTGTGCAGAAGTGGTACAAAGCTGTACCACTTTTCAACATAATCTCCCCCACACTCAATGCAAGTCCTCTAGCACTTACAAAGTGCATAAATTCCTTTAGAAAAAAATTTATTAGGTAGTCCGCGCAACCACTCATAAAACCACTCATGCACCGCATGGCGTACCTCTTCATCAGAACGAAACTTCTTTCCTTCCACTGCGTCTGAGTGGTCCAAAAATATGGAATTCACTTGGGGAAAGGTCTGGTGAGTATGGTGGATGAGGAAGACACTTAAAATGCAGGTCTGTGAGTGTTTCAACTGCTGTACGTGCAGTGTGGGGCCTTGCACTGACATGTTGCAAAAGGACACCAGCTGACAGCAGTCCACGTCACTGATTTGATTGCAGGCCGCAGATGATTTTTTAGGAGATCTGTGTATGATGCAATGGTGACAGTGGACCCTCTAGACATGAAATGCTCCAAAATGACATCTTTTTCATCCCAAGAGAGAGTCAGCATAACCTTCCCTGCTGGTGGTTCTGTTCGAAACTTTTTTGGTTTTGGTGATGAGGAATGGCACCATTCCTTGATCGTTCTCTTCGTTTCCGGTTCGTGGAAGTGAACCCAGGTTTTGTCACCAGTAACGATTCTTGGAAGGAAACCATCACCTCCTCGTTCAAAGTGCCGAAGATGTTCTTCACAAGCATCAACACATCATTCTCTCATTTCAGGAGTCAGCTGTCGTAGCACCCATCTTGCAGACACTTTTCGTGAAACTGGAACACAACATGCAGAATGTGGTGTGCTGACCCTTAACTAATCAGTAAGCATGCTGCAATGGCATTCAGTGTCACTTGGCAGTTTTCCTTCACTATGGCTTGAACTGCTGCAATGTTCTGTGGGGTCACAACTCGTTGCACCTGACCTGGATGAGGAGCATCTTCCACTGAAGTCACACCATTTACGAACTTCCTACTCCATTCGTAGACTTGCTGCTGTGACAAACATACCTCACCGTACTGAACCTTCATTCGTCGATGAATTTCAATAGGTTTTGCACCTTCATTATGCAAAAACCGAATAACGGAACGCTGTTCTTCCCTGGTGAAAATCACAAGTGGGGCGGCCATCTTTATACTGATACTACGATGGTATGTGTGCATCTGCACTATGCTGCCACCTACAGGCCATTCTGCACGCTGTTTGTAGCACACCTACCAACTTACAGGATAATGGCACAAAATTTCGATTTGTTAATACAAATTTAATGTTTTCATTTGACTCGCCCTCTTATTTGGGAGGTAAGAAAGTCAGGAGCTGTAGTTTTCCTACAAAAAACTTAGGGTTCATTTGCAGTAACTGACAAGGACAATTCCAGAAATATCAATGTGAAAGAAGACGGGTTGGCTAAATGCTGTGGAAAACCGTTAGAAAGGATATTGTGGACAGCAGATAACGAGGACATCACAAATTTAAATAGTGCAATAGGGGTATCACAGGAAATGGCCACAAATACACAAACAACTGAGTTGTCATACAACACAGAGACTGTTTAACATAACAAAAGCTATGCACTTTATACAGATCTGAAAGAGATCCTAAATCATTTGAGTACACTAGATTAGAAACTAGTAGTAGCCAGATAGCAATGGGCACTTGCTAATGACTATGAAAATGCCAGAGTAGAAGCAGAAAGAGTACTATAAGCAAGTCAACATGCCACTCATGGACATCCAACTACACCACCACAGCTGTTTCTATTAGGACTACAGCGAGTGCAAAAGTAATTTCTGAAAGGGTTACGACATGTTGTACCTATGGTTAAACATAATATAGCACTGTTCTTTGGTGCTTCTTCAAGGTGTACAATTTAGCTTCTGCCATTTTTTCCCCAACATTTGAGGCTTTAATGAAACAAACAGGTTACACATGTATAATTCAAAGTATTTTCCATCACTGGCCACTACTTTTTCCCAACTTTCGGGCAGTGTACGAATCCCACGTTGAAAAAGTTGCTCATCTTTTGAAGTGATCCACGAATCGATCCAATTTGTGACTACTTCATGAGATCAGAAGTGTTCGTCAGCCAGTCCATGTGCCATTGCTCTAAACAGGTGATGGAGGGAGCAATATCTGGAAAATAAGGCAAGTGGAGTAGGACTTGCCATTTTAATGTTTCCAAGTACATTCTGACCTCTTTTGCCACATGGAGTCGTGTTGTAAAATCACTTTATCGTGCCTCTCGCTGTATTGCGGCCACTTGTCTTAATGCTCTACTCAAAAACATTCATTGCATTCGATAACGATCACCTGTGATTGTTTCACTTGGTTTTAACACCTCATAGTACACGACACCAAGTTGGTCCCACCAACTGCAGAGCATGATCTTGGAGTCGTGAATATTCTGAATATTCAGTTTGGCCACTGACGTGGAAGCATGGCCTGGATATACCAAGAACTTTTTGTATTTATGGTTATTGTAATGAACCCATTTTTAGTTTCCAGTCACAATGTGATGCAGAAATCCCTTCTGTTTTAGCTTCTGAAGCAACTGTTCACAAACACACAAATGCCTTTCAACGTCTCTTGGTTTCAGCTTATGCGGGACTCAAGTTCCTTCTTTCTGAATCATGCTCATGGCCTTGAGATGTTTTGAAATGGCTTGCTGTGTCACTCCCACTAATTGTACCAATTCTTCTCGAGTTTGACGTGAGTCTTCACTCAGCAATGTCTCCAATTCTTAATCTTCAACTCTTCCATCACTATGCTGGACTACAACGTAAAAATTACCGTTCTTGAAGAACTGAAACCACTGGCAACATGTTCTTTCACTATTAGTGTCCTTACCATACGTACTTGACAGCATTCGAAGAGACTCTGCTGCTGTTTTCTTCACATTGAAACAAACCAGTAACACCTCCCACAAATGACGAGAATTAGGCTTGTAAACTGACATTTTCAATCAAGAACTACTTTATGATGCAGACACAAATCAACTAATGTTTGAATGAGGTTATGTTGGCCAAGGTCCATGCTAACTGCCTGACATCTGCGATCTGTTTCTTTTGTCCGCTACTTAACCTTGTCGCTCCTATTGGCAAATGGCGGAAGGAAAGTTGTATACCTTGCACAACCGAGCTTTATTCGGATCGGTCTAGAGTAAATATCAACATGTAATTTTCAGTAGTATGTTTAAAATATCATCACCAATGGTTTACAATCCATCTGTATCCAGTCAAATGGAAGCTAATCAGTAAGTGGATTCAGCTTCAAACTGGTGAAGTGTTACGCATTTTGGAACAACGGGATACACAAGTTGTTATGTCAGTAAGAGATTTTAGCAATTGTGTCAAGCAGTTAGTCATTATTTGTAAAGCTCTGGTACTATGTTCCAACAAGCGAGCATGTGGAACTCACGTTATTCCTGGGAAATATGGAGGCACCAGAGTGCAAGAAGATAGTATCAATGCCAGAACCACACAGTCAGTCGGTTGGCAATCAATGGATGTATGCTATGTTCTCATCAAAAACAGTAGTAGTAAATTGTTACAACAATAAAATATTTACTGGTATGACAAAACTAGAGTTAATACAGAGTGGGTTTTCAGTTAATGTGACCAAATATGACACAGCCATAACCCAGATTCAACTTCCTGCTACAAATACACGTACCAAGATAATTGTAGAGACTCTACCAATCTTGTATTGGCTGGAAAAACCTCCAACTGTGTTACCCATTAAAACCTAACCTTCCTGAGCAGTACCTTGCATCCCATCTTGCTACAAATAGCAGACGAATTAATCATTTCAGAGAAAGGTCAAATTTCAGTAGATCAAATGCTACAGCATATCAAGAGAAATGTCAACGGACTATCATTATGATCAGTGTAACACTAGCTTTATCAGGATACCAGCATTTATGTGAGGCAGTTCACGTTTATCTATGACAAATCACTTGTGCAAAAGAAGCAACTGTTCATGAGATTCTCATGGAACTGATTCGTAATAGCAAGTAAGAGTGTCTAAGGGACAAAATGTATATAACAAATTGAACTATGAAGATTATATTAAACTAAGGTAAGCTGTCCATTGTGATTGAAGAACCCAAAGATTGAGAGTAAATGTAAATATGTAAGATAATTAATTAGAAGCCAATGAAATAGTAAAATTTTTGATGAATTTTATTATAGTGGAGGGGTGTCTTTCACCATGGTAGTAAGGAAACTGAAGAGAACATTCTTCTAAGGCTCTAAAGCACAGCACTGCTCCTGCACACAGAAGTATCAATATGATCCAGCTGCTAGGCATAAACATTTCAACATAATTAGTCTGTCACAAAGACTGCAACATCAACACTTCTGTGGGTGAGTACAAGCGAGCTCAGCAAAAAATTACGTGCAGACCAATCTGCCTCCATTACATCTCTTAACATTATGTAGGAAATACAAAGTAGGATACAACACTACCTATCACAGGTTTGACAAAGCAGTTACGACACAGACAAATTCATTAAGCCACTACAGCAAAACTGAACACTACTGACAAGTCATAATGAATAAGATCAATTCAGTCACATAAAATGACTTCATACAGCAAAGTCTCTCCCCAACACCCCACTAACCTAGAATCAGTCTATCTGTAGGATCAATGGTGTTCCCACTCAATTATCTGATTACTACTGTATTGTAACATCTTGTTTGAGAGATTGTTCCAGTACCAGTCTTACTCCTGCCACATTAAGAGAGTACCACCAATCCATAGCCACTGATGATAGAAGCCAGGCTCCTGTATCAACTGCCACAGATGCTTAGTCCATGAGCCTACCACATCGTCCCAGCCTGTGGCACAAACTGCTTGAAACTCCAGCACTGCTCGGGTCAAATGGCCTAATGAACTTGCAGCCCAGGAGCAGCATTCACGATGACCTCACGGTATCCGACACTATGGTGCATCTGATGGGATAACACTGACAGTTTATGCCCAGAACGGCGTATAGAACAACACACACAGACTGTGGTCACTGTCACCTTCATGCAGAGGTTCTGACGGGGCATGCCTTCCACATCACGGGCGGTAACCCACTTACTAGAAGTCAACAGTCTGAGCACAAGGCTGACGCATTGAGATATGGCAGCCTTAGCCAGCAACTGGGTTTAGCAGACACCTCGCCAACCTGCTAAGCCACCAGCCTCCACAGAAGATACAGCAACGGAATGTATTCAGGGAAATTAATGAAGCAATATTTAATTCTCTTATTGCATCTGGCAAGGCTACACAGGTTCTTTCGACTTATTCCTGACAACCAGTAGGAATTTCCAACTCAGGGGTTGGCAACCCCTATAGTTTTCTCTCTCTCTCTCTCTCTCTCTCTCTCTCTCTCTCTGAGCATCCTTGAAGTTAGTTTACAGCAATATGCACATACACACATGGCACTAGTATCACGTACATAAGGTATAAAAGGGCAATGCATTGGCAGAGTTGTCATTTGTACTCAGGTGATTCATATTGAAAGGTTCCCAAAATTATTATGGCCGTACAATGGAAACTGACACACTATAAACCCAGAATGGTAGTTTGAACTAGACGATTGGGATATTCCAATTTTGGAAATCATTGAAGAATACAATATTCTGAGAGCCACAGTGTCAAGAATGAGCCGAGAATACCATATTTTGGGCATTACCTCTCACCACAGCCAACGCAGTGGCTGACGGCCTTCGCTTAATGACAGAGTTGCAACATTTGCATAGTGTTGTTAGTGCTAATAGACAAGAAACACTGTGTGACATAACAGCAGAAATCAACATGGGACGTGTGATTACTCTATCCATTAGGACAGTTGGATGAAATTTGGCAGTAATGGTCTACGGCAGCAGACGATCGATCAAGTCATCACATGCAGCACCTGTCCTGGTCTTGTGATCGTATTGGTTGGACTATACGCAATCGCAAAACTGGGGCCTGGTCAAATGAGTCCAGATTTCAGTCGGTAAGAGCTGACTATAGAGTCTGAGTGTGCCACAGACCTCAAAAAGCCGTGGACTCCGGTTGTATACAAGGCACTGTGCAAGCAGATGGTTGCTCCATAATGGTGTGGCTGTGTTTACATGGAGTGGATTGGGTCCCATGGTCCAACTGAATTGATCATTGACTGGAAATGGTTATATTCAGCTAACTGGAGACCATTTGCAGCCATTCATGTTCTCAAACACTGGAATTTTGATAGGTGACAATGCACCATGTCACTGGGGCACAACGGTTTGCAATTGGTTTGAAGAACATCCTGGACAATTCGAGTGAATGATTTAGCCACCCAGACTGCCGGATATTAATCCCACTGAACATTTGTAGAACATAATCAAGATGTCAGTTCATGCACAAAATCCTGCAATGACAAAATTTCTGCAATTATAGATAGCTGTAGAGGCAGCATGGCTCAAAGGTCTGACATCATATTAAGAGGTACCCCGTCAATGTGTGTAACACAATTTTAATAAGCGTACATCCGTGCGCACATGCGCGCGCGCATTTGTGTGTGTGTGTGTGTGTGTGTGTGTGTGTGTGTGTGTGTGTGTGTGTGTGTGTGTGTCAGGGAGGGGGGGGGGGGGCGAAGAGAGAGAGAGAGAGAGAGAGAGAGAGAGAGAGAGAGAGAGAGAGAGATATTCTGTTCTGGTTCTTAGATATTGTAATTAGCTTTCTGTAAATCATTAATGATTTATTTGATGATGAAGCAACTTCAGCTCACATGGTCCCATACAATCTGGTGAATTAAATAAAATTTACTGCGAGTACATGCAGCCAATGGTTCAAATGCGAATGCATATTTTATTTGTAAGTGACAACTCTCACAATAAAGCCTTTATACTACCTGGAGTATTACTCTGGCTGGTTTGAAAGCAATTTCAACGCCACCTTCCATGGACTGATTGTCTTGCCATGCCAGAATGGTTTCCACATCTTTTTCTTTCACTTGAAAGTTGTCACAGTTTCTTACCGCAGACTCGAGCAAGACTCTGACGGAGAATGGGAGTTTATCTGTAAAAAATATTACAAAATAATGATTAACACTTTTCCATATTACATCACAATTTTATGGTTTAAGGTAGACAGAGAATATTGTACCAAGGTGACAGATAGAAAGAGAACAAATGAGAGAGAGGGACAGCAGGGAATTAGCAAAGCAGCATTCCCTTAGTTATTCTCCGAGTACGCTGTCTATCTCCGCCTGTGTGCAAAATCTCCCCATCCTCTCCCCCAACCCACTTCTTCTTGTTCATTTCCATAAATGGAAATAAATGGAATTTTGCCTGGAGGCTCATTCATGAGCATCAGTCTTCTCTCATTCGTGTTTTATCCCCATTACAGTTTATGTGCTGGAAATGTCATTCCTTCAAAATCATACATCTGACTTGTCAGAAGTTAGAAAGTCCTGCTGCCACAGTCTATTTCGTTATTCCACGTTAACTTCCAGGCTGAGCGTTTTTCTTTCACAAATTATTATTATTATTATTATTATTATTATTATTATTATTATTATTATTATTATTATTGGGAAATACACATTTCTTCTTGCCAATACATTCTCTGCAGCACATTAAATACATCAGTTGCTTTTCTGGCAATGGTGTTGGTATTAGGAAGCTTTTCTGTCCGAGTCAAAAAGTTTATGTTTTAAGTATTGTGTTTAGTACACCAAGAATTCCTAGTAACTCACCACATTACTATGACAAAAAAAAAAGTACCTTCAGACGTATCTGGTAGACTTGGAATTAGATAACTAAAACAGAAAAATATTTAATTTGCATCTCGACACAATGGCTAATATAATTAAAATGTATACTGCTAATCAAGTTGCCTATCTTTGTCATTCAGGATTATTTTTTCCCTTTAGACTGATTTCAAATCTTAGACTGAACCACATGACGGCCAAGTGTTCATATGGGTACCTAGCGAGCTATGTTTGATATCCATTATCATCACTATCTTGTCTAAGGGAACCTTACAGCACCCCTTTGTTATTTGTTCGCCTGTCAAGCCCGCCTCCTCAGGAGTGGGCAGAAGTATCCAGTTGGAATTTACTGGAAACACTAAGGTCACTGGTCCCTCAGCGGTGTAGATAATTTAAGCTTCAACGTCAATGAAATCAAGAGATACCACCATACCTCTCACATATTTATTTACACACAACTTAACTGTTCAAAACCTTTAGATGAATTATCTACGTAAGTGATAGGCCTAATGGTGGTATGATAATGAGCATGCATGGAAACTCAAATGTAGCACAGTCAAATCTTGTTGGGACCATGGATTTTTCAGTCTTCATTGTAATCTAGCCTTCACCTCTCAATAATGAGGTGAGTCACCAGAAACAGCATGTGGTTTGATTCCACGTTAAACTGTAGCTCCCCTTTCTCCGTTTGCGTAACAGGGGCTGGTTAGGGGCACACACATCGCTGAAGCAGCATACAATAGAAACACTAGCACCAGGCCACTTAGCAACACAAATCATTATTGTTATTATTTGTATGCATAATTAAGTTCATACAGAACCCTCAGAGCAGATGTGCTACTTGCACTTGTCCATTTTTTTAAGAGATATATGTAAATTGATAGCCCACAAATTTTGTGATAATAAGCTGCTTCAGTGGAGGGCACTGAAAGGCCACACAACAACGTTTGCTACATGTGATGCCCACACACCATCGCTTCCCCCTCCTGCCTACAATCGCAAGCACATGCGCACAGAGAAGAGACAGGAAAGCATGGCAGAAAAACAGAAAGAAAAGTTTAAGATCCCATTGCCAACAGAGTACAAGATTTCTTAGAGGAAGGAAATCAGCTATGCTACTTTGAAAGTGCCATCTCAGCCTTCACCTTCAACAATTTAGCAAAATCACAAAAACATGGATAACTGGACAGGGATTTGAGCTGCTGTTTGCTCAAATGTGAGCCCAGTATATTACATCTTTGACATCTGGAGATCCTGCTCAGTGAGCATGGAAGAGGAAAGGTGAAAAGGCAGTGAGAGAGGTGGGCACAGCACACGAAAGAGAAATAGCATGATGCGCATGTGATCACAGGGAAATTGATGGATATAGATCAGCTCATTGCTTAAAGATCAATTAAAATGAATTGGCTACCTTCTGAATTTGGCTTGTAGTGGTAAAAGCTTGCACTCTATTAAAGTTATGATATCTCTTCATTAGTGGAGCATATTTTAATAAACTGGAAAACATGTTTCAGAATATATATTGATGGGTTAAGCTTATCCATTGTGGATATTTTAGAACCCGTGACTTAACTGAATGTAAATATACAAAACTGCTACCATTCACTTTCTTGACTAATTATTTATTATATCATCAACTGGTTTTCAAACCTTTTTAGGTTCATCTTCAGGTGGTTCCTGAAGTTACATAATTATTTCTAGCACAATGTTGGGTGCTGGCTTGTGACAGTACAAATGGCTTCCTTCACTAGTGTCCAACTGTCTGCTTCCATTCTGATGGCCAGTTGCTATATCACTTCATGCACTGTTACACAATCTATGTTCATTTGCACTGTGACATCAAAATGTTGCCAGCATCCAGCATGTGCTATACAATTATTGTATAGCAACTGTTGTGTAGTTATTAAAATATAAAACATGCAGCTTCATTTTTTATGCTGCTATTGATAAAGGCTAATCAGTCAAAATCAGAATAGTCACTAAGTAGGCATTGACTGTAATAACCTTTACGGTTAATAGTTAGAATCGTGAAATAGATAAGAGGAGAATCCTCATTCCTGTCAAGAGGCCCCTCTGAAAGGCATTGATTGCAAGTGTAACCTCACAATGATGAAATGGATTAAAAAGACATAGCACTTATTCATAAACCAGGCTTCCCTAGTCCAAAGCAGGATAATGTGATAGCAGTCTAAGAAGGACATGGCTATCACCACCCCCAGAAAGTGATTTTGAGGCAGTGTAGGGCAATTTATTTCTTGGCCTTCTGTTTAAGATGATAAATTTGAGGCATCCATGTTAGCTTAGCATTGAAAAGTAGTCATAGAATTTGGTATGATTTTATGATCTTGAGTAACATCATATACATAAAGGTCTCACTGCAGCGTTACACACATCAATAAAATTATTCTGGGTGTGTGATCACATGATCATGTGCTGAACGTTACCTGGAATATTAACAGAAACATCTGGAGACAAAAT
The DNA here is from genome assembly GCF_023897955.1 of Schistocerca gregaria. Lineage (NCBI taxonomy): Eukaryota > Metazoa > Arthropoda > Insecta > Orthoptera > Acrididae > Schistocerca > Schistocerca gregaria. Next base: position 614,002,318 of record NC_064923.1, read on the forward strand.
GAGAGTCTTGACTGCAATCCAATGCAATCAGCAACAGTTGTCTTCTGACCATACTGCTACTGTAATTGATACATAAGATGGCAGACATTGTTGCCAATCATTTGGTATTAAAATCTGTAACTGCACCTTTTTAATTGCATCTGGTACGAGGTTGACTACCACCCCCATCCCCTCCCTACTCACCTCATTGCAATCCCACCCACTTTTCACAATTTTGAAACGAAGCAGTGAAATTTAGTTACTGACATTTTGAAACTGGGTAATAACCATTAAGAGATGAGCAATTTGTAAATGCTGTCTGCAAGTCGTTTGATAAATAGTGAAGCAATTATTGATTTGGACTGTACAGACTAAATTACTTTTATGGATATTTTACCATTGATTTTAAGAGGTCTTGTGTGCAAATGATTAGCTCATGTGCTTTAAATCTGTTATCAGAACAACCTTCATGCAATGCCAACACTTCATTGCAGTTCCCCCCCCCCCCCCCCCCCCCCACCTGAAAACAGGCTGTAACACTATGTTCTTACAGCTGTGTGTGTGTGGGGGGGGGGGGGGAGGGGGGGCTTTAGTGGTGCTCTGCTGATTTTTATACCGAAGCTTTTATTGCAATGGTCATTCTGTGTTAAAGTAGACACTTTTCACAGTCTTCCCTGCATGCCAGGAAACTGAGTCTCTCAAGACACTGTTCTTTGTGTAATCCTTTTCCTAATAGGAATTAAGACCTACGTGCCCTGAGATATTATGTATTATAGGTCTTTAAATGTATTGCAGAATGCGAGAAAAAAATCCCAATTTTGGTGCCTCACCTATGTCAACCAGCTACTACCTCCTATACATACATAATGCTATATCAGAGCATAAGTCACTGGTATCTTTGATACAGGTGGAGGTACTGAGGTGGACATACTTGAGATTGAAGTGGACATGAGAAAGCTGGCTTGTTTGGTTGAGGTGAGGAGCAGGTGAAGCAAATGGGAGAGAAGTTGAGATCCTGGAGGAATGTTGATAGGACATCCTCACTCCCAGTCCAGATCACAAAGAGGTCATCAGAGAATCTGAATGAGATGATGGGTTTAGGATTCTGGGTCGTTTGTAGAGATTCCACTAGATGGTTCATGAATAGGCTGGCATAGGATGGTGCAATGTGGGTGCTCATTGTTGTACCATGGGTCTTTGATAACCCACTGTCTCTAACTCTCCACCTAACAGTTTCCCCTTCCTCTGCCCTGTCACCCATTCCCAACTCACCATCAAAATGTACCACTCCCCACTGACTCCCAACAATCGTGCATCGCATGCATGCCTGACCATACATATACTTGCCACCCCTCCCTTCCCACATTCCCAGGGTTGGTAGGGTGCAAAGGTGCATGAGAGAGAGAGAGAGAGAGAGAGAGAGAGAGAGAGAACATGATTGCATGCATGGGCAATTACTCTAGCTCAAGTAAAGATCAGTTTTCTTTCATTTGTGTATGCCTATCAACAAACTCAACACTCTTCTTTTCTGGTGAATGGTGTGCTTTAATCTGAAAATATTTACAAAACATATTGATATTAATACCACATTGTCAACTACTAAACAAATTATGATTATCAAAGGTAGGCAATTGGTTCATTGAATATTTCAATAATATACTCTAGTAAATTACAATGGTTGGTTCATTGTTAGTTCCATGTTCGGGGACTAAAGAGTGAGGTCACTAGCCCCTTGACCCAGACATAGTTCATCTGGAGTTAGTAATTACAGCCAGAAATTTGATCCAATTATGAAAGTACGTAGGAGTTGTAAAATCAAGGCCTTGAAAAATATTGTTGTCAGACCTGAGAAATAATTTAAAAAGAAGTAAAAGTTGATGGGTGTAACCAGTGTATAGGCCATAGTAGACAAGGGATCTCCCAGGGCTCAATGTGTGGCAAGACACATCCCATCCACATCTTAAACTCCCCTCTCCTGCCATCTTGTTTAAGGGTAAATACAGTTATGGAGTAAAGAATGCCTTCTAGCTGGGAGATACATATTAGTAAAAATGAGAAAGCTAGAACTGTAATGAATAATAATAAAATAAGGTGAGAGAAATCATCAGATAGGTGGGTGGTTGCCACAAAGCAAGTGTCCTCTTACAGCCATGCCATCTTCAGTATCTACATATAAAAGGCGATGTCCTGACTGACTGATTGACTGACTGACCACCACCCAACCCAAACCGCGAAGGATAAAAAATTGAAATTTGGAGAATGTGTGGATCTTAAATCACATGTGTCGTCAGAGGGATTTTTCAAAATTCCAACTATAAGAGGATAAAACATAGGATGAAGCAGCTTTTTTTATGTCAATATTAAGACAATTTTGAAGCTAGATCTATGAATCTCATAATTGGTTTCTCAGCAAGAAATAAGTATTTCACCATTTTTGAAAATTTTACCCTATGGGGATGAAACCATTTTTAAAAAAAAATATCATTATTAAACGATTACTAAATTATTTTTGAAGTTACATCTATGAACACTGGTATTTGACTTCTCAGTTACAAATAAAAAAGTATGTGTTCAGTGTCTTTGGAAATTGACTCCTTAAGGGTGAAATAGGGGATTAGATTTTTTATGAAAATATTTGATTATGAAAACATTTTTAAAGCTAATCTACTAAATTTTAAATTTGGCCTGTCAGTTAGAAGTAAAATAAGTACATGCTTCAATGTTTTTGGAAATTCAACTCCTAAAGGACAGAAACTCAAAGTTAGGACAGAGTGTGGATCTTACTCTGTAGGCATCATTTAAGAAGGGACTGTCAAATTACAGTCCTCAGGGGGTGATATAGGGCATGAAAGGCTTTTTGAAAATATGTAGCTATTAAAAGAATTTTGACACTAGAACTACAAAAAAAACTGGTGTTTGGTTTCTCAGTCAGGAAATAATTATGTTCCTTTGGAAATTCAACCACAGAGGACAAAACAGTGGGTGAAAGTTTTTTTGAAAATAAACAATTACTAAAGAACTCCTACAGAATTTTTAATGGTAATTGGTATTTGACTTCTCGCTTAGGAATAGAAAACAACCCCAAGGGAGTGTAACGGGATGAAAATTTTTAAGAAAATATTTCATTACTTTAAAAAATTAAAGCTACATTTATTAAAATTGGTATTTCATTTTGAGAATTATGAATTATTTAGGAATAAAGGAGCTCACTCACCAAAAGGCAGATGTGCTGCATTGTCGATAGATACACAAACAAAAGGTACAGAGCTTGGCTAAGCACACTGTAGGGAGACAGGCATGTGCATCTGTCATCTGTGTGTGTGTGTGTGGGGGGGGGGGGGGGGGGGGGGGGGGAGGTTGGGGGGGAGGAGCAGATGTACCTATTGATGATACAACACTCTCTAATAACTTGTATTTTCTGTCCTTTATGGGTTGAATAACAGTGAAGCACATACTTATATTATTTCTAACTGACAATCCAAATTTAAATTTTTGTAGATTAGTTTTAAAAAATGCTTTTATAATCACAAAACTTTCTGTACATTATTATTTCATTTCTCATTTAGATATAAAGCAATATTTGTTAGGGAATAAAAGTTGCTGCGGAGGTATCTCCACATGGAAGCAAAAGCTGTGATTAAGAAAAACTTTGGACTCCAGTTGGTCAGAAGTATGTTTGGAAAAGACTATGCTTATGTGGCCTTTATTAGCATGAAAAGCTTAGAAGGTGTTGCAATTTAAGAACATAAAAATTCGATTAAATAAAAAAACAAAGCAAAAATCTCTGCTGACAATACAGTCTACACGAGTGAAACAGCGGGCGCTAAGCTAACCTGTTATAAACAAAGTGTTAAGGATGGGAAAATAACCCACTATACATGGAAGGAAGGACGGATGGAAGGAAGGAAGGAATAAGGAGTATCAGGCAGCAGTAGTCTTGTTCACAATGTGGAGTTTATAACAAAGGGCAGTAGCCCACCAGTTTTTCTTCCATATCTTGAGTGAGGAGAGGTCTCATTTGTACCCATAAAGCCACACCTAAGACTGTCAAAGTGAATAATGGATGAGTAATCTGATCTCTAGCCAAATGGTCAGCCAGTTCATTCTTCAGGATCCTCACATAGTTTGGACACGGAAGAAAGCCAACAGAGCAGGAAGTTTAACTACGATCAGGAGAAAGTCGTGAATACTACATATCACAGGGTAACAAGAGTAATACTGATCAATACCTGTACACTACTCATTGAGTCACTAAAAATTAAAACACAGCTGAAGAAAGTCTGTTTAATAAAAGGTAGGGCTGTGTTAATGACTATCATATCCATCATAAAATCACTTCACATACCTGGCACTATGTTGTTTCAAACTGGCTTGATATGTAAAAGCATATCCAATGTTACCCATGGTTTCAGAAAAAAGCTATCAGTGTAAATGACAGTAGCAGCCTGATACTCCTGAAGGACATGGTATCAGATGCTGAAAGGTCATTAAGGTGAATGAACCTTTATATTCTTTAAATGGATTGGACCTAATTCATGGTCTGGGTACTAAACAAGAGACAGGAAGAAGAGGGCAGGGGATGCAGGTGCAAGAAAACATGGAGTACTTCTCTAGAAGGTTAGGTGGTGGTCCCAGCTGAGGGTCTTCGGCATTCGCATTCAAACTGATAAGCCCACTTCGAACGTAGGTGTCAGGTTCGCAGAAAACTGTTGGATGGTGATTGCATACGCGAGCAAGAGGTGGTACTGTCTGAACTGAAGAGGGAAGATCCCTGCTTTGGCAAGGAGATGTCACTCGTTCAGAAAGCACCAGAGCCCACAGTCTCACTGTATGATGATGGACTGGGTCCAACAATTTCAACACTGTAAGTGCCACTAGGTCATAAACCTAGCAACCAGAGTTCAATGAGCACGAGTCCAGGGCAGAGTAAATGTGAATGGGACTAGTGTGTTCTGCACCCGAGAAGATGTGAACAAGCAAGCACATAGCATTTAGCTTTCGCATGCAGCTAGTCTTTAATTGACAAATAGGTGCAGCCATGTCAGCTTTTAAGTGAGGAGTCCCAAAATTCAGTACTGTGCAACAATGCCACATTCTGAGTACCCAAGTACCGTTCTTGGCCATGGAATCTGGTATGATGACAGAAATGTACGGCTCAAATTTTCGTGAGAGAGAATTAGAAGTCATGGGAAAAGGCCCAAGCCAAGGCCCTTAGGTGGCATCTTGGGGCTAGTGTAGAGCCAAGGCTACAGTTTCGGAGCTAAATCAAATGCAAAAGTCATTGACATACAGTGTAAGGGTGACCAATGGCTGACAGAGGCAACTAGTCCATTTATGGCAATGAGGAACACTCAACACAGAGCCCTGAGGGATGCCACTCTCTTTAACACAGCATCATAAGCACATTAGTGATTAATTACATTATGTGACTGCCCTAAGACATTGACTATATTTTTATAATTTTTATGTTTTTACTTGTACGTAATAAACTGTATTTATGCTTCGTTCTTGAAGTCTTTTTTAGTGATAATTGGCATTATGGGGGAGGCACTCCTGACAAACATTATGGCAATTGCTTATATCCTTCAAAGTTCTTGCAAATGATTATGTGAATGTATACTTTTTGTTTTTCATTAGTACATTACTTCTGAAGGATTATGATCCTGATTATGTCAATATGAGGTGTTCACGACAAACATTATATAAGTTACTTATAATTGTTTTATACTCATTGTTATACGTTAGATATTTTGTTTCATGTTATGTTATGAGGTGTATCACAGTTAATATGCTTATGATGCTGTTTCTAATTTGGTTAGCTTTCTAGATGGTCATATCTCATCATTGATCCTCATACGATTAATGAATGTGATATTGCCTCAGATAGAGGTACGTTGACTTTCTAATTAGGTGACAAATATGGTGATTTATGTTACTTAAAGTTACTAAAGTTTTTGTTTTATCCATGAGTAGGTCTTCTACTTTCTGACTTTCTATGTCAGCATGAATTGGTTATTTACACTATGTGACTGCCCTAAGTTCATTGACTATATTACAGTAATAGTTTTATGTTTTCACTAAACAGATGGCATTTGTTCTCCATTTTTGTAGGTTTTTGATGGCAAATGACATTGTTGATAAGCCACTCTTAACATAAACATTATGACAATCATTTGTATCCTTTAAAGTCCATACTTATGATTATGTGAATGTATACTCTGTTAATGATGTAAATAAAATAGAAAGAAACTTCCACATGGGAAAAATATTTTAAAAACAAAGATTCCAAGACTTACCAAGCGGGAAAGCGCCGGTAGACAGGCACAATAAAATAACACACCAATACGTACATACGCACACGCACACGCAAAATTTAGAGCTTTCGCAACCGGCGGCTGCTTCGTCAGGAAAGAGGGAAGGAAAAGGAAAGATGAAAGGATGTGGGTTTTAAGGGAGAAGGTAAGGAGTCATTCCAATCCCGAGAGCGGAAAGACTTACCTTAGGGGGAAAAAAGGATAGGTATATACTCGAGCGCGCGCGTCGACACACACACACACACACACACACACACACACACACACACACACACACACACACACACACATGCTCAAAATTTTGTGTGTGCGTGTGCGTATGTACGTATTGGTGTGTTATTTTATTGTGCCTGTCTACCAGCGTTTTCCCGCTTGGTAAGTCTTGGAATCTTTGTTTTTAATACATGTATACTCTGTTAATTTGATATGCTATTAGTGTATCACATCTGAAGGGTAATGATCCTGACTATGCTATGGGATAGCCCTCTTACAGGTCATACCTGTTATCATTTCACATGATTGTGACTGACCATTTCTGATTAACTTTGCTGAAGATGTTTTAGATATTGGGTTTAATAATTGCTATGTCACTGAATGTTACTTTTTCCTTAACAATCTGTAAATTGAACTAATACCTTTTAGCTACATACATTAGCATGAAATAGATACTTGCAGTATGGTATTTATCTCATTCTAATGACTGTTATATTTTACTATAAAGATGTTACTCTGTAGTCTATTATGACGAAGATGTTACCTTAGAGTAATTAAATATGTGAATGAAAAAAATCCTTATGTAATGAAATTTGAAATGTTTATTACTTTGTCTTTTTGAAAATGTTTGCTTGGAATAAAATTTTGTTAAGATATGTATGTTTAGTGTTTTCTTCATCCCGGATACAAATGTAATACCTTTTTAGTCTTCGGTCTTTGAACTGTTTACTACAACTTCTAGCCCTGGTAATGTCAGTGTATGCCTTGTGTTGGTTCACTTCAGTCAGTTGCTCTTCACACAGATGTCATAGGCCTACTTGTAATGTCTGAAATGGGCAATACTTTTAGGTCTGATATGTAGTGTTGGCTGCCAATTAATTTTTCGAGAAAAGTATTTTTTCTGCCAGTATCTCGTCTCCTACCCTCTAAACTTCACAGAAGCTCTTCTCCGAACCCTGCAGAGCTAGAATTCCTGGAAGGAAGGATATTGCAGAGAGATGGCTTAGCCACAACCTGGGGGATATTTCCAGAATGAAATTTTCACTCTGCAGTGGAGTGTGCACTGCAGGCCATGAAGGGCAAAGGTCCTGAGTTTGAGTCTCTGTCAGGTACACAGTTTTAATCTGCCAGGAAATTTCATATCAGTGCACACTCCGCTGCAGAGTGAAAATTTCATTCTAGTAATTTTTCTGTTACATTCAAAATAATCTTGTGACCTTATAGGTCATTTCCTTCCTGCATTTTGACATTACAATCTTTTTTTTCTTTTTTTCATATAGGACTGTGAACTTTGTTTATGACAAACTGGGCACAATTATATAAAAATAAAGTCAGCATTTGTGTATCACACATGATCACATGCTCTCTTCATATTCAGTTCCAGGAACACACCAACAATTTCCCAGTTCGAATTAAAATCCCATATGAATACAGGAAGAAGAAGGAAACTTAAGGGAAGATGGATCCAGTAAACCCAATGGTCCTAAGTCCCTCAATGTAACTCACAGAATTTTACAGATTAATAGCAAACACTCATGATTGATGGTATTAGCTGACAGTGAATTGGGATGTAAATTCACTCCACTGTCCTCCTCCCTGCACTCCTGACAATACATGCAGCAGTTACCTAATGGAACTGCAAAAAAAGCAGTGTCCATCATCTCACCGAGCTTATCTAATAACACTGTACCCAGCAAAACTGTTCTGTAGGAAACCCAGATCCCAGAAGACCACTGTCTTGTTCTCAGGTGTTACAAAGTCTACAAAAAACCATGCTGACTCTGAGAGGGCAGTTGTTGGGATTCTACGTTTGTCAAAGAGAACAGTTTTGGTGAACAGATACCACATTTCTGTATCTCCAGAGGGGGACTAGTTGGTTGGTTTCAAGGGCAGCAGCAGTGGGTGGGGTGGGGGTGGGGGGGGCCAAATGGCTTTGTCATCAGTCCCTTATTGCTATAAAACTATTCCACGAGGGGTAGAATAAAATACCACACAAACCCTGCAGAAAGGAAAATCACAAGAACTACAGAGAGCAACAAACATTACTATGGACAAAATAAGACAAGAAAAGCACAGGCACACAAGAAACAGGTAGAAGCAATTAAAACAAGAGAGCAGATGACCATGGCTGGTCGATCATGAGAATAAGAAATGATAAGCCAGCCATCTGCAACACATTAAAACCTCCAGCCAAAAAGCACTAGGGTAGAGAACACAGATTGACAAAGGACACGTACTAAAACTAAGAATAATAAAAAACTTCACAAATAAAAAGTAAAACTAAATCAGCCTGCGAGGCATTGTCAGCTAAAACTAATGTAGCATGTCCAGTAACTGACAACCCTGCCGCAGGGCAGCTGAAGTATGACAGTCGACAGAATGTGGGCCGCCGTCAACCGGCCACCACACCAACACTGAGGCAGACCTTCAAGGCGAAGGAGATAGTCTTGTGTCAGCCAAGCATGGCCAATGCAGAGCCAGCAGAGGACTAGACAGTCCCTGCAAGAGGCCAGCATGGAGGACTGCCACACACTCAGTCTCCTTTATGGCATGGAGTTTATTGGACATTCGTAGATTATGCCATTCCGTATCCCAAATGTGTAAAACCTTTTGGTGTAACACCAGGCGCAAACCAGTTTCAGAGTTGCCGATATCCGCAAGCGGTTTCCGGGAGCTTGTTTGGCCAGTCTGTCAGCAAGCTCATTAGCTGGAATTCCAACATGTCTCGGGGTCCACACAAACACCACTGAACGACAGAACCATTCCACACCACAGAGAGACTCTTGAATGGTCGCTGCCAAAGGATGGTGAGGGTAGCACTGATCAATGGCTTCTAAGCTGCTCAAGGAGTTACCACAGACAAGGACGCACTGGAGCAGGAACGGATGTGCTCCAGAGCATGGGAGTGAACACACTGCAGCCATACGGCAAGGAGCACTGTTCAATGTGTCCTGTGTGAGCATAAGCGACTAATCCAAGTGACCATCAACGATCGAACCATCTGTGTAGACTACTTCGGAGCCCTGGGACGTGTCAAGAATTGAGAGAAAGTGACAGCGTAGAGCCTCAGGAGGAACAGAGTCCTTAGGGTCATTCAGAAAGTCCAGCCCAAGCTGCACCATGGAGATGTATGCAAATGGACCTGGAGGACAGGTAGTAAAGTGGAAAGACTCCAGTTCAGACGGAAGTGATCGGACACTAACAGTGATCATAATCCCTGATCTGAGCTGCCAATGCAGGAGATGAACCACCGTGGTTGGGTAAAGGAGACAGTAATTTGGATGTTCAGGAGGGCTATGAATGTGTGCAACATAACTGGTCAGCATTTGTTGGCACCTGACCTGCAATGGAGGGACTCCAGCCTCCACCAGTACGCTGATCACCGGGCTCTTCCTAAAAGCTCCTGTCACTAGTCGAACCCCACAGTGGTGAAATGGTCTAGTACTGCAATGCTGAGGGCTCTGCTGAACCATAAACCAGACACCTATAGTCAAGGAGGGACTGAACAACGGCTCTGTAGAGCACATCAGTGTAGAGTGGTCTGCACCCTAATTGGTGTTGCTCATGCAGCAGAAGGCATTAAGATGCACTTCCACTTAAGCTGGCAAAGATGAGGGAACCAAGGTAATCAGGCATCAAAACCTAGTCCTAGGAATCGATATGTCTCCACTGCAGTGAGTGTATCATCATCAAGGTAAAGGTCTGGTTCCAGACGAATGGTATGATGCTGACAGAAGTGTACGACACACGAATTCTTGGCAGAAAACTAGAAGCCATTGGTTAGAGCCCATGACTGGGGCTTGAGGATGGCACTCTGTACGCATCGTTCAGCAACACAAGTGCTGGAGCAGCAGCAGGAAATGAAAAAGTCATCAGCATATAGATAGGGTGAGATGGACGGCCCCACTGCTGCTGCTAGACCATTAATGGCTACTGAAAATAAAGAGACACTCAATAATAAGCCGTGCGGGACCCCATTCTCCTGGATTTGAGGGGAAACACAGGGAGGCACAAACTTTGACAAGGAAAGTATGGAGCGACAGGAAATTTTGGATAAAAATGAGGAGCAGGCCCCAGAGACCCCACTCATGTAATGTGATGAAGATATGGTGTTGCCAGGTTGTGTCGTAGGCTTTCCTTAAATCAAAAAAGACGGCTACCAGATGCTGGCGTCTGGAAAAGGGTGTTTGGACGGCAGACTCAAGGGACACTAAGTAATCTGTGGTAGAGTGATTTTGGCAGAAATCACCCTAGCATGGAACCAGTAGGCCCTGGGGCTCCAAGAGCCAGCACAACTGCCAACTCACCATACATTCTAGCAGCTTACAAAGACTATTGGGGAGGCTGATAGCTATCCACATCAAGTGGGTTTTTACTAGGTTTGAGACTGGAACGATATGGCTCTCCTGCCACTGAATACACCATCGCTCCAGATGTGGTCGAAGATGACAAGGAGATGACAATGGTAGTCCGATGAGAGATGTTTAATCATCTGAACATTGATGTAATCTGGCCCAGGAACTGTGTCTGGATAATGTGCAAGGGCGAGGAGCAACTCCCACTCAATAAATAAAGAACTATACAGACTCTTTCTATTAACAAGTCAAAGAAATGTTTGCCCTTACAAAACATCAAGAAATTAATACAATAATGGGAGATTTCAATGCCAATCTATAACCAGATAGACTATATTTTCATTAATAAGCATTTTGGAACTTTAGTTACAAGAGCATCCATTTACCCTGGAGCAGATGTTCCATCTGACCATACACTATTAGTAGCTTCTCTACAAACAAAACTTGGAAAAAACAAAAAAACCAACTCAACAAAGGAAGATAGCCTATGAAAAACTCAAACAGCCTGAACTAAGAAGGGAAGTTTGCAAGGACATCAACAATAAAATAGTGACAATGAAACCTCTGACTAACCAAGAAAACAGTACCATAGTATGGGAAGAGATGAATAACATTATGCTAACCACTGCTCGAGGCAAAATTGGATATAAAACAAGAGATCGAAAACAGAAATGGATGACTGATTAAATACTTTCATTGGTGGATGAGTAGCGATGTATAAAGCCCAGTTGGATCAAACGAAGTACAATAATATCCAGAAATGCACAAGATCAAAGATTAGAGCAACAAAAAATAAATGGCTACAACATGAATGTGAAGAAATTGAAAGCTTGCAAGCTTCATATGACGATTTTAACTTACATAAAAAGTTAAAAGGAACTGCTGGGATATACAGAAGAAAAAAACATCTCCTCATTAACTAACAAAAATAAAAAATAGTTCTAGATACCATTGAGAAGAAAGAGATATGGGAAGACTACATTAAGAACCTATTTTCAAATGATAGGCCAAATGTTGAGACTTCAACAACAATTTAACAGGACCTCTAATCATGAAAGAAGAAATCGAGAAATCCATCAAAAACTCCAAAATAAAAAGGCCACAAGGCCTGATGAAATTCCAATCAAACTTAATAAACTGCTTGATGAAGAAGGTATCAAAGTCTTACACAAACTGTTTAACGAAATTTACAACCCTGGTCATTACCCTGCCAAATGGCTATTATCAACTTTCATTCCCTTACCAAAGAAGAGGAATGTGTGAAGATCACAACCTCATTAGTCTTAAGAGCTGTTCTCTGAAAATATTTCTAAGAGTCCTCCATCAAAGGCTATACGAAAAATGTGAGAAATTCATTAGTGAGACACAGTTTGGATTAAGGAAAGGTGTAGGTACAAGAGAAACAATAGTCACACTACAAGTTTTAGTACAAAACTGCTATAATCATGGTACAACTGTAGGCATCTGTTTTATTGACCATAAAAAAGCATTCAATAGAGTATATCATAAACTTTAGTAAATTCTCAAAAGAATTGATATAGATGAGAAAGATATCCGCTGTATACAGAATTTATATTGGAATTAGACAGCGCAGGTTACATTTGATAATGATGTCACATTTTTTGGTCAATATATGTAGAGTAGTCTGACAGGAATGCATTAGACCTATTTAACTTATGCTCAGAGTATTTTTCAGGAGGCACTTGGTCATGCAGAAAAAAGCATAAAGGTTAACGGAGTGTATATCAACAACATTTGCTACGTTGATGACACGGTATAGATAGCTGATAATTTAGATGACCTTCAACAACTCTTCAACGTAGTAGGAGATTACAGCTGTACTCTATGTCTGAATATTAACATCAAAAAGACTAATTTTATGACTTGTGACAAGAGAGTCCGACTCATTTAAAGATGCAAATCTACGATTTCAAGGGTCTGTAATACAGAGAGTCAACAAGTTTCAATACCTTGGAACCTGGCTTCGTGAAGAGTGGGAAACAGACTTGGAAATAAGATGTCACATAGAGAATGGCCGAAACGCCTTCATAAAATTTAAGAATATTCTTACAATCACAGACCTAGACCTAAACCATAGAGACCTATTTGTAAAATGCTACATCTGGGCCGTGCTTCTATATGGCTCTGAAGGACAGACACTAAATATGACAACAATGAAGAAGTTAAGAGGCCTTTGAAATGTGGATTTATCGTAGAATGCTTAAAATACCGTGGACTGCAAGAATAACAAACATCGAAGTACTGGAATGAATGTACAAGCAGTGAGAAATGTTGACAGGGCTTAAAAGAAGAAAAACTGAATACCTAGGACATGTAGTATGGAACACCAAATATATGCTTCTGCAGTTAATAATAGAAGGGAAGATTGAAGGAAGAAGAAGGCAAGGACTAAGAAGAACATCCTGGTCAGACAATATAAAGCAGTGGACAGTACTATGAAGTGTAGATCAGCTATTACATACTGTGGTTCACAGAAAAAAGATGCAACATACGGTCGCCAACATCCATTAATGGATAAGTAGTAGTAGTAGTAGTAGTAGTAGTAGTAGTAGTAGAAGAAGAAGAAGAAGAAGATACGGTTCACTGTGGCATGTAGTGAACGAGACGAGTTTCCCTTTCAGCCGCCATTTGAGGGCATGAAACACAGGGGTGGGGGGAGGCTAATTCTCCACCGCAAAAGCCCTGATGATAGTGTTCAGCAAAGAGGTCTGCAATTGCATTGGTTTCGGTAGTTATGTCATCACTGATGGATATACTGGGGATACATGATGGAGTCTGGTATACAAGTACACGTCTGATCTTCATCAGCACTAGCATAGGTGAGGTATGTGATCCAGTGGTAGAGACTTACCTCTCCCAACACTCCTCTTTCCATCTTTTTATGAGCTTGCAAACACGGGCACGGAGCCGTTTAAAAATTATTAGGTACTCCAGTGATGGGTGCCACTTATGTAACTGTAGAACCTGCCTACGCTCTTTAATGGCCTCAGCGATTCCCAGCAACCACCAAGGCACTGTCTTTCTCTAGGAGCACCCTGAGTAACAAGGGATCACAAGTTCCACAGCAGAAACAATCATTGTGGTTACTCTCTCGACCACCACATTGATGTTACCGTGTGGGGGAGATTCAACAGTGATAGCAGAGGTGAAAGCTTCCCAGTCTGCCTTGTTTAAAGCCCATCTCGCTAGGCGTCTGGGGAATGATGCTGGGGAAGTGTCAGGAAGATTGGGAAATGGTCACACAAGTCATCATGGGCTCTCCAGCGGACAGATGGAAGTAGTTCTGGGCTGCAAAGTGATAAATCAATGGCCGAGTAAGTACCTTGAGCCACACTGAAATGGGTGGAGGTTCCAGTATTTAAGAGTGCAGAAGTCGAGTTGAGACAGTAAATTCTTGACATCTCTCCCTCTGCCAGCAATCATGGTGTCTCCCCACAAGGGATTATGGGCATTAAAATCTCCCCAAAGTAGGAAAGCTTCGGAGAGTTGATCAATCAGTGAAGCCAATATGTTCAGGGGTACTTCGCCATCTGGAGGAAGTTATACATTGCTGACTTATTTCCTGCATTTTCCTTACCCTGACAGCCACAGCTTCAATAGCAGTTTGAAGGGGTTCAGGTTCACTACATACCAAGTTCAATACAAAGATACATACTCCACCTGACACTATTACGTTCATTACGGTTTTTGTAATATTCCCTATAGCTGTGAAGGGCAAGGGGTGTGCATTGCCAGGAATCAGGTTTCCAGCAGGGAAATGCAGAAAGCAAGTATAAAGCTTAACAGTTCTCATAGATCAGCCAGGTGGAGGAGGAAACAGCCACATTTCCACTGGAGGATGATGATGTCTTGAGTCTGGGAAGGCACGAAGCGATCAAGCAGGCAGTTTACGCCTCAGGGTCACCTGCTGCCACTGACTGAGTGCCTGTACATTCTACATTCATCATGCCTGAGGGTCCAGCAAGTTCTAGGTCCTCTGGGCACGCCAGAATCTCCATCTCATCCTCAGATGCAGAGCTTGTAGGTAGCAGTGGTGTGGGTGCCACCACAATTCCTTTGTTCTTGGGAGTCTTTTCTTTTTACATTTTTCTCGCTGCTCCTTGAGTTTCTCTCATTGAGAGGGCTCCACTGATTCCGTCTCAGTGACTGAGGAGGATCTTTAAGTCCTACAACCAGTTGCTTGTGGGTTCTTCAGCCACTGATAGGTGTCTTCTTTCCCTCTGGTAGGAACCTGTGAAGGGAGTGAGCCGAGAACCTTTTCTAGGGAGAGGGGAAGAAGACTGACGCTTCTCTGGCTGTTGAGAAGTGGGGTCTGATGCATTGCTCCTAATCAGGTGTTGCCCACTATCGAGGGGGCAGGCAAGTTCATCTTATATCCTCCTTTCAAGACACTGTCCATTCCATTCAGCTGCTCTTCCAGGTCCCTTGCTGTCTGATAGAATTACAATGTCACTGGCAAACCTCAAAAGTTTTAATTCTTCATCATGGATTTTAAATCCTACTCCAAATTTTTCTTTTGCTTCCTTTGCTGCTTCCTCAATATACAGACTGAATATCAGGCTACAATCCTGTCTCACTCCCTTCCCAGCAACTGCTTCCCTTTCATATCCCTTGAATCTTATAACTGCCACCTGGTTTCTGTACAATTTGTAAGTAGCCTTTCGCTCCCTTTATTTTATCCCTGCCACCTTCAGAATTTGAAGAGTATTCCAGTCGACACTGTCAAAAGCTTTCTCTAAGTCTACAAATGTCTTTAGGTTTACAAATGCTAGAAACGTAGGTTTGCTTTTCCTTAATCTTCTAAGATAAGTTGTAACGTCAGTATTGTCTCATATGTTCCAACATTTATACAGAATCCAAACTGATCTTCCCCAAGATCGGCTTCTACCAATTTTTCCATTTGTCTGTAAAAAATACAAGTTTGTATTTTGCAGATGCAATTTATTAAACTGATAGTTAGGTACTTTCACACCTGTCAACACCTGCTTTCTGTGGGACTCGAATTATTGCATTCTTCTTTAAGTCTGAGGGTATTCTGCCTATCTCATAGATCTTGCTCACCAGATGGTAGAGTTTTGTCAGGGCGGATCGCCCAAGGCTGTCAACAGTTTTAGTGAAATGTCTACTCGCTGAGCCTCGTTTTGACTTAGGTCTTCCAGTGTTCTGTCAAATTCTTCACACGTTATCATGTCTCCCATCTCATCTTCATCTACGTCCTCTTCCATTGCCATAATATTGCCCTCAAGTACATCATCCTTGTATAGGCCCTCTAGGTACTCCTTCCACCTTTCTGCTTTCCCTTCTTTGCTTAGAAGAGATTTTCCGTCTGAGCTCTTGATATTCATACAAGTGATTTTCTTTAGTCCCAAGATATCTCTAGTGAGATAAGCTTCTACATCCTTACATTTGTCCTCTAGCCAACCCTGATTATCCATTTTGTACTTCATGTCACTCATTTGCGAGACATTTGTATTCTTTTTTGCCTGCTTCATTTACTGCATTTTTCCATTTTCTCCTTTGATCAATCAAATTCAATATCTCTTCTGATACCCTAGAATTTCTACTAGCCCACGTAGTTTTACCCACTTGATCCTCTGCTGCATTCAGTATTTCACCTCTCAAAGCTACCCATTCTTCTTCTTCTGTATTTCTTTTCCCCGTTCTTGTCAATTGTTCCCTAATATTCTCTCTAAAACTCTCTACAACGTCTGGTTCTTTCAGTTTATCTGGGTCCCATCACCTTTAAATTCCCACCCTCTTGCAGTTTTTCAGTTTTAATCTACAGTTCAAAACCAATAGATTATGGTCAAAGTCCACATCTGCCCTTGGAAATGTCTTACAATTTAAAACCTGGTTCATAAATCTGTCTTACCATTACATAATCTATCTGAAATCTTCCAGTGTCTCTAGGTCTCTTCTACTTATTCAACCTTCTGTCATGATTCTTAAGCCAAGTGTTAGCTATGATTAAGTTATGCTTTGTGCAAAATTCTACCAGGCGACTTCCTCTTTCATTCCTTATCCCCATTCCATATTCACCTACTACTTTTCCTTCTCTTCCTTTTCCTACTATTGAATTCCAGTCCCCCATGACTATTAAATTTTCATCTCCCTTCACTATCTGAATAATTTCTTTTATCTCATCATACATTTCTTCAAGCTCTTCGTCATTTGGGGAGATAGTTGGCACATAAACTTGTACTACTGTGGTACGCGTGGGCTTCACGTCTATCTTGGCTACAATGATGCGTTCACTATCATATTTGTAGAAGCTTACCTGCTCTCCTATTTTTTTTATTCATTATTAAACTTAATCCTGCATTACCACTCTTTGATTTTGTTTTTATAACCCTGTATTTACCTGACCAGAAGTCAGGTTCCTCCTGCCACCGAACTTCACTAATTACCACTACATTTACCTACTACCTGGTTAAGGGATCTGACATTTCATACTCCGATCCATAGAATGCCAGTTTTCTTTCTCTTGATAATGACATCCTCCTGAGCAGTCCCCACCCAGAGATCCAAAAGAGGGACTATTAAGCTGCATGCCCACAGGAATAATTACGGCTGTAGTTTCCCCTTGCTTTCAGCCATTCGCAGTACCAGCACAGCAAGACCGTTTTGGTTAATGTTACAAGGCCAGATCAGTCAACCATCCAGGCTGTTGCCCCTGCAGCTACTGCGAAGGCTGCTGCACCTCTTCAGGCACAACATGTTTGTCAAGCCTTTCAACAGATACCCGTGTGTTGTGTTTGCAGATATGGTACAGCGATCTTGCACTTACGGTATGGCTATTTGTATCGCTGAGGCACACAAGCCTCCCCCCCAACAGCAAGGTTCATGGTTCGTTTGGTGTGGGGGGGTTAACCTTATGGGATTTTAATAACCACTACCCTTTGTAGGGTAGTCCGAAAGTTTCTTGTCCAAGTAGTATACTAGAAAAAGTATTTCGAAATTTTACTGCAGTGTCTCAGAGACTGCTTTGTCAGTGTGTAGCTGTAGCTCTCCCCCATCTAATTAATAATAGCTGCATGGTGATTTGACAATGCCTGCTTTTCAGTAGTACTTTCACTGTTAATGTAAACCACCAGAATGGTCACACAGTCTTCTTAAAATGCAGGTTACTTTTGTTTCTTTTTGAAATTTTGCTGTCGAGTGTAATGTCACCCCAAGGCACTCTCAACTCATTTGTGAATGTGTGTGGCAAGCACGGGGGTCCCACACCATTGACTTTTCTTGTGCTGCAATTTTGCCCTCTTGACGGTATCTTTTGTCATCCTCCAGGGCAGATTAGCTGCTGACAACTTAGCTTGCACATAGTACGTTGATTATGACTTTCTCACTTTCTTCCCTTACTTTGCTCTTATTTCAGTTAACTCACATTCTGTCTGCACATTTGGCTTTGACCTCCAATTTTTGAGGAACGCAAAAGCGAGGAACTGGATGTCACAGATTACCTGCAATATTTTGAAGCTTACAAAGAATATGAGCATTTGTATCCAGTCATCTTTTTTCACCACTGTGACCAGGTTAATGGTGGTACCTGGTATATTTACTACACTGAAGTCTACATCTGATAGTCACACAATTATACTTGACCATGGGGCTGATAGTCACTCCCCCATCTCTTTGTTCCTGCAGCACTGTTCCTCTGACATCTAATAGTGACTGACTCTTATGGGAATTGTCTCCCTGAAAATCCACAGAACAACAACCAGACACCAACCAATGTATGAATGAGCCCTAGGCTTTGGGTCTCACGCATGCCCATTTTTTATGACAGCAGATAAGCTCTCCCAAGATTCTTGATGGCCAAAATTAGTGAATGACAAAAAGGAGATATCTCGGTAGACGGTTGCTACTGATTGTGGAGATGCCAGATCCTCTGATGCTCTTGGACTCCAAAGCAATGTTTGTTAATGTTGTTCCAGCCCCACGTGTGACACACTGACCATGCGGTGTGACCTGTCGTCTTAGCCCCTTCACCCTTAACCAGGGAACCCTCTGTGTAATAATCAAATGAAGCTGCAATGGACAGTGCTCTCACCTCCCAGAACTACAACAGGAAATGTCTTATTGTTATGCAATCTGTGTTGCTGTTGGAACTTACTGACCCTGAGAGGATATCTGCAGGGGTCTGTATGTTGGTCTGCACAGGTGTTGTCAGTGAGTGATTTCCCCTGTGAACGACATTGAAAACAATAGCAGTGAGAGTGCAAACAACCCCACCATTTGTAACATATATTTACCTCCAGATGAGGCTATTTCTTAGCTTGAGATGCATACCTTGATACATGAACTTTGGCCTCCTCCCCATTTTCTCCTATCTAGAGATTCCAATGTACACCACCCCCTGTGGGGTGGACCATCCCATTGACCACTCTCTCTTTCTCCTCCCCTTCCTCCCTCCCAGAGTTACAGAGTGGGGCAGGGTCACAGGGAACATAAAGCAAATCTGTCAAAGTAGCAAAAAGAGCAAACTCCGAGAAGTAACAGAAAACGGGTGCAGCCCATACCGGTGGTCAAGGGAATCGTCAAAAAAGGGAGCACAGAATGTGTGACAGGGCATAAAAGACAGAGGACTCCCGTATTGTTCTGAAGAGAAAATACTGCTGGTAAAGCAACAGTAAGTCAGTAGCCTCAGCATAAAGACTCAACAAGACTATTACAGAAGGTGTGAACACAACGTAAAAAAGAGGGACACGTGGATGCATATTCGACAAATCCATAATCCAATTTTTAACAGACAAGGGACCGGTATAAACAGAGGGTGGTCCGATCTGCTCCCCATGGCGCACCGCAAAAAACACGTAGAACATTGATGGAGGAAGTACAATGAGCTGCCAAGTAAGAGATATGGAAAGATCACTGTTTTCTATCAAACTTGAGTCCCAAGAATTTTGTTGTGTCAATGAACGGAAGAAGGAATGGGCAGAGTTAGGGATGTGGGAAGGAACTCTAGCCACCATCTGACGTTCATACAGACAGTCTTGTCAGCAGACAAGCACAAGTGATTGTTGATGCTCCATGAATAAAAATGATCAAGACATCACTGCAAATGCTGCTCAATCAGACAAGTTTGAGCTGCAGTAGATCACAAAGTCATAAATGAAAGAGAGCATGAGATATATGGGTGGGACATAATTCATAAGTGTTAAAGGCTATGGCAAATAAGACAACACTGAACACAGAACTCTTTAATAAAAGTGGCTGACAGAGACAAGCCCACGTGTACCTTAAAAACATGTATTTTAAAAATTCCAGAATAAGGAGCAGGCAACCCTGAAAGCCCCACTCTTACATACTACGAAGGATACTCATCCTCTATCAGGTGTCATACACATTTCCAAATCAAAAAAACAAGGCCACAGTTTGGCACTTCCGCAAAAAATTGTTCATAACATGAGCTAACAAGATCATGATATGATCAACTGCAGGACGGTGCCTATGGAATCCACATTGGGCATTAGTGAGGAGATCCCGAGATTCGAGCCACCACACCAGCCAACCATTAATCATATGTTCCATCACTTTGCAGACTCTACTGGTGAGGGGAATAGAGCAGTAGCTGAAAGGAAGGTGTCTGTCCTTACCAAGCTTAGGTATGGGAATGACAATGGGGCCACATCAGTGACTGGAAAATGTGCCATCTGTCCAAATGCAGCTATATGTACAGAAGAGAAAGCTTAGGGCCTCAAGAGGAGGGGCTGCAACATCATGATGTTAACACCGTGCAGATGACCGTAATTAGTGTGCATGTTGCAGCTCTCTCATAGTAAAAGCAGAACTGTAACGTTCACAATCCTGGAAGGAGAAAGATATTGTCCTTGCCTGCACTACCCATTTCAGAGGGGATGAATGCAGGATGGCAGTGGGTGGAACTCTAAATGACTGCAAAAGTATCAGCCCAACATGTTTGAGGTATCAAGAGGGTCTACAATGGCGCTATGATCACACCAGGAACGGGCAATGAACTGTGGTTCCTGAAAGCTGACCGAGATTACCTCCAACAATATAAGAAGGAGTAAAACTGTTAAAAGAGCTTTAAAAACGCAGTGACACAGCACACGTAGCTGTTTATAATGGATAGAGTTTGCTATCATGGCATGGCATTTAAAAATGCAAGAGCTCATCTCCAAGCATAGATGGCATCGCGGCACGCCTCAGTCCATCAGGAGACAGGACCATGTCGTGACGAGGAAGAGGCAGGAGGTATGAACATTCTGCAGCATTTGTAAGGTATTCCACCTGGTAATTAATGCAAGGGAAATTGTGTTCATCTAAAGTGGCCAGTGAGGAGTACAGCTGCCAGTAAGCTTGGGATAGATGCCAGTTGATTGGATGCACAGATAGGATAAACATTAGCAAACAAATTACGCAGGGGAAATGGTCATTCGAGTGTGTGTGTCAGAGCGGATGGACCACAAGAGATGACAACCAAGCTGAGCAGTACAGATAAAAGATCCATACAGGGAAAGGAATGGGTGGACTCGGAGAGAAATGTGAGAGTACCCGCATTCATACAGATTAAATTGAGGTGGCTGAACACATCTATTAGGACAGAGCTTCTTGGATTGGTGCACAAAGAGATGCAAAGGAGATGGTGGACACTGAAGTCACCAAGCAGCGAGAAGGAAGGAGGAGGAAGTTAGGCAATAAGTTGCAAAATGTCTGCCCTAGAGACAGCAGAAAGCAAGAAGGTGAAACTGAGATGGGACAGACAGACAGCAACAGCATGAAACTGGGTGTGCAAGGAAATGGTGTGACTGAAGATGTCATCTCAAATGAGCAATGACTCCCCATGAGCTAGAGAGCCCGACTCAGATGGGAGGTCGAAACAGACTGAAGTGAAGGGGGAAGAGATGGATGCAACTGTGAGAGCATAGTTTTGTTTCCTGGAGGTAGAAAACAACTGGACAGTATGATCATAAAAAGAGCTGTAATTCACCCCTACTTGATCAGATGTCACAACTGTTCCATTGGAGGATAACAATATCCAATAATAGACCGGAGATGGGTCAAATAATGTAGCAGTCATCAGGGTGGCTGCTAAGTGCCAGAATTCAAATGTGCACAATGACCAGGTACAGAGGCTGGAGGATCCTGGTCCCATAGTTTGACAAAGGTGTCAGTACAAATGCCTTTGATTGGCAAGCAAACTGGTTATTGGCACGAGGTTATCCCCCGGTGACAAGGGGTAAGAAGAATGCCAAGGTGGAGAAGGGGAAGTTCATTTGAGTGTTTGCCTGCTTAGAACTTCATCGTTTGTTTGGTGCAGACCCAGACATTGGCCACTCAGAAGCATAAAAAGTCATTGTGGGAATGCTCCATTTTGGATTTCCGTGTTTTTGTTTGTGGCGCATGCGATTTTTCTGGCACAGGCGAAGGTTTGTTGGTGTGATGTGCACCCAGAGCAGGTGATGAGGGCGTGACATCTGAGCTGGGCGATTTCACAACCATGGCACTAAACTGGAAGTCTGAAATCTGCGTAGCCATGTTCTTCGCAAGTCGGGGTGTAGCGAGAACTGTATTATAATTGCCAGAGGGTGGTGTACAAGATTTGTGGCTAGCCAACATTTTCCCAGCAATGTGAGTAGGAATTGTTTCCTTCACCTGGATCTGCTGAACAGCTCTCTCACTGAGGTAGCCTGGACAGTAAAGGGAGGAAGCAGCATGATAACCCTTGCAGTTGATACACTGAGGGGAAGAAGGTGGACACACACCCTCATGCGTGTCCCTGCCACAGGTTACAAATTTGGCTGCATTTTTACAAGATTCATGAGTGTGGTTGTGACATTTATAGTGACACTTCGGATTTGGGACATACAATCTAACAGTAATAGCTTCGTAGTCAGCCGTAATTTTTGATGGAAGTACCACACGATCAAATGTGAGGAAGACAGTGTGGGTTGGCACTAATTCTTGATCAATCCTTTTTGTGATGTGGTGAATTGCAGTAACTCCCTGGTCAATGAGATCAGCTGTTATTTCAACCTGTCAGGTCATCTAGCAGCTGAGTGTATACATGACACCATTCAGAGTGCAGTGGGCTTCTACTTTAACAGGATATCTGTGGAGAAGTGTTGCATTAAGTAGTTTCTGTGCTTGGAAAGCACTATATGTCTCCAATTGCAAGGTCTCATTGTGCAACCAAGAGCAGGAGTTTGCAGGACTGGCAATGGCATCTACACACTTCCAAATAATAAGTGGATTAACTGTCGTCTAATTGTCACGATCTTCCATATGTGACAACAGAAGATATTGGGGTGCAGCCTGGAGAGGCATCGATTGTTTCATCTCAGTCCATTTACACCCTCAGATAAGAAATTCATTGCAGAGAAATCCCCCACAATTGCCATATGTGACTGTCCACACCTCAGGTCACACCTCCCAGACTCGAGACAGAGGGCCCAATCAGCATAGCTCAGGCAATCACCACTTCCTGGGTCTGGCCTTTACCAGTGAGTCCACAGAAGCCCTACTTGTCGACCCGGGCTGGGAATTATATGTTACCCAGTCACCTTTTATGCATAGAATGTAAGGGCAGGCCTTTAGGAACGCACAGGAAGAAACAAGAAAAAGAGATCTCAAACACCAAAGTGCAGGAAGGGTAAGAAAAGGAAGGACAGGGAAAGAAAGATGGGTGGACAGAATGAATACACACACAGTTTTTTTTATGCCCGAAGAAGGCATATGGCTAAGCCCCAAGGGGAGAGGACAAAAGAATAAGAGGAAGATAGACATGCAGCACAAAAAGGGAGGTAGCTCTGCAAAGGCTAGGGGCCCTGTGGTAGCCAAGCATGTACTCACCAAAGAGTGGTGAGCCGCCAAGGGAGTGGAATGGGGGGGGGGGGGGGGGGGGAAGAGCTTACATTAGCATAAAATGGATATTTCCTGCATAGCATTTACCCCATTCTAATAACTGTTTTATTTTACTGTATTACTCTGTACTCTTTATTAGGACAAAAGATGTTATCTTTGAGTAATTAAGTATGTAAAAGAAAAACCCTTATGTAATGTAATTTGAAATGTTTATTACTTTGTCTTCTTCAAAATGTTTGGATGGAATACAAGTTTGTTAAGAGATGTATGATTAGTGCTCTCTTCATACAGGATATGAATTTACATCTTTGTAGTCCTTAGTCTTTGAATTGTTTACTATGAGTTTAGACCCTTTAATGCCAGTGTATGTCTTGCGTTGGTTCACTTCAGTTGCTTATTCTTCACAGAGATGTCACTGGCCTACCTGTAATGTTTTAAATGAACAATACTTTTAGTTTGATATGTAGTGTTCGTTGCCAATTAATTTTTCGACAAAAGTAATTTTTCTGTTACATTCACAATAATCTTGTGACCATGCAAGTCATTTCCTTTCTGCATTTTGACATGACTTTTGTTGCTTATTTCATACAGAACCATGAAAATGGTTTATGACAGAAACCAGTTGGAATAGAATAAAAATAATGTCAGCATTTGTGCACCATGCATTTTATACAATATTCACAAGCTGAGAACGGCCTTAACAAGATATAAACAAGTCAGTGTATTTTCCATTGCCTGAGCCGCTTCCAGCCAGTGGCTGTTGACAAGAGATTAGGTGCTGGTGGTTTGTAAGGTGGGAGCAGGTATCACAGAGGTTACTCCTCTCTTTCGGTACACACAGTTGGCGGGGAATGGGTAATATGGGAGACAATCCTTTCTTTTCTCTGATGGAACATACCTGGGACGTCAGTGGGACTTGGCGTTATGAGGGTGGAATGAGTACTTGTTTTCGTTGTAGGTGGTTTATTAGTTGCTACTTGTTCAAGATTTTTTTTTTGAGTGTGGGATGAACACATCTCTATTCCACCCGAGATGCAACAGTTGGTAGTAAGCTGAAGATTTTGTAATCTTTTATTTCACACTTTTTTAAAAGTATCTGCCACATCCAGTGTGTGGGGCAGAACGATGCTACGCACAGTCAATTCGAAGTGGTGCTTTTCGCACAGAATTCTCATGTCATGTCTGTCCACAGTCTCAACATATTCAGCGATTTGTGTAGCCTAATGACTTGTGACCAGATTCACATGCTATGAGATGGTACATGTGTGTGACTTCACGTCAATTGACTTAATTTCTCTCACTCCAAAAGTGAGTCATCTTCCAAGGTCAGGTTGAATGCTCCAGCATCTGTTCTGATACCTTTTCGAGTCTCATTGAACACAGAGGATGAAATGAAATACCCCCCTTTCTAAATTGGTCAATAAATCTTCTCTGTCTGGAGTATAAGGTCGCAATGAACCGCACCCCCTTCTGAGATGTAACTGAACAGTATGTCAACGAGTTTGATACATGCAAACAGCACAGAGAGATACTGAGACAAAGATTATGTTTTGACTAATATGTGTCATCTTTCTATATTGGGGTGATTTCATTATAGTTGTCTTCAAGTTGTTCTACAAAGAATTAGGGTTTTGTATACATGAAGGATCTGCCAGATGTTTTAGGACAGACTAAGTATTATGTAGCATACCTGTATGTTTCTTCTTGTTTCAAATCCTCTTTTCTCTCATTGTGTAGCTAAGGAACAAAATATCTTGGAATTTTCTCTCTCTGCATTGTATTGCCTGACCTGTAACTATATATTGTCCACCTTGACACTACCCTTTTAACCCTGGCTTCCCCCTATGGCTGCCTGGTCACCTCAGCAAGGACTACCACAGACTCCCCATGTCTTAAGTGCAATGAACACACGGTCTTACACAGCAAGGAATTAAGAGTGTGCACATGCTGCGTTCTGGGCACTTATATATTGCCTGAATGCTAGATAAACAAGGTGAAACAGCATTCAGTTGGTCATATGGTATGTTGGCCGAGCTTGCTTGCACAGCCTAAGCCACTGAGAAAAAAATTTGAAAAGCGGAGGGTTAACCAATTATCACGGACTGTAATTGATTAGCCAGAAATGGTGATGCGAAGTAAGCTAAGGGGACGGCAGAATCAATAAAATCTGAGTCCTTTCATAGGCTCAGTCTTGATCAAGGAAGCCATCATCATGGTTTAAGGACCAAAGGGGAATGTTAGTCAGAAGGAGGTGGTCGTTGTTGTGCTATGGAATAAGAAGAAATGTTACGATGGCTCAGTGCCCTTTGGTCTCCACACAAGTGTTCATGAAAGAGTGAGAGCCTCCAGGAAGTGTGGCCAGGCCTGCATGACATAATGCAGGAGTTGTTCCCATATGCATACTAAACTAACAAGGAACCCCTTGAATGCAAGGTTGTAAGTTCAACCTTTAGTAAGGCTCATTTGAAAGCTCTGTATTAGCAATAACAGGAAAAATATTAGCTGTTAATGAGTCGCCATGTGCATCAGGAGGGCAACAGCAAATGAGCGTCCAGGAGGAGCAGAGATCAATTTTCTATGGGATGTATGTATTACACTTCTTCACAAAATGTACATTGATGACATTCAAGAAATATTCAAAACAAAAACTTGCATCTCTGTAGGTACCTATAAGGTTTATCTACATAGACAAATAAGATGTATTAATTCATACAGATGACAGTTGTATGTGCCAAAGATATATTAATATGTATTACACCACATTAATGTAATCTGAGAGGGTGACAGAAAAATGAAAAACAATGTATCTTCAAAATTTTTACATCATCTCTTATTTTAGTGCCTGAACACATCTCTTTGTTCTCGTCCGCCATAGTTTACAG
The DNA here is from genome assembly GCF_023897955.1 of Schistocerca gregaria. NCBI lineage: Eukaryota > Metazoa > Arthropoda > Insecta > Orthoptera > Acrididae > Schistocerca > Schistocerca gregaria. Next base: position 614,028,907 of record NC_064923.1, read on the forward strand.
ACATACAGGCAATTATCAACTATATAGGATGAGTCTCTTGCCAAATTAACTGTATTCTTATACACACCATGAACACCGGGTGAAAAACGGGGTGCCTCAGTGAACACAAAGGTTCACACCATCAAGACTGAAGATGAACTGCTTGAGAGTTACAAATCACGCAAATTGTTCTGCTGGGTATACACTTCGTGCAGCCGAATGCTAAAGTCTGTCATGGAGCTTATGGCTATCCTTTAAGGCGTAGTTGCAGATACTGTATGAAATGATCATATGGCATTGTTGGCCATGAGGTCCCATTCAGGTTTGGCCGCCAAGTGCAAGTCTTATTTCAGTCGGTGCCACATTGAGCAACTTGCTGCCAATGATGAGGATGAAATGATAATGACAACACCACACCCAGTCCCCGAGTGGAGAAAATCTCCAACCTGGCTGGTAATCGAACCTGGGTCCTGTGCATGGGAGGTAAGCATGTTACAACACAGCTAAGCAGGCAAACTGCAGATATTGTGATAATATGTTTTGTAGACATGGGATATGAACTGCCATGTCACACTATTTTCAGGAAGGTTAGCTTGCTCTAAACAAGTATAATTTTTATACGCAGACCAGCAATCAAGCAAATGCAAATTATTCTCACCAGCTATTTGCCAAAAGCAGTATTCATACATACCTGAAGTTCTCTCACACAGATATTTCCACCCTTGCTTGCCATGACAAATATTCCCTACTGCCCTTGCAAAACCACGCACACAAGAAAGAATCATAGGGGGCAGAGGACTTAAACTTCTCGCAGCACAACTTTACAGCTAATTTACCATCCAGGTTAATATTTGAGGTAATTGGATACAAATGCTTTAATGCATTGATGTTAAATAATCTTTATACAACTCATGGTACCTCCAATTCCCAGGATTAGTTTCATATAGCTTTCCTCTTCAAAACCTGACTGGTCAGAGTCTACAACAAATTCCTTAAAGAACAATGGGATAAGTTTATCTCATCCACAAATTTTCAGGACAATTCTGCAGCCTGCTGTGCATATTCCAGCTGATACTTTGAAATTTCATTATCTCACATCTTTCAGTTCTGTTGCACTGACTGAAATTATGCAATCATCCACTGCTCCCTTGAAATGACTAACGTACGTCATGCACAATTTGATGTGCATAGCATAGTAGGTCATAGTAGGTAACTGTCATGCACATCCTGTAAATTGTATCCAACATCCTTGAAATGTCCAAACACCAGTTTTTATACGAAGTACACTTTGTCCTCTCTTGAATATCCGCAGTGTTTCTTGTGCCCTACATGTTTATATTGATGCAGACCTATTAAAAATATGTTCATAATTTTTATTTTCTATGCAATGGATGGTCTTCCATGTACATAATTACATTTAGTACCCACTCTTTGGACAAAGTTTGTCCTTTATTGCATTTCACTGGAGGTGGGATTTGTAGCTCCCTGTCTGATAGAGGTGATGAACTACATGGCTCGACACGTATTTCAATATCACTTTCACTTGCTAAACATGTATCGTTATCAATGTACTCCTTACGTACACTGTCCGCACAGTTGAGCGTATACGACACCACACAGTCCACTGACTTATCTTGCAAAAACTAACATTTCACCTGGCACTTCTTTCCCACTCTGAGAAATTCCTCAGATTCCTTTCTCATGAAATGTCCACTACAGCAACTGCTGTTTTAGATATAATGCAATGTTCGCTTCGTTTATTGTTGCCATTGCTCTGCTTTGCATCAAAACCACTAGCACTGTAGCGACATACTCGTTGATTAAGACGTTCAACTACACTTTGTAGCCTTGGGCTCTGCTCACAATTGTGTACCTCTAGTCCAGCCTGATGCCATTAGCAGCCAATATTGTGGTTGCATGGTAGACAATACGTGGGGGCATCTAATGTCGTAAACATCACTGGGCTTTTGTGACTTCACACTTGAAATGTTGCTTGGGAGATGGTGAACTACCTTTTCAAGAAGTTAAAGGAGGTGGTTGAAGTCCAAAAGAGTATCCCACTGAGCTGAAGAGAGAGAAGTGAATAATTCTAAGGTCAAGTAAGAATGATAACTGACTGTATTAGATACGAAAGATGCCATTGCTGAATCTAAACCAAAAGAGAGGCACTGTAATGGAGTCTGGGTTCCCTCGTACATCTGTACAGACCACGCTAGTACTGTGTTAAAAATTTCACTTCTTTGCTAAACAAATAATAATAAAAATTATAAAATTAAGATAGTTACATAAAGCATGGGCAACTTACCATAACTGGGAGACAGGCTTGGTAAATCATAGTACTTATATTCTTTTTCGCCGATTTTCATAGATTTGAGCTGCTTCTGGAACACACTGCATCCTGAAAAAGGACAGAGAGAAAAATACGTTACATCCTTGTAATGTCAAAGGAAATGCTACACAGGCGAAAACAGTGAACTTATTAATTAAATTCTTAGCACATAAACTGCTCAGAAAATGTTCCACTTGAATTACCCTGGGTTTAGATTTCTGGGAAGGAAAGAAGAAAGAAAGAAAGAAAGAAAGAAAGAAAGAAAGAACACTTCTTATGAAACTTAAAGAATAACAACTGCAAAACAAAAACAAAGTAACAGTCAAAATAAATGCAATTTTTTCGGAAGTGCATATCTTCTTCACATCTGTAAAAACAATCTGCTGCTGGTGACATTACACCAGCCCTTGCATTGTAATCTACTTTGATTCTTCTTTGCTTGCAGTGCACAAGGTGGTCAAGACATTGGTGCTCAAGCCTATCTCAATCTAGCAATGTCCTCCTTGACATCATTTATTGTGTGAGGAGGGTTCCTGCAATGTTGTACTAAGTTTCAACTGGATCTGCATGTGCTCAGTCAGATATTCTAGATTTTTTTTTCCCTTGATTCCTGCTTATTGGAGGAAGGTGTCCATGAAATGTGCACAGTGTGATCATACATTGCCTTGAAAGATGAACCTATTGCAGAATGGTTGACTGTAGGACCAGACAACAGGTTGAAGGATTGTATCCCTATATAGTACTGCTCTCAAATTACCATCAATAGTGATGAGAGACGATATGATCCTGGCCCAAAACACAAGAGACTCACTTCCATGCTGAACCAGTGTGACTATACTAAAGATGTGCACTGTTGTCTGCACTACTCCACACTTTTCTACTACCATCGTCAGTCATTAGACAAATTCTGCACTCACTGGTGAGGATAACTCAACACATTGATCCAGGTTCCATTCCAAGTATTCCCTTGAACACACTTGAGGCACAACACAGAGCTGGAGGGTTTGTGTAGTTCATAATGGATACTTAGAAACAAAATTAATCATGTCAAGATGGCTGCATGCAATCTGGGTCAACACACATTCTCAGTTGTCTCTAAAAACTAAGCAGGCAGTTCTGTTGCACTTTCCTTGGGTACTTATGAGCAATAATTTATAGATAGTGGTGTTCACAGCTAGCGTTGTTTACTGTGGCAACCACTGCACAGCACATCTTACTGAATATTTGAAAGATGTCAACAAGTTGTACAATTTGACAGGCAACTTCCCCCACTGACAACCCTGGTTACCGTGAAGTGACAACTAGCACACATGTAAGCTTGAAATGACAATTAGAGGCACGTTGATAGACAGTACATATGATTATGTATAAAAACTGCACACCATATTTATTATTAGAAACACAGTACATTCTGAGCCGTAAGCTGCACTAAGAATGCAGGTTTACTTTTACCTCCATTACAGATATGGCTGCAACAGTGATTACCTTGGTGAAAGAGTAATGAAAAAAAGGTTTGTGATAAAAAGGAAATAGATAAAATGAAATAGAAGAAGAAGAAGAAGAAGAAGAAGAAGAAGCAAATCATGAGAGTGGTACAAAACCGTTTTTAGAAGTTTAGGCTATATAAAGCTAAGTTCTGTCATGCATGTAAGAGTTCCTTTTGCTATTTGTTTAAGGAGCAGCCTGTTTACTCCTAAACCATGGCGAAGGATACCTTACACCACTACCAGATATTTCCTTTTCTGTTCCACTCACAAATAGAAAGAGGGGAAAACAACCAGCTGTATGCCTCAACACAAGCCCTAATTTCTCAAATCTTATCTTGGAGCTCCTTGCGCAAAATGTATGTTGGCAGCAGCAGAATTTTCTGCAGTTAGCTTCAAATGCTATTCTCTAATTTTATCAATAGTATCACTCAAAAAGAACATCACATTCTCTCCAGAGATTCCCATTTAAGTTCAGTACTTACGTGCTGTTTGAACCTAACAGTAAGAACTCTAGCAGCATGCCTCCGAATTGCTTCGATGTCTTCCCTTAATCCTACCTTTGCGGATCTCAAACATTCTAGCAGTGCACAAGAATAGGTAGCACTAGTGTCCATATACAGTCTCCTTTGCAAGAGAATCACACTTTCCTAAATTCTCCCAATACAATAAGTCAATCATCTGCCTTCCTCTTAAGAATTCTCACGTGTTCGTTCCACTTCACATTACTTCGCAATGTCACGCCCAAATATTTAAACGATGTGGCTGCTTGAAGCAGCAACTACCAATGCTGCATTCAAACATTACGGGTATGGTTTTTCCCCAATCATCTGCATTAACTAACATTTTTCTACATTTATAGTTAGCTGCTAATCATCACACCAACTACAAATTTTATCATCCTGTATATTCCTAGTAACTCAATTATAGCTGCTTCCCATACACCACAGCATGAACAACAAACAACTGCAGATTGCTGCACACCCTGTCTACTGCATCACTTAAGTACATAGAAAATAATAGCGGTCCTATCACACTCCGCTGGGGCACTCCTGATGATACCCTCATCTCTGATGAACACCCAACGTCGAGTACAATGCACTGGGTTCTATTACTCAAGAAGTCTTCGAGCTAGTCACATATCCAGAAACCTTTTCCATACACTCTTATCTTTGTTAACATATACAGCGGGGCATTGCGTCAAATACTTTTCAGAAACCTAGGAATATGCCTGCTGGCCTTCATCCATTATTCGCAGTATATGATGCTGCCTAAAACCATGCCAATTCATGGACAAAAGCTCTTGCTCTCAAGGAAATTTATTGTATTCAAACTCAGGACATGTTCAAGAATTCTACAGCAACCAATGTTCAGTCTGTAATTTTGCAGGCATGTTCTTTTATACTTCTTGTACACAGAAGTCACCTGCATGATCTGGGTATTTACACGCTGCTGCCTGTAGTCTTTATTTGAATGACTCAAACTGACACAGAAGAATCAAGTGGCAGGTAAAAACATTCAACAATTAACTTTATGTAACTTAGACCAGTTACAGGCGACCAGATAACTTCACTGTCGCACTCCATTTCAATCCAGTAGAGATTAACATTTACGTCAACTGCAATGAACACGCCCCCTCACATGGTGTCTACCCTGTCTTTTTGAAATACATTCCATGACTCGCTACATATCTCCGAGCTTTCTACTTCCGGTTTCAGCCAGCTCATGGTCCCAATAATAATCTGAGCATGAGAACTTTCCTGGAGGGCAGTAAATTATTAGAACTTTGACAATTTACAGATAAAATTTTTACGGTCCAAGTGTCTTTACTCTTAACATGGTCCAATTTCATTACATATTATCTGGTGTGTGTTCATCAGAATAGCTCAAACTACTGTCTAGCCTAAAAAACCCTTATGTGCGCCCTGCGAGTACTTTGCTAATGGAATAGTTGCTTCCTTTGTGTAGTGAACCCTACTGTCAGGGGTGCCCTACAATTTCCCACATCTGGAAACCTACAGCAAAGACTTTCACAGAGTTGAAAAAGCCTTTGGTTGAGAGCCTCCACTCAGCTCCAAACCAAAGGACCCCAGTCAATAATGGGAAAAGCACTGCAAATTGCGAGCTCCATTTGCATCCCATGTCTGAGGTCAGCAGCCTCCACCACTTCCGTTAGCCACCTGCACAAACTAAGCATGGCCTCAAAATGTATGTGGCAAATGACACTGGTGCTGATGTGAGCCACAACTTGCAGACCACTACACCCTACGGGTTCCATAGACACAGGCAAGCCATCCTAAAATCTCAGAAGACACTCCCACTTGACATACTGAGTGCAAACTGGCTTTCTTTCCAGTCTGAAAGTCAGTGAGTCACCGAGTCAAATTTTCAGTCACAGCCCAGTCACTTGAAGTTGCAATCAGAGTCTCAGTCTCAGGAAGCACATAGGGACCAGAGTAGTGTGCATAGCGGGACATGTACATCAGCAGAAGTGAGGCTGATGTTGACTATTAAGGAAGAGCTTGTACCACAATGACTAGCTTAAGTTAAGTAGCTCTCTTATTCTTATGAATAATAATGAGCATATGGCATTGGTGGCCGGGAGACCCCTCGCAGGGCAGTTCAGTCCCTGCTCCACAAGTTCTTTAACGCCACTATGGCGACTTGCGAGTGAATGAGGATGAAACGATGATGAAAGACACACAACACACAGTCATCTCAATGCAGAGAAAATCCCTACCTCGCCGGGAATCGAACCTGGGACCCCGTGCGCAGGAAGCGAGAATGCTACCGCAAGACCACGAGCCACAGGCATTCTTATGAATAAAGAACCTTGTTAATACGTGCGTGCAGTTGTGTTATAGAAAGAAGATCCCAGCCACCAAACAACAACCTCTCCTTGCTTCCCATGGCACAAGCCTACAGTGATGAGACGACACAAAAACTGGCGGCAAGTATAGTCCAGTGCAGATTTTGCTTGCTTCTCTTGTTTTAGCTTGCAGGGTGCTCATTTTTCATTGCTAAATTTTTGTTTTGTTCGTGCATGTATTCCAGGAGGAGACCAGCAGAACTAATCAAATTTCTCTTCCCAGAGGCTCTGCTTGTTTTTTTGCTATAATGTATTTGTGAAAACAATGGCTACCCCACCCCCTGCACCCGCACCTCAGCCGTAGATGCTAATGTGATGGATCTAACGCAAGCATTTTAGTTTCAGAAAGACAAACTGCTGCCCTACTAATGATGGTACAACTACTGTCTGCAGAAGCTGCGTTGACCGCCCAACAGAAACTGACCCACCCAACAAGTGCCGCCGATCAGCATACCAATGTTCCAGAAATTTAATGACATGAAGAGGAATGGTTCAAATACCTGAGAGTTCCAAGCAAATTGGCAAGTTCGTTGTGTACAAGGTACTTTCCTTCCATTGCAGGGTCCCCAGTGTTAAAGTTAATACAAAAACTATTCCCAACTGCGACTCGAGACAAACTCAGTTATGACGAAGTAATCGCTATACGATGACCAGCAAGTCAAAGAAGCTGCGGCCAGATATCAGTTCTTTCACCAGCAGAAAAAGCCTGAACAGACTTACAGTCAGTGGTATACAGAATTAATGAGCATGACTAATAAGTAGTTGTGGCACCTTTTACAGTGATGTCATGATTAGGGATGCAATAACCTTCAATGTCCCAGATAATAGTACTCTAATCCATCACTTCCTCAAGTGTTGCAAATCTTTGAGTAATATGATTCGCGTGCCAAAGCAGCCAATAAGTTTTCAGGCCCCAATCTGTTAGGTCGAGTCACCACTTGCTTGCAACTGCCCCAAGTAGCCATGGCATCAGTGCGTACACAGCTGTGCTGACAGCCATGTAGAAAGGTGAACAGACCTGTGAACTTAGAGAAGTCTTTTTCTAGATGTTCAGCTTAATATAAAAGACAGGATTTCCCATCATGTAATGCAGCGTGTTGCAAGTGTGAGGAAAAAAAATGGCCATGTCCAAGCAGTTTGTTTGCAAAAGTATGAAAACACCAATTTTGCCCACTCCCAGAAAAAACAGGCTCATGCACAAGCAGTGAACATTGTGTTTTCCAAACCTACAACAGGTTCTGGCAAAAGTAAAGTTAAGGTTGTGCCGCCGTCTTGCCCCAGTGCTACACAACAACATTCTAACAATCAATTTGTCTCATTACAAACTGCTGGTCGTCGTGTGAACGTTCAATTAGACACAGGTGCCTCAGTAACTTTGTTTAATCATGACATTTATGAACAGTTACGCTCACCATGTCTTAATCTAGCAAGCACCTCACTGCTTACAACAGACAGGAAATTTCAGTGCTTGGACCATGTAGTTTGCCTGCCACTTACATATCTCCCACTCGGACAGTTAATTTTTATTGTGTTGAAATCCAGAGCCAGTGAGAACATTTTCTGTTTAGATGCCTTTGATTTGTTTGGTTTTAGCATCCGAGACAATGTACTTTTCATATCTACATTTGCACCAAAAGACAGTGTCGCTAGCATGCTTAAAGTATTTCCTGAACTATTTTTCAGAAGAAATAGGAAAAGTTAATAGCTTTGCAGCATGATACATTGAAAGACAATGCACAGCCTAAATTTTTCTGGGCCTGACCTGTTCCAATTGCTTACACAGACAAAATATCCAGTGAATGGAAAGAATTACAAGATAATGGAATAATTGCTCCTATTCAATCTAGGCAATGAGCAAGTCCTCTCGGTTTGTTGCCTAAGGCTTTTGGTTGCATTCACATTTGTGGTGACTTCAAGTCCACAGTCAACCCAGTCAGCAGTTGACACCTATTTGGAACCCGACCTGAGGAACTTGTGGACAGGCTTGGTGCTTACTTTTCTAAGATAGATTTGCGTGATGCCTACTTGCAAATTCCACTGAATCAAGAATAAAAGAGTGTTTGTTGTAAATACACACTTAGGACTGTTCAAGTATTTGTGTATGCCCTTCAGCAGTGCTTCTGCATCCACCATTTTTCAATACTGGCAACAGTTAACAGCAAGAGTGCCATTTTGTTTGAACTACCTTGACGATATTGTCATCTCAGGTTGTACATCAGAGGAACAGATCATTGCCAATTTGCATCAGAAACAGGACTCTAGTGTCATCTCAAAAAGTGTGACTTTTTTCAAATTTAACTATAATAATTAGGTCATGTGATAAACAGTGAGGGTGTACACCTCCTCCAATCTCATTTGTTTGCAATCCATGAGCTGCCTGTTCCCGCAACATGTCTGAACTACAGTCAGTACTAGGCAAAATGACTTACTACATTGGATTCTTACCGAATGCTGCTCAGACTGTGGCACCATAGCATCGCTTGCGTTGCAAAAACATACTTTTTGTGTGAACTGAAAACTGTCCAGATGTATTTCAGAAACTCAAAAATGCTTTGCTTAATGACAGATGTTTAGTACATTTTGATCCTGCCAAGCCAGTAGTTTTGCAATTTGACACTTCTTCCTAAGGAATCAGCATTGCACTTTCACACAGACTTTGTGCACAAGACAAACCTATTGCTTTTGCTTCAAAGTTGCTCACTCAAACTCTGTGCAATTATTCTCAAATTGAAAAAGAAGGTCTCGCTTTTGTGTATTGCATCACTATTTGTATGGTCACAAGTTCTATTTAGTGACAGATCAAAAGCCTTTGCAGTCTTCGTTCCATAGCTGGTTCCTACACACACTGCTCAAAAATTGCAACACTGGGCTTTGTTGCTTTCGCAGTATCAGTATGAAACTGTGTACTGACCTACGGCACAGCATGACAAAGCAAACTCCCTATCTCACCTTCTGATTGACCCACACTGATTTTGCTGCATCTGCCACACCTTGTTGCCAAATCAATGTGCACGACTCTGAATTGCTGGAATCTTTTCCCTTTCACTACAAAAAAACAGCACAGGCTAAAGAAGCAGACCCAAATCTCAATATTTTGTTGCATTACATTCACACGTCTTGGCCTCATTTATTGAACAGTAAACAGAACTCATTTGTGCGCCAATATTTTGCAGGTCAGCATAACCTTTTAATTCAACGTGACAGTTCAAAATGACCATGGACAATCGCATGTGCTTATTCCCGAAGTGTTGCAAAGGATGTGTGTTTGCTTTGCCAAGGACATCGGGGAATTGTTCACACTAAACAGTTTGTGCGATGGCACTGTACTTGGCAGGGCATGGATGCCCACACTGAACAGACGACATCACAGTATTGTGCATGTGTGGAAAACCAATCTGCTCCGCCATAGACATTCTTAGCTTGGTCGTGGCAACAAGTGCTCATAGACTTTGCAAGACCATTCTGGAACACTCATTGGCTGATAATAGTAGACTCTTGTAGCAAGTTTCCAAGTGCCCATGAACTCTACACCATCACACTGCAACATTCAAGCGTTGCCCTCCATATTTTGCATACAAGGTTTGCCAGAAGTACTTTTGTCGGACAACAGACCACATTTCACTTCATGTGACTGTGCCGGAAACAGCACTCATCATCTGACAAGTGTTCCATTTCACCCACAGTCCAACAGAGAAGCAGAATGCTTTGTATGCACTTGCGAACAACAGATGGACATTCTTTGCACCACCCACACGTGGCAACAGGCATGCAACTCTTTCTTGCCTCCTATCGCTTCCACCCACGAGACAGACCATCACCAGCGGAGCCACACCAGATGGCAAAGAGGTTTCAAGAAGATTGATAGTAGGCACAAGCAACACACCTGTCAGGAGAGAGGCCAAAAACAGACACTCAGGCCACACAGCACTAACACCCTCCTGACCACAAGTACTTAGATCGTCGCCATGGTTCAGAGGGATAGTGAGTCATCCATTGAGTCACTGACTCGAATTTTCAATCACTTGCAGACACAATCTTAGTCTCAGCCTCAGGCAGCACAAAGCAACCAGAGTAGTGCGCATAGTGGGACATGTACTTGACTAGCAGTAAGGCTTGTATCACAACAATTAGTGCAAGTTAAGTAGCTTTATTCTTACAAACAAAGAACCCAGTTAATACATGTGTGCAGTTGTGTTCTAGAAAGAGGACACCGGCCACCGAACAACATCCTCTCCTTGCTTCCCTCAGTACAAGCCTACAGTGACAATGAGACGACATAAAGCCTATGGCACTAATTTAAATGATTAACAAAATTTTGCATGATGGGTACCACATCACTACTTTCACACTAGTTTCTTTCAATTGCTCTGGAGAAGTCAGATTATTGACACATAGTATATCTGACAAATCGCTGTAAGAAATAATACATGTGGCTCAAATACTGACTGTATGTGGGCCAATTTACGTCACTCCTTCTGGAGATCTAATTTCCAAGGAAAAATGTCATGAATGCTCACTATATATGCACTGGTTATGTATGCTGTGGCTCCATCTTTCTGAAACCATATTGTTTCATTATAACCAGGAAAGTTTTACAAATCTGGCTCCAGAAAGTCATTTATCATTATCAAATAACATTCCAAATGCACTGTAACTGAACAACCACTCTTGTCCTCAACAAAGTACCAGTCAATTACTCCTCAAGCCCATACAGTAACTTTTGGCGAATGAAGGGGTTGATTGATGGGGTTGTGGAACCAAATGGTGAAGCTATCAGTCCTGCAATTCCAAAGTTACTTGTGGAAGAGAGAGAGAGGGTCCACTGAAAATAGACAAATCCAGTCAGAGGGATCAAACCATAAAACGGGGACGTTAAAAAACACACAGTAGAAGACATAAAAGTAGACCAAATCTAAAAACTGGAAAACAAAGGGATTTGCATGGAGAGTGGCCATAGGTCCCAGACCTAGAAAACATGAAGAGATCCCCCAACCACATCTACCCTGAACCTGCCCCAGGAGTAAAGCAAAACCTTGTACCTGAAAATAAAAACCACTTTCACAGAGGAAAGTGGGGACCAGTTCAACCACCTGTGAATTGTCTGCTAATATTAAAGAAAGAAATCTGGAAGGCTATACTTAGTACGATAGGGCAAAAGGAGGCATTCTACCAATATATGGGATACTGTGAGTCTGATTCCACAGTCACATCATGCGGCTGGCTCGTTATGCAAGAGAACTATGGTTGAGCCTGGTATGACCAACGCATAGACAGCATAAGACAGTGGAAAAGGGCCAAACTGCAGTAGTCTCCTTGACTGTGAAGAGTTTATTACTGAGAGCAGTAGCACACCAGATTTCATTCACTTTTTGCCAAAGAAAGATTTGATGTGGATACGCATATCTGCACCTGGAATCATGAAAGTGAATTGGAGGGGGGGGGGGGGGGGGGGGGGTAAGTATCTGCCTCTCTGGCCAAACAGACAGCCAGTTCATTCCCTGGGATGCACGCACAACTTGGGACCCAGAGAAAGACAACTGAGCAGGCAGCACGGCCAAGGGCGGGGAGAAGGTCATGGATAGCAGATACCAAAGGCTGGTGAAAGTAGCACTGGTTTATAGCCTGCAGGCTGCTCATTGAGCCTGCACATATTGAAACACTGTGGAGGGAGGCCTGAGTAACAAAATGGATGGCCCTGTTATATGCCAGCAGCTTTGCTGTGAACACACTGCATAATCCTGGCAGTAAATGGTGTTCCAGTCCAGTAGGAGACATGATAGTGTATCCCACCTTATCTATCGTTTTAGAACCATCAGTATAGAAGATGATAGCGCATTGGAACTCTGCAAGGATGGAACGTACAAGACACCGAAAGACCATAGGGATGACACAGACCCTAGGACCCTGGAATAGGTCAGTCCTAATCCATGTACTAAGCCCCATTCAAGGAAGGATGCGGGAGGAAATACACAGGGCGCATTCCAGTGAGTGGAGATGGAGATCCCCAACAGAGGGAAGTGAGAGAGACTCCCACCAGCAGTCCCACCCTTGGGAAGTCATCAGGAGGGAGACCCCTACGTTTTCAAAGAGGGTAAGGTACATGGGATGGTCAGGGAAGGGGCAAATAGTTATTGCATAAGTAGCCAGAAGTTGGCTCGGTCGCATTTGTAGAGGGGAAAACCCTGCTTCAGTGAGCAGACTGTCAGTGGGACTAGTGTGAAAGGCACCAACAGCCAGACACACCCCACAATGATGAACAGAGTCAAGTAGTTTCAGAGTGGAAGGAGCTGCTGAGCCATAAACCTGACTACCATAATCTAATCTGGACAAAACAAGATCAGTGCTGTAAAGATGGAGAAGAGTAGCATGGTCTGCACTCCAAGGTGTGCGGGCCAGGAGGCAGAGAGCATTAAGCTTCTGCATGCATGTGGTCTTCAGATGGCAAATATTTATCAAAAATAAGTCCCAAGGGGCAGGACTGCCCTACACCATCCAGGCGCTAGTCGCCTAAATTAAGTTCTGGATCAAGGTGGTGTGTGAGCCAATGGCAAGAATGTGTATCCCACGTTTTGGAGGGAGAAAACTGGAAGCCACAGGAGAGGGCTCATGCAGAGGTCAGTCAGATGGCATCTTTGAGGTGGCATTCAGTAGATGCTACCATGTGAGAGTTGTACCATATGCAAAAATCAACAACATACAACACTGAGGTAACCAGAGGCCCAACATAGGTTACAAGCCCATTGATGTCAATGAGGAGGAATGTGACACCTAACAGAGAACCCTGTGGGATACTATTCTCCTGGATCTGAGGAGTTCTGAGTGAAGTGCCAATTTGAACCTGGAAGAACCAGTGGGATAAAAACTCATGGATTAAATGTCTGAAGATGGCCGCAAAAACCCCAGTCATGGAGGGTAACTAAAATGCGATCGTGCCAAGCAGTGTCGTATGCCTTATGTAGATCAAAGAAGATGGTGACAAGGTGCCAGCAGTTAGTGAAAACCTGTTGGGCTGCTGTTACCAATTTAAGTATATGGTCAGTTGTCAATTGCCCTTAATTTAAGGCCCCGAGATTCAAATACCCAACATAATTGGAAGCTAATCATCCACTCTAGCAGTTTACAAAGCAAGATGGCCAGGATGATCAGGCGGTAGCTGTAAAGAAATGTCAGGTTCTTCCTGGGCTTAAGGACGGGGATAACTATGTTGTCTCTCGCCATTGCGAGGGGAAGGCATCTGTGGACCAAATCAGCTGAAGACCTTGAGTAGATTTTGCCTCTGCATAACATCCAAGTTTTGGATCATCAGGCTGTGGATGGAATCCAGGCCAGGTCTTGTTGGTTGGTTGGTTGGTTGGTTGGTTTGGTTTAAAAGGGTGGGGGATCAAACGGCTAGGTCATCAGTCCCTCGTTCCGATTAAAAAAATTCTTCAGGGGTGGGAGAAAAATAATCGCAATGTACAAACACGGCTGGAAGAAAGGAGAAAACCACAAGAATGACAAAAGGGCAACAAACACTACAATGGACAAAATCAGTCAAGAAACCCACAGAGAGAAGCAAGAAACATGTAGAACAGATCAAAACAAGAGAGCAGTTTACAATGGTTGGCTGACCATGAGAATAAAAAGGAGAAGCCAGGCCCCTCTGCAACACATTAAAACATCCAACCTAAAAGCACTAGGGTGGAGGACACAGAGGGACAAAGGACATGCACTAAAACTTAGATCAAATGATAAAACCAATCCTCACGAATAAAATGTAAAGCTAAAGCTGCTGTTGAGGCATTGCCACCCAACACCGAAGGTAGGGTGCTGGGAAAGTTAAAAGTCCACCGCAGAGCTGCTAAAAGTGGGCAGTTCAGCAAGAGGTGGATGACAGTTATTTGTGACCCACAGCAACACCGAGGTGAGTCCTCACGACGAAGGAGGTTACCACGCGTTAGCCACATATGGCCAATGCAGAGCCAGCAGAGGACAACTGATTCCCTGTGAAAGGACTGCTTGGAAGACTTGCACACATTCGTAGTCTCCTTAATGACACACAGTTTGTTGTGCATACTGTTATACCATTCCATCTCCCAAAGCCAAAAAACCCTGCGGCATAAGACAGAACGCAGTCAGTTTTGGAGATGCCGATCTCCAGAAGTGGTTTCCACATAGCCTGTTTGGCCAGCCTGTCAGCAAGTTCGTTGCCTGGGATTCCAACATGTCCTGGGGCCCACACAAACACCACTGAACGACCAGACCATTCCAGGGCAAAGGTGGACTCCTGAATGGACGCTACCAAAGGATGGTGAGGGTAGCACTGGTTGATAGCTTGTAGGCTGCTCAAGGAGTCAGTACACAGAAGAAATGACTCGCCAGGGTATGAGCGGATGTGCTTAACAGCATGAGATATGGCCTACAGCTCTGAAGTGAAAACACTGCAGCCATTTGGCAAGGAGTGCTGTTCAAGATGTCCACCATAAACATACGAAAAACCTATGTGACCATCAGTCATCGAGCCATCGGTGTAAACCACTTCATGGCTATGGTACATGTCGAGAATTGAGAGGTGGTGATAGCGGAGAGCCGCACGGTTAACGGAGTCCTTAGGGCAATGCGAAAGGTCCAGAAGAATCTGAGGCCTAGGTGTACATCATGGAGGTGTACGTGAATGGACCTCGAGGAGAGGTGGTAACGGGAAGGACTCCAGTTCGGACAGAAGCGACCGGATGCGAACCGCAATCGTGAAGCCTTGACCTGGGCCACTGATGCGGGAGATGATCCGCCGTGGTTGGGAAAAGGAGACAGTAATTCGGATATGCAGGAGAACTATGAACATGAGCAACGTAACTGGCGAGCAGTTATGCATGCCTAACCTTCAACAGAGGGGCTCCAGCCTCCACCAGGACACAAACCAGACTCCCATGGTCAAGGTGGGATGGAACAAAGACTCTGTACGAGCTGCAGCAGCGTAGAGCTATTTGCACCCCAGTTGGTGTTGCTCAGGCAGTGGAGGGCATTGAGGTACTACCAGCATTTCCACTTAAGCTAAGATGCAGAATCCACATTAATTGGGCTTAGAAAACCAGTTCTAAGAATCAATATGTCTCCACTACAGTGAGGGAATCATCAGTAAGTTAAAGTTAAACTTAAAAGTAAGTTAAAGTTAAACCTAAAAGAGCACATGATTGCGCCTTTTGGATGGCTCCCTGTAGGCACTGCTCAGCAACACCAGAACTGGAGGAGCAATACGAAATGCAGAAGTCATCCGCATACAGAGAATGGGAGACCAACAGCCCTACAGTTGCTGCTAGATTGTTAATAGCCACTAAAAATAGAGACACACTCGATACGGAGTCCTGCGGAATGCCATTCTCCTGAATATGAGGGAGAACTATGGGAGGCACCGGCTTGGACATGAAAAGTACGGAGCAAAAGGAAGTTTTGGATAAAAATCAGGAGCAGGCCCTGGAGAGCCCACTCAAACAATGTGGCAGAGATATGATGTTGGCAGGTCATGTTGTACGCTTTACATAAGTTAAAAAAGACAGCAACCAGAGGTTGGCGTTTGGAGAAGGCTGTTCAGATGGCAGACTCTAGGGACACAAGACCATCAATGGCAGAGTGACACTGGCAGGAAGTCGCCCTGACATGAAGCCAGTAGGCCACCTGGCTCCAGGACCCAACCCAACGCCAACACACCATACGTTCCAGCAACTTACAAAGAAAGTTAGTGAGGCTGATGGGCTGGTAGCTATCCACATCAAGCGGATTTTTACCGGGTTTGAGCACCGCAATGATGGAGCTCTCCCGCCATTGCGATGGAAAGACACCATCGCACCAGATCCGGTTGAAGACGACGAGCAAATGTTGCTTGTACTCAGACGAGAGATGTTCAATCATCTGACTGTGGATCTGATCTGGCACAGGAGCTGTGTCGGGGAAATGTGCAAACCCTTCTGTAAATGGGGCGTCATGGGGTTCAGTGTGGCATGAAGCGAACGAGAGGACTTTTTCCTTTCCATCCACTGTTTGAGGGTAGTTCTACGATGCAGAGGCTCAAGCAAAGTGCTAGGCAATCGCATTTGTGTCGGTAGATAACATGCCATCGATGTTAATGCCAGGGACACCTGTTGGGATCTGGTACCCAAAAAGAGGTCTGTTCTTCGTCCAGACTTGGGAAGGTGATGTATAGGACCCAATGGTTGACAATTCTCCCAACATTTCTGTTTCCATTGTCTTATAAGCTGGCAAGTGCAGACACGAAGCCGCTTAAAGGCTATTAGGTGCTCTAGTGAAGGGTGCCGCTTACGTCACTGTAGAGCTCGCCAATGCTCTTTAAGTGCCTCAGCAACTTCCAGCGACCACCAAGGGACTGTCTATTGCCAGGGGCACACTAAAGAATGAGGGATCGCATTTTCCGCTGCAGAAATGATCGTTGTAGAGACCTGCTCAACGACAGCATCAACGGCACCTTGTGCAGGACATTCTGCAGTGACAGCAAAGGGAAGGCTTCCCAGTCTGCCTTGTTTTAAGCCCATCTGGGTAGGCACCCATGGGCAGGATGCTGAGGGAATGA
Organism: Schistocerca gregaria; assembly: GCF_023897955.1. NCBI lineage: Eukaryota > Metazoa > Arthropoda > Insecta > Orthoptera > Acrididae > Schistocerca > Schistocerca gregaria. The sequence continues at coordinate 614,046,129 of NC_064923.1, forward strand.
CAGGAAGATGGGGAAGTGGTCACTACCACAGAGGTCATCATATGCTCTCCAGTGGACAGAGGGGAGAAGGCCAGGGCTGCAGACCAAGAGATCAACGGCCGAATATGTGCCATGTGCCATGTGCCACACTGAAATGTGTGGGGGGGGCACCTATATTTAAGAGGCAGAGAACGAGTTTTGACAAATTTTCAACCTCCCTGCCTTGGCCAGTAAGCATGGCCCCATCCCACAGGGGGTTATGCGCATTAAAATCTCCCGAAAGTAGGAAAGGTTTAGGGAGTTTATCAATCAGTGCAGCCGATGTGTTCAGCGGTACTGCACCATCTGGAGGAAGATATACATTGCAGACTTATTTCCTGCATTGTCCTTATCCTGATGGCCACAGCTTCAAGAGACATTTGAAGGGACACAGGTTCACTACATACTGAGTTCAGGTCATTGACACAAACTGGAGTCATGGCATGTGAAGAAATAAGAGCCTGCAAGAATTCCCATTCAGTGAAAGGTTTATTATAGTATTCAGCTTGGGGAGGAGGGGGGGGGGGGGTATTTAAACACAGGGAGGTTTCTTGAACTTGTCGTTTCTGACGGAGAAAGGTAGCAGGATAAAAAGAGGATGCCAATGCTGTTACAATGTGTGTTGTGATGTGTTCTGCAAGGAGTAGTGGATCAGTAAACAGGAAGATAAGACCTTGGACAGCAGATTGTCGCTGGCAGCCCAGAAGGCTACAGAGCGTGTACCAAACCTGCGATGAAAAGGGATACAGCCCCAGGGAGGAAACATAGCACTCCCAGCATTCCTTTCTACTCTGCTTAGTAAGACAGAGCCTTAGTACAGAGAATCTTAAATGCAGCAAAGTTGGTGCCGTCAGCAGTGCTGGATAGCAACTGCTGTGTCCTTGGTCCACCACAATACTGGTCTACGTGGGCACCTGTGGATAGACGGGGAACACTGCCAGCAACATGAAGAATAGAGGCAGAGATGCCTTTCATGACTGCACCAATGCAATCCAAGAGAGAGGTGTTTAAGTGCACAGCATGCGTACATGAAGGCCAATTGGCTGAGCAGAATTCCCAATGTGAGCACCTGTCTCCCTGGTGGAGGCACAGGAATGATGGAATCTCCAGGAAGTGGTCACTGTCACGAAGATCATCATGGAGTAGTCTATGCAAGGAAGCCACGAGAGCACGATAGGACATCGTGAGATCAAGTGCAGTAATGATGCCATGAGTGGCACTGAAGTGGTTAGGGGAACCATCATTGAGGAGAGAGAAATTAAAGTCTGTAGTAAGTTGATCAATTAAAAGACCCCTACCCATCAAAGTGGCTCTTCCCCACAGGGGGTGGTGTGCACTGAAATCCCCAAAAAGGAGATACGGGGTTGGAGTTGTATTAAGGTAGACAGTTTAACATTAGGAAGTGGCCTAGCTGGAAGGAGGTAGATATTGCAAATGGTAATTGCTAGGGTTGCTTGCACTCTAGCTGCTATTGCTTCCATGTTGGTACAAACGGGGGTCCAGTTACTAATGACATTGGTGTGAACTAAAGTGGACACTACTTCAGATGCTATCCCAGTGCTGGCATGGTTCTGACAGAATGCTCGATAACCATGAACCATTGAAGAGTGGTCATCATGGAAGTGCATCTCGTGAAGAGCAAGACAGAACACATATCAAGAGGAAATGAGATATTGTATTTCTGGTAGGGGGTTGATAATATCTGTTGCAATTCCACTGGATTAGCATGTGATGTGAAGTCCAGGTTAGACAAAGAAGCAGAGAGGAAGACATGTCACCTGGTCAGTGGTCACTGCTGATGAGGATGGGCTGACATCCATAAATAAGATCTCAGACTCTGGATGAGAGGGAGGAGATGACACCTCCAGGATCACCAGGTGTGCAGAGGGGCGGGGGGCGGGGGGGGGGGGGGGGGGGTTGCCCTTGGAGTTAGGTTCCTCCTCCTCCTCTTGTGTTAGCATGGGAGCCCCAGGGAAAGGGAAAGGGAAAGGGAGAAGGGGACAGGGCTGAGGTAAGAAAGAGGTAGTAGATTTGAAGAGACACCTGGTGGAGTCTGTCATATTTTTGGAGAGCCTCAGCATAAGATGCAGGGACTTGCACTCTTGGATCTTCTTCTCTCTCTTGCAAGTTGGGCTATCTGGCAATCATGGAGAGTGGCATAATGGCAACTGACACACGGGTGGCGTAACACAGGGGCTTCACTCATGGAGTGAGTGTCCATAATCACCACACAGAGGGTCTGCGATACAGTGGGAATACATATGACGAAAGTACAGGCACTGAAAGCACCTCATAGGTGGCAGGACATACAGCTTCCAGTCACATTTGTAGCACATAACCTTAACCTTCTCTAGCATGGTATCTCCCTCGAAAGCCAGAACAAAAGGCGCCATAATTGATGCGGTTATTTTTACGAACCTTCTGCAAACATCAGACAAAATTAACACTCCATCACTCCAGATTAGCCCAGAGTTCCTCATTAATTTGCAAGATGATGTCCTCTGAAAAATCACTCCCTGGACCATATTCAGAGACTGGTAAGGTGTTTTACATATCAGGACATTTCCAAGATGATCACAAGCACAAAGAGCTGCAGATTGGGTGGCAGAAGCAGCTTTGATCAACAAGAGCCCAACCGTATTTTACTGGGAGACTCCACTTCACCCAACTTGTCCTCTATATTCTCCACAAAAAACAATAGCTTGTGGCTGTGAATTTGTCCCGACCTGTCCTAGTACAGACCAGGTAGCAGGGAAAGTGTTTCATCCCAAGACAACGAGCCTGACCCTCCTCCCAGGGTGTAGCCAGCGAAGGCAAGGCTGCACGGTCATATGAAGTAGCATTCATCAGTCAACACGCGATCTAGTGTACAGCTGTTTGAAAACAGCCAGATGTTTGGAGTTTGATATGCTTCATGTGCCAAGCATCCACTCAGGTATCACCTACTCCAATCAGGGGCTCTCTCATGTGCGCCACCAAGCCACAGCAAGAGCTGTCTGGCATGGTGACCTTTGCCATGAGTTCCAATGCTCCAAAATGACATGCACCCCTTCCATGGCATACATGGGGAGACAATCTCTCAGGTATCAGTAGTGTGATCTCTGCATTATCAGGTTGCTCAGCCAGATGGGTACACAACAGCCCTACCGCCCAACTGGGTAAAGATGCTGGTGACCTAACGAGGTAGAGGGTGGCTACGGCTGCAATGGAATATGGGACCGAAGGGGGCAGAGAAATCCATGCCATAGACACAAAGGAGGGAGTTCTTTCCTAAATGGCTCACACGAAAGACTGAAAATTTAAAAATGGAGGTCAAATCCCAAGAGGGGATCAAATTGCCAAAAAGGATAAATGAACATGCAATAGGAACAAATTTGCAATTAATACAAGGAAACTGGTAGACAGCCAGGTCGATTTAAATCACGACACCAAGAGAGGGAATGGAGAGGGCAGCGGGGAAAGAGCGAGATTGCGGGGGAGGGGGGGGGGGGAGGAGCATGGTGAAGGAAATACAGTGCATGAAGGAAGAATGGACTGTAATAGCTTGGGGCACAGGGTGTGCCATGCACGAACTCTCAAAAGAAACATGAGCCGCCTCGGGAGGGAGGGAGGGAGGAAGAGGGGGCGGGGAGAGTGAATGATGGAGTTTCTCATGCTTCTGTTTAGTATTTGTTGCACTCCAGTAGTGACAATTTTGCTTAGTGACAAAATCATTCAGGTGAAAATGAGCCTCATCATAAAACAAGATGACGATAAATGAAGACCACTCAGTCACATCATTAGTGAACTGCAGTGCATGTTTGGAATCCTGGAGCTTTAATTCTTACACCAATTGGATTTCCCAAGCACTGTTTACGGCCTTTTTGCAGAATTCGGTGCAGTGATAATCATTGCACATTTAAAGAACTTGCACACTTATGAATGGAGAGGTTAGGATTATCACAAACAGACCGATTTACACACACTACAAATTTGCCAATCCTTGAAGACCTTTGTTCCCCGGATTTCTATTTGGCCAGTGTTGAACCGGTCTCCACAAATGTTTTGAACATTTTTGCATTAGGTAAACACCTTGAGCATGATTTAGATCATACGACACATGACCACGGCAAAGTTTCCTTGCGCTACAGTTGTTGAATCACTATTTTTGTAAAATTCTCAAACATGGAATGCATGTTCTACTCCCAAGAAGTACTCCACATTGCCAGAATTCCTAAGGGCCAAGCAAGTGATGAACATACCTCCCCCCTCCCCCCCCCCCCCTCCTTTTCTCCTCAGATTTGTTGCGTCTTGTGCAGACAGCTCTTCAAATATGAACTTTCTTTTGAGACATTCTGTATAAGAAATGTTGCATTTATGTTAGCAGCCACAGCGGTCAGACTTTCTAATAAATGTTGTGACAAATGCTCTTCATTCAATGACAATATATTAGAGGCAGTATCCAACACAAGACGCGACATGACAGGTACTATTAAAAAGGTTGTAGAAGTGTGATACACCTTCACTGTTATCTGTTAGATGAGAGAGATAGATACATGTCACAGTATCCTGTCAGAAGCCAAACTAATGAACAACTTTTCCCATTATAGCTGCATCCCCACTGTTTTACAGCATTAAAATCACCCCACAGCACCTTCAGTGAGTCAAAGTAACTCGTAGTTAACAATGTCAATTAAGGCAGAAGATTGTGGAATCAAGACAATTTACAGGTTGTTGCAATGAAAAGAAAAATCTCTAGTCAACAAGAAAGTGACAACTCCAGAGCTTTCTTGAAAATATTAAGAACTGGCATTTTATATAATCCAATCTTGTTAAACCAATCATCTCACACTCACTGCACCAACAGTCTTCATTTAAAAGAAGTCCCTACCGATTTCCACAAAATACGTTGATACTCTAGCAGGGACCGAACTGAAGCTCTACTAAAGAACACACCATTCCAAAACAGAAACTAATACAGTATAAGAATCTTTTTGTCTGGACAACAACAAACTGGAAATGCCTTCATCATAAGCTTTAAGCAAATCTGTTGCATTCCTTAAATATTGATTTTTGTTTCTGATCAGATATGCACCTCTATTTATTGTTTCTACACAAGAATTTGTGTAACTGGAATTGAAAATCACCACCACCACCACCACCACCACCACCACCACCACACACCACCACCACCACCACCACCACCACCACCACCACCCCCCATGAGAAACTATTGTTTTGTTTGTCAGTCACTGATTTATGAAGGAAGCAAACCGTTACATTTAAGTGGACCACATGAATGTTACAGCAAAAAAACACACTGTTCTGTAATTAAGTGCAGTAATTTTACAGTGACTTTCATTCTTTCAAGAAACCAAATAATGTTATGCTAATATACAGCACAAGAGAATTTGACTGCAATTAATTAGTTGCTAAAGCTCACATATGAGCTGATTCCAGTGTGCAGACAGAACTGGAGCCTTCACAAACAGCATGTCATTTGAATTATTTGCCACCACGCACAGTTAATATACAACAAAGATTTCACATGAAAGCTTGGTGGGTGTCAGTCATCATTTCTTCACGAAACAACTCTTGCACCATGCAAAATCATAATTAAGAAAGGCTCTCTATACTACTATATTTTCTGCAATCCTCTTCCAGTTGCTGCACTCTCCAAGTGTTTATCACTTTTTTACTTCATCTTGTCACCCCTTCCTATTGACCCTGAGCCATTTCCATAGCAATCTTTGCCCGTCATTCATTATTTGTTATAATAGGAAGTTCATTCCATTCCTACAGTGTTGGGCTGCTTATCAACAGTACTAGTCTGCTCTGACTTACAAGTTACTTTATACAGGGTATACAAGGAAGAATCATCCTGTCCTATGCCTGAATATTGGCCAATCATTCAAGCAATAAAGTCTATTAAACATTATCCTAAAAAGCATACCTCAAGAGCAATGACCACTAGTTCAATAGAAGAACTGTGTTTCACAGTAGTGAAAATGAGCAAGTGCTCACAGCTCTTAGGGTATGCATTTTAGAGTCCATATGAACTAGATATTTTTGCTTTAAATGATCATTCTTGCCATGTCCCTGAACATTGACCATTCCTCCTGGGACAACCTGCACATGTTTACATATATAATGAGAAAAATGGCTATTTTGAAAAAGCCACTGCTCCTCTTACAACTCTTGTTTTATACAATTCTTCTAAGAAAGCCATTATGTAACTCTACGCATAATACTATCAGTTATTTATATGCTGGATAAATCAAGATTCATTTAATATAAACATTAGTGTTATGTGAAATTTACATCCCTGATTCCAAATTTTCCGATAAACTGTAGGAAGAGTTGCTAATGATTTATTGGTTTTATTTGTCTTTGAATATCTGGAAATTCTCAATTTGGCAACCTATTATAGACTTTCACACCACAACACAAATCCCCATTCTGAACTCTAAATTGTTATGTATGGTCTATATGGACAGTATTTTTACTTCAACTGTGGTTGTGAATTGTCCAGTTCATTCTAAATTTACTCATTATTACCTACAAGTACAATTAAAATGTATGGATACTATCACATAAGTGTAAATCTGTATGCACACTGCCACTTGTATTGTAAACACATTTCTTGCTCATTTGCTACACATTTGCGAACTGTTAAGGTCTCCACACAGGTGACAAATGTCCCTCGTAATGTATTCCCAATTTCTGCTAAGTTACGCAAAGACAATACAATGACATGTGATGCTGCACTGTTAATATCCAAAAGTTTAAGCAAATGAAGACAAATGTGTGGCCACCATTAGTGCACTAACACAAATTATAGAAGAAGGTATCAGTATAATCTGCTACTAATGCTGGTGCTGAATACAGAAGACGACACCAGTTTCCAAACTTCAGTAGTATTCCGTACACTGATTTTAATATTTTGGTCGATACAGTAGCACTATTTAAAGGAAAGGTAATTTAAATATATCCTTTACCAAATTTTTATTCCACATTGCTTAATAATGACACAGACACAGTCATACAGAACTACTTCCTCACTTCTGTACTGCTCATTGGGAGTGACTGACAGGGGAACCAGTGTTTGCTGCTTACTACCAAACCCAAATACACTGAAAACTCCAATCATTAATTCCTCATCTGCTTCATACAGGACACCATTTAATTCATGCTTTGCTACTGGCCTTTGTAATAGTGGCTGGTCTCTCGATCTGCATGCTACTTATTTGCCAAATGTGCTCCATTCATCTGCTTTTTTGTCCTGCTCCTGCAATATTTTCTAAGAAGCAGCAAATCACCTTGTCTCTTTCTTGGATGCTTTTGTCTTTTCACAGTTATCTTTATATTCTTCAATTCTTACATTCTATAAGCACTTCTAAGACTCACATGATGTCACATCCCAAAATTTCTGCCTTACACACCCCAATATCACATTGTTTGAGAAACAATGAAATACCACAGAAACTCAAAACTTGGCAAATACACATATGCTAGTACCATGCGACATTGGTGTGCAGTAACTGGTCAGAAACACTGTTTCTTTGATTTGTACCAACACTGCTACAGATAGCCATTTCTGTGTTTCAAAACATGTTTGCAATATGTTGCAACCATCTGCCCCCGACAGCCAGAAGCATAGTTGTAAAGGTCTTGAAAAGTCTCAAGTACAACACTTACAAATCCCGTAATTCCCTGAAAAGGGTTCTGCAACACATTTACTCAACAACTTTAAACAATATTATTACTGCATACATTCTTCTTTGGCCTTTAAGAATATCTACATCTACATCTACATCCATACTCCGCAAGCCACCTGATGATGTGTGGTGGAGGGTATCTTGAGTACCTCAGTTCTCCCTTCTATTCCAGTCTCATTGTTCGTGGAAAGAAGAACTGTCGGTATGCTTCTGTGTGGGCTCTGATCTCTCTGATTTTATCCTCATGGTCTCTTCGCAAGGTATACATAGGAGGGAGCAATATACTGCTTGACTCTTCGGTGTAGGTATGTTCTCGAAACTTTAACAAAAGCCCGTACCGAGCTACTGAGCGTCTCTCCTGCAGAGTCTTCCACTGAAGTTTATCTATCATCTCCGTAACACTTTTGCGATTACTAAATGATCCTGTAACGAAGCACGCTTCTCTCCGTTGGATGTTCTCTATCTCTTCTATCAACCCTATCTGGCACAGATCCCACACTGCTGAGCAGTATTCAAGCAGTGGGCAAACAAGTGTACTGTAACCTACTTCCTTTGTTTTCAGATTGCATTTCCTTAGGATTCTTCCAATGAATCTCAGTCTCGCATCTGCTTTACGGACGATCAACTTTATATGATCATTCCATTTTAAATCACTCCTAATGCGTACTCCCAGATAATTTATGGAATTAACTGCTTCCAGTTGCTGACCTGCTATTTTGTAGCTAAATGATAAGGGATCTATCTTTCTATCTATTCGCAGCACATTACACTTGTCTACATTGAGATTCAATTGCCATTCCCTGCACCATGCGTCAATTCGCCGCAGATCCTCCTGCATTTCAGTACAATTTTCCATTGTTACAACCTCAATACACCATAGCATCATCTGCAAAAAGTCTCAGTGAACTTCCGATGTCATCCACCAGGTCATTTATGTATATTGTGAATAGCAACGGTCCTATGACACTCCCCTGCGGCACACCTGAAATCACTCTTACTTCGGAAGACTTCCCTCCATTGAGAATGACATGCTGCATTCTGTTATCTAGGAACTCTTCAAACCAATCACACAATTGGTCTGATAGTCCGTATGCTCTTACTTTGTTCATTAAACGACTGTGGGGAACTGTATCGAACGCCTTACAGAAGTCAAGAAACACGGCATCTACCTGTGAACCCGTGTCTATGGCCCTCTGAGTCTCGTGGACGAATAGCGTGAGCTGGGTTTCACACGACAGTCTTTTTCAAAACCCATGCTGATTCCTACAGAGTAGATTTCTAGTCTCCAGAAAAGTCATGATGCTCGAACATAATACGTGTTCCAAAATTCTACAACTGATTGACATTAGACATATAGGTCTACAGTTCTGCACATCTGTTCACCATCCCTTCTTGAAAACGAGGATGACCTGTGCCCTTTTCCAACCCTTTGGAATGCTACGCTCTTCTAGAGACCTACGGTACACCGCTGCAAGAAGGGGGGCAAGTTCCTTCGCATACTCTGTGCAAAATCGAATTAGTATCACATCAGGTCCAGCGGCCTTTCCTCTTTTGAGCGATTTTAATTGTTTCTCTATCCCTCTGTCGTCTATTTCGATATCTACCATTTTGTCATCTGTGCGACAATTTAGAGAAGGAACTACAGTGCAGTCTTCCTCTGCGAAACAGCTTTGGAAAAAGACATTTAGTATTTCGGCCTTTAGTCTGTCATCCTCTGTTTCAGTACCATTTTGGTCACAGAGTGGTTGGACAATTTGTTCTGATCCACCTACGGCTTTGACATAAGACCAAAATTTCTTAGGATATTCTGCCAAGTCAGTACATAGAACTTTACTTTCGAATTCATTGAACGCCTCTCATATAGCCCTCCTCACACTACATTTCGCTTCGCGAAATTTTTGTTTGTCTGCTAGGCTTTGGCTATGTTTATGTTTGCTGTGAAGTTCCCTTTGCTCCCACAGCAGTCTTCTAACTCTGTTGTTGTACCACGGTGGCTCTTTCCCATCTCTTACGATCTTGCTTGGCACATACTCATCCAACGCATATTGTACGATTGTTTTGAACTTTGTCCACTGATCCTCAACACTATCTGTACTTGAGACAAAACTTTTGCGTTGAACCGTCAGGTACTCTGAAATCTGCTTTTTTTCACTTTTGCTAAACAGAAAAATCTTCCTACCTTTTTTAATATTTCTATTTACGGCTGAAATCATCAATTCCGTAACCGCTTTATGATCGCTGATTCCCTGTTCTGTGTTAACTGTTTCAAATAGTTCGGGTCTGTTTGTCACCAGAAGGTCTATTATGTTATCGCCACGAGTCGGTTCTCTGTTTAACTGCTCAAGGTAGTTTTCAGATAACGCACTTAAAAAAATTTTACTGGATTCTTTGTCCCTGCCACCCGTTATGAACGTTTGAGTCTCCCAGTCTATATCCGGCAAATTAAAATCTCCACCCAGAACTATAACATGGTGGGGAAATCTACTCCAAATATTTTCCAAATTATCCTTCAGGTGCTCAGCCACAACAGCTGCTGAGCCAGGGGGACTATAGACACATCCATTTACCATGTCTGAGCCTGCTTTAGCCATGACCTTGACCCAAATCATTTCACATTTCGGATCTCCGTCAATTTCCTTCGATACTATTGCACTTATTGCTATAAACACACCTCCCCCTTCACTGTCCAGCCTGTCTGCGGTATACATTCCAATCTGAGTTTAGGATTTCATTACTGTTTACGTCTGGTTTCAGCCAACTTTCTGTCCCTTATACTACATGGGCAATGTGACCTTTTATTAATGAGAGTTGTTCTGGGACCTTTCTATAGACACTCCTGCATTTTACTATTAGCACATTAATATTGTTATTCCCTGTTGCATTTTGCCTACTCCTACCTTGCCGTGTCTCAGGAGGCGTCTTGTCGGGCCTAGGGAGGAAATTCTCCAACCTCCCTAGGCCCGACATTACTGACTGGAACTGTATGAAGTATGCTAGCAATCGAGTCTCCTGGTCAATGTAATGAGAGAGGTTTGTAAGTGAAAAAACCTTTTTTGTTAACTTATCAATGTGTTGTGCCACTTCAAATATTTATCCATACTGATGCCTAGAAGTTCACACATGAGGCCTCATCCACCAACCAGTAAGCTATTTTTATTTATTTAGAACTGCAAAACATGAGGTTTTCTAAAACTAATTTTTAAACTGTCCACTGTAAGTCAGTTTTAAGATAGTTCCATAACTCTCCTGGCCAGGTCAGATATGTTTGTGCCCTTTATCAGTATACTACTCTCAGCAGCAAAAACAATAGCTTTTGAACAGTTCTCCAATGTCAAATTTATGTGGCTTAAAACAAGTGCAAGCTAAGCACTGAACATTGTAGAAAACAATATTTAATGTTTCACCACTCCAAATTTAGTCTTGTGTATGTCTATCATGACCAATTTTCTATAGTATCCCTAGTAGAATGTTTATTACTGACAACCCCCCCCCCCCCCCCCCCCACACACACACACACACACACACACACACACACACACACACACACACACACACACACAGTAGTCACAAATGTGTATCTGAAGGGTGATGTTATCAAATCAGCATAAAGCCGGTTGAAATAATATCATAGCCAGACTACTGCTTTTCAACAACCTAATTATATTTGTTCTCTCTGTATCAGATGATTTGGCAAAACTAATGTAGCAAACAATTTTAATTTAACATCATCTGTCACTATGCTACCATCAGGGAGTTTGATATCATTCAGATGTAAACCATGCCACATGGCGGCCACCAATTATGTCTGTTTCTATTAAATGACTGACTAAATTGGTCTATATGCAAGTATATTAAAAGCTGGCTATAAGTGAGTTGCTAATACATGACAACAATGATTCTTCTCCAGTTTTCATAGCTAATCTTGAATATGTTTTCAAAAGGAACTGATTAGAAACAAACTTTGTGGAATCACTAATTCCTGTAGCTGGATCACAATAAACATTAAAAAATTACTGTGGGGCCTGGAGAGTATCACCAACAGAATACAAGGTGTTGAAAGTTATTCCATTCCCGAAATGATCCACGCTACCATACCTAGATGAAGTAATGCTGTCAGTTACCATTGAAACGATCTGACACATTAAAAAACTTTTGGCATACACTGTTATTTATCAATTAGTGCTCAGGCTGGGAAGGTGTGTGTTGTTATCTCAGTGATTAAAAAACATGAATCAAATTTACCAAGAACCTGGCTACATGACTACATCAGTATGGCATTGCACCCATCTTGCCTCAACACATGCTTTCATTTGGTTGGGAAGGGTGTCAAAGCTAATCCCACTTTCTATTAAAAACAAATCTGGGAATTTTGCTGGTCACAGAGTACCTCAGCATCAAGCAACAGTTCATACAGACACATGCCACGTGCAGACATGCATTATACTGTTGAAAAATGGCACCACAATACTGTGGCATAAGTGATAATACATTAGGATGCACGATGTCCATGACATACCATTGCACCATTAGAGTTGCCTCAAGCACTACCAGCCATGACCTAAACTAATACCCAGTGGCTCTCACAGCATGATGTTGGTTGGTTGAGGGAGGGGACCAAATAGGGAGGTCATTGGTCCCATAATCTATACTGGCAGAAACCAAGGGAGGAACATCACAAACAGTACATTCCAGTCAAAGAGAAAGCAACAACGGACAAACAAAAGGAATGTCAGGGTAGCAGGAAGAGGAAAGAACAGGAGGGAGCGGAGAGAAATTGTGAGGGGCAAGGGTGCTCCAGAAATGCTACTTACGTTGGAGCACCAGCACTGCCTTCAACCTTTCCTGAACTCCACACTACAGCACAATCATGACAACAGGGACAACCCAAGGTGAAGAAGACACAATAAAAGGGGGAAAAAGGTGCACCAAAGACCAGGCAAAACATAAGGAAAAAGGGGAGAGCACATGGCCGATGTGAAGGCAAGGCCAAGGCCCCCATAACATAACCAATGCTAACTGAGGGACTCCAATTCCAGAGGGAAATTGAAGGACTTAAACCCAGGAGGACATACCACTTTTGGTGTAGGAAACCAAGGAGAGGTGTAATCATGTGAGGGTCATCCACTAAAACCCAGGACATGGAAGGTGGAAGGACATATTTAGTATGAAGGGCCGAAAGGCAGGAACAGTCAAGCAAAATATGGATCACAGTGAGGTGGGCCTAGTATGGCCAATACAAAGATGGTAGATTCCCACCTGGAGAGGCAGAGGGAAGAATGCCATCTGGTAGGAGTCCATTTGATTGAGCAAAGTTTACTAGCCAAGGGGGAGGGGGAGGAGGGCCTCCCAACAATCATCCCTTGACTGAGCACAAAGGGATTAGATGTAAAGCTGCAAATCCACCCCTGGGAGGGGGGGGGGGGGGGGTGTCAGGGATACCTTCATGCCTGGCAATCCGAAGGAAAACAACCAAATAAGCAGTATCACCAAGATCAGCAAGAAGGTCACGCATGGCAGACATCATGGGATGACAGGAAAATACTGAGCGATAGCCTGAAGGATACTCACTGAGCCCATGCATGACAAAACTTGAGTGAAGGAGGACCATTTAATAAATCAGAGGACCTGATAGATGGCCATTAATTCTGCAGTAAACACTCTACATGTGGCACGCAACAGATGGTTTTCAATTCCAACAGAAGATGTGAAGGCATATCCCACATGATTGGTGGATTTAGAGCCCCTGGTAAAAAAAGGCCACACTGAAACATCCTTAAGAGCGTACGGAATAAACAATGGAACACCATTGGAAAAATGGAGGCTATCAGATCCTGGAAGAGATCCATTGGAATCCCAGGCGGAAGAACTAACCAAGGGGGAGGGGGTGGTGGGGGGAGTGGCCAAGAGAGAACATGGGGAAGAGGACAAGATGGGAAGATGGAAATCACGGCAGGGAGACATGAAGCAGAGCCCAACCGGTAAACCAACCTGAGGGTGGGCAGTGGGTAGGCAATAGCCAGAAGCTAGAAAAAAAAAATAGAATAGGAGGGGTGAGCAAGGGAGAGCAGATGGTGATAGCATGGGAAATCAGGAGCTTGGACCATCGAACTGGAAAAAGAGGGATCTCATTGTCAACCAGAACGCTACTGACAGGGCTTGTTGTCAAAAAGGAGACCCAAGAAACAGAACTAGGGGGTCATGGTCAATTGTTAGGCATCAAGATAGAGCTCCGGATCAGGATGGACCACAGTATGGTGACTAATGCACCATTCTGGACTTGTGAAAACACACGTGACATCTTAGCAACAAATAATCCAGAGTTAATAATGAGCCTCAAAACCAATACAGGGATTAGTGAACACAGGGTTGTCATAGTGAGACTGAATATTGTAATCCCAAAAAATAAGAGAAAAATATACCTATTCAAAAAAGCAGATAAAAATTCCACTTGACATCCTGAGAGAGAATCTCCACTCATTCCAAATTATTAAGTGTAAACGAGATGTGGCTTGAATTCCAAGCAATAGTATTGGCAACAATTGAGAGATTTATACCAAATAAACGACAGAGCTGATCTGTCTTGGTACACAAAATGGATAGAATACTGTTGCAGAAACAACGAAACAAACATGCCAAATTTAAACAGAAGCAAAATCCCCAAGACTTGCGATCTTTTACAGAAGCTCAAAATTTAGTGCAAAGTTCAATGCAAGATGCTTATAACAGTTTCCACAAAGAAAATTTGTCTCAAAACCTGGAAGAAAATCCAGGGAGATTCTGGTCGTATGTGAAGTACGTCAATGGCAAGAAAAAAATCAATGCCTTCTCTACGTGAATGCAATGGAGATACTATCGAAGACAGTACCGCCAAAGCTGAGTTACTAAACACAGCCTTCTGAAATGACTTCACAAAAGAGGACGAAGTAAATATTCCGGAATTCAAATTGAGAACAGCTGCCAACATGAGTAACGTAGAAGTAAATATCCTCTGAGTAGTGAAGCAACTTAAATCACTTAATACAGGGTGTCTACATGGACAAGGAAAAATAATTCCCGAATTTTTCCCGAATTTCCCAGTTGAAAATACACTTTCTCCCAGGTGAAAATACACTTTTTCCGTGTTAAGTGACAGTATACGTTTTCTCGGCACACTTAAGTTTTATGGTTTTATACACCGGCGTAGAATTTCCCGGCACTTCAGAAGATGAAACTCAGGGGAAAAACACATTTTGGAAAGATCTCTGATATGCAGCAACATATACACTGCATATTTCCGTGTTACGAAGGTATAAATTCGAATTCCACCAAAAACCGCGTGTTACTTTCCGAAGCATTAAAATCAAGATTTGTGACGTGCATTTGTAAGCCAGTCACAGCTCATATTACCTGATCTCGCCAGCTGATGACAGCATTTGGCATGTGATGTAGTCAGCCAATAGCAAGATCACTCTTAAGCAGCGCGAACACACAAATAAGAAAAATTAATAGCTTAAATTAATGTACAATTGTTGCTACAAGAAAAGAAAAGCTATCACATATAATATTGGTCTCTTAAGATTAATAAGCTGCAAGAGAAGCTAAGCTTCCACATATATTGTTGATCTTTTTTGAGCATCATACATCACAAACGTGCCAGTAAAATTTTTTAATAACAGCATAAATGTCTGATCTTCTGGGCTCTAAATTCTTCATATGGTTGTCCAGAAAAAAGTTGATTTTTAAATGAGAGTCAAACACTCTGTGATTTAAGAAATTCATCGTACACTCTCTCACATAGTTTATCTTACATAAAAGGAAATTTACTTTGAAAGTAACACTTTTCAAAACAATATTCGCAATATTTTTCCTTGACCTATTAGGAAGGTACATTTCAGCAGTTGCCAGAGAGCGCCAGATAACAGGCGTCACTGCTCTTGCGCAGCTACGGTGACACAGGAAGCCCGCATGTTCGTACGTGTGAAACAGATTTTGCATTAAAACGAATCTAATGTAAAAACTTGTCACTTCACGCTCATTGGAGGTAATTTGTTGTTAAGAAGCACTGCACAGTCTTCCTAAAGCCTTTGACATACTTTGCTGCTGGCAGACGCTTGTATGAGCACTGTATTTTGCTGTTGTATATGTCGCATTTTCTTTGGGACTTAAGTTTTATTTTAGTTTTTTTCTCTCGTTCGTGTTTTGTTGGTGCAATATTATTCTGCAGAATCGTTAATGTCAATATGCAGCAGGATTTTGGAACATTTATTGTTCTCGGACATTATGAATTACCTAGAAGAAAACAGTCTATTGACACACAGTCAACATAGGTTTAGAAATCATCATTCCTGTGAAACACAACTAGCTTTATTCACATGAAGTGTTGAGTGCTATTGACCAGGCATTTCATATTGATTCCATATTTCTAGATTTCCAGAAGGCTTTTGACACTGTACCAAACAAGCAGCTCGTATTGAAATTGCTATCTTATGGATTATCATCTCTGTTATGTGACTGGATTAGTGACTTCCTGTCAGAGATCACAGTTCGTAGTAACTGACGGAAAGTCATTGAATAAAACAAAAGTGATTTCTGGCATTCTCCAAGGTAGTTTTATAGCCCTTTGCTGTTCCTTATTTATATAAATGATTTGGGAGACAATCTGAGCAGCTGTCTTAGGTTGTTTGCAGATGACAGTCGTTTATCAACTAATGAAGTCATCAGAAGATCAAAACAAATTGCAAAAAGATTTAGGAAAGATAGCTGAATGGTGCGAAAACTGGCAGTTGACCCTAAATAATGAAAAGTGTGAGGTCATCCACATGAGTGCTAAAAGTAATTCGTTAAACTTCAGTTACGCAATAAATCTGTCTAATCTAAAAGCCATAAAATCAACTAAATACCTAGGTATTACAATTACGAACAACTTAAATTGGAAAGAACACACAGGAAATGTTGTGAGGAAGGATAACCAAAGACTGCATTTTATTGGCACGACACAGAAAATGTAACACATCTACGTCCATCCGTCCTCTCTTAGAATACTGCTGCATGGCGTGGGATCCTTACCACATAGGATGACTGAGTACATCGAAAAAGTTCAAAGAATGGCATCACATTTTATATTATCGCGAAATATGAGGGAGAGTGTCACAAAAATGATACAGGATTTGGGCTGAACATCATTAAAAGAAAGGCGTTTTTCGCTGTGACAGAATCTTCTCACGAAATTCCAATCACCAACTTTCTCCTCCAAATGCGAAAATATTTTGTTGACACCAACCTACATAAGGAGAAAAGATCACTAAGATAAAATAAGGTAAGTCAGAGCTCGTACGGAAAGATATAGGTGTTAGTTCTTTTTGCGCACTATACGAGATTGGAATAGAATTGTGAAGGTGGTTCGATGAAACCTCTGCCACGCACTTAAATGTGAGTTGCAAAGTATCCATGTAGATGTAGAAGGGGAGAGAATTAAAAACCGTGAAAAAAAGTGTCCACATGTAAGCATGCCCGATAACACCGGGGGCTGTCGTTCCGCAGAGGCCACCAAGTGGGAGCTAGACCAAACACAGAAATCATCCACATACAGAGCAGGAGTGACCAACAGTATGACAGAGGCCACAAGTCCTTTAACAGCGCTGAGAAAAAAAGAGGACACAGAATATGGAGCCCTGTGGAATGCCATTTTCCTGGATCTGCAGAGAGCTGAAAATGGTGCCAACCTGAACTCTGAATGACTGGTGGGACAGGAAGTGACGAATAAAAATTGGCATAGGCCTTACGAAGATAAGAGAAAACAGCGACAAGATGGAGGCCTGAGAAAAGGCCTGCAAAACTGCAGTTTGCAATCCAAGCACATGATCCACTGGAGACAGCCCATTCCGAATGCTGTACTGGTAAGGAGATAACAGGCCCCGAGATTCGAGGATGCAACTGAGCCGACGAGACACCATCCATTCTAGTAACTTACAGGGGACTTTTGGTCACGCTAGTTGACTACAGAGGGGAAAATGCCTTGGAGCCAAATATGGATAAACACTTGAAGGAGATATTGTCATTTTGGAGGTGTTTACAGACTTGGTTATAGATGAAATCAGGGCCAGGTGAGGAATCATAGGAAGAAGATGGGGCCAGAAGAAGCACCCTTTCATTACAAGGTTCATTGTAGGACTACCTGACAAGGGGTAAAACAGGCAAGAAACTTCAGCCTGGTGTTTCTGGAGGAGGAAGGCTGCTGGATAGAAGGAAGGCTGCTGGATAGGAGGAAGGCTGCTGGATAGGAGGCCGACATTGATGCTATGGCAAAATAGTTGTGAGATGTTCTGCAAAAACTGATTGATTTCTACAAAGGCCACCTGGAAGCACAAGGCCCAAAAGAGAAGACTGCCACTGACAACATTGGAGGTGCAGAGTTTAGCCCACACCCGTGATAAAGGAACTGAAGAACCTAGACAGGAGACAAAAGTGTTCCCAATACACACACTTGCTCCATTTCATTAAGTAATGCGCTGTGGTATGAAGACGTGCCAAGGTAATAAGACCAGTGATGCATAATATGTTGCAAGGCACGATAATGGATGGCAGTGGCAATGGCTCTGCTGTATCGTGGAACTGGGCAATGGCAAACGGGACCATCAAGTGGGGAACGGCAATGCTGGCAGTGGCGATAATCTTACTGGGCATATCACGTCTTCGATAAAACCTGACAAAGAAGTTGTGAACACGACCTGGGAAGAATTTAAAGGCCAGTCAGCACAATGGAGAGCACAGCAGGGTAACCTGGTCATCGAGAGGCGGGAACAGAAAGAGTATCACAGGAAGTGGTCATTATCACAGAAGTCATCATGGGGCAACCAGTGTAAGGAAGGAAGACTGGGAGGTGAAGTGAGAAAAAGCTCAGAGGCAGAGAAAGAGCCATATGTGGAACTAAAGTGAATAGGCGAAACATCATTGGAAAGGCACAGGTTGTGGTCTGCAAGAAGTTGGTCAATGAGGAGCCTCTGACCAGATGAAAAAGCAGAGCCCCAAAAAGAGTGATGGATATTAAAATCGCCAAGGGAGAGGAAGCGAGGGGGGAGTTGCCAAAGGAGAGCAGTTAGGACAGTAGGTGTAGGAGGCCTGTCAGGCAGGAGATGATGTTTTTGTGGCATTCCGTTCAGAGACTGGTTTGACGCAGCTCTCCATGCTACTCTATCCTATGTAAGCTGCTTCATCTCCAAGTACCTACTGCAATCTACATTCTTCTGAATCTGCTTAGTGTATAGATCTCTTGGTCTCCATCTATAATTTTTACCCTCAACACTGCCCTCCAATACTAAATTCGTGATTTCTTGATGCATCAGAACACGTCCTACCATCCAATCCCTTCTTCCAGTCAAGATATACCACAAATTCCTCTTCCCCCAATTCTATTCAGTACCTCCTCATTAGTTATGTGATATACCTATCTTATCTTCAGCATTATTCTGTAGCACCACATTTTGAAAGCTTCTATTCTCTTCTTGTCTGAACTATTTATTATCCACATTTCACTTCCACAGAGGACTACACTCCATACAAATACTTTCTGAAAAGCCTTCCTGACACTTAAATCTATACTCTATGTTAACAAATTTGTCCTCTTCAGAAACGCTTGCCATTGCCAGTCTAGATTTTGCCAAGTTCGTTTTGTTTCTCGATGATACAAACCTTGCAATAAATAGCAAATCAAGTGTAGTCTTAGAAAGATCAGCTAATAAAATATTTGTGGACATTAATCACTGGTTCCTAGCCAATTGTCACTAAACTTTGAAAAAACACACTACATGATGTGCAGAACTTGTAAGGGGTGTCCCACAAGTATATGCCCAACATATGATAGCAAGCAGATAGAAGAAGTGGACAGTGTTAAATTCTTGATATTACAGCTTGATAATAAATTCAACTGGGAAAGCACACCATAGTACTGCTGAAGCGTCTTAACAAATCTCTATTTGCAATGCGAATTGTGTCAGACATAGGGGACATAAAAATGAAAAAGCTGGCATGCTATGCTACCTTTCATTCCATAATGTCATATGGGATTATTTTTTGGGGTAATTCATCACGCCAATAAAGTTTTCTGGGCCCAAAAAGTGCAGTAAGAGTTATTTGTGGTGTGAACTGAAGAACTGCAGAAGCCTGTTTAGGGAACTAGGGATACTAACTACTGCTTCCCAATATATTTATTCTTTAACGAAATTTGTCATTAAAATATATCACTTTTTCAAACCAACAGCTCTATTCATGGAATCGATACTAGAAATAAGAATAATTTTCACAAGAATTTAAAGTCAATTAGTCTTGTACAAAAAGGTATGCATTATTGAGGAACAAACATTTTCAATAACTTGCCAGCAGCCATAACAAGCGTAACAATCAATGAAATTCAGTTTAAGACAAGCCTAAAGGATTCATTGGTGGCCAACTCCTACTCCATTGATGAATTTCTCAGTAGAACCAATTGATTTATTTTTCAGTGCAGTAATGTGCTCATTCTAAATAAGTGTGTGTGTGTGTGTGTGTGTGTGTGTGTGTGTGTGTGTGTGTAAGTACACTAACTTCTGCACCATTTCAGTGCAGTAATGTGTTCATTGTAAAAATTTTAGTAGTTGTATTACACATTTATTACCTTATAAATAAATTTAAAGAACTTTTTCTTTTAAATTCAGTGCATCAGTATTTGTAAAATAATTCTTTCATATAGTGTTAATTAAAAATGACTATCATTCCACTTGGGACTTGTGGACTGATACATTAGCTCATTTGTTTGATTTGTAAATATTTGTCATGTATTGTCTTTCTGACATGTTCTACGTCCTGGAGGACCTCCTCACTACGGATCAATTGGAATGAAAGTAAATCTAATCTAATCTAAAGTTGGTAGGCAGGATAAATATTAGGCAGATCTCATTGTCTTGGAGACTGAATTGAATGAAGCTGCATTAGGATATAATATGTAGTGTATGTAAGTAAGTAAGTATGGATGTAAATATAAGAGGGAAACATTCCACGTGAGAAAAATATATCTAAAAACAAAGATGATGTGACTTACCAAACGAAAGTGCTGGGAGGTCAATAGACACACAAACAAACACAAACATACACACAAAATTCAAGCTTTCGCAACCAAGGTTGCTTCATCAGGAAAGAGGGAAGGAGAGGGAAAGATGAAAGGATGTGGGTTTTAAGGGAGAGGGTAAGTAGTCATTCCAATCCCGGGAGCGGAAAGACTTACCTTATGGGGTAAGTCTTTCCGCTGGTTGCGAAAGCTTGAATTTTACGTGTATGTATGTGTGTCTATCGACCTGCCAGCACTTTCGTTTGGTAAGTCACATCATCTTTGTTTTTAGATGTAAGTATGGATGTATGTGCTTAGGAAGTGCAGCAGCGGATTGGGGTTTGTGACCAAGGGGGATACAATGGGGTTACTGAAATCTGGATTGTGTTGGTATAGGAGATGCAGAAGTGTTTGATGCTGGTGAGGAGGGCTAGGAATTTGATGTGGTAGTATCAGAAAAATTTATCTAAAGGTATCCACAAATTACTACAACCAGTCACATTTTTTTTATTCTTCAATGTCTACTTTCCATTACCAGTTTTGAATCGTCTAGCAATTCAACATCAAATGGTACATATTTACAGTATATCTGCAGTATTATGGGGGTCATGTTAATGTGGCAAAATGTTTTATTGTGTAAATATTCTTGCAATAAAGCATTGTACCTACATCTACACAATTACTCTGCAATTCAAATAGCATTATTATTGTGCCATACCGTATTTTACCTCTACCTGCATGATTACTCTGCAATTCACAATTAAGTCCCTGGCAGAGGGTTCAGCGCACCATCTTTAAGCTAAGCTACTTCTCTACCATTACACTTTGTAACAGTGCGCGCTAAAAACAAACAATTTAATCTTTCTGTAAGAGCTACGACTTCTCTTATTTTATTGTGGCGATCATTTCTCCCTATATAGGTGGATGCCAAAAGAATTTTCATTCTCTTAGGAGGAAGCTGGTGACTGAATTATATCACATCTGCAACGTAGTACTTCCACATAGCTGCAAACAAACATTTTTTTTTTTTAGTTCTGTGTAAATGTAACTTGAGATAACATTCCTCAAAATTCATTGGATTTGACTATCTGTATCATCAAAATATTTGTTGTCAATGCTGACAATCTAATCAACTATCCACATTACATAAGACAAAATATTACGCACTTTTTTTTTTTTTTTTTTTTTTTCCATCTGTCATGGCCACGGTACACCCTGGCCTTGACAAATCCTGAAAAAGTTTTCATACTTTGTTTTCGATCATTCTTAGTTTAGCTTTACTCTTATGTGCATTTTATCAGTGTGATCTGCATTCTTTTATGAAGAGAAGATTACACGTGTACAAAGAAGATACCAGGAAACCATAAGATTTACTTCTCCCGACAGAAGTATGTGGTTTATGTAATCCAAAGCTCTGGCAATGTCAAAAAAGTACAAACAGCATTTTTTGGAACTTCCATCATGTTTGTGACATACATAAAGGGAACAGCACCACGTCTCCTGCTACCATCACTTTAGCTGAAATATTCAAGGCATATTTGAAATGATTCCTAAAATTTAATTTTTGGCAAAAAAAAAAAAAAAAAAAAGGGTACTGGCGTAGCTAGACGATGCATTGCATATGTAAAAAGAAATTAGCAGGTAACTTGATAGTGTCCTAGCAACATGAAAAGACAAAATGAGAAACTAAATCTGTATGCAAATAGGATGCACTGTCTAAAACTTGCAAGATAAAACTGTAGGTAGTTTTGCCCAAGTTGTTGAAGTCGCGGCTTTTGAGTGCATAACAGCAAACTTGCAGCACCTGAAGAAGACTGGGTCAGTTACCAAAACATTGTGTGTAAAATGGAAACAACTCTGCTCAGTACCACCAACTCATACAACTAATCATCCACGCCGATAAAATATAAATCTGTATGAAAACAAGTCATTTATGAAATACAAACTTGTCTAACAATTTCTAATTTGTCACACTGTTTTAGTAACCAAAAAGCTTGTTTCAATATAACTATGATTTCGTGTTTTTTTATAATTCTGCAAACAATAGGGTTACATCTGGCTGAATTTCAGTTGATGTGTAATCTGTTCTGTGAACAGATTTATGTAGTTATTGTAGGGACCATACTTTACATGCAATCTGCTGAGTCAACTTTACTTTTATTACATACAAGAAGTATCACCAAACCAAAGTTAATATACTAAGAATAAAAACAACTGCTGGATTTCCACTGACTTACCCATCAAAGCATTCAGTCTTGCAAAACAGTCAATAGCTTTTCATATGAAAAATATGACCAGGACTAAATTTAATGATTTATTCCTCTCCCAATGTCATTGCTGAAGTTTTTCACAATCCCCTCTCCCCCCTAACACACTGCTTCCAAATACATAAGACGTATCCACACAGTTTTCAACATCATATAAATGCAAAAGCAAATTAATGTCTACTGCCTTAGGAGCAATTGACTTTGGCCACAATTAAACTTCCATAATTCTACAGATATCTATGATTAACACTTGATTTTTCCACAAATATGTTCATAGTCACATCTATTTGACATTAATTTTCACAATGCTTCATTTTAACAATAGAAATTGCAGGGCTCTCAGAATAAAGTTGCACCATAACATATTACATCGAAGCACAACTATTTCATATTTTAGTCAGGTTTTAGTCTATATTTTCAGAGGTCTCGACATTTAATGCCATTTACATCTCTGAACTTTCAATCATTTTGTACAGTGAAGTGTTGCTGAAATTCCGTTTCCTCATGAGCAAATTATTTGTACTGATTACCTTGCGCAAATTAAAATTTATACTTTAAACTGTTCTTATGGACAGGACTTTCCTCAGTATCATAGCTGATACTGTAAAACTGCTGTCTTTTTTCCCTGTTAATTTTCCTGTTACAACACATTAATCCAAAGATTATAGCTGCATAAAGCACATAACAGTATACAACACACCAGACCACCATCACGCATGAAAAAAGTTGCGGAAAGATCTAGAAATCTATGTATGATACAGCCAGAGGTGCACACACTGATAAAAGAAAATACTAAAATCTATTGTAAAAGATGTCAATTCAAATTTTACAAAATAAATAACAAATATTTTATAGTTGCAATGCTGTGAAGGCAAAGGAATAAAAATGCTTACATGTAAGACATTAGCTCCAGTGGTCTACTTTCCAGAAAGCAAGCATGGAGCATTATTTTAAGACACACCCTATTGCAGATGCCTAATGTGATTACACCTTATCCTCACCGTATTAGCAAGTAATCTAGGTATTAGGCTCTTGACGTTATTTAAGCCTACTTATTTATTTTTTTATATTAAAAACAAAGATTCCAAGACTTGCCAAGCGGGAAAGCGCCGGCAGACAGGCACAATGAACAAAACACAAACACACACACAGAATTACTAGCTTTCGCAACCGATGGTTGCTTCTTCAGGAAGGAGAGGGAAAGACGAAAGGATGTGGGGTTTAAGGGAGAGGGTAAGGAGTCATTCCAATCCCGGGGGCGGAAAGACTTCCCTTAGGGGGAAAAAAAGGACAGGTTACACACACACACACACACACACACACACACACACACACACACACACACACACACACACACACTCTCTCTCTCTCTCTCTCTGTGTGTGCGAGTGTACACCTGTCCTTATTTCCCCCTAAGGGAAGTCTTTCCACTCCCGGGATTGGAATGACTCCTTACCCTCTCCCTTAAAACCCACATCCTTTCGTCTTTCCCTCTCCTTCCTGAAGAAGCAACCATCGGTTGCGAAAGCTAGTAATTCTGTGTGTGTGTTTGTGTGTTTTGTTCATTGTGCCTGTCTGCCGGCGCTTTCCCGCTTGGTAAGTCTTGGAATCTTTGTTTTTAATATATTTTTCCCATGTGGAAGTTTCTTTCTATTTTATTTACATCATTATTTATTTTTTTATTTATTCATTCCATGTGATCTGAAGGTACAAAGTGTGTTGCAGATGTCGGAAAATATCATTTAACATTGTTAACATGTATTAACATAGGCCTAAAATATCCTAATCTATTATATTGCTCAATATTTTCAATTTGACACAAACAGCAAGATTACTGTTCTAAGTATTCATTTACAGAGTAAAAACAGTGACACGACAAATATGACTTCACGGCTTTGCTTAATTTTATGTTGTCATCGATGGACTCAATACTAGTGGGAAGATTGTTGAACAGTTGGAGGACCATGTGGAAAACTCCGTTTTTATACAATTGAGTCTTTGTACATATAACATGCAGATTTACATTTTTCCTGGTGTTGTGTTCATGTATTTCATTATTTTTTACGACTCTGGGGTCAGTTGGTATTATGTGGTTTCTGAAAAAATTTAGAGTCTCAAGAATGTAGAGGCAAGGCTGTGTAAGGATTTCCAACTTTCTGAAGATGGGTTTGCAGGAGTCTCCGGGTTTGCTCCCAGTAATAATTCTCATTGCTGTCTTCTGGATTCTGAATGTGCTCAGAGCAGTTGGAGAATTTCCCCAGAATATTACATCATATTTTAGGTGCGCTTGTATGTAAGTGTAGTAGGCACTGGTTAATGTTTTAAGGCTAAAGAAAGAAAGAAAATTTTGTATGGAAATTGCTACAAGAATGGACTGCTAGGTCTACTGTAAGACATTTCTTCTTCCATCTTCTGTTTTCATCTAAACAGTTCTTATTTTTCCTGCAAAAATATAAGCTTAACAATAATTTTACAGTATAGTAGTTTAAGCATTATATAGTAATTGAAGTTCATTTTGAGCAGGAAGTTCCAAGTTGCTTAAGAGAACCAAAATTAATATCTTAACTCCATCCTGGCACATACTTTTCACTGCAATACAAGAATGTAAGATAAAAGCTGTATTATAAATTTCTAAATAAGTTCATTTTATTTAGAACAAACTCCTCAGGGAAAACTGTAACTGTATACAAGCTACCTAATTTGTAAACACTTAGAAGAGGAACTACTTCACGTGTGCAAATAAAGTAACGCTGCACGAGTTCTCATAATTCTATCTAGCACATGAGGTGAAAGCAATGCAGGCAGGTTCCAACATGTCATTTCCAATATAGGCCTATATGGTTACTCTCCAAAACAATAGTACTCACACAAAACAATAGTATTCATAAAATTACATTCTATGCGTCTATACAGTTATCCGATAGTATTCTTCAATGGCTAATCATTCTTGGGGCAATAAAAAGCCAAACAGTTCATTATTAGTGGAGGTTTTAATTTCTCTACGGTCTCCAAAGAGGCCTATGAAAATCGACAGCACGGTTGTGCACTTTAAAAAAAATCACTTACTTTAAGATTAATAAGGGAAAGGTAAAACCTATTTGTGCAATTTGAAGCAACAGGATTACATAAATTTAACCAGCCTATATGATATGTACTGTGAATCTGGCATTCCACGTTGACATAACAGCGTTTTCAAAAATACGATGAGTCTAGGGAAAACGCTCATCTCTTATGACTACCCAATGAAATGTGTGACAGACAAGGGTTCAAATGATTATGTATCTCTTGGGCAACTTATCCTGCGCGACAGCACTGCTGCAATTTCCAACGAATAACTCTGATGACTCGACGTTTTGAAATAACTTAATCCCCTGTCTATTAAAAATCATTAAGCTACAATGTGTCGGGCGCGTATATACTCGTCGTGGAAATAGGTACACACCTACGACTAAGCAGAAATTTAACTTCATGCTGGCAATCTATACCAATTATTGAAATCGTTGAGTGTATTAACAGACCTACTGTGTAGTTCATAAATTGAATTTAGAAATCCCATACTCCTCAGTAAGTGAAAAGTTGTAAAATAAAAATTTGAATGAAATAATTCTAACCTGCCATCGCATATACGGTGTCAGACACGTATGCCGGTACGCTCTTCGTATTACGTATTAAAAGGGCTTTCACAAAGTGACACACGATAGTTCACGCACGATATGGTTTCACAACTGTTCACAGCAAGAGGCAGAGTTCATTCCTAATGAAAGAAACTGTTATCGCGGAAACATTTGGACGCGTGATGTTGCATAACCTAAAAGTCAAAAATAACGTCAATACCCAATGATATCCCACCAGACGTCTGTCTAACAGCATCTGCGTTCACTGAATAACAGGTATGTCTGTCGCATCTGTCAATCTAACTTCCATCAAATAAAGTTGAAAGTAACTTGAGCTGTAATGGAGAAATAACCAAAAGAAATAATTTCCTTGCTGGTATTTGTAGAACGTCCACTATGTCTCAAATTGTACGGAGAGACACCAACACTCATTAGTCAACACTCCTTTCTACAACATACAAGAAGTATTATAACGCAGTGAACAAATCGACAATCATTTAAAATACTTTAATTCTAGCAAAAAACACAAATAAAAAATGGAAATGAGCGAATGGCATCGTTGGCCGGGAGGCCCTATCGGGGCAGTTAAGCCGCCAAGTGCAAGTCTTATTTCAGTCGACGCCACACTGGACTGCTTGCGCGTCGAAGATGAAATGATGGTGAGGACAACATAACACCCTTCCCCGAGCGTAGAAAATCTCCAACCCGACTGGGAATCGAATCCGGGCTTGCTTGCATGGGATGCTAGCAAATTACCACCCGGACTAATTCTAGCGACCACAGTTACGTAAAAGGCGAGTATTTGCACAATTCAGGCGTGTAAAATGTCTAGATCGCTGGGGAAATCTATTAGTATAGCATAAATACAGCATCATCCACGGCTTCAGATATTGCTGCCATAAGCTACTGTCAAACAAATCTCTCTACCAAACCTAGTTATTTAGCCTAATTGTTTCCTATAATTGTCTGCACATAGGAACATACGTCCGAATGTAAAATCAGTAAAATATGCTGACTGACCCCTTTTAAGTCCACTTAAAAATGGCCATTCACAAACGCTGAGTCATCTATCATCTCCCTAATAGCACATCACCGATATGAATCAATCGTCGCCTTCACTAAGAGGGTTGTAGCCATCAACAGTTTTCTCCAAAACCTAGGAAATCGTAAGCCTGCTGCGTGCCCAACGAAATTTTTCTCGTTGCTCATCAACACTGCGACCGAAGGACAACACACAGTGCCGATTACGGAGCCACCGGTGTCAAATATATCGCTAACCCTACTGTATTTGCTTTTACCCATAGTACGGTTTTTCGGATCAATGAGTAGTGTAGGTTATAATAATTAGCTTACTGTGTCTTTGGATCTCTTTGGATTACATTTATTGGAGTTGAAGCTAACAAAAGTGAGTGTGATTGTTTGAAATGAGCAAGGTACCCAGAGTGCCAACTAAAGGAAAGGAAGAAAACCAGGTGTTTTTATTAATCATTTGTCTTCATAAATGAATGCACCAGTGAAACAAAACCTTTTGATTTAGTTTTTGTCTTCTAAAACTTTGATGGTTACGATCTTTAAAGTAGTGATGAGTGACATGGCACATAATAGTTACATGCCTGCCCCTTTCCCCATAACTTTACAAGTGGCGACAAGTGATCAGAACTATTGTCCCTGAAGAGAAAATGAGGAGAAAAAGACTGAAAAATTGATAGTAAGGAAACGCGTTACATACCAACCAAGGAACGAACGGTAGACGGGACACTACCAATTATATGATAAGTAGGAAACAGTGTAGCGAACCACACAGCCTGACAGAGGTGTTTGATGTACTATGGAATGAAAAAATAAATAAATGTAGATGATGAGTAACTTTAGCAATTGTGAGAACGACGTGGAGCATGTAATGGGACACCCTTTTCTAACATAACTTTTGTTATTATAGAAGTAGCTGATTGCAGGATTAATCTCGAATCTCGTATAGGTGAAAATTATCTCAGCTATTTCACTAGAAGAATTTCATATGATTTTGTATACGATGTATTATATTTCAGACAAAATGTATAAAAATAAATTAATTTCTTAAAATCGATACAGTTAAAATTATCCTTTTTTTAGAAATATTTGAAATTACGAAAATCTGGCATACTTAAAATTCATATTATTAATTGCACACTTTTTTGCTAATTATGAAATTTATTTCTGGAGCCATTTAAAAGATAACGATATAACTTTCATGAAGATTCCTCTTTTGTCAAGGTAGTTTGTAAACTCTTTCGCTTTGTAAACACTTTGGAATGTTGTTAGTACTACAAAATGAGTTAGTAGTAGTGGGCATGCCCCTGCTGATGGAATCGGTCGTATTTTTATGTTATGCAACAACAATGGGAATTTATGTTCTGAAGTGGAGATTGTAAAGTCAGTTTGATATAGAAGAATGGGATAAAATAAAAGAAAGTCATAGCAACAGAAAATACTTCCTCAATTTTCATGACAACTGGAACTCACAAAGTCAAAAATTACAGCCTCAAGAATCTACCCATAGACGTACTACAGCCAACAACAGAGAAATGAAGTAAAAAAATAGTTTTTTGTATATTTTACGTCTCTCGAAGTTTTTGAAACTGATGAAGAGGCTAAGAAAAATTTAATGGTAATATATGGAAGTGTAAGGTTACAAGCAGTTTTCATTATACACACAATAGTATGCTATGTAACCACACAAGTGCAAGACAATAAGTAATCATCACAGGAAGCAAATTTGTAGTTTTGGCTGGAATTGCTACACCACAATTTTTTGTGGTAACAGTTGTATTTTTGGGTGTCAAATTGCATATGAGGATTTTAAGCTAATTGTGTTATAATTGAACGATATGTACTTCTGCAAGATGAGTGGTGATTATTAAACTTGTAGTATTCGAATTCACCATTATGGCTGAAACAGGGGAAGTTTTTAGCAGAATAAATAAGAAACTTGGATGGTGACAGAATGGACGATGAGTCTATGGTTTCATAATTTTTGGATAGTGGCGAAATCAGACAGGGAAGATCTTGCAGACAGTAGTAAAACTTGTTCAGTGCCATTTAAAGATAAAAACAAAGACAATAATCAATAGCAGTGAACGGGGGCTACGAAATCATATAGGTACATTAATGACTTTAATAAAGTGGAACAAGGAAGAGTGAGAAGCAAAACGGATAAAACAGAAGGGTGAATGCGAGACACAACTAACACTTATATTCACAAAAAGGTCATAAATAAGGAAATATTAATTGCTTCTCAGACAGCACTATCTACAGTAGAAAGGCAGTCTGGGTTACAAGAAATGGCAGCAATTGATGCACTTAAAAAGTTATTCCAGACCATCACAACTAAATTTCGCTATCTACACTCCTGGAAATGGAAAAAAGAACACATTGACACCGGTGTGTCAGACCCACCATACTTGCTCCGGACACTGCGAGAGAGCTGTACAAGCAATGATCACACGCACGGCACAGCGGACACACCAGGAACCGCGGTGTTGGCCGTCGAATGGCGCTAGGTGCGCAGCATTTGTGCACCACCGCCGTCAGTGTCAGCCAGTTTGCCGTGGCATACGGAGCTCCATCGCAGTCTTTAACACTGGTAGCATGCCGCGACAGCGTGGACGTGAACCGTATGTGCAGTTAACGGACTTTGAGCGAGGGCGTATAGTGGGCATGCGGGAGGCCGGGTGGACGTACCGCCGAATTGCTCAACACGTGCGGCGTGAGGTCTCCACAGTACATCGATGTTGTCGCCAGTGGTCGGCGGAAGGTGCACGTGCCCGTCGACCTGGGACCGGACCGCAGCGACGCACGGATGCACGCCAAGACCGTAGGATCCTACGCAGTGCCGTAGGGGACTGCACAGCCACTTCCCAGCAAATTAGGGACACTGTTGCTCCTGGGGTATCGGCGAGGACCATTCGCAACCGTCTCCATGAAGCTGGGCTACGGTCCCGCACACTGTTAGGCCGTCTTCCGCCCACGCCCCAACATCGTGCAGCCCGCCTCCAGTGGTGTCGCGACAGACGTGAATGGAGGGACGAATGGAGACGTGTCGTCTTCAGCGATGAGAGTCGCTTCTGCCTTGGTGCCAATGATGGTCGTATGCGTGTTTGGCGCCGTGCAGGTGAGCGCCACAATCAGGACTGCATACGACCGAGGCACACAGGGCCAACACCCGGCATCATGCTGTGGGGAGCAATCTCCTACACTGGCCGTACACCTCTGGTGATCATCGAGGGGACACTGAATAGTGCACGGTACATCCAAACCGTCATCGAACCCATCGTTCTACCATTCCTAGACCGGCAAGGGAACTTACTGTTCCAACAGGACAATGCACGTCCGCATGTATCCCGTGCCACCCAACGTGCTCTAGAAGGTGTAGTTCAACTACCCTGACCAGCAAGATCTCCGGATCTGTCCCCCATTGAGCATGTTTGGGACTGGATGAAGCGTCGTCTCACGCGGTCTGCACGTCCAGCACGAACGCTGGTCCAACTGAGGCGCCAGGTGGAAATGGCATGGCAAGCCGTTCCACAGGACTACATCCAGCATCTCTACGATCGTCTCCATGGGAGAATAGCAGCCTGCATTGCTGCGAAAGGTGGATATACACTGTACTAGTACCGACATTGTGCATGCTCTGTTGCCTGTGTCTATGTGCCTGTGGTTCTGTCAGTGTGATCATGTGATGTATCTGACCCCAGGAATGTGTCAATAAAGTTTCCCCTTCCTGGGACAATGAATTCACCGTGTTCTTATTTCAATTTCCAGGAGTGTATAACCACAGAAGAACAGGAAAGGTCCTGTGAACATGTAACAACATAGGCAAAATGTGCTGAAAGAAAAAAAAACATGTTATAATAGTGAACTGAAAAAATTAAAGCACATTGTACTGCTATTACATGATCACTTCAAAACAGCAGTTGATCCCAGTCAAAAGGAAACGTTTACAGTAATTATTTACATGCAGAAAAAGTTTATTGAAAGAATGTAGAAGAAGCCAAAAAGAAAAGTAGCGATAAGTTCACTGAGCTACCTATGAAAAGCAATTTAGCTTGTGTAGTCCAGAGGACATCAACAATCAAATTACAGACATTGTGAGAAGCACTATAAGTGCAGTCCCTGATCGGAATATAGATCCTTGTGGCGATAGTTTTTCAATATTTCTTGATATACCAAATTGTAAAGTATTTGCCAGATATCAATCAGCCAATGAGAGACAAGTAAGAGCACTTTTAGACTATGGGAGACAATGACATAATCACGCTCTTCAGTTATTAGCTTTAGTAGTCGTTCTCGGTTTTGTTCTTGGTTGCCATAAAGTGTAGACGTATATGAGAATCCTGGTACTACATATATGAAAGCTTATTAATAATGACCAGTTTAAGTCAAAATGAAATCTCCGCATTAATCATTATTTATGGAAACCTGGTAACATATTCTCCTGGATCAATGCTGTTTTATTTATATGAGATGGATACAGATAGCAATGGCGCTCTTCACGATGGTGAAGTACAAAAATGGAGGAAGGTCAACATGCCCTTTTCTTCCTTTGTGGTCGCCATTTTCATCTTTTCCAGTTTTGTCATTTGTTGTGTCATTAATACCTGCAATCTTCATCATTTCTCTTTTTCTAACGAAGTCTGGTTCCCTTAGTTACAATTTTTAAATGATTCTTATTTCCACCATAACTGACATTCTTTGCAACCAGGCCACAAGGAAAGATAAATCTATGAAAATACATGCATCTACCTCTCCCGTATATTCGTCATAGTCGACTTTTACATTAATTACAATTTCTTACAATAATCTGCAAATGCAGTAATTATTAGACAGCCCACTAACTCACAAATGTACGCACCTATTCTCATAGTTACAAACAGTCTGGAGTTACATATTACTTATATTTTATTAATATTCTGTGGAATAGTTTCCACGTGTGTATATTGCTATTGTCGCAACACTGCTTCACAGTGAGAATTATTACGCAACATTATAATTAAACTGATATTCCAAATCACAGCACCAGCTAGCGAAATAATCAGAAAGATTAAAAAACAGTGGAGAAGGCGGTTTACACCCTGCAGCTGGTGTAAGAAATGGAAAAGGATGTACTAAGACGAAATGCAAGCAATTACAAAAACAAAAATGAAATAATAAAGATTGTAAAATCTTATAAATCTTCTGACAGTCAGGATATGTATGGGATGTCGACTAATGTCCTTAAGAAAATTATCCATGATAATGCTGAATCATTAATTATGTAAATTAGTAAGAGTCTCTGTGCTGGTGTATTTTCGACTTTCTGAAACTTTCGCAGAGAGTACCAGATTATAGCAAGTGTGACCTAGGTATGGCAGCAAGCTTCAGACCAATCTCAATAATTCCAATGTTCGCTAAAGTCGTTGAGACTGCAATGAAGGGCCATATCCCAAATTACTTCGAAACTAATATACTCTTCTTAGACACACAGTATGACTTCCATAAAGGCAAATCTACAACAAAAGCAGCGCTAGATCTGGTTACTAGGATAAAGCACAGTTTTGAAGAAAAATAATCTTCAGTAGTGATGCCTTGTGACCTTAGAAAAGCATTTGACTGCACCCCTCACGAGGTCCTTCTAAATAAGCACAGTTGATATGGAGTTGGAGACACTGTTCTGAGAACCCTCAAATCTTATCTGGAAAACAGAAGGCAGATTTTATCAGTCCATCATGTGAATGTATCTTGGAATATGACGTGGAACAGGGATCCATACTGGGGGCCCTTCTGTTCCTAGTTTTTGCCAATGTTCTCATGGACAGTTCTCGCAATCTGCAGATCACACCCTTTTTTGGATGCAAGAGTATCAATACCAGCAAGGTTCAAGAAGAAGCAGATGCTTTCTTTGCTGTTACAAAAGAATGGCATTTTAAAAACAAAACGAGAATCAATGAAAACATCTCAAAAACCGACGTGTAGCCTGAATGACAAAGGATATCTAAAATGTGTAAGGGTTGTGAAACTTCTGTGGTTCATACTGGACATCTGACTCATATGGCAAGACCACACTGTACATGTGTTTGTCAAACTGTCATAAGTCATATGCTGAAACTGATCATCATCTTCTA
This sequence comes from Schistocerca gregaria, assembly GCF_023897955.1. Taxonomy (NCBI): domain Eukaryota; kingdom Metazoa; phylum Arthropoda; class Insecta; order Orthoptera; family Acrididae; genus Schistocerca; species Schistocerca gregaria. The sequence continues at coordinate 614,079,921 of NC_064923.1, forward strand.
ATAGTATATTATTCATTGTTTCATAGCCATATTGGCTATGATCTGTTAGAATGGAGACACTCTACAGGATGCAAGTAAGTATTATTACTAAAAAAAGAGGCAATAAGGATCGTAATACCGAATAGGAGACAGGAGCACTGTAGGCCTTTATTCAGAAAATTGGGCATAATGACTGTTTATAGTCATTATGTATTGTTGTGCCTCCTTCCCATTAAATACAATCTAGATTTCTTCATCAAGAGACATGACATACATGATCATAACATCCACAACAAAGAGATCATAAACACACCAACCTACTGACCATCCAAACAAAAATGTAGCTTTCAAAACCGTTGCCCTGAGAAAATTTGGACCACTATCAATAGAAGTGCAGGTCCTGCCACTGGAGAGGTTCAAGAACAAAATTTCAAGAATCTTAAAACAATATCTGCTCTCCTCCACATAGGAATTCTTTTACTGTGAAGAAAGTGAATACCTGTACTGAACTTTCTCCAAAACTAGTGGCTATTTCAGAGAACTCAAATGTCAGTAGCACATTAATTATGATGTTGTTGCATATTATTTGTGTATATCAGTTTTAGAATTTTAGATGTAGTCTATCCAGCCATGACTGCTGAACGACACAAACTTGGCGCTAGTAATAGTAATAAAACAACAGGAAGAATGAGAAGCACAATAGAGGGGGCAGAAAGAAGAATGAGATGCACAACAGATAAAAGAGGAGGAAGAATGGAAAACAGAAACAAGGATAGGAGGCACAGTGCTACAGGAGAAGGAAGAACTTAAATGAATTTCTGAGTCAGTATTTTGTAAGCATAAGAATGTATAGCCAAATGTGAGGAATTAGGAGCAAACAATCAGTAAATAATTTCTGAACTGGAAGCAGAAATTTAAACTCAGTCTGAAACAGTCGCTACCTTGGATGAAGAAACGAGTAAAGGTTTCTATAAGAAAAAGCGCTGAAGTAGATTTACGACATAGTATATAGTGACGCCACCAAAATCAAGGAGTCTGCAGTTTAAACACGCAAAAAAATGTGATGAACTCTGTAACTAAATGGAAACAAGGGGGAATGAAATCTCCAAGAACAATAACAAGACCAAGGAAGCAGTATAAGAATCCATTACAAAGGAATTAAAGATAGTCTCGCATAGTGCACACACTGGAACTATAGTCATTACGCATCAGGACTCTTGGCTAAGTGGAATCGACGGATCTCATCTGAATGGCGAAATCCACCCTGTCGCGTTTTTTGGCAAACTTAATAGAAGGCTAGTCTGTAGATTTGTTGGAGAAGGCAAAGATTCGATTTAAAACCAAGTAAGGGACAATACTGGTCACAAGGGAGATAACGCCGAAAATGCACCATCCAAAATTTTTCCGCATTTAATATCCATTGATAAATTGTTCTGTATTTCTGATTCCGAACATGTAAGCTGCAGTTCAGAAACCATAGTTAAGATGTAATGGATGTAATAGTGTACTTATTTCTGAATGTATATAGTATATAGTAATTATAATGTAAATACACTCCTGGAAATTGAAATAAGAACACGGTGAATTCATTGTCCCAGGAAGGGGAAACTTTATTGACACATTCCTGGGGTCAGTTACATCACATGATCACACTGACAGAACCACAGGCACATAGACACAGGCAACAGAGCATGCACAATGTCGGCACTAGTACAGTGTATATCCACCTTTCGCAGCAATGCAGGCTGCTATTCTCCCATGGAGACGATCGTAGAGATGCTGGATGTAGTCCTGTGGAACGGCTTGCCATGTCATTTCCACCTGGCGCCTCAGTTGGACCAGCGTTCGTGCTGGACGTACAGACCGCGTGAGACGACGCTTCATCCAGTCCCAAACATGCTCAATGGGGGACAGATCCGGAGATCTTGCTGGCCAGGGTAGTTGACTTACACCTTCTAGAGCACGTTGCGTGGCACGGGATACATGCGGACGTGCATTGTCCTGTTGGAACAGCAAGTTCCCTTGCCGGTCTAGGAATGGTAGAACGATGGGTTCGATGACGGTTTGGATGTACCGTGCACTATTCAGTGTCCCCTCGACGATCACCAGAGGTGTACGGCCAGTGAAGGAGATCGCTCCCCACAGCATGGTGCCGGGTGTTGGCCCTGTGTGCCTCGGTCGTATGCAGTCCTGATTGTGGCGCTCACCTGCACGGCGCCAAACACGCATACGACCATCATTGGCACCAAGGCAGAAGCGATTCTCATCTCTGAAGACGACACGTCTCCATTCGTCCCTCCATTCACGTCTGTCGCGACACCACTGGAGGCGGGCTGCACGATGTTGGGGCGTGAGCGGAAGACAGCCTAATGGTGTGCGGGACCGTAGCCCAGCTTCATGGAGACGGTTGCGAATGGTCCTCGCCGATACCCCAGGAGCAACAGTGTCCCTAATTTGCTGGGAAGTGGCGGTGCGGTCCCCTACGGCACTGCGTAGGATCCTACGGTCTTGGCGTGCATCCGTGCGTCGCTGCGGTCCGGTCCCAGGTCGACGGGCACGTGCCCCTTCCGCCGACCACTCGCGACAACATCGATGTACTGTGGAGACCTCACGCCCCACGTGTTGAGCAATTCGGCGGTACGTCCACCCGGCCTCCCGCATGCCCACTATACGCCCTCGCTCAAAGTCCGTCAACTGCACATACGGCTCACGTCCACGCTGTCGCGGCATGCTACCAGTGTTAAAGACTGCGATGGAGCTCCGTATGCCACGGCAAACTGGCTGACACTGACGGCGGCGGTACACAAATGCTGCGCAGCTAGCGCCATTCGACGGCCAACACCGCGGTTCCTGGTGTGTCCGCTGTGCCGTGCGTGTGATCATTGCTTGTACAGCCCTCTCGCAGTGTCCGGAGCAAGTATGGTGGGTCTCACACACCGGTGCCAATGTGTTCTTTTTTCTATTTCCAGTAGTGTACTATAAAGTGCTGGGTAATAGTGAAGGAAACTTTAATTTTAATGTATCGATAGCAACGACGAAATGGTAGTACCTTGCCATTGTTCATCAATGCATATGGAGAGTTTCTGTCGCGCTGCATGAAGAGAGGAAGTAGAGCAGCTTGAGTGACGAATAGTGCGGAAAGGATTGTTGGGCGCACCCACAGACACAGAGTGCAGCTGTGATCGCGGCAGTGTATGTGTGACTAATTCGTTAACCCAAGAGTACTGAGGGCACGACAGTAGTGGAAAAGCAGCGGAAACGGCAGTTCTAACTATTGTCTGTCCCATAATTTTCCATAGCTCTGGAGACTACTCAGGGTTCTCAACGAGCAGGAAGGACAACAACAGTAGCTCGGCATTGTCGCTAGCTATATTCTTCATTGTTTGCACAGCTGTAAGACTGTTAAGTGTAAAAAGGTATAATTGTGACCTCCCCTTTTTGGCCCTCTCTTCCTTTTCTTCTCCCTCTTCTCCTCTTCCTTTTCCCTTCGTCGTACCGCGACTATACCTCAGGGTTTCAACACAAAAAGGGAGGGAGAAAGGGGGCACATGTGTGTGGTTGACCACGATGATGTAGTAATATGTGTGAGTGTGTGTATGTCACCCTTATTTCCGTTTTGAGAAGATTGATGACTGAAGCAGAAACACTCCTCTAAAACAAAAAGGTAAGTGCTCTCTTTTTGAAAAAAAGGTAAATAGTAGTGTGGACTATAATATCTATCGTTCTACCACACTGAAGGAACATGACACAGTTTGTAAAGTTTGAACTTTGGATGAAGTTTCTTCATCCCAAGGAGCTGAAATAAAACTCACCCGTTCCAAATGTCATTCACAATGAAAGTAGTTCATTTTCTGGTGTGTGTGTGTGTGTGTGTGTGTGTGTGTGTGTGTGTGTATGTGTAGCGGTCACTAATGATCGAAATGATCGTTCCGGTAATTCTATCAGAATCTGGTTATGGGCTGCTAAGCAACGTATCAACTAGCTGACTAGTCCGTGATTAATATCTGTTGTATTTAAACAGTAAATCAACTCACACTTGCCTTAAGCCTCAAGAAGACTTACAATCCCTTCCGATAATTCTTCGATAATTATTATTAAGTTAATGTCAATAAATCACAGCCAGTGTTACTTAATCCTTTAAGCGACTATAACGCGCGATAGCCTACCGCAAAACTTCGCGCCGATTTTCAAAGTCTGCGCGCGCTTTGTTTGAAACAAAGTTTAGCTGTGGTTCCCTAGAATATTTTCTAAACCAACTCCAGGTTGTGAATTATCAATTCTCCGTCCATTCATAAAAATTACAGAGGACCCACACTCGATTACGACTTGTCCGCGCATTCGAGCAACTGAGACAGTATCATTCTTCTGAAAGAGAAAATATATCACACATAACGCAGCATTGTGATCTGCTATGTCAAAACACATTTATATCCATCTCATAAAAACTCATTACCTATTGATGCTAAAACATATTGTACTTAATTAAATTATTTAGTGCATAAATAACTAATAAACTTTAGAAATGATTTACATGTATACTGAGTCAGTCACTCGCAAAGATTTCACAATAAAAAATCTCGGCTTGAGATGACGTCGTCATGGGTTACAACCTGTTTTTCCTCTCCCACTCTCATGTGACACAAGGTATATCCGACTGTAATGGACACTCACAAGATTATTTCTTAAAGATTTCGAGGTCTATACAGACGATTACCTGTGTAATGCTACATAGTCTTGTAGAGGCGTTACCCAGTGGGACTTCTTTCAGAAAGTATGACTAACTTAATTGAAAACCTGTACGAGTTATAACTTGTAGGGCACCTGTGTTGTCATTGTCCTCAGACATTATTATCAAGCAGGGCCTTTCCTTTCCGTGCAATCACCCAGTGGTTCAAAAATATGAAAACTGATTAATTATATACTGCCAGTTCTGTTTGTTTGCTAATGACCAGTGTCAGTCTAAATGTTGTGCCTCTGTAACTGTTCATTCTTCTATTGTATTATAGAAGCTTAAGAAATTTGCAGTTTTCAGTATTAACTTTGTTTACTTAAAGTAATGTACAACTGCAGTGGCAGAACTAATAACTAAAGATACAGGACAAATTAAGAGTGCACAATTTAATTCATTCAGTATTTAGCTTAGCAAGTAACTTCTGCTGGCTTGGTATGCATTTTATTGTTGTTATATTAAAAGTAAAATCAGTTGCTCATTTGCTTAGTAAATTCAATTCAATCTTTCAATAATCAAAAGTAAATGCTTGCCTTTTTCTAAATTTTGCATTATGTTACACTGATGTTATTGAAAGTCATTTTTTACATAACAAAGTTTTAGTTAGCACAAGCCATGTATTTCACCAATAATTTCATTGAACTTAACTTTCAATATTTCGTATTTCTGAATAAGTAACTGCAAACTCATTGCTTTCTGATTCATCTATTTTCTCATGAACTATTGTGTTGTGGAAAAGCCTGATAACCTTCTGTTGCTACACCAGTGATTATTTGCTTAAATTTGTTTGCCATTTACTTTCTTAAGATTCTGGAGATTCTTTGCTTAGCGGGCTGGCGAGTGTTTAATTATCCTCTTTTTAGCTAATTAGAATTTTTGTATTATCAGTATTTTTTGTATTAAATATTAGATGGCACACTTTACCCCACTGTCAGGTTCGTGAGTGGTTGCCCTATATTCCAACCATTTAAACATTATAATCTGTATTTAGATTCGGTTTAGAATAGATTATTCCTGTTGTATACTTTCCTCCTACTAACCAGTGTTTATTTTTTCGGTAACGATAGTCTTATTCATTTAAAATTTCGTTAGGCATAAGTGATCCCAGTCAATTATATCGCAATCCAGTAGGTCAATCAGGAAAGGGAGGTCGCAGAAAACAGGTTGAAATAATGCTAATGTTAGTAAGTGGACTAGAATACTGGAGAGAGTATATAGGCAGTGGAAATGCATGGTAACAGAAGAAGAGTCAAAGGAGAACAAGAGGGGAAAGAAGAACGAGATAAATGATTTGTGACCATTAAATATGCGAGAAAGAAGAAAAAGCATAACGTATTTTATGGTATGAAAAGGAATGGAGGAAACAAGAAAGGGGGCAAATGTATGACTTATGATTAAGTAGTAACATCTGGAACATAGTGATACTTGACATACAAAATTATGGCCATACGTTAGTTAGTAAATTTCAGACTTCCATTTTCAATGAAAAATCGTTAGGACTATACTCTTGTTAGGCTAAATAGTATTACCTATGAAGAAATTACTGTAAGGGACCCAAATAGACTTAAGATTGGTTCCCAAGTGGATGGCTGAGTTGATGCTTAGATGATGCAGTTCTTTCTGTCACATGACTTTTACTCGCCTAGAGCTGCCAGTACTCGAAGAAAGCAAAGAAGAGCAACATTTTGGAGCAGGGCTACCCACTAGTCCATGGCAACAATTTGTGCTAAGGCGAGTCTTCCGCCAACGACCAGTGGTTATAACTCTGCTCATGCATGGCGTGAAAGCAGTGCCTTATTTTGTAGTCTTGACCCAATTCCACTCATGTCATATCAACTGCAACATTGAACAATTGACACTACACCCCAGTTGCACTTGTGCCTGTGGGCAACCCTCTCACCACAATGCACACCTACATATACAATTCAACTCTGCAAATCACATAAAGGGCATGGCAGACGGTACATAACATTGTACAAGTTACTAGGCTGATTGAAGTTCCCCAGTATTTTACCAATAAATCCAAGTCCACCATCTGCTTTACTGATGAATGAGATCACTCCATTCCACACCTCTACAAAGTGATACACCCAGGTATTTGTATGAATTGGCCAACTTCAGTAGTGACTCATTGATATTATAGTCACAGAATACTATGTATTTTTCGTTACGTGAAGTGCAAAATTTTACACTTCTGAGCATTTAAAGCAAGTTGTCCATTTCTGCACCACTTTGAAATCTTATAATGACATGACTGAATATTTAAGCAGCTTCTTTCAGATATTACTTCATTATAGATAACTGTATCATCTAAAAAAATCTAATTTTTAATATTAATATTGCCTGCAAAGTCATTAGATGAGATTAGATCCAGTTTTCGTTCCATAGGTCCAAAAATGAAAAGGTTCTCGTGGATGTGAAAATCTAAAATAAAAACATAAACCATATGAATATAAGACTCACTATCTTGATCCTTTGTTGGAAGATTGTCAAAATATGTGAATACATTACAATAAAGTGGAAATACTTATATTTACAGACTTAATACCCTGTGAAAATGAAACATATTACGCATTGTTAATTGACTGTTGGGACCAAGAGCTGTCAAAACTGAAATCTAATAGACATTTTTATTTAAGCTCGCCTAACAGTCCGTGTAGAGATATTCATCTATAGAGTAGAAGGAGTTGCCTACTAAAAATTCTTTCAAACTCTATTTGAACTGTGCTTTATCTGAAATCAAGCTTTTAATGGTTGCTGGCAATTTATTGAAATTCCTAGTATTGATACTACACTCCTGGAAATGGAAAAAAGAACACATTGACACCGGTGTGTGAGACCCACCATACTTGCTCCGGACACTGCGAGAGGGCTGTACAAGCAATGATCACACGCACGGCACAGCGGACACACCAGGAACCGCGGTGTTGGCCGTCGAATGGCGCTAGCTGCGCAGCATTTGTGTACCGCCGCCGTCAGTGTCAGCCAGTTTGCCGTGGCATACGGAGCTCCATCGCAGTCTTGAACACTGGTAGCATGCCGCGACAGCGTGGACGTGAGCCGTATGTGCAGTTGACGGACTTTGAGCGAGGGCGTATAGTGGGCATGCGGGAGGCCAGGTGGACGTACCGCCGAATTGCTCAACACGTGGGGCGTGAGGTCTCCACAGTACATCGATGTTGTCGCGAGTGGTCGGCGGAAGGGGCACGTGCCCGTCGACCTGGGACCGGACCGCAGCGACGCACGGATGCACGCCAAGACCGTAGGATCCTACGCAGTGCCGTAGGGGACCGCACCGCCACTTCCCAGCAAATTAGGGACACTGTTGCTCCTGGGGTATCGGCGAGGACCATTCGCAACCGTCTCCATGAAGCTGGGCTACGGTCCCGCACACCATTAGGCTGTCTTCCGCTCACGCCCCAACATCGTGCAGCCCGCCTCCAGTGGTGTCGCGACAGACGTGAATGGAGGGACGAATGGAGACGTGTCGTCTTCAGAGATGAGAATCGCTTCTGCCTTGGTGCCAATGATGGTCGTATGCATGTTTGGCGCCGTGCAGGTGAGCGCCACAATCAGGACTGCATACGACCGAGGCACACAGGGCCAACACCCGGCATCATGCTGTGGGGAGCGATCTCCTTCACTGGCCGTACACTTCTGGTGATCGTCGAGGGGACACTGAATAGTGCACGGTACATCCAAACCGTCATCGAACCCATCGTTCTACCATTCCTAGACCGGCAAGGGAACTTGCTGTTCCAACAGGACAATGCACGTCCGCATGTATCCCGTGCCACGCAACGTGCTCTAGAAGGTGTAAGTCAACTACCCTGGCCAGCAAGATCTCCGGATCTGTCCCCCATTGAGCATGTTTGGGACTGGATGAAGCGTCGTCTCACGTGGTCTGCACGTCCAGCACGAACGCTGGTCCAACTGAGGCGCCAGGTGGAAATGGCATGGCAAGCCGTTCCACAGGACTACATCCAGCATCTCTACGATCGTCTCCATGGGAGAATAGCAGCCTGCATTGCTGCGAAAGGTGGATATACACTGTACTAGTACTGATATTGTGCATGCTCTGTTGCCTGTGTCTATGTGCCTGTGGTTCTGTCAGTGTGATCATGTGATGTATCTGACCCCAGGAATGTGTCAATAAAGTTTCCCCTTCCTGGGACAATGAATTCACCGTGTTCTTATTTCAATTTCCAGGAGTGTATGTATTGAGCTATTGATTGAAAATAGAGACATCTTACTTGAAACAAATTTCATTAAGAAATAATATACTGAGAAGCGGTGGTTAGAATACAATGTTCTTTGAACAGGTTTCTACATGATTGTCATGCACTTACACCACAAATCATCATTGAATGAAAGTAAGCAAAGTATGCAAGTTTTTCATATTTGTATCTTCTACATCTGATATAATTCTCAGAGCAAATACACACTTGTTCAGACACTTCAGTAATTCTGTGGTATGCCGTTCTGAACTGAATTTGTCATTGAGGGTTAATTCCCCAGAATTTTAAGACTATCAGCCTCTTCAATTTACATGTCTTCATCTGATATATGCATGCTGGAATGAAATCTCTTAAAGATTTTGGACTGCATATAGTGATTTTTCTTAAAGTTTGATGAAAATGAATTTGGTTTAAACCATCTGTTAATGTTTGGAAAACTTTATTAATTGTTGTTGTTATGGTCTTCAGTCCTAAGACTGGTTTGATGCAGCTATCCATGCTACCCTATCCTGTGCATGCTTCTTCATCTCGCAGTACTTACTGCAACCCACATCCTTCTGAATCTGCTTAGTGTATTCATCTCTTGGTCTCCCTCTACGATTTTTACGCTCCAATGCTACTTTTGTGATCCCTTGATGTCTCAGAACATGTCCTACTAACCGGTCCCTCCTTTTTGTCAAGTTGTGCCACATACTCCTCCCCAATTCTATTCAATGCTTCATCATTAGTTATGTGATCTACCCATCTAATATTCAGCATTCTTCTGTAGCACCACATTTCGAAAGCTTCTATTCTCTTCTTGTCCAAACTATTTATCGTTCATTTTTCACTTCCATACACGGCCACACTCCATACAAATACTTTCAGAAACGACTTCCTGACACTTAAATCTATACTCGATGTTAACAATTTTATCTTCTTCAGAAACGCTTTCCTTGTCATTGCCAGTCTACATTGTATATCCTCTCTACTTCCACCATCATCAGTAATTTTGCTCCCCAAATAGCAAAACTCCTTTACTACTTTAAGTGTCTCATTTCCTAATCTAATTCCCTCAGCATCACCCAACTTAATTCGACTACATTCTATTATCCTCGTTTTGCTTTTGTTGATGTTCATCTTATGTCCTCCTTTGAAGACACTGTCCATTCCGTTCAACTGCTCTTCCAAGTCCTTTGCTGTCTCTGATAGAATTACAATGTCATCGGCGAACCTCGAAGTTTTTATTTCTTCTCCATGGATTTTAACACCTACTCCGAATTTTTCTTTTGTTTCCTTTACTGCTTGCTCAATATACAGATTGAATAGCACTGGGGAGAGGCTACAGCCCTGTCCCACTCCCTTCCCAACTACTGCTTCCCTTTCATGTCCCTCGACTCTTATAACTGCCATCTGGTTTCTGTACAAATTGTAAATAGCCTTTCCTTCCCTATATTTTACCCCTGCCACCTTTAGAATTTGAAAGTGAGTATTCCATTCAACATTGTCAAAAGCTCTCTCTGAGTCTACAAATGCTAGAAATGTAGGTTTGCCTTTCCTCAATCTTTCTTCTAAGATAAGGCGTAAGGTCAGTATTGCCTCACGTGTTCCAACATTTCTATGGAATCCAGACTAATCTTCCCCGAGGTCGACTTCTACCAATTTTTCCATTCGTCTATAAAGAATTCACATTAGTATTTTGCAGCTGTGACTTATTAAACTGATTGTTCGGTAATTTTCACATTTGTCAACACCTGCTTTCTTTGGGATTGGAATTATTATATTCTTCTTGAAGTCTGAAGGTATTTCGCCTGCCTCATACACCTTCCTCACCAAATGGTAGAGTTTTGAGATGACTGACTCTCCCAAGGCTGTCGGTAGTTCTAATAGAATGTTGACTACTCCTGGGGCGTTACTTCGACTCAGGTTTTTCAGCGCTCTGTCAAATTCTTCACGCAGTATTGTATCTCCCATTTCATCTTCATCTACATTCTCTTCCATTTCCATAATATTGTCCTCAAGTACATCGCCCTTGTATAGACCCTCTATATACTCCTTCCACCTTTCTGCTTTCCCTTCTTTGCTTAGAACTGGGTTTCCATATGAGCTCTTGATATTCATGCAAGTGGTTCTCTTTTCTCCAAAGGTCTCTTTAATTTTCCTGTAGGCAATATCTCTCTTATCCCTAGTGAGATAAGCCTCTACATCCTTACATTTGCCCCCTAGCCATCCCTGCTTAGCCATTTTGCACTACCTGTCAATCTCATTTTTGAGACTTCTTGTATTCCTTTTTGCCTGCTTCATTTACTGCATTTTTATATTTTCTCCTTTCGTCAATTAAGTTCAATATTTCTTCTGTTACCCAAGGATTTCTACTAGCCCTCGTCTTTTTACCTACTTGATCCTCTGCTGCCTTCACTACTTCATCCCTCAGAGCTACCCATTCTTCTTCTACTGTACTTCTTTCTCCCATTCCTGTCAATTGTTCCATTATGCTCTCCCTGAAACTCTGTACAACCTCTGCTTTAGTCAGTGTATCCAGGTCCCATCTCCTTAAATTCTCACCTGTTTGCAGTTTCTTTAGTTTTAATCTACGCTTTATTAATAGCCATTTCTAAATCTGTACTTGACTTGTTACTTCTTGCTACGTTTGTATCATCTGCAAACAAAATAATTCTAGATCTGTACTGGCATTATTAGAAGCCCATTTCTTTTTGGCAACGATTCTAACCAACTTTTACTCACAGTACATAAATCACTGCCACTATCTGTTAAACAGTGTACTTATTCGTTCCACATTTGCAGACTAATTATTTGCTAACTCAACACCTTCCTTTCATTGCTAGTGTCAGAACCCTCCTCCAACAAATCGTTCACAACCGCCCTCCTATCCAAACCTTCCCTGTTTCCAGAAATTACACAGATTTTAGCAGAATTACGCTCATCATTTTTCTCCTCCTTCTAACTATTCTATCCACTAATGACAGCTCAAAAAAAATTTTCCGGCGTTTCGCCACTCTCCCTTTCCTGTCTGTCTTCCTTTTTTTCACAATTAGTTGTCTGACCCCCAATTTGGTCATCATTTTCCTGCCTTTCTCATATAGCTTAACAAACGTCGTCATTTATAGGTGCTAGTATTTCTTCTACACTATCAGTAATGTCCTGTAATTCTGAAGCTTTTGTATTTTCTCCTTCCCCAGAAATGCCTCGACTTCAACTTGTTTGCTAAAGACTTTCCGACAATCAGGTTCTATCACATTTTCCGCTAGTACATCAACCACTTCGTCTGCAATGCAGCGCTTATTTTGTCTTAGTCTGTCCAAAAACTCCCCTAAAACTGCGTTAAATGTACAGATTTTTATGTAGCTCGTTTCGTCTGTTGTTGCTACCTTCTTCTGTTCCTCACTTATAATCCCTGTCCATTTAGTTATAACACGTACAAAGGGTATTGCTAGTGCGCTCAAATTACTACTTCCCATCTAGTAAACGTTAGCCCTTTCACAGACGGCATTTTGTTTAACAGATTCTGGGATTCTGTACCATTGTTTACGTTTATCCTCTTTTTCATGTCGCCTTGGCCAACGCCATTCTCTCGCACCGGAAAATACGATCGATAATTGTGCACCTGCGACCCATTATTTCGCCTATCATTTGTTGGATAGCGCCACTTCCCGGCACCTCCGCTCCTGCTTTTACGATATCTTATCATTTGATTCAGTAACACTACCAAACTTGTCATCACACAGTTGTTTGTTATCGATTTCATGTTTAATGTCACTTTCAGGATCTACATTATCTCCAGTAGTTACATTAACTAACATACTTGAAGAGGATTCCACTGTCTGTAAATAACAAAGAAATATCGTCAAAACCCTCCTCTTTTAATTTAACACGTACTTCTCCTCTCTGTCCTAGCGCGCTAGTTTGTGAAGCAGTTACATTGAATGAGTCCCTCTCCTCTTTTTCCGTAGTTAAAATATCTTTATCACTTTCCATAGCACTCGGTCTTTCAGCACACACACACACACACATATATAACAAATGTACCAAATTTAACATATCTTTCGTTGAATTCTGCAGCCTCTGCAAGCTGAAACTGCGAGTCTGACCTCCTCAGCCTGCATTACCAGTTTCATGGTGCCCGCTCGTCGTGTAACTTGGCAGCGCTGCCCTGCCTTACTGCTGCTTGTTGATACCGCTATGACGCTGACTGTTTCTTAGATGAGCCCTCGTTCTTATTGTGACTGTTTAACATCTTCTTCTTTCTTGTAAATCTCTCCAGCGACTCGAAACGGGTTCTATTCAAAATTCCGGATGTACCGTATTCTAAAATTGCATCATCGTTCACTATAGGGTCTATCACAAAATTTCTATCAAACTCGGATTCAATGTACTATGGCTTTTCAACTGTTTTCACTGCACAGATGCATCATGTGGGGCGGCGCGGTTCCTTTCGTCCTGCACCTACCTGTGACCTCGTTACAGCAGACCACTGGTAGGAAAGCCGAGCAGAGACCTACCATACTTCTGTGAACTAAGTCACTTCCCATGTTTCGCTGTCGCTGGAGTCTAGTTACTGCAACTCGCACCAGGCTGTATACAATGTAGGTTAGGTTATGTTAGGTTAACTATTCTAAAAATCGAGAAAAGGTCTTAATTTTGAATGAAAAGTGGAAATACTGATAAAACTTCGCTATTTTCTGTAGTTTAGAATTACAAGTTCACTGCCAAGCCTGTGCTAATCTTAACACAGTCATGCACAAACCCTTTCATTTCACATTAGCAAATTTACGGTAATGTATTTCCCGAAATCTGAACAGCTGCTAAACACAGATTGTTCTTAAAATTAAAATCCTCGCCACACTGTTAAGTTTATCGGCGTCTAATGCACACAAGGTTCTGATCACTGATATGCTCAATATGCCACATGAAATTACTGTCTTTTCCCATACAGAAAATTACTTTAAAAATCAGTACTTTCTAAAAAAAACACATCAGAATAAATATGCCTTCACTCTAAAGCACTTTTGAGACATGCAGCACAACTAAAACAGGCAAACTATAAATTCCTTTGGAGCTCATACTACACACTACCTTACCTCTGAAAGGTTGTACAGCGTTTATCAATATAACAATGCTCTGCATATTTACTTTAGACCACATTCACGCATCATTCACAATACTAAAAACGTATAGAAAACTGTACAAACATAAATAAACAAAAAAGCCTTAAAGCAATAACCCGAAAAATTCAGAAAAACATTCTCTTGACCTGTTTCTGGAATGTCTCTGTCCATTACTGTACTCTGGTGGATAAAAATTAGAGCTACATATTCGACTGAACCCAGTTCAGCAAATACGTCACTGTGCATGCATGAGTCATTCTCCAGATACAAAGGCTCTAGAAACGAGAAATATAAAGGCACCACACCTCAACATCTCGCAAGTTGTGTGATTAGTTTCGAGCCATTTTATGGATAGTCAGGAGCAGAGTGAAAAAGCAAATTTCGAAACATTTCCCATGATCAATTACGTATTTTGGTACTGACAACAGCCTATAATGATTGAATGTCTCTTATAAATGTACTTTCTCGGTTCTAGTAGAAGTAACTGTACAACGAGTATTAATTTTTGTATCATCGAAAACGTGACTGAAACTGCTATGGCAACCATATGAGCACTGATGAATAAAGGAGAAATAAAGAAGTATACTTAAGTTATTTAGCAAGCTGTTGTGTATTTATTTAATACCAGGCAAATCACACAAAACTGTTTCAGTAGCTCAGAACTTGTGTTTTAGTTTCTTGTGTGAAGGAACTTACGTACAAAGGGTATTGCTAGTGCGCTCAAATTACTACTTCCCATCAGTATTTTTTTTCATTTGATACTACTTTTTGTGCTGTAATGGCCATAAAGATAATTATAATAACTCTACATTCTGAAACCACATAAATCTTTACGATTTCTGAGCGTTCTGGTTCACTGTGGTGGGTAGCATTCCATGTGAAAGTAACTTACACGATCTGAATTAAGGTATATGATTTTCTTTCTTTTACTTTGGAGATATCTGAGTATTCCAGTGTGCCTGCTAAGGATGACAAAGG
Source organism: Schistocerca gregaria (assembly GCF_023897955.1). Classification (NCBI taxonomy): domain Eukaryota; kingdom Metazoa; phylum Arthropoda; class Insecta; order Orthoptera; family Acrididae; genus Schistocerca; species Schistocerca gregaria. Next base: position 614,094,950 of record NC_064923.1, read on the forward strand.
GCGAACTCATTATTGAAATTAAGTGATAAATCATTTTAGCTTGCAAAATAAATATTGTGCAGCTGTTAGAAATAAGGTTGAGGAAGTATGAATCCGCTGAAACCATGTAAAGAAAGGATCCACTGACTGCAATGTGCATGCTCCATTTAACACAGAGATTTTGCGCTACAGGAAGCTTTCAGAGCACGGTTGGCGATTTTTTCAAACAGATCTACCAACAGCTTGCAGAGTTGTCCTCGAGGTATCTGCTTGCACTGTCTGATTGAAGAAAGAATTCATCAAAATACCTACGAAAGAAAATAACATGACGAAAACGCTGGGCGGTTTTTACCAGACATAATGTTTTCCTGGTATTTTAGGTTCTGTGGACTCTATCCATATCTCCATCATATGTTGTGTTGTCAAAAAAGCAGAGATATTTAGGAATCGTCACTGATGATTTTCGTTAATGGTACAAGCAGTCTCAGACGCTAAGCTTAATCTGACCATAGTAAAATTAGTAAAATGTATAAAAGCGTCTCATGTAACTTCAGGATGAAAATCTTTCTACGAAGAAAGTCCAGAACCAAAAGAAAATGAAGCTAACAGGAGTTACAATGCAATGAGTGGATAATTTATTAACAATGTCTTTTAAAAAAAATGTTACGTCTTTTCGATGTTGGTTGTAGAAACTTTATCAGATTTTTTGTCTTCTGTTGTGTCATTATATTGGCTCAACACGATTTCCAACAAAAACTCTCTTTTATATGGGGAGAAGTTCGAAGACTGGTTCGTTTTCTGTTTACTTTCTCCATCTTCAAAACGCAACACTTTCGATTATAAGTACTGTGCATCTACTATGTATGATTAATGACTGTGTTCAAAGCATGATAATCGTGACTATAGCCGATTTATGGGGTGTTGCCAGGCACGTTTCTTGCTATCTTAGTTCAACACTGAACCTCCTTTGGGAGATGCAAGTTTAACGTCATATAATAGAACAGAGTTCAGTTTGTGAACTAGCACCAAAATTGATCTCCAGTCATTGATGCTTATACACTCGCTCCTTAATATTCTTGATAGTAAATGCTGCAACTGAGAACTTGTAGCTTAGAGTTTGTGAAGGGTCCACTTCTACATGGAGCCTGATTTTGTAGTACAATTCATGAAAAATGTCTTGACACGTTTGTCATATGTAGAAGAGATTATATCTTCGACACCACTGAACCAAGACATTTCCCGAGTGGCAGAACTGAGTGTAAGCAGGATCACAGTAACAGTTGCAGTTGCCCTCTGTTGTGTGTAGGATGCAGGACTTAAATCTAGTGACTGACTGTGAGAATTCAGTGGTTGGTCTATGGATGCAGCGTAATACAGTTTTTATAAAATGAAGTGATGAATGATCTTGTTTATGCTCACACAGAGACAATAAATGTTCTGTCATACTTATTTGAATAGAAGTGCAAAAAGAGTATTATTAATTTCTGAGGCTATAAGATTATCAAGAATTGAAATGATACTGATAATTAACAAATACTGAACACTGTCCATGGCAGTTATAGAAGAGTAATGATTTTATACTGTTACTCAAAGGGAAAGCAACTGGCACAAATTTGTAACCTAATGAAATTTTGTATATTTAATTTTAAGTATGCAGCAATGCAATATTTAATTTTGGCTGAATTTTAGAATACTGACCCTTGAATGTAGAAACCAAGCATTTTCCATCAGATTGAATGTATACGTTGATTAGGTATATAATATTTGGAATATTTTGTATGTTTTGTTATCCTGATACAGACTAGTTAAATTATGGAATCTATTGTGTCAACGATATAAGACTTTTTCTTATGTAACAATCCAAGTGTTTTTAATTGCGACAGTAAGTGAGAACAGATGGGAAGTTCACTTTCTGAAGTTAATGTAAAATGTTTTGCATCATATTTTGTGAAAATGAAACTTCATTTTGAATACAGTTTTCGAACTGAAGCATTCTGTCTTAGCATATACTGTTATCAGTACCTCTTCTTCTTCCTGTGTTTATTTAAATCCATCGAATATTTTTCTAAAGGAAATCATTTTTCAATCAGAATCAGGAAAATATTAATGCGTCAATAACAGAAAAGTGGTAATGTTTGTAAAAGTTGCAATATGGGCAGCATTGCACAGAGCTGAGCCAATATCCAGTATTTTCACTAAACATTTGCAGGGCTATTTATTAATCACCTTACCTACTGATGTTATTTGTGTGAGGTATTTTATGGCCCTCATTGCACTTATTGTGCCAAGAGTGAATATTTTCTATTCAAACTGAGGAGAGAACAGAATACCAGGATTACATCCATTGCAATTCTAGAGCTATAGAAAATTTAATTCATTGTTTACTTGCCCAAGTGATTTTGTCAGTCTATTGTACAGGGCTACAGAACTTGGTGCTGACAAGACTAGATTAAAAAAATTCAGAGGGATTGATTTCATTATAGGCACTGTGTATTGGTTTTCCATATTAATTGTTGAATTTTTTATTACTGTAAAATGATTAAGCACTTCATTTTCTCAATAACACATCACACAATAAATCTACACAACACAATCGTTACGCATTTGATTCATTAGCAAACAAATACATACATTTTTATAAGGAACATTACAATTTCAGTCAATGAATACAAACACTTCTTTATTAGGAAGTCTTTTAACGGCCTGTGGTACAGTTTTCCTTCAAAAAATTTTAAAGTTGGGTTAACTTGTTGGAACACATCTACCTGTTAATATAAGGACTGTTGCTAGTTATTTTAAATTTTATCTTTTGCCTGACGTAGTTGACATTTCTTCTAGTGTCACAATTATGTGTATCACTATATTTGCTTACTTTGGTTTAAAAAAATATAAGTTTATAAAAATATAAGGATATTATTAGTAAATATTTATGTTGGGCAAAGGTTTCATGACAGAACTCCCTGGACCATAGTCCATGCATAATCCTAACTGCTCCTTTCTGTGATACCAATATTCCATTTAGGTTTAGGTCAACTGCACAGCCCCATAGTTCAATCCCATAGTTAAAAATGGATAATTTGTTCCATAGTATACAACTTTTAAGGTCTAACTCGAAACTGTTCATGCCAGTAGGCCTTCAGATACACACTACTGCTGAATTCCTTGCATGCAGAATTAATGTGGTTTACCCAGTGAAGATTATTGTCCACATGAACACCAAGATATTTTTGTGATCTCTTTCTACTGATGTAATATCAAAAATATTGTTTATTTCAACATCATGAGAGATGTTTGTTTTAAATACGAGTGACTGGGATTTACCAATATTGGTGTTATGGCCTCTTTGCAGGAAATACGTGATTTTAGTTGCAACTTGACTGTAATCCCTGAAAGCCTTTCTCACAAAATAAGGGGAAGATGTCATAACTCACTACATGTGAGTTTATGGTTGTATCATGTCATTGACAAAAGTAAAGAAGAGAAAGGGACCAAGAAATGACACATGTGGTACTCTATAGAAAACTGTATCTCTACAAGACTGGAAATCTATGACCTTATGATGTTACATTAGTTCCTTAATGAGCGGTCTATGGTTGTGTGAGTCTGAGGTTTTAGAAAGCTCCAAGAATACGCCTGTAGTCTGCATTCTTTCATCTAGAATCGAGTATAGTAACTGCAGTTGTTGTGCAACGATCTGTCTTAGACATTCTGTGTTTCTGTTAACAATTTGTTTTTTGTAAAATTGGGCAGTAGTTTGAAGCCTCTTTTGTACTTCTCTTCTTACGCACTGGTTTGACCAATATTATCCTTTAAACCACTAGGTTAACTGTTTATGCCAGATCTCTTAATTGGGCAGGTAGGTTAGAAAATTTAAAAAGGGAAATGGATAGGTTGAAATTAGATATAGTGGGAATTAGTGAAGTTTGCAGGAGGAACAAGACTTTTGGTCAGGTGAATACAGGGTTATAAATACAAAATCAAATAGGGGTAATGCAGGAGTAGCTTTAATAATGAATTAAAATATAGGAGTGCAGGTAAGCAACTACAAACAGCATAGTGAACGCATTATTGTGGCCCAGATAGACACAATACCCGTGCCTACTACAGTAATACAAGTTTAAATGCCAACTAGCTATGCAGATGACGAAAAAATTGTAGAAATGTACAATGAGATAAAAGATATTATTCAGACATTGAAGAGAGACGAAAATTTAATATTTATGGGTGACTGGAATTCGATAGTAGGAAAAGGAAGAGAAGAAAACGTAGTAGGTGAATATGGACTGCTGGTAAGAAATGAAAGAGGAAGCCACCTAGTAGAATTTTGCACAGAGCATAACTTAATCATAGCTAACACTGGGTTCAAGAATCATAAACGAAGGTTGTATACATGGAAGAATCCTGGAGATACTAGAAGGTATCAGATAGATTATATAATGGTAAGACAGAGATTTAGAAACCAGGTTTTAAATTGTAAGACATTTCCAGGGGCAGATGTGGACTCTGACCACAATCTATTGGTTATGAACTGTAGATTAAAACTGAAGAAACTGCAAAAAGGTGGCAATTTTAGGATATGGGACCTGGATGAACTGACTAAACCAGAGGTTGTACAGAGTTTCATGGAGAGCATAAGGGAACAATTAGCAAGAATGGGGGAAAGAAATACAGTATAAGAAGAATGGGTAGCTTTGAAGGATGAAGTAGTGAAGGCAGCAGAGGATCAAGTAGGTAAAAAGACGAGGGCTGGTAGAAACCCTTGGGTAAAAGAAGAAATATTTAATTTAATTGATGAAAGGAGAAAATACAATAATGCAGTAAATGAAGCAGACAAAAAGGAATACAAACTTCTCAAAAATGAGATCGACAGGAAGTGCAAAATGGGTAAGCAGGGATGGCTAGAGGACAAATGTAAGGATGTAGAGGCTTATCTCACTAGGGGTAAGATAGATACTGCCTACAGGAAAATTAAAAGGATCTTTGGAGATAAGAGAACCACTTGTATGAACATCAAGAGCTCAGATGGAAACCCAGTTCTAAGCAAAGAGGGGAAAGCAGAAAGGTGGAAGGAGTATATAGAGGGTCTATACAAGGTCGATGTACTTGAGGACAATATTATGGAAATGAAAGAGGATGTAGATGAAGATGAAATGGGAGATACAATACTGCGTGAAGAGTTTGACAGAGCACTGAAAGACCTGAGTCGAAACAAGGCCCCCGGAGTAGACAACATTCCATTGGAACTACTGACGGCCTTGGGAGAACCAGTTCTGACAAGACAATACCATCTTGTGAGCAAGATGTATGAAACAGACGAAATACCCTCAGACTTCAAGAAGAATATAATAATTCCAATTCCAAAGAAAGCAGGTGTTGACAGATGTGAAACTTACTGAACTATCAGTTTAATAAGTCACTGATGGAAAATACTAATGCGAATTATTTATAGACGAATTGAAAAACTGGTAGAAGCCGACCTCGGGAAGATCAGTTTGGATTCCGTAGAAATGCTGGAACATGTGAGGCAATGCTGACCCTACGGCTTATCTTAAAAGCTAGATTAAGAAAAGGCAAACCTACGTTTCTAGCATTTTTAGACTTAGAGAAAGCTTTTTACAATGTTGACTGGAATATTCTCTTTGAAATTCTGAAGGTGGGAGGGTAAATACAGGCAGCAAAAGGCTATTTACAATTTATACAGAAATCAGATGGCAGTTATAAGAGTCGAGGGGCACGAAAAGGAAGCAGTGGTTGGGAAGGAAGTGAGACAGGGGGTAGCCTCTCGCCAATGTTATTCAATCTGTATATTGAGCAAGCAATAAGGTAAGCAAAAGAAAACTTCGGAGTAGGTATTAAAATCCATGGAGAAGAAATAAATACCTTAAGGTTCGCCATTGACATTGTAATGCTGTCAGAGACAACATAGCACATGAAAGAGTAATTGAACGGAATGGACAGTGTATTGAAAGGAGGATATAAGATGAGCATTAACAAAAGCAAAACGAGGCTAATGGAATGTAGTCAAGTTAAGTCAGGTGACACTGAGGGAATTAGATTAGGAAATGAGACACTTGAAGTAGTAAAGTAGTTTTGCTATTTGGGGAGCAAAATAACGGATGATGGTCGAAGTAGAGAGGATATGAAATGTAGACTGGCAATGACAAGGAAAGCGTTTCTGAAGAAGAGAAATTTGTTAACATCGAGTATAGAATTAAGTGTCAGGAAGTCGTTTATGAAAGTATTCGTACGGAGAGTAGCCATGTATGGAAGAGAAACATGGATGACACATAGTTTGGACAAGAAGAGAATAGAAGCTTTCGAAATGTGGTGCTACAGAAGGATGCTGAAGATTAGATGGGTAGATTACGTAACTAATGAGGTGTTCAATAGGATTGGTGAGAAGACGAGTTTGTGGCACAACTTGACTAGAAGAAGGGATCAGTTGGTAGGACATGTTTAGAGGCGTCAAGGGATCACCAATTTAGTATTGGAGTGCAGGGAGACCAAGAGATGAATACACTAAGCAGATTCTGAAAGATGTAGGCTGCAGTATGTACTGGGAGATGAAGCAGTTGGTACAGGATAGAGTAGCATGGAGAGCTGCATCAAACCAGTCTCAGGACTGAAGACCACCACCACAACAACAACAACAACAACATACTGATTTTGCATCTTTTATTATATTACCACCATGTATAATACGTAAGGTTTTGCTATCACTAGCTGTGGAGACTTTCGATACTTATTTATCAGCTTCAAGGAGCCCAAGGCTTTTAGTGGGCAGTAATATTTCAATACTGTGGACCTGTTTTTTACGAGCTAACAGTTCAGCTTTAAAGGATTATTTTAGCTGTGCTATATTGGCTGAAAGTCTGAGTTGGTTATTTCTGCCACTCTGAGTGTGTATTGACCATGCCTGCATATTTTAATGGTGCAGCAGGAATCAAAGTGTCTCAACAGAATAGCGTAAAACACATCCCATTTTCCTACGTGACCCTTTAACATGATAGATTATATCCCATCTCCTCTCAACTAGTTTAATTTTAAGTAAATTAACATTACTGTTACTTAAAAAATGGCTCTAACCACTATGGGACTTAACATCTCAGGCCAACAGTCCCCTAGAACTCAGAACTACTGAAACCTAACTAACCTAAGGAGATCACACAACACTCATTCATCACGAGGGAGAGAAAATCCCTGACCCCGCCGGGAATCGAACCGACGAACCCGGGTGTGGGAAGCGAGAAAGAGGAGATTTTGCCAGTGGGAGAGAAAGAGAAAGGGAACAGTGATAATGTGAGAGATACAGTGGCAGTGAAAGATGAAGATATAATAGCAGCGAGAGCCAAATAGAGAGAGAAGAAAGTGGAAACGACAGATATAGGTGAGTGTAGATGTTATATAGACTTTGGGGGGGGGAGGAAACACCCCCCCCCCCCCACTCTACAACACTGGCGAACTTTAACACGTAGGTATAGGGGAGAGCGCATTTTGGACCGAAATTTTAAACGCTTGGTTATAGAGCAAAAAATAATTTGGATCCCCAGATTTAAGAGCTGCCAAGATATGATGGAGGCAATGGCAGTGGAAAAGAAATACAAAAGGAGGTAGTGTAATTGAGAGAGGAGGTAGTGGCAGTAGTTAATTTTAAATAAATGGCAAGACAAGGACACAGTGGGGGAGAGACATATATAGACAATGGTAGTGAAAGGGAGATGCTGATTACAAAGGTTTAACAACAGAGAGAGATTGGGTAAAATGATTTAGAATATTGTGTGTTAAAGGAATGTGAATATGTCCGTATACCAAAATTTTTGGTGTGGAAGGTAAATTGACTGTTGGTGCAGTCAGTTCCTCACTTTTCTGTCAGAGTCTGTTAAAGTGAAAAATATTCATCTTTTCTGTGCTCCAGTGGGAGCGTTTCCCCAATGATTACTGTGCGTTTTACAACACTGATCGTATACCCTTTTATTTGAATCGCACTACTGCTCACTTTTAATATTTTCTCTTCACTATATTGCTCTATAAGTGCAAGTTTCTTAAACTGAATATGTTTACTGAAAATGATCACCCCCACCACCCTTATACTCCCTTCTACAATAACTTTGCACCATCTATCAAAGTATCACTGTTCTGTTATTCTTCATTGTCATGCCTTTGTGTTTTCTGTTCTTGTAACAGTTCATAACTGAGATTTCTGGTGAGAAAACCACACAAATACTGTGTGCTCCACCTCTCTGGATATGAGATTCTGTGGCCAGCACTCTCCTTTGGCATTCTGTCAGTTCTGTTTTCCCTAAGATCATCTGTGTTTCACCTGCCTGTGAATTAGCCTGGAGCATTATGGCGGGACAAATTGTAACGCATTCTGTCAGACATTCTCATGAAAACGTAAGCTTTCCTTTGCTCTGATATTATCGACACTTCCTGTATTCGTACTTGTACTCACTTGCCCATAGTTCCTCAGTTTATTGGATGTAGGTCATCTATGAAACATTGACATTCTGCATTCATGCCCTCTATTGGAAGGTGAACTGATACATATACTTTTTCTCTATCAATACTAACTTTGACTGTTGCTATATGATACAATAGCGACCAGTTCTTTTCAGTAAATTCCACTATATGTTGTAGCTATTCTGGAAATTTCTTTTTTGCCTGGTGTAATCCTGCTAAGAATTATTGTGGAGGTAACAATGTACACTTGCCTGTGTATGGCGTGGTAAACCGTTTCTTGCTGCATAGCTACTTCTATTCTTGTGTCGTTGAGGCTGTCTGCAAATGCTTGCAACAGCCTAGCCGTTGTCGTTCTTCTGTCTAGTAAAGTCAAGCTATTCTGTACTCCCTCTAGGTTGTCGTTCATTGTCTGCAATGTTTTTCATGTGTAGTGCACTCATTCTGTAGTTAGCTCACAAACCGTTTTGTTGTTATTTAACACATCCTGTTCCATGTTTGAGAACTTTATGCCATCCCACTGAGGTTTTCAGTTTTGTATGATATTCTGTGTATTTCCCCCACAATGTTATTTAAGTTTTGCAGACCTTCGTTATCTGCCATACCACACACTATTTTCAGCAACTTTCCTCCTGCATCTAACTATCTCGTTTTCCTTTGTGCTAGTGACTGAGGTAGTATGTCTCTTACTTCCTCAGCTGTGCTCTGCACTAATGAGATAGCATTAGAGATTTACACATTTATTATTTGGTTTTACATTTAAATCATCTTTTACATGGGTGTCACGATGGCAGCAAAAGTGCAACACAGAATTGGAAAGCAGTGCAGCATCCACCACATCAGTCTCGAGAGCAGTGGAGAGATCAGGGCCACCAGCACAACAGGAGCAGCGCCGTACAAGATACCTGGTCCAACTGGTGAGAAGCATTGCCTGTTCGGCAGTGATAACCTATGTTGCAAAGACCCAGTTTACTAGAGCAAACTCGTGGCATCGATTGTAGGGCCCCAGAAAGCTCCCAGCAACTCTGTCCAGCTCAGCTCCGGTTGTGCAGAGTTGCATCATGAGCTCTCCACCAGATCGAGGCCATGGACACTGCTGTCTATTCACAGATGGAAGTCGGGGGGCAGTAGTAGCTGGCACACCTCCCTGGAACATACACAGTCTGTCCTCCAATGAGCACTTGGTAGGAGACTCCAAGTCTTTACATCATTGGAGGAGAGGACAGCAGCCCACAATGGGCAATGCAGGCCTGGCTGGATGCTATTTCGAAAGTAGTCGTCACTGGTCATCTGGCGAATGGTAGTCAGTGTATCACAGGTCCTGCCTTGGAACTGCGTCACTCCAATTGAATAGAGGAAGGACTTGGAAGCCTGAGTATTTGTAGCTGTCTGTTGCGTGCAATGGCGTTATTCTTTGGCGAAGATGATCGAATGTGGCCTGGTTTTCTGGACCCATCAGCAACTTCACTGTGCTGCAGGTTCCCAAACTTTCGTTCCAAATTTTCAGCTTGTTTCCTTTGTCAGTGGTCATATGCTGAAAGTTGTTCCTGCACATGATTTGTATGTTGTTACTCCATCATGTGTGGTTGAAAGGATGGCCAGCGACTGACTTCAAAAATTTTACATTTCCCCAGCATATCTTTCTGCAGTGCAACAGTTTGTTCTAAGAACTATATCTGGTACTAATTCAAGAACATCCTACCAAGACTCCTGCAAAAATTGTGTATTCTGAAAACTACTTCATAATATGTATACTGATTAATGTCCTTCGTCATTACCAAAGTTCTCTCTTCACAAAAGTAGTGAAAAGTGTAAATATAACTCCAGGACCAAAAATAAATTTTACAGATACATGGGTGCATCTGTCTACAAGAACGTACCAGAGCACGTTCAGTGTCACATAGATAAGCAGTGAATTTTAAGACTGAATTAATGAACTTTCTGTTGGGCAAATCCTTCTATGCTACTGAAGAGTGTCTTCACAGAAACTTTTAGAATTACTGCTTTGGGCTAATGTACATGGGTAATCCCAAAAGTAAGGTCTCCTATTTTTTTATAATTACACAGACCTGTTTATTTCTACAATGGTTTACATGTTTACATCAGTTTAAAGATTGAACATTTTGCTATTTTTCGACATAATAACCATTTCTGTCGATGCAGTGGCACTTTTTGTATCCCCATGTCATACCAGCTCGCCGCCATGCTGTTTATAGAGTTATGAACCTCTTCTTTCACCTTGACGTCGGAGCTGAATCGCTGTGACCACAATTAACGCTGACAGGTACTGTGAGACTCTGAAAAAACTCAAATGGGCAATTCAGAACTGCAGAAGAGGAATGTTGAGCAAGGGCATACACATTCTCCATGACAACGCTCGCCCACACATCGCTCAGCAAACCTTTGCTCACCTGCAACAGTTTCAGTGGAACATAATCACTCACCCACACTATGTCATGAGTTGGCGTCCAGTGACTATCACCTGTTCCCTAGGTTAAAAGAACATTTGGCCGGAAAGCGATTCAGCTGATAACGGCATCCTCCTGAGTAGTCCCTGACTGCAGATCCGAATGGGGGACTATGGGACTCTTTTACATCCAGAATATTTGACCCAAGAGCACGCCATCATCATTAACCATACAGTAAAGCTGCATGCACTCGGGAAATATTAAGGATGTAGTTTCCGCTTGCTTTCAGCTGTTCACATTACCAGCACAGCAATGACATTTTGATTAATGTTATAAGGTCAGATCAGTCAATCATCCAGACTGTTGCCCCTTTAACTACTGAAAAGGCTGCTGCTCATCTTCAGTAACCACACATTTGTCTGCCTCTCAATAGATAATCCTCCACTGTGGTTGTACCTACGGTACAGCTATATACAGCTATCTCTATCACCGAGGCACACAAGCCTCCCCACCAACAGCCAGGTGCATGGCTCATGGGGGGGGGGGGGGTTGTGTATATTACAAAACGCAAAAATGTAATCTCCTGTAATTACAATATGAGTGAGTCACAATTTGTATCAGTCAGTTCATACAAATGCCTGAGTAACAATCTGTTGTACATGAGATGGGATTACCATATAAGTTCAGTCATAAAAATGGCTGTGAGCACTATGGGACTTAACATCTGAGATCATCAGTCCCCTAGTTTAGTCTTAGGTGTCAGATGTTGATTCACTGACAAGAAACTGGGGAAATGTGAGGATGTGGAAAAATGCTTATATCACATTTCTCCAGCATGCTGGGAACTGATTTTGGTCTTAAATAATCCCCTAGCTGGTAAGCTTTCTAACAAAATGGAAATTTTAATGGGTCTTCGGCTAACTGACAAACACATCTGAAATCAAAGTACTTTTTGCTGTGATGGGAAAGGTCATTTTTAAGACAGTTCATCCGCTCATTGTCTCACTGCCTCAGATGCAAGGGTATCAGATTAGCATATTTAAGTTTAACTTATTCTAGGCAGGCAAGGTAACTTTAAATGTGAAAATTTATTTCCTTTTATTTGACTTATTCAGTAATTTTTTAAAGACTGTAATATACATAATTTATGTGTTCACCCAGTCACCTGCTCACAGTGATAAAAAAGTGTTCTTAGATAGTAGTAGTCTGTTTGAATCCCTTATAGGCATGAAAACAATTCAACAATTGCTGAAATTCATTATTGATAATAACAGGCATGCTGCAGTTAGTGTATTTGGCTTCAGTTGCTGTTTGTCTTTCTGTGAGTCAGGTCATATCCGTTTGTGCTGCAGCCCTGTCATTTCACATGTACAAAGTATGCTTTAAGTGAACTAGTACTCAATTAATTGCAATATAAAATGTGAATTCATGCACTGTTGGAAAATTACTAAAAACACCGTGTCATCTGACAATTCTACAAAAAGTAGAAGAGCTGAGTGAAGACCAACCAGGTTTGATATTGTTGCGATCCAATATAAGCTTTCCACAAGATCAAGGACGTGCTACTGTATGTGTACATCGCAGACACTATTACGTTAAAGTTTTCGAAAGTCATCAAAGAATTGGTGTGACCCTTTAAAAAAACACAAACAGTTAAGAAATCTACGAGGTCAGTTTGCTTGTCTTAGTCTAAAACTTTAAGTGCTAAAAGAATGTTTGTAATACCAGGCCAAAAACTGTGCACAACATGTCGTAAGTTTTGTGAACAAAAAATTGACATCAGTGATAGAAATGAAAGTGAGGCAGGTGACCCATACGTGACATTTCACGAATCAGTACTAAAAAGTCAGAGTACTGAAGATGCAAATAAAACTTTAAATAATTTGGGATGCTCTCCCTTAAAAGTTCACTCCACTCCAAATCACAGCAAGGCTTCATATGGCAAAAAGAAGCTATAAAAAGTGTGCTGGGCATTAGATAGCAGTATTGAAGATTCGGACCACAGAGAAGAAAAATATGATGATGAAATTGTTAGGAAAATCAACGATTTTGATGCCATGATATTATCTGCATCTACATGGTTACTCTGCAATTGACACTTAAGTGCCTGGCAGAGTGTTCATTGAACTAGAGATGGGTCATACTCGTTCATTCCCGTGAACTACTTCATTCTTTGCCGTGAAGCGTTCAAATGAAGTAGTTCATTAATGAAGTACGGAAACCTGGCGAAGTTGTCCAGTTCGCCGCTCAGCCGCGGCTACGCTCACTTCGCCTCGCTCGTACAATAAAGCTTCGTAATACTTCATAATTTTACCAACAGATGGTCGAACTATGCAGTAACGTGCACGCAACGTTTTACGCTCTTACAGCGTCTGAGTTAAATAGAGCATGGTCGAAGGGGACAAAGGAAAGATAAATAGAGAAGCCTGTCACATATAAAGAAGGTTTTACATTTAATCTTGCTCAACATTTTCTCATGAAGCGCCCAAAAAAAGTCTTTATCTGCCAAATGAAACAGTATTTGTTGTATTCATGGACTGAAAAATGCAGTCCAATTTTATGTTCCTTTTAAAATTTCATAAAAAATAGAATGAGTATGTTTACCACTGCCACAAAGTCTATATATTCATTTGTCGGCAAGCGCTGCCAACGGTAGGCTACCCGTAGACGCGAAGTTAAACTGCACAAATAGTCACGGGCAATGATGTCAGCACTGCAGGAAGCAACTGACGCTGCTTCCCCCTCGCCCCTCACCCCCCAACCCCTTGTAAACCTATCGTTCCCCACAGGCAGTAGAGGGAGGACTGAAGAGAAGGGAGGATGAGTGACGTAGCGCCGATGTGGTGGGAGATGGAGAGAAGAGAGTGAGTGAACTTGAAGAACGTGTGGAGTGTGCTATCTGTGAAGAGTCTGAAGTACCGGTTCATTGAAATTGAGTGGTTAGTTCACACTTCACTGGAGTGAAGCGTTCATTTGAACGACTCATTCACGAGCTCCCCATCACTACATCGAACCATTTTCATGCTACTTCTCTACCATTCTACTCTCGAATGGCGAATGGGAAAAAGGAACACCTAAATCTTTCCGTGCGAGATCTGATTTCTCTTATTTTATTATGATGATCATTTCTCCCTATGTAGGTGGGTATCAACAAGATATTTTCGCATTCGGAAGAGAAAGTTAGTGATCGAAATTGCGTAAATAGATCTCGCCGCAAAGAAAACCGCCTTTTTTCAGTGACTGCCACCCCAACTCGCGTATCATATCAGTGACACTCTCACCTTTATTACTCGATAACAGGAAACAAGGTGCATTTCTTTGCACTTTTTCGATGTCCTCCGTCTATCCTACATGGTAAGGATCCCACACCATGCAGAAATGTTCCAGCAGAGGTCGGACAAGTGTTACGTAGGCCGTCCCTTTAGTGGGTTTGTAGCATCTTCTAAGTGTTCTGCCAAAAAAAGCGCAATATTTGTTTCGCCTCCTCACAATATTGTCTATGTGGTCTTTCCAATTTAAGTTGCTAGTAATCGTAATTCCTAGGAATTGACAGCCCTTTGATTTGTGCGATTTATCGTATACCCAAAATTTATCGGATTTCTTTTAGTACCCATGTGGATGACCTCGCAATTTTCTTTGTTTAGTGACAATTGCCACTTTTCGCACCATACAGAAATTCTTTCTAGATCATTTTGTAATTAGAAACGATCGTCTGATGATTTTACTAGACGGTAAATTACAGCGTCATCTGCAAACAATCTAAGGGAGCTGCTCAGGTTTTCACCTAGATCATTTATGTAAATCAGGTAAAGCAGACTGCCTATGACACTACCTTGGGGAACGGCAGATATCACTTCTGTTCTACTCGATGATTTACCATCTACCTCTATGAACTGTGGCCTCTCTGAGAGGAAATCACGAATCCAGTCACACAACTGAGACGATACTCTATGTGCACGCATTTTGATTAATAGTCGCTTGTGAGGAACGGTATCAAAAGCCTTCTGGAAATCTAGGAATATGCACTCGATCTGAGATCCCTTGTCGACAGCACTCATTACTTGGGCCTGGATTTTAATGGCAAGTCATATTTTTTTCTGAACCCATAGGGTGAATTTTAGAACAATTTATAAACATACCTTGGCATTTTAGTGTCGAAAAATGGATTGTGATTGTGCATATAAAGTCATATTTCAACAAATTTTAGTAATAGGTCATATTGCGGCTTACTTTTAATATAGTAGGTCATATTTCCGTCAACGTTTGCCAAAAATGCATATATCTTTTTTCTCGTACCTTAAGGAATACCCGAATAAGAAAATGAATATGTTGCTCACGAGACAACATTTAACGTGCTATTATGAAAGATAAACAGATAATTAGTACACAGCTTTATTTCTCAGGACTGTAGCAGAAAATTGGTGTACCACAACAGTCGTTTCTCGAACATAAAACATTGTTGCGCAGAGTCGACAATACGTTCTCAGAGAGAACAAAGTCGGCTTCTGCCGTAATGATCATCACAGTCGCACAGGTGTTCCCAGTAAGCAGTTGGAACACAGCCTTTGCCTTGTTCAACATGCCTAAAGCAAAGTGCTCCGACAGCGTGAAGCTGCGAGGATATGTTCGAGAATTTGGAGAGAAATTCTTTAGTACTGATGTTGGGAAAATATTATTTTGTAAACTGTGTGAAGTTAAAGTTAGCGCAGAAAAGCAAACACTGTTATTTGAACAGACAGGTCAATCTTCAGCCGTGCAATCATTCTGCAAGGATTTGTGTGAGATGATGGTGTCCTGCAACATCCCACTGGAAAAGCTGAAGAATCCACGCTTCAGATGGCTCTTGGAGAAGTACACAAGACATCCAGTTCCAGATGAATCTACACTGAGAAAGAGCTATTTATCCGTATACTACAATGATGTGTTCAACATAATACGAATTACTATTGTTGAGCAAAAGATCTGGCTGTGGATAGGTGAAACTACGGATATTAGTGGGCTATATATTGCAAATGTTGTTGCTGCTGTTCTAAAAGTTGATGGCCCTGGAGATATGTTCCTACCAATGTGTGAAGTTCTCAATAGAGTAAACAGTTCGACGATTGCTATTTTGTTTGACAACTCTCTGAAGCTACTGTGGCTGGATGGTGTGAAAAGAGACAACTTTTTGATGTTTGTAACAGATGGTGCTTCATACATGGCTAAAGAAGCCAAAGGGCTTCAGATTCTCTACCCCAGTATGGTGTACATCACTTGCCTTGCACATGCGCTGCACAAAGTCGCTGAAGAGGTGCGATCAAATAACCCTGACGTGGACAACTTAATTTCCTGTGGCAAGAAAATCTATGTGAAGGCTCCACTGCGGGTGCAGAAATGCAAGGAACAAGCACCTTCAACGCCCCTCCCACCTAAACCTGTTCTCACACGATGAGGTTCTTGGCTTAATGCTGCTGAGTAACACTGTACCAATTACATCCAAATAAAGACAATCTTCTGTGAGCTTGATAGCGATTAATCAAGTGCTATCAAAATTGTGAAAGACATTTTTACACATACATTGTCTCGAAACCTGGCATACAATTTTTCAGTGATATCAAAAGCCATCAAACAACTTGAAGCTGTTGGCACTCAGCTATGTGAGGCTCTGAGTATTGTGCAACATGTGCAAAGTGAGTTGGGTCAAGCTCGTGGTCATGTGGCTGACAAAGTGAAAACCAAATTGCAAAGCATTCTCCAACGGAATCCTGGATATTCTACACCGTGCAGAATTAGTGACAGTCTTTCAGGGAATGCCACAACATTTGAAGATACTGAAACAAAGCTGAACTCCAGTGACCTGGCTGCCTTCAAATACGCTCCAGTAACGTCTTGTGAAGTGGAGAGGAACTTTTCCAGGTACAAAACTATCCTCAGCTCACATCTTTCACAATGGAAAACCTGAAAATGCACCTTGTGATCCAGTGCAACTTTGCAGATACTGAAGATTGATATATGGTATTAAATAATCTAAAATGCTTTAAATACTATGTAGAAATAAATACATTGTTTTACTGTTTCGATAGATGATCTTTTTACTGTACTTTGTGTACAGACATTCAAAAAACAGCAAATTAGCCACAAACCCTACAGAAAGAAAGAACTATACTTACAATATTTTGAGAAGTGAGATTTGTATTACTTTATAGTGAATAAAAAATTAAATAAACAAACAAGAATGCTTTAAATAAATGTCTATTAAGTCATATTTTATTTTTAAGGTCATATTTATGTAAGTTTTAGGTCATAAATGCTTGCATATTTCACTGTTTTTTACATAATTAAAATCTGGGCCCTACTCATTACTTCATGTGAATAAAGAGCTAGTTGCATTGCACAAGAACGAATTTTCTGAATCCGTATTGGTTATGTATCAATAAGTCATTTTCTTCAAGGTGATTCATACTGTTCAAGTACAGTATATATTCCAAAATCCTAATGGAAACCGAAGTCAGTGATATGGGTCTGTAATTGAATGGGTTACTCCTATTTCCCTTCTTGAATATTGGCGTGACCTTCCAGTCTTTACGGACAGACCTTTCGTCAAGTGAGCAGTTGTATATGATTGCTAAGAAAGGCGCTATTGTGTTTGCATACTCTGAGAGGAACCTGATTGGTATACCATCTGGACCGGAAGACTTGCATTTCCTTCACCACAGGAAATGTAAAGCAACACAAAGAAGGTTAGGTTCAGAAAAGCCCATAAAAAAGGGGAAATAATGGCTGGAGTAAGAATACCTTAAAAAACTCAGATTTTAACTTTAGCTCCACCTTCTTGGTCAAAGTGATGACGATGATGATTTATGTTGGAGGGCACTAAACAGCTAGGTAATCAGCGCACTTGCATTAATGTTATACCAAAGAAGATTTTCATGATCTATGGAAGGACATCAATAATCTGGAAAACTATGATTGATCCCACCACAGGAAACGTAAAGCAACACCAAGAAGATGAGGTTCAGAAAGGCCCGTAATAAAACTCCAGCGAGACACAGTGGGATAACAAAATAAAATAATGGAGAAAATACCTGTAAAGACGCTGTTAAAAAAGGGGCAAATAAGCTTGGCTGGATGACGACTTAGGAATAATACGTGACCCAGCCGCTCTGTGATACATCAAGATTGCACACCAAGTATTTTGGGAAGAATTCTGGACACCGCGCAAAATTTAAGACATGAACAACAGTTGCCTCGTTATCAGTTAAAATAGAAGGAAGATCCTGTGGGAGATCCAGTTCAACCCTCAGGTCGTCATATAGAACACACTCGGTTAAAATATGTCGTACTGACAGCTGTGTCCCGCATCTCTGACATACTGGGGGCTCCTCCCGACGTTAAGAGGAAGCCATGTGTCAATGGACAATGTCCCACTCTAAGCCGAGCAAGGGCTACTTCTTCACACCGTTGCGGGAGGAAGGATGTAATCCATGGTCGCACTGAAGTTTGAATGGAACGTTGTTTATTGTTCCTCACTTCCAGCCACTGGGACTGCCACCAACATAACGGCTTTCCTGGTCACAATTGAAATGATAGCCAGCAGAGGGACTGAACAGCGGGCAACGTGAGGAAAGGAGCAAGCTCCTTAACAGCAACATCAGTGAGTGCGTTTCCCTAGATGCCTATGTGCCCTAGAACCCAGCAAAACATGATTTCCTTGTTTTGCCTGTGCAACAGAAGGAGTGCGTCCTGCACCTGTTGCTGGGTACATCTGTTCAACAGCGAGAAGGGCACTTTGAGAATGAGAGCAGACGATAAGTTTTTTGTCACGACCCCTTCTCATCTGCTCCATTGCCCTCAGGATAGCAAAAAGTTCCGCATAATAAACTGAAAACTGTTCTGGGAGCCCTATCCTGAGGACAATGTCGGGGAACACGACAGAACAACCGAAAGCAACTCCCTGCTTAGAACTATCCGGGTAAACGTAATAAAATCTGGGTGACTGCGTAAAATTTCATTAAATTTAATTTTAAAAACATAGTCTGGGGTGCAATTCTTTTTGTAAGCAGTCTGTTCTGAAAGCAATCTG
Organism: Schistocerca gregaria; assembly: GCF_023897955.1. Taxonomy (NCBI): domain Eukaryota; kingdom Metazoa; phylum Arthropoda; class Insecta; order Orthoptera; family Acrididae; genus Schistocerca; species Schistocerca gregaria. The sequence goes on from NC_064923.1 coordinate 614,113,856, forward strand.
GGCCTTGGTAGTAGCCACGGGGAGGCCCTACTCCACCCTTGTTTTAGGACCTTCACGCCCCCCACCTGTAATAACTCAAGGCTCTCCCTTGCACGGATCCTAAATGGCTGTGTTGCGTATAGTTGATGGTCGAACAGCCGTTCCAGTGGCGGCTAAATAACGTAACTGGATGCTGGCGATGTAGGAACAGCTAATGCCCCATATGCTTGCCGTATCACGAGAAGAAGGCGTCGAATAGACAGGGGAGGCTCAGCAGCCTCTGCACACAAACCAACAACGGAGCTCATGCGATAGGCCCCTGTCGACAGCCTAATGCCCTCGTGGTGAACTGCATCCAGCATTTTAAGATATGAAGGTCTTGCTGACCCATAAATCTGACATCCGTATTCAAGCTGTGAAAGCACAAACGCCATATAAAGCTGGAGCAGACGCGCTCTGTCGGCTCCACAAGACCTATGACTGACACATTTAAGGATGTTTAACCCCTGTAGATATCTCAATTTCAGTTTTTTAAGGTGTGTCAACCACGTTAACTTGTCATCAAATGTAAGACCCAGATACTTCACCTTTTCCTTAAAAGTGAGAACGGCGTCCCCCATTTGTAAAATGGGCAAATTAAACAGACAGGATGAACTATTAAAATCATCACAGACTGTTTTCTCTAATGAGAATCTGAAACCTGTGGTGCAAGAACATTCCACCAACCCCCTGATCGTCGATTGCAATGGCCGAGTAGCTGTGGTGAGGCTGGAGGATGCACAGAAGAGTGAGAAGTCGTCCACAAACAAGGGACATAGTACTGGACGACGCACTGTGGTTGTGATACTATTGATAGCAATTGCGAAAGCCGTGACACTTAAAACATTCCCTTGAGGGACACCGTTCTTCTGGCCAGACAGAGCATTCCCAACCCTGTATCTAAAATATCTATCCGAGAGAAAGGACTGTATGAAGGTTGGTAGACGTCTGCGGAATCCCCACCCATACAGCTGCGATAAAATATTATACCTCCAGGTAGTGTCATAGACCTTTTCCAAATCAAAGAAATCACTGATGAGGTGTTGCTTACGAAGGAGAGCTTCTTGAATTGCAGCTTCGGGCAGGGTCAGGTTATCGAGAGTGGAGTGATACCTCCTGACTCCACATTGGGAGTGACTGAGTAGGCACCTGGTTTCAAGAACCCACACTAGGCACCGATTGACCAAATAATACAGTGTCATTTCTATGCAGTTTGTCAGGCTAATACTATCATACCTACCAGTGTCTGTCCGATACCTTCTTGGATTCAAAATTGGGATTAAAATAGATCCCCTCCATGAGTTAGGAAAATCGCCAATTATCCAAATTTTATTGAGAGCGGAAGGAGGACTTCCTTTGACCGACAGTCCAACTGTTGCAACATGGTGTAGGTTATCAGGTCGTTTCCAGGGGTTGTATCACAAGCAACTGACAATGCAGAATCCAGCTCCCACAGGGAGAAAGGCTGGTTGTATTCCTCCGTGTTGGTGGAACGGAAATCAAGATCAGCCTTCTCCTTGACCTCCTGATATCGATGGAAGGTGGGATTCTAGCTCGTATCATCTGTAATGGATTAATAAGATTCTGCCATTGTCTGAGCTGTATCCCTCATCGATGTTAAGTAGGACCCTGTATTCGTACAGCTGCTATTGGCGGTCGAGAGTTGCACCTTGAGATCGTCCTGATGGCTTCCCATACTTTACATTGGGATGTGGACTTATTGATGGAGCTCAAGAACTCTTGCCAAGACTTCTTCTTACTCTCCAGAATTATTCTCCTCGCCTTTGCCTGCGTCATTCGAAAGTTTGCAAGATTCGCATCTGTAGGGCATTGATTGCATCTGCATACAGCTGCCCTCCTGTGCCTGACTGCAAAACGACACTCATCGTCCCACCAAGGTTCAGGGCGCCTCCTAGGCACTTCCACAGACTTTGGGATGGATGCATCGGCGGCATGGTGTATCTCAGCTGTAATGTGATCGACGCCGTCACATTGCCTGAAAACAGCTAACTGTCTGTGAAGCATACAGTTAGCCTTCTTGAATAACCATCTCTGTGGCTTTCTTTCAGGATCTGCTCCATCAGGCAGATGGATCCAGATTGGGAAATGGTCACTACCATGAAGGTCATCGTCCGCTGCCCACTGAGCAATGTCCCCAAGAGCAGGCCAGCAGAGGGAGAGGTCTATAGTTGTAGACGAATCTTGACCCATGTTAAGCAGTGTAAGATCTGTTGTTTGCAGCATATCCTCAAGTACCTCAACCTTGGGTCATGGGGTGTTAGAACCCCACAGTGCACTGTGAAAGAGTCGGGGAAGTTCATTAAGAAGTTCGGTGAGGACCCCACTATCAAGAGGCTCATGGGGTGGTAAGTACACAGATCACACTGTGGTGTCGGCATGGGCCACTATCCGAACGGCAACCGCTTGTAGTGTTGTTTTTAAGGGAATAGGTGAGGAGTGAAAAGTGTCCTTTCGGAACACTGCGTCCCCACCTTTTGCCCTGTCACCAGAAAGGTTGTTGTTTCTATAAAAGTGATAAACTCCAATTACAGGTATGTCAGTCTCTTTAAACTCTCCTGTACAAGGAGTCTCAGTTCCGCCAGATGAGTCCTGTATCCATTTATATTCCATTGCAGTAAGGGAGTCATTTCGTCAATGTGGTCTTGATTTACACCTGTCTTTGTGCCGCGGTGGTGAGGTGCTTGTAGAGTGAGGCAGGGTTTTGGGGCTGACTGAGTCTGGTGATGAGGCATTAAAATCCATGATGTCCCCATCATCAGTCAGACATGCCAGAATGACGTTTGATGGCATCTGGGTCAGCTTTCGACCCGAATGTTGGGATCCTTTCCCTGCTCCCTTTCCCAGCAAGGAGGAGGAAGAAAAGGGGGCAGTGAGAGCCACTTTTCTTCAAAGAAACTTGGCGTTGAATGATACTCTGCTTTTGGGATGCCTTCGTGCTGTGCACTGTGGAAGCAGTACTGGTCTCTTCCATCATAGCTATTTGAATTGCTATGTCTTTCACTTTACTTTGGCACATATAGGTGCAAGTACAGGTGCTGCAGGTGGATAATGGAACACTGGACGTCGTCTGCGTCGAGGCGTCGACCTTAGTAACAGGGTTCTGCGCTGACAAAGCATAAGAGGTGGCAAAGACAGGGGGTTTCAATGCCTGATAGTCCTTTTTGGCTTCTGTGTACGGGATCCGCTTGGTCTCTTTGATTTCTTGCTTGGCTCGGCTCCGGACTGGGCGGCTTCCAGGGCAGTTAATACAAATTGCTGGAGATGCACAGTCTGTCCCAGTTTCATGGGCTGCCTTTCCACACTTTGCACAAGTCGCTTCACCTCTGCAACTCAGAGTTGTATGGTCAAAAAGCTGCCATTTGAAGCATCGCATAGGGTTAGGTACATAGGGTCGGATCCTTAGTTGGAGGAAATCTGCCATGGTGTGTTCAGGTAGCGTTGGAGAACTGAAGGTCACAATAAAAGTAGCAGTCAACATAGCCTCTTCATTGTTCTTGGGTGTCCTTTGTTCGACATATATGATCCCGTGTGGTGCCCATTCTTGTTTGAGTTCAGCAATGTCTATATCCATGATATCATAGCAGGTTACCACACCTTTGCTGTAGTTAAAGGGAGCTATACAACTCAACAATGTCGTCGTACTCACCTAATTTCTGTGACTTCTTAAAAAATTCCACCTACTTTGCCCAGTTGGTCTCAACAATCACGGAACCATTGTGCAACTGCTTAATAGTCTTTAGGGTGTCAGCGAGCCCTTCTAAGCTTTTATGGATATAGAAGGGGACACACGTCTCCTCCTTCCTCTTGATCACTACAAAGACATTGTGATTCATGATTCCTTGAGCCCCATTACTGACAACAAGTTTATTATCAGGAGGACTAGCCTCCCTCATTCTTTTTGATGAATGGGTCTGAGAACTCCCAGGTGGTACATCCTTCCCACTGGGAGGAGAAGAAGAAGATTTCCAGGGTTCCATCTCAGTCCCACGAACAGGTAGGGAAATAAAAGTCCACTCAGACAGAGCCCTGCATGCTTGAGTAAGCCTTATACAAGTGAGGTGTGGCAGGTTCCCCAGAGGTTGCTCGCTAACAGCTGTTCTACCTCAACAGACATATCTCATCAGTGAGCAGCACACCTTGAGATTGATGGTTTTTTTATAGAGGTTTATTCCATCCTCACTATCTGGGCAGGCAAGCCAAGATCCACATTCCCTGTGACACACAACGTTCCATCGCCTCACCGCATGGTGGTCACTGAAGCATGCCCAGAGCTAATGGAGACAGGGGACTGGCGGCACTTACCAGTCCCAAGCTCAGGAATCCCGGGGTTGTCAAGCCCATACCCAGCAAATGATCCCCTGGGGGCTCTTGGTCAAAGGGGGCAATACGTCAGAATTCAGTGTTAGTGAGTATGTGGTTTGGCAAGCAAGGAAACTGAAAATAGAAATTGGTATTTTATCAGTTCCTAAACCAAAAAGGGGGAATGCTATTGGTGATGAAGTGGTAAAGATTGTCACTGATTTCTTACAAAATGATGAATATACTCGAATGTTACCAGGAGCAAAAGACAAAGTTAGCATTCAGAAGAATGTGTATATGCAAAAAAGACTTATCCTTTGATACTTAGGAGAACTGTACACTTGTTTTTAAAGGGAGTATCCAAACATTAACAATGGCCTTCAAAATTTTGTTCACTAAGACCAAAGTGATGTATTTTAGTTGATGCGGCAGGCACTCATTCAGTGTGTGTGTGTGTGTGTGTGTGTGTGTGTGTGTGTGTGTGTGTGTGTGTGAGAGAGAGAGAGAGAGAGAGAGAGAGAGAGAGAGAGAGAGAGAGTATGTGTGTGTGTGAGTGTGTGAGTGTGTGTGTGTGTGTGTGTGTGTGTGTGTGTGTGTGTGTGTGATATCCACCAAAATGTAAAACTGGTTTTGGATGCAGAACACATTGAAGAAACGTACAAAGAACTTATGAAATTTATTGTGTGTGACTCGGAAAATTATGTTTGCATTCTTAATCACTGTGGTAACTGTCCCAGTGACAACAAACTGTTAGAATTATTAAAACAGGAATGATTTTACAAAAGATGATGAAATTGAGTTCAGGCAATGGCTGAACACAGATCGCTGGGTGGAACTGGTTAAGCGGTCTGCAACTGTTGGTGAATACACAGACTTGTTGCTAACAAAATTACAGGCACTTAAACCACACTCATTTATATCTAAGTGTCAGTCAAAATTATTGAAAATATTATAAGAGAATCTAACCCTGGAAAAGCAATTCTCTTAATGGACTTTGCTGAAAACTAAAGTTTTGTAATTCAGAATGAAATTCAAAGTTACCACTGGATATGAAGCGACTGTACAATGTACCCTGTGAGTGCTTATGTGGTAAATGAAGAAAGTGAATTGGTAATAGTTAACCACCACTTTGCAAGTGACACTGTGGAACATTATGTAGGATTTGTAAATGCTGTCCAGGAAGAAATCTATTAGTTGTTTGGCAGAGCATTTTCCACAAGGGAAGAAAGTAGATTATTCCACTGATGGATGTACTGCTCAATATAAGGACAGAAAAAGGTTAAAAAATTTATATGAGCACAAAAACGAATTTTCTATTAATGCTGAGGATTCCAATTTTGCTACTAGCCATGGTAAATCTTTGTGTGATGGTTTGGGAGGAACTATAAAACGTATATTGAAAAGACCTAGTCTTCAATTAGTGGATGATGCAAAAATAACAACTACAACTGGTGTTTACAATTTCTGTAAAACTAATATTGACAAATGTGTTTTTCACTTTTTAGAGAAAGTCAGTGTAGATTTCCTACGCAAGAACCCCGAGAAGAAATTTTCAGCAACATGCAGAATACTTGGCACCAGGAATTTTCACCATTACAAACCACTTTCTTGTGATTCTTCAGAGATTAAAAGAGTTACTTCTTCTGAAAAGCCTTCCTCGATTTTTTTTCATTCAGTGGAAATGGTCCACAATTGATATGCAGTCGTCGTCATCAAAATTCTTTTGTAGCAGCTGTATATGATGACTGGTGGTACTTTGTCTTCGTCAGAGATGTCTGTGATGGAGCAGAAGACGTTGAACTACTTTATCTCCTCCTGCCTGGACCAGCAGTATCACTCTTTGGGCCTGAGAAGGAATACTCTTGTACTGTGACCATGGAAAACAATTTGTGTGGAGTTGGTGTACCTAAATCAACATAAATACTTTTAAGAAGTTTCATTGACAGTTTCAGATATCTCCACTTCTGGACATGTACATTTTAAATTAACATTAGTGTGGCTAGAATAATTGTTGTTTAATGATGCTTATTTGACACTCTAAATAAAATTAACCCACTTAATGAAAATGTTTCAATCAAATTTATAACTTTTGCCTCTATACTTTCATGACGCAGTCTCACTATAGATTACCAGTTTACATAATCTGATTTGAATGAACTTCAGAACAATGATGTGATATGTGTTAAACGAACATCCAGTATCTATCAAAACTCAGGGTGCTTCTTCTTTCTTCTTTTTTTCCAAATAATATTAATTTCGATAAAAATAAATCTTGTATCAGCTGTGAGAAAGTGTTTTACATACCTAATACATCATTATTTGACCCACAACTGCTTCAGTTCATTTTCAGTATTCCCATAAGGCAAGAACAGTTATAAATTGTTTCCCAATAAAGATACAACCCTTCTGTGACATCTGGGGAAATATGACAGTGATGTGTTGAAAATAAAATACTTTCTGTTATTATTATTATTATTATTATTATTATTACGATTTCTGTCTGAAGAAATGCAATCTAAATGACAAACTTCAGTTGCAGAATTTACTTTTGTAAAAAATTTTCATTATTTCCCTTCATACTACATGAAGTATGTGGAGAAACTTTGCACTGACTATTGCCACGCAGAAAGTAACAAGCAGAAAAAGTTTCAGGAAAATCTCTGAAGCAGTGGGTGTCAGATGTAGATGACCTTATGTAGAATTATTTTTGTTTCATCACAACGTAAAATATTGTGATTTCAGATTTATTTGTGTGTTCATTTGTAGAAAACCCATTAATAATTTAATTTTATTAGAGTGTGTACTGTCTTGGGAATTATTTAAGGCTAATTATGAGTTCCCACCAGGCTGGAGAAATATGATATAAGCATTTTTCAATGTGTCTGTACTTTTTCTGGAAATTGGAAAATAACACTATTACATTTTAGTATGGTTTTCTGCAGTTTAATTACATGTCTGTGTAATATGTGCTTCTCATAACATTAAAAAAATTAAAATTCAACGGCTTTATAAACACCTGAGTTATGGGCATTTGTATATGTTAAGATATGTAAGATTATATCGACAGCTTTAGTTTACACTGTTGTGTTATAATTACTAAGTGGTTATTGTGTGTTCTGGGGTGTGTAGCTGTTGTTATGCAACTAATGATTAATCAATAAAACGGAACTCCAGGAACCTTTTACGTTTATATTAAAAAATACTCAACAACATGTTATGGGCCCAGGCACAGGTGTGAAAGTAAGCTTTTATAAATGTTAAAGTCGAAGTTGTACGCCGAAATCCAGAGCTGGTTAGGAAGTTATGAGTGTGCAAATCATCCATATTTTATGTATTGATCATTCTTGCACGCAGGCTATCGATACTTTTTCTCTGACTCAAAGCTACAAATGAGTGGTACGGTATGAACAGGACTTCCAGTGATTAAAAAGCTGACAGGGAGTAAAAATTACTCGACGTTAAAATTTGCCATGGAGCCGTATTTGGTTCATGACGAACTGTGGGATGTTATTGAAAACCCTGCTTGGGATCTGACGAAATGGGACGATTCTTGGAGGAAGATAGACAATAAGGCACATTCCCGAATTATACTTTTCATTGATAAGATGAATTATTCCCATATTAGGGACAAAAAGACGGCAGCAGAAGCCTGGACAGTCTTGGAAAAGGCATTTGAAAACTCAGGACTCACACACACAGTGGGCTTGCTCAGATAATTAATAGCTACCAAATTAGATAAATTCAAGTTGGTAGATGACTACTACAGTCGTATAATAATGATCATGAAGAGGAAATAGGAACTTTAATCCTGGCTAGATTACCTGATCATTATCAGCCTATGATTATGGTGCTTGAAAACAGTGGCACATGTATCATGGGAGATTCTATTGAAGCGAAAGTGCTTCAAGATGTCAAACCTGAAGACGCAAATGAAAATGAAGAATCTGCTCTACATACAAATAAGAAGATACCTACAAAACGTATTACTAAATGCTACAAGTGCAATAAACCGAATCATGTTGCTAAATATCGTTATGGAAAGGACAAAAAAAGGAGGAAGCTCGTCAAAAAATACCGATGACAGGTATGTATTTAGGAAACAAACACAACAAAAAAACCTATTTCTTGTTGCTGATGTTAAACAGTCTCATGGAAGGGACATTTGGTATTTAGATTCCTGCACTTCGACTCACATTGGTAATGATTGAAAGAAGCATCATAATGCCAGCCATGTAATAGCTCAGGGACCAACGTGGTAGGTGATGCTTCAGTAGCAGAGACTACTGGAAGTGTTGATCTGACCTTCTATACTGGTAATAAAACAGTAGAAGCAGAAGGATGTGGCCTCATTCATGTCCCAAACTCAGCTGTGAATTTACTCTGCATTAGTAAAATTGTAAGCAAAGGACATAATGTGACTTTTAACAAAAATGGTGCATTCATCTACGATGTAAAAGGTGAACTAATTACCAAAGCATTGCCTAAGAATAGGATCTGTTGTTAAAATACAAGTGAAACGAAACAGTGCTACAATATAAAAGATAGTGTCTTCTTATGGCATCGTAGGCTAGGGCATACGGATCGCAAAAGTATGCCAGTGTTGTAAAATGTTTCGACAGGAATAAATGAAGATATTGTGATTAAGGTTTCCTGTGTGTTGTGCATCATGGGAGAACAGTCATGTCTTCCATTGAAACATAGCAAAAGGTATTCTAAATGCATCTTAGATTTAGAACATTCTGACTTGTGTGGGAAAATGGAGACTGCTTCTATTGGTGCAAACCAGTATTTTCTCATATTTATTGATGATTTTTCAAGATTCAAGTTTTTCTGTTTCTTGAGAAAAAAAGAGGTAACAGATATTTAAAAAAACCACGGAGGAAAAGCAGACCGGCAGAAACATCAAGTAGTTGCGGTCTGAAAATGGAAAAGAGTATGTCAACTATGAACTAAAAGGATTTTTGCCTTCTGAGGGTATCATCCACCAGCTTACAGTACGATACAGTACACAGCAAAATGGTGTCGCCAAGAGAGTTAATAGAACATTGGTTGAAAAGTCTTGTACTATGATGTTTGATGCTAACCTACCAAAGAAGTATTGGGCTGAAGTTGTGTCTACAGCTGCGTACCTATCAAATGGTTCACCGTCCACTACACTCGGAGATAAGGCGAAATATGAACTCTGACATTGGGAAAACCCTGTTTATCATATCTGAGAATTTTTGCCTGCAGTACAAAGGTTCACATTCCAAATCCACATCGCAAGAAGTGGGATAAGAAGTCACAGAAGTTGACATTTGTAATGCCAGGCAACCAAAGGCTATCGATTCATCAATAGGAAGACTGGCCAGATAATTGTCAGTAGGCATGAAAAATTCCTGGAAGATGTGAGTTTTTTAAGTTCAAAGACAGAGGAACCTAAGACCCTAAATGCCTTAGGATTGGAACACGAAGCAGTTCTTCAGGAAATCAATACTTCACAAACTGAAGAAGAAGTTAAATCAGCAGACAGCGACAGTGAACCCTTTTATGGCTTTGACAGTGATTCTACAGGAACTGAAAATCATGACGAGGGTCAAAATGTTACACTTCGAAAGTCAAACAGGGAATCAAAACCCAAAACACGACCTGATCATGTTACATACTATTTGAAAGAAGGAATTTCAAGTGAAGACACTGATGTCAAGGGAGCTTTGGAAGAAGCGAATGATGAAGAATGAAAAAAAAAACAATGAAGACAGAATTCACATCTCTAGTTTGTAATAACATATTTGAAGAAGTAGAGCTATCCAGGGGACACAAACCACTCAAGACTAAGTGGCTATTAAAAATAATGCCTGGGACTATCAGTACACCAGAAACATTTAAGGCATGCCTAGAGGTAAAAGTTAGCGCTCAAATGGTTCAAATGGCTCTGAGCACTATGGGACTTAACTTCTGAGGTCATCAGTCCCCAAGAACTTAGAACTACTTAAACCTAACTAACCTAAGGACATCACACACACCCATGCCCGAGGCAGGATTCGAACCTACGACTGTAGTGGTCGCGCGGTTCCAGATAGTAGCACCTAGAACCGCTCGGTTTGCGCTCAATTTCAAGGTGTTGATTATCAGGAAACCTTTTTACCACTGTTCAAGCATGCATCCATTACATATCTCTTGTCTATGCCAGCTCGAGAGAACCTGGAGATCGATCATGTTGACATCTCTACTGCTTATCTCTGTGGTGACTTAAATGTTGTTTATGTTATTCCACCGGAAATTTTGCAACTCCTGGAAAAGTATGGAGGCTGAAGAAAGCTGTTTATGGACTCAAACAGGCTGGTAGGAATTATTAAAAAAACTGTAACTGAACAGATCAAACACTGATCCATGTACCTATTATCACATAGATCAAACCAAACTTGTCATCCTAGATTTATATGTCGAAGATATATTATTACTCTCAAATGAGCGAATTGTTTCGGATCTTCTTGGAAAAATTTTGTGAGATAAAAGATTTAGGACAGATATGCCAGTATATATGCATAGAAATTACATCGGAGAAATCTGGAATGAGTGAAGCCAAGCCAGTAACAGCATCACTTTAACTTGGTTTGGAGTCTGAAGCAGTCGAATCACATGATATCAAGGTACCATATTAACGAGCAATAGGAAGTCTTCTATATCTGTCTCAAATCTCCAGACCTGAAATGTGTTTTGCTGTAAATCTCCTTAGCAGATATAATCGTTGTTTTAAAAAGATTCATTGGTTGTCAATAAAAAGATTCTTTAGATATTTAAAGTGAACTATGGACTACAAACTAGAATATTCTGGAGATGGTAACAGAAATATAATTCCCTTCAGTGATGTAGATGAGGGCAATAAAATCAATGACAGGCACTCTGTAACTGGTTCATGCATCAAAATGCAAAAATCATTATTTTCATGATCCATTAGAAAACAAAAATCTATTGCACTTTCTACTTGTTAAGCTGATTATATGGCCTTGGCATCAGCTGTTCAAGATTTACTATTGTTAGAACACCTATTGCTTGAGGTAGATCCAAGCAGTGTCATGAATTCATTTTCAATATACTGTGATAATAAAGGAGCCATTCCATTAGCCAAGAATCTAGTGATGAACTCCAGATCAAAGCATACAGATATAAAGTATCCTTTTATAAGAAGGCATGCTGTATCAGGTGTTATTAGCCATAATAATAAGCCTTCTGGAGAAATGGTTTTAGCCAATGCTGTCACAAAACCACTTAGCAATACCAGACATGAAACATGTGTAAGAAACTGTGAAGGAGCGACCATACATTTAGACTTCATACTGTGTGTCGATGTCAGTTTAAGGGAATACGTAAGTTGATAACGATAGTTTTATTGCTTACTTCACTGTGTTATAATTACTCTGTGGTTATTATGTGTTCTGTGGGGTGTAGCTATTAGGCACATACTGATTAATTAATAAAACGTTGTTTCAGTAAGCTTTCATATTTATATTGTAAAATGCTCAAAAATGTAAATAAGTACCTTTTTGCATTGGCATTCTTGCAGAGCAAAGTGATCAGAGTATAACTACATTTAGAATTTGATATAAAAAAATTGTAGTCTGAGACCAAAAAGATTTTCTTATGTTATAAGCGTAAGCAAATGTGCAAAGTTTCATGAGAATCTGAGATGATGGGTGATACGACCTGTTTGATTTGATGTGGAATGACCCTAGATGTGGATACATAACTGCCATTACTTGCCACAAAGAAGTGCACACAAGTCAGTGCAATGTTTTATATGGGCATAAGAGAATGCACCCTAACAACTGCAAATTGTGAGAAGTAGCTATAGCTATCCAAAGGCATGGTAGTATCTGAAGTAACATATGCAGGAACATTGTATCTTAGCCCAAGACCTCTATTGTCTACAAGCTCATTTGTTCCTATGTAAGCAACAACTTCTGTATCCTGAGGCGCACAACTTAGGGCCTTCCATCACACTTTCAATGGTTATGACACATCTAATGACTTGTAGTCGATACTCTTCCCTCATGTTAATTTCTAAGATAATTAGTTTCAGCTAATCTTAAACACATTTACTTATTGTAAGCAGTAATGTCGAATGTAGCTTACTGCTTTCTCAAGTAACAAGCTTCTGTAGTCATGACTGCAGCTAATTAATCTCAGAGAAGTGACCCTGATACAAAATTATGTGCATGTAGAATGATAAAGAATGAAGAGATCTCATTTTTACCTAGCAACTATTGTCAAGTAATGCACGCAGGACCATTGTTACCATTTATTGTTTGCTAGTGTGACACAAAAGTGAATGAGGATTTGAGCCATAACAGTCTTGAGTACATAGCTAGTGTTGTAAAAAATTTAATAGAGAGGAGTAAAACAATTAACTTCAACAAACACATATAATTTGTGCTTGATAACTTCTACCCTATTGATATACTGCAGAATTTTTAATATATAGTGTGTGTATGTGATGTGTGTGTGTGTGTGTGTGTGTATGTGTGTGTGTGTGTGTGTGTGTGTGTGTGTGTGTGTGTGTGTGTGTGAATGAGAGAGAGAAAGAGAAAGAGAGAGAGAGACAGACAGACAGACAGACTGGACAAAAACTGGTTCAAATGGCTCTGAGCATTATAGGACTTAACAGCTGAGGTCATCAGACCTCTAGAACTTAGAACTACTTAAACCTAACTAACCTAAGGACATCACACACATCCATGCCCCAGGCAGGATTCGAACTTGCGACCGTAGCGGTCGCGCGGTTTCAGACTGAAGCGCCTAGAACCGCTCGGCCACAACGGCCGCCCTCCGAGTGGACGTAGTTAAGTATAACTACCTGTGTGTTAAAAAGAGAGACACCTTGAAACAATCAAGTAAATGGTCAGTATATTGCAGTGTTTTTCACTGATGAAGTGTACCGCAAATGTAAACCAGATTTATTCCAGATCATGATATGTCGCCATTATGATCCATGCAACATATAAACAACTTACTAACTAAAACATCTTTCCATGCATTACATTGTTGAATTACATTATACAGTGCAACGATACAGAGGATGAAACAAAATAATTTATTGATTGGCGACCCCATGGAGTGCTGTGTGTGCAACAAACATGTATGTTAATTAAAGGGAAGGTCAGCGTTCGTCCTAATATTGATGTTTTATTAATAGCAGAATCAATTTTGTATCACAGAGTGATCATCTTCGGTGCTGTACACATTCAACTCAGACACTGGTATCAAGTTGATTGATAACTTATGTGCATGTAGAGTTATCAAGTTGATTGATAACTTGATACCAGTGCCTTGAGTCTAAGGTGTATAGCACTGAAGATGATCACAATGTGATCGAAAATCGATTCTGCTATTAATAAAACATCAATATTACGGCCAACGCTCACCTTCCTTTTAATTTAAAATGATTTATATTCAGATATGCCTATTATTGGGAATAAACACACACATACATTCAAAATTTGGATATATGCTACTGATGTTAAGCAGATTTATTTTTGATAACTCTTCTAACATTACAGTATTTTAGAAAATTAAAAAACACACACAAACACACTTACCGTTTCTCGTATGTATATTTTTACAGCATTTGTGTATGTTAACGAAAATTTGCGCATATATACATGCAGATCTGATGCCCATTCGTGTTTCACTGTGAACTGTGTTAAACAGCACTCAGAACTGTTTTATACACATTACAAAATTGTCAATGTTTTACCACAGTGTACATAGCAGCAGAAAAAAAGAACTTCTAACAGAACAATGGAATCCTGGAAGAAGCAGCAGGTATGTACTATAAAAGGATGATAAATTAATTTGTATAAATTATCTTGTAATGAAAAAATATACTTATGAGGAAATTGTTGTTTAAAATACGTTACGGAGGATTTTGTTGGATTTATCAGCATTTTTATTCCTAATACGTACACACACAAATATAAAACGTTAATGTTTTACGCATCTTTGGTATTGTACCTATACAGTGGATTTTCTTTTATTTCAATGGCAAGGCTATTCAAATAGTAGAAATCCGAATATTTTTATGGTACTGTCTATGTTTCACTTATTGATAATTAAATAAGGCGACGTAGGGACTATATATATATATGTTAAAAGTAGGTTTGCTTCGGTTTTCCGATGGCATCGATGGATGCCTCTCAAGTGGCACTATCTTTCTAGATGTATATAAGCTGTCTGTCTCCAGGAATCGTGATGCAAAGGTGTGGTAGCCAATGCCCGCTGTAGCAGACGAATGAAACCAGATTAGATTAAATTCAGCTTTTGTTCCATGAGATGATTCTCACAGGTGTGGAATGCGTCAGAAAGTATAACTGAAAAACAGAAAATCTGAATACAATACTCACTTCCTTGATCATTTGTCAAGAGATTCTCTAGACATGTGAATGCATTATAGTAAACTAAAAATAGAAGCGTTATATTTTTATATTATTAGAAAGCCAACGCCTATGACAGAGTTCAATTATACCAAATTTAAGGATACAAATGTAATAACAATAACAGTTTAGAACGTATGCAGTAATATTTCATCTCTAAGGGGTAAAGTTTGAGATAGACGGTGCAACATTCTAAAAAGAGAACGGTTGCAAAACACTTGTGCGTCCCATATCAGAATATTGCTTAAATGTGTGAGACGTGTACCTGGTAGTAACAACGGGAGAAACTGAATGTGGCGAATGGTCACACATATGTGTCACATGGAAAATTTTCAGCAAAATGCCGAATAACATCAGTTAGCAGACGCTTGAAGAGAGACACCAAACCACAGCTTACAAGGTTTCAAGAACCAATATTAAGAGGAATTGCAAAAGATATTCGTACGTTAACCGTATCGCACCCGTCGAGATCGCGAAGATAGGGTTATGCTAATTTCCTCATGCACAATGGCATGTAAACAGGCATTCTTCCTGCGCTCCATACATAAATGAATTAAGATATAATGAGCTGTTGATTCAGTTCGTCTGCTAGACGACTACTGCAGTTTTGGATCACGGCTCCGTGACAACAGAAGAACAGTATCAACGAGAAAGCTAAATTAATTATAACTTTGAAAGAAGTAGAGCCACAATGAAATGTATTTGAGTAAGAACACGTAGCGCGAAGATATGAATTATCTCTCGTATAAGATCCTTGCGTTTGTGTTTTGACAGAGCAGTGTTTGTTTACGTCGAGAGAAACGTGTATGTAGCCAGCTGCTAAAAATAAAAGCGGCACGTAGACTGAAAAGAATAAGAACATTAAAATGATTGGAGAAGACGTTCATAACGCTGTACTTTCGAACCGTGATAACGGTAGTGTTCCCATTTGCTCTGACTCCAGACCTTCTGAAATTATTGCGAAATTGCAAGATGTTTATGAAAAAATCTTAGAAAGCGTCGACGAAGATGCTGAAGTAGATGCATTGAAGGTAAGCTTCAGTACCCAGCCGAAGGAGTTTTGCTTTTATCTGTGGTAATGCTTAGGTTCAGACGTTATTTCAGTTGAAGG
The DNA here is from genome assembly GCF_023897955.1 of Schistocerca gregaria. Classification (NCBI taxonomy): domain Eukaryota; kingdom Metazoa; phylum Arthropoda; class Insecta; order Orthoptera; family Acrididae; genus Schistocerca; species Schistocerca gregaria. Next base: position 614,129,717 of record NC_064923.1, read on the forward strand.
TCTCAACTCTTCAGTCCTGGGTTAAAGATTTGACGGAACAGAATATGCTCCTTGTAGAGACCGCAGAACAACTAGAGAAAGAAGCAGCTGAACGGGTATCCTTACTAGAAGAACGTATACGACAGACATCACAAGCGGCGTTGAAATACATGACTAAGTTGCAAGATTACGACAGCCAAGTTCAAGATTTGGCTGGACAAAAGGTATTTGTTAAATACCGTAATTATTAACTGAATAATGTACACAACTTGTACGTAGTCTTCTTTGTGTGACGTTGTAAGGAATTTTCTTGTTTTTAACAATGTCACATTATGCAGAATATTGGGGTTGACCGAAGAATCCGATCCCTCCCGTCGGCTTTGACCCGTGACATAGAAGCGACCCATATATATGGTAGCTTATTAGGAATAGCCTATAATCATTTCCAGTTCTATGGAAATATCATTGGGAGTCACTGCAGCTAACGTTAATTGAGAATTTATTCTGTAGAAGTAAGCGATGAATAAATTGTGTAAAGCGCAGTCACTTGTAGAAGTCTTTTCACAGCTATATGATTGATTGCTCACGTTTTGTGTTTACTGTAGGCTTACTTTTGATGTTCAGTGATATTTGTGGCTAATGATAAATATCAGTTCGAAAAGAACTTTGAGTTAAACTGCCATAATCCAGCTCACTGAAATAATTTGATTCCCTCACATGTTACTCAAATCCTGTCATGTAGGCAAACATCTAAGAACATAAAGCAAGTCAAAAGATACATCAACAGAGAATAGTAGTAGTCAGAAACTTAAAAAATTGTTGATAATGTAAAATTTCCATATATCCCTCCATTCCAATTTCACAGAAACGCAGGTATGTTGTTATTGTCTTCAGTCCTGAGACTGGTTTGATGCAGCTCTCCATGCAACTCTATCTTGTGAACACAGGTATAATTCTCTTAAATATCACGAGTCTATCCTAAACTAGTTATTTTCTAAGATAAGTAGTATTGTAAGTAAAAGGAATAGCTCTGGTAGGTAGACCATACATAAGGTGAATAATAGCGAAGGAGGAATCAGAAAAATTTTTGGTCATGGTATTAAAGTGTAGCTTCACCAAGCTTATCATTTGTATGTTATCGTCCACTGCAATTTTTAACTCAACTGAAACACTGATTTGTATATGGGGTAATTCTTCCTGCATTGTAGCATTTTGAAAATTCTAGATTTAATTTTATTTATTTGATCCCGTGTTCATCAGGAAAATCCGCCAATTTTGACTCGGTTCTGGTTTGGTTCGCCTTAGCTTCTGAAGCTGGGAGATGCTGAAAGCTATCAGCCCTCTAGCACCATGATTTCTGGATTTTCCTCATTGGCCATTGTTATGACAGGACAGCTTCTTGAGCATTTTCCCCATGCAGTTTTGTAACCTTTCTTCAGGTAAATTGTATTCAGTCTAGAATGAATATCTTGTGACAATGCTAGGCGTTTTTGTGTGAGTTGGGAAAGAAGTAGCACACCAGAAAGACTGTCATCCACTTATGAAATGTAAATGTGTTTGGGAATCATATGGATGAAATGGAAATGCTTCCATCTTCTGATGATACCTAACAGAGACTCTGTTGTACCAATATTAAGAAATTGTAGTTTTTACGGAGAGGATGACTGAATTGAGGAGAAGGCTGAAATGGCTCTGAGCACTATGGGACTTAACATCGATGGTTATCAGCCAGGAGAAGGCTAAATATGATTCAGCCATATTTGTAAATGAGTAATACTACTTATCACTTGGAGGTATCAGCTAAAAGATGGAAGCTGTTGCTGCAGTAGGATGATCATATGTTCCTTATAACTGCCCCCTAATGAAGCTAAGGGCAGTAACCTGATCACACAATTTTTGCTTCATTTCTTATATGTGGGGACTTTTACAAGCACACCTTGCTACAGATCTATTAGCACATGCTCCCAGGAAGTGAACTTGGGAGCCTTAGATCAACATAATATTGTCTTATTAACAAGGTTTGAGCATGTACTTTAGCACAGCTGTAACAATTTTTTTCCCCACCAAAGATTTTTTGATATTATATCCCATCCTCACAGACACTTCTCAAAGTGGTCATCGATTTGCATTCCAGTGAACACTTCCCGAGGGGAAGGTGAATACACATAGCAGATTGAGCATTACTGAAAGGAGCTGCCAAATTGGCCAACAAATTACATAAGAAGACTAACTGGACATTGTGAGGAATCTGGCTGTCTTTCAATAGTGAGGTTGTGGTTAGGATTTAATAGCCAAGCCCCCATTCCAAAGTGTTCAGGCCACATATATAATTTGTCTGTCTCCAGTAGAGAAATGAGTGTTGCTCTGCAACCAGGTGCAGCTGTGTAGCTACCAGGTCAGAAACTGAACAACACCAGCAGCCTCTTTGGTAATGATACCCAAATTCTGCCAAAATATATACAAGACTAAGGAGAGTTCCTGATGTGGAGTCCTGAACTCCATCAATAAACCCACAAAGTCTACAGTGGTAAGGGAAAACAGTGGCAAGATTTCTGAATGAGGTTGGTGGTGCTCAATTCCAGGTATAGTGTGGAATGGAAGCCTTCTGACCAGCCCAAAAGACATATCCCAGACAATGACAGAACATTTTATATAAATAAAAAGTCACCGCCAGCCAAAATGAACACTCTGTCATCACAGAACAGTCACTGAGATGAGCACTTGACAGTATCGTTCCAGCAAGGAGTAATTTGACAATTATTCTCTCTCCATGTGAGATTGATATTTGGTTTAATTTGCAGCTTGTGATATGACAAATGGGTATGACAAGTTGTGTTACACTATGTTGCAGCTCTTCCCAGGTGCAGTGAAAGGTATCTTTTTTGCCCCCTTCACCATAATCTAGATGATAGGGGAGTCCTGTTTTTTCTATGGAACTGGTACACGGAGACCAGTGGAACAAACAGGTAGACCCGTCTGGTCAATCATGGCAGATGTTCATGTAGTGAATGGCTGACGGGAACCGAAGTCTAAAATACAGCAAAGGTTATTGTAAAGCATGATGAATCCATCTGGACAGTAGTCAGAACTCAAAACATAAATGCGGAAGGATGAGATGTCTGTATCAATACTCGGGCTGGGCAGGGAATCTGAATCACTGTCAGGTACAAAACCATGGCTCTTGGAATGAGGCTACCTTAATGAGTCTTTGGAAACCAAGGAACAACTGTGCATGAGCGAATAGCTGTTATAGCATTGCCCTCACCAGCTAGTAGCAGGCAGTAAACAATGAACTATCATGTTGGGTTTCCAGTTTGAATACAACAAATGTTATTCCACCATTGTTAACGTGTCACCCCCCCCCCCCCCCCCACCCTTGTCCCCCTTATATGGTATTATGCTAAGACCCTTTATGTACACACTCTTAGGCAGCCAGCTTTGTGGCATCAGTGATTTGAAACAGAAACTTTGACCAGCACATAATATGTCCTTGATCTAAAAGTAACATGAACTGTAGCAGCTGGAATAATATAAAGTATATTCGGTGCAAGTGACAGACTGCACCAAAATTTTGTATTTTTAGCTCATTTATTTCAATCCACAGTGTGTTAACTGCAAGTGCACAAGTAATTCATTCCTTCAGGCAATTTGCACATAACAACTTCATTGTGTTTTATTTGGTCAAAGTGAACTTACAGTGTTGGCAGCTCTTCTGCTGCATTCTGCAGTTGGCAGTTTGTTTTGGTTGCTCATAGTCAATTGGACGATAGGATGCATTAGCCAGTGGAATTGCTGATCTAATGACTTGTTTTGGTGGAGGGTATGAATTGATCACTGTTGTTTTCAGCATGGGTAGTGCAAGATAAACGATTATTGATCATGGTATTATTGACAATAAAATTGGTTTGTGGTGTTCTTAGGTATTTCTTGCATTGTATGTTTCTCAAAATATGACAAGATTGGTTGGGATATTGTTTCATATTTGGTTGTTACAGATTGCGTGAGAGTTGGTGAAACCCACAAATGTCTGTGACAAAAGTGGTTGTGGTGGTGGACTGATCTGTAGCATAGCCCTAGGTATAGGTTAAGTTGTGAGTAGGTGAAGCAAAGAAAACATGACTCGAGGAAAACTGGATGTGACGATGGACTGATTTGTAGCATAGCTCATTGATCATTTCAGAAACTTTTTATCTCCACCCCTGAAATGTGCTGCTTTCTGAGGTTCTTATTATGCAGAAACCTAATGCTACAGTTTCAAGTTTCAGGAGTATTATGTTTTGACGACAGCATTCCATTTTGCATGCGATATTCCATTATGCTTCCATATAATTTCAAACACTCCACATCATGGCGATGTATATAGAACACTATTTCAGCATTGATTCCACCATCGCACCTAATCATCCAACTCGTCTTACATCATGTTCACTTCCTATCATCCGTTGTGCAAACACTTAACAATTGCGGAAGATAACGCAAAAACTACCAGTACTGTTAGCGCACTATTACTGTCTCAGGTCTCTAAAAGTCTGTTCTGTTTCTCTTGAAAACATTAATACCCAGATCCTTAGAATCGGATAGTAATTCTTCATAAAATAAAACACTATCAAGTGTGTGTAAAACTGCACTTGGATAGACTTGGAACCAGCTATTGCTATTCTAAGTTTGAAACTAGCCACTTTATTGTGATTCACGCTAGTGTATGTTCACCTCTGACTATAACCTAGATCCATCTCCTCTCATTACACTGCCATCTCTTGGGCTGTTTGACGTTTTTGACTATTATTTCATGTGCTATTTTTAGACTCATGTTATTACATGCTAAGTTAGTTATTGATTATTTAATAAAGTAACTTAAATGTATAATAATAATAAGTCAAGTTCAGGGGGGAACTCCCTGAACCATTCATCATAAAAATGGGTTTAAGACAAGGAGATTGCTTGCCACCCCTGCTGTTCAACTGTGTTTTAGATAACATAATGGGAGAACGGTACAAGACTAACCCAAAGAACATCCAAATTGGAAGACCCAAAGACAACGTAAGTTTAAATTGTCTAGGATTTGCTGATGACCACGCTCTCTTGTCCAACAGTATTCAGGAAACCAAACAACAAATTATCTCACTATAGGAAATAGCACAAAAAATTGGGCTTAGAATATCCTTTGAAAAAACAGTCATCATGTTAACTGACCCATCACTCATAAACAAAATTGCCATAGGAAACCAAGAAATCAAAACTGTAGGTAAACTTAAATATCTGGGAGAAATCGTAACATATAACCTCAATGAAAAGCCAACATGGCATAACAGAATAAACAAATTGACTAGAACACAATATATCACCAAGAACACCTACAACAAAAAGAGCCTGTCAATAGCAACAAAATTAAAACACTACAAAACAACCACTCAACCAGAAGTAACATATGCAAGTGAAACCATCTTCAAAACAAGTAACACTGCACAAATAGACAAAATACTCAAAAAAGAGAGAAGAATCATCAGAACGTGCATCAACAAATCGTACCAGAAAGATGGACACTGGAGGGTAGCTACAAATGAAACAGTCTACAAGGAAACACAACCAGTAATGAGTACAATCAGGAAGAAACGCATTTCATTTTTTGGACTTCTAATCAGAACACCAGAGAACAGGATCATCAGGAGAATAATAGAAAAAATTGTGGAATAGTAAGTGCAACATTAAGTGGATTACAGAAATCAAGGAAGATATGGATGAGCTACAGATTACATTGGAAGACCTAAGAAACAAAACTGACAAAATCAGGAAACTCACAGACAAACAAACCAGACTGCAAGTGAGAATCAACACACAGCCAATAGGAAGTGGTCATTTCATTCCCCAGATTTGACATCTATACATTCAAATAAGTGCTGTTCTGCAGCTTATGTTAAGTTGTTTTGGAAGCCTTCCCACAATACCTTCAGCCGTATATCCAGCCAAACTGGGCACATTTCGAGAAATTATTTTTGAAGTTTAGTGAGGTCTTATGCAATTGAGCCACATTTTGTAGTAACTAGCAGTTGACGTACTTGTAAATCGTAACTGCATTAAATTACTACTAGCATTTCTCTTGTTTCTGTTATTATTTGGAGTTGGTAGATACAATACATGTCATCTTGTAGTTGAGTACTGTCCTTTATCTGTATGTGATATCTGTGGTTTGAATGGGTACTTGTCCTTCATTGTCAGTGTTAACATTAAAAGACTCAAATGCTTATTAGAGTTTGGCTTTTGTTCACAGCTGCAATGAAACATTCTGCTACTGAACAGTGGACATGTTCCATAATTTGCTGCCAAAACTGAAGTAAAAAAGAAGAAAGTACTGTATTTCGAAACCAAATCAATTTTTGTGAACATTTTTTGCCTGCATTGTACTTCCTTCTATAGTGTGCTATTCTTTTCCGATTTTGATTAGTTTATTTACTTATGGAATGTATTTGGTGTGAAATTTTAAAAATTTGTTTCTCATGACTGATGAGTGCACTTCTATCCCAAACAACAGCAAAATCATCTTCATCAATTCCCTCGAAAGGAACAATGAACGTACTTCTCAATTCAGATATTTTCAGAATCACCACATAGACCAATGATTCCTCTCCTTACTTCTCCTTTTTCCTCTGTGTTATTTTGAATTTATAATGGGAGGAATAATACCTTGCCTGCCCAGATATCTCTCTTATGGTTCTGACGGGTGGGCTTCATATGTGTGGGCAGGTACCACATAATCCCCTAATCTATCTAAATTCCAGTTTCTCCCAAGATCTCTTTCTAGTCGCTGTAACTGATCTGTCACATTCTTGCAGACCAGTATTTATCCAGGAATGCAGTTTCAGGTTCCACACTTATAATGCCTTCTGCGTCTTGTTGCTTTGTCCAGTTGTACACCTTGCTGTTCATATGACATGTTATATAAGAATTATTTCTATATATGTCCATGTTTGTGGCAGTATTGCCTGAAATAATTCTTATAGATGCTATCAGGAGGACATCTCCCTTACTCTTGAATCAGGTAAATTGCATATCTGCAAAAGCATGTTTGATTAGGTCCTCCACCCAAGCTTTGCCATGCACATGCCTGTCACTGGCGTGTGCTTGGTAAAATCCAGCATGCTTAGCACAACCTTGCTTCTTGTCTTTCTGGCCATCTGTTTGTTTGGCACAGTAAACATGATTAGAACAGTGTTGTCACCTCTATTCTTAACTAGCCTCACTATCTTTATTATTTACACCATCATCTCCATTTATGTGGTAGTCACTTCTTGCAATTTGGAGCCTAAATTTATGATCTTTGCTTTTGGCTTTACATAAGTGCTAACCACCTTGACTAGGGCCCCTCTGAATTTCTGTTTATCACTGCCTTGAACTCCACATTGTCAAGTAATTTGGAACACTTCTTAATTTGCTTGCACTTGAAATTTGCAACATCTTGTTCCACTCTTTTAATGGTGGTTTCGTGTTTTTTGAAAATTTTCTTTAGTAGTGCCTTGATCTTCTTGCAGTTACTTTTTTGTATTTTCTTGAGGATCCTTCAGTTGCTTAGCAACATTTTTTCAGTATTGTCCTGAACACTCAGAATGCTTTTCTGGACATATTTCAGTTGTTTGACAACCTTTTCTCCATCCTTTTCCTGACCTATCCACATCCTTTTATGATTCTGTAAGAGCTGTTGTACAACACTGAGGACATTTTCTGATACTTACTTACCCATTTCTAGTGTGTCTCACTTTCTACTGATTTGCAGTTGTGGTGTCAATACATTTTGATCCGCTATGTCTAACATGCAACTCATGCCAAAATTATAATCAGTATTGCTGTATTTCACATATCCTGATCCTTTAATTCTACCTCTTTCATTTCCATTACTTTACATAATTCATCACCATTGTTGTTAGTGACATTCATTTGGTCACTCATATTGAGCAGCATAAATGTGAAGAAAAATTAAAATTTCTTCCAATGAACAAAATTTTTTACTTGCTGAAGTCTCAATCTAACAAAGTGCTTGGGTGTGAAACATATATGGTGTTCAGCAGCTAAGCAATATAAAGAACTTACTGTGTCCTGAGGCAAGTTTTTTATGTAATGTTTACTTGTTAAGCTGGTGGTGTTTGTCTGACCTGTTTTTGTAACTGAATTGCTGTTGAAGTGTAGGCCCTACTCCTCTTCTTGCTTGAGTTAATCCAAATGATGATAAACACTGTTCACATAACTCATACACCCTCACAGTTTGCAGTCAGTACTAGTCATCTAGTCATTATCGATTGTCATGTAATTATTACTGTTCATTGTCATCTTCACATTTCACATCCAAAAACTGCATTGTGTTATCAGGTGAAAAATATAACCTCACACTACTTTTTTTTCCATATAAATTGACACTCAGAGCCATGATGTAGTGCTTACATCAGAATGACGGGTGGTAAGGGGTTATTATCGTATACTTTTCATCTAGCCTGTGGTTTGCTTCCTCCAGTGGGAACTGTTGTTGGTAAAAGGTGAGGTAAATTGTGCCTTTTTTAGTTTTGTTTATTGTAATTCACAAAATAAAGTTAGTAAATCATCCTATTGTAATTGCATGTAGTTTGAAGCATGGCTCTTGCTCATATTAGCTACTTAGATCAGTTCTCACAAAGTTTGTGATGCCAACCTTTACAGGAATTCCCCGTTAACAAATTCACCATCACAAAGGAACCAGTATTCTTGAAAATTACTATCAATTGCTTCACAGTCCTCAACACTAAAATAATTCAGTGAAAGCATTTGTGCCAGCTAATTATTATTGGAGTGCAGACAGACACGTCTGCCCTCACAGAAGCATGAAACAGACTGTTTATGACCCCTTGACAGTAATTGCTACCCTCCACTATTCTAGAAAAACAACAATATTTGCAGCCCTGGAAGTGAGCTGCTGATTCCCAGTAAGGATATTGTTAATGCTACCCTTAAAACTTCCGGAAAAGCTATGTTAGTCACTTTTGACCTTTGTAACACTGGTATGTCAAACAGTAATCTTACTTAAAGTACTAGTTTCATATTGTAACCAGAAACGTGTGCACATGGAGTTATTAAAAAAGTCTCCTTAAAAAAAAAAAAAACAGCACTGGACTAGGAAAATTTGTGTTATTTAATAAATAAAAAAATGTTATTTCATTTTTCCTCTTGTAGTGAATGATTCTTAAATTGTTTCTGCCCAAAATCTGTGGTTTATGAGTAGCTTAAGAGGTCTTGGTTGCTCTTTGTGTGTGAGAAGTTTGTCAGACGAAATGACAATTTAAAAATTACTGAGGAAATATAAACAGTAATTTATTATATGTTGTTTGATTTCTCAGAACAAGAAGGCATAATACATTTGAAGTTCGCTGTGAGTTGTTGAGCATTAATGGGCCTTCAGCAGTGAGTTGAGGAAAGGAAAGCAAAGAAGTTGCACATACCTATGTAATAGATAGTAAACAGGTATTTTCAATGATGAGAGGAGGGGCAGGTCTAGTGTTCAGGAACAAGACTCATCTCAATGTGTGAATGTAAAGTACTAATAAATATTTGTTCACAGTTAGCCAACATACTATGGAATTACCTTATCTGTTTTGGAAAACTTGTTATTAAAAAGTGATTCAACATAAACTGTATGCAAAATAGATACATAAAATGATGATACTAGTAGAAGTAAAGTAGCAGCCTTACTGCAGCTGTAATACCGGTTCCCATCAGATCAACGAAGCTAAGTGCTGTCTGGCTGGGCTAGCACTTGGATGGGTGACTGTCTGGTCTGCCAAGCGCTGCTGGTAACCGAGGTGCACTCAGCCCTTGTGAGGCAAACTGAGAAGCTATTTGATTGAGAATTAGTGGTCCTGGTCTGTTAAACTGATATACGGCTGAGAGAATGGTGTGCTGACCATATGCCCCTCCATATCTGCATCCAGTGATGTCTGTGTCCTGAGGATGACACAGCAGCCGATCGGTACCATTGGGCCTTCATGGCCTGTTTGCGCAGTGTTTAGTTTTAGCGGAAGTAAAGATTTACATCTGGATGTCTGTTTTGAGAGTGAAAGGGGGTGGAAGGAGAGGGGCTATTTTCTCTCATGTTATGTGTGTATATGAACCACATGTTTCATATGTAAGTGTGGAACCCGAACAGCAGGCAGTGAGTTGTATCATTCAAATCCACAGAAGCCAAATGATTTCAGACACACATTGTCTATGAAAGCATGGTATGTTTGACTTGGGAACAAAAGATGTGCTCTTTATAGTTCATTGTGCTGGTAACATTAGTAATATCTGATGTTTACTGTCAAAGATTTCTGAAACTGAGACAGGTCAGTGAGCCCAGTGGCATACAACCCTAAGAGCCGTAATCATCTGTATTCACAACAGTGCATATACACACACTGATATCACATTTTGAAGGCTCTTCAGATCTTTGTTAAACAACTATTGACAGATAATGTATATCTGTGGATTTAATGATAAATTTTTCATATACACATTTTGTGTTTTGTTGTGGTCAGTTGACTTTCTTTTAAGACAAAGCTGATGGAAATACGCCTGACTCTTACTTGTTATTTAGTGTTGTGATGGTGTAAGCATTTTGAAAAACAAATTTTGTTTTAGCCAATGCAGAAAAGAACAGCAATGGATTGCGAAATTTGATTTTATTTCAGCAGATCTACGTTTCATCTATTACATGATCATCTTCAGTGCATATAAAAACAGTTGATGTTAGTCCAAAGTGTCATGTAATAAACAAAATTGATTGTTACAGCGTCTACAGGAGTCTAACATGAACTCATGTTAGACTCGTGAACAATCCACACCAACCAATATTTTTTATTGACACTTTGGAATAATGTTACCTGTTATATGTACTGAAGATTCCTATGTAATAGTTGAGATGTAGATCTGCTGTAATAAAATGACAGATTTCATGATTGATTGCTGTTCTTTTCTTCATTCTCTATATTCAACGATAGCTGTGCACAATGGAATCACATGGATTCCAGTCTAATTCAAGTGTCTGTTGTTGCTACCATGTTGTTAAAAATCTGTAAATATATAGATTACAGTTCCCAATATTTTGGGACTGAAACAGAGAGGATGAAGATGGTTATTAGAGTAACAGTCTGCATACTAACTTCTTCATATTGACAATTTATTGCCTGCATGGAAATTGTGTGCATTTGCTGTCTGGAAGTATATGTGATTCTGAGAGCCTAAAATATAAGGTTGTGAGATATTAATAAATGACTTCATTTCTGCATCAACAATCTTGCCTCATTGAACACAGTGGTTTACCTCAGGTCACCAAAAATAAGCAACGTTGGACATGGCCATTGTTTGGATGGGTAGCTGCTGAGTGTGCAATGTGCTATTGGCTGCTGTGGATTAAATTCCAAACCTCTCCCCAGTGTCTCATGATGCAAGGGCATGTGACACTGTTGGGTGGTGATCTGTCCGTTGGATTGGGACATTAATCTTGGAGCTTGGTGCTATTCCAGAGATGCAGGGCATGCAATTGATGATATATGCTACAAAGCTGTATAATTTGTGCCATTGTTTAATTGTAACAATTGAGCATGTATTTTTGAAAAACCACTAATTTACTGTTATTGATGGCTGACATCTTTTGTGCTTTATATATTTCTACATTTTTGTTAACTTAATAAGTAATTTATTTGTTTATTTTTATTCAAGATAAATCTTGTGAGCATGACTCTGTCCCAAGAACAGCTTCAGACACGTGTAAGCAATCTCCAGAATGACATAAAAAATCTTTTGGAACTAATTCAGCGAGGTAAAGAGACGGGCTCTTGGGACTTGGATAATCTGTCTTTCAAGGAAGTGGTGTGGGATGATAATTTTGTTGGTACATTATCAGTGTAAGTGATCTTTTAACTCATAAATGGAAGCTTTTACCATCTAAGTTATATTTATCTTATGTTTTGTGTTATAATATTAATAAATTTAGTAATCCATAATTTTATTTTCATTGTTGATGTACTGTAAATATTATCTAAATGGTATGGCAAAAATTGTAATTTTTTCGTAATAGCATAAGCAACTTTTTAGAAGGTATCTGATTGTAAGCATGATTGCCAGATTAGGGTTTCTTTAATTTTTGTGCTTGTTTCATAGAGAGATTAATATCAATATTGCTCTTAACATGGAATTGAATAATAGTATCATAATCTCACATTATTACAATAACAGTTAAGTGTTATAATGTTTTATGCTAGTTTTGTTTTACACAGTACACTAGAACAAAATTCAAGACAAGAACATGCACAACTTCTCATCTTCCTCCTCATGATTTCCAGTAAAGTAACAGTCATAATAAAATGTACACCTATAATTGAATGTGGCAATATTTTCAGAACAAATTTTGTCCTTCATGTTGACATGTTACAACATGCTGCTACTTTACTGTGCCTTAGTAAGCACCCAAAAAATGCGGCAATTGACACAACCAAGTATAATAACTGTTATTAATTTTTCATTTACTCTATCTTTGTAACTGTGACTGCTGTGTGCTTTATACTCAGCACTTTACGTAAGACTCAACTTCAGAACTTCGAGATTATTTTTTTAGTCCTTGGTGTATTCATCACTGGTCTATCACTTCACTTTTCTTTTTTAATAACATATTTATGATATGTGAAACCTTGTCAGCCTTCTAGGTAGCAAATGTTTCCATAATATTGCAACAGCTAGCTCCTACATATACCTTTGATTTTGTGTATATTGTAACTTCATAAAAATATTGATATTTTGCTTTTTGCAAATGGGGAAACTGACAAAATAAATTCTTCATACAGCTTCTTCATGTTTCGCAAACAGCACATTTTTTTTCACTTTTTGCAGTATTATAAATTTACACATACAATATGTTGTCTGTGTGATCCATGTTAAATCATATGACAGGCAATCTTTCAGTATGAGATACAAATGACAATGATTGTTTTATGATTACACAGTATTTAAATAATGATCACAGGGAATGAAAAGAAAATTATTCTTCCTTCTCATGGTTGCTGGTCATTGGCCAAATGCGTTCTTATGACCTGTTCAGTGATTTGTCGCATCCCGATGAGATACATAAAGCTGTGTTGATATGAAGCACACACAGGCTAATCAGCCTGCAGTTATTTCCAAATTATAATTAGAAAAAGAATGCTGAAATATGTCTTGTGAATAAATATATATCTTTCCACCAAGGACAGCAATGTCAATGAAGATTCTGTTGTACTACATATGGCCCCTCCCCTTTTAGACCTCCTCCTCACTTGTCCGTCTTGAACTGAGGGAAGTAGGAATTAAGATTATACTTCAATGCTCCGTAGTAAAGTACATAATCAATCCAATATAAATTAATTACAATATGCTATTCTCATGTAAGTGAAGGAGTTTTCCTTCAGGTTTAGTATGTATTACTAAATTGAACTGTACATGTTCTGTCATTACCAGTCCATGTTTGCAAATCAGTGACACCATACTTCTGCGAATAGACTTTATGTGATGGATAGTTGTTAAATTAGTTCTACTAGTTACCAAATGCACACGAAGTGCCAAATCATTTTGTCTGCTACAAAGTACTCTTGCTTCTTAAATAATATTACTGTTACAGTATTAGAGTTCATTATTTTGCACAACATAATTATTTTGGAGGGCTTCCATACATTCCATTGTGCAAACCTTGACAATGACATTTTCACTATATGCTCTTACATTTCTGTGTTAATAACCACCAATGTAATTTTTGTAATATTTGTTATTCTCTATATTCTGTGGAAATGTCTCTTATCTAATTAGATGTTCAAATAATGTAGATCGAGGGTTCTTTTTATAATTATAAATAAGTGGAGTAACATTTGGAACAAACAATAGGTTTGCTTCAATTTTTGTCTTGAGTAGTGTGTAAGTTTGCCTGAAATCTAGCTCCATATGATTAACTTTAAATCTTTCTTGTATAGTCTTTAACACATAATTGGTACTGCAGAGACTAAAACAAAGTCGTTCACTAAAGGTGCCAATAAAACTGACCGTCATTCAGAATTATAAGTCTAACCAGCTGCGTGACAGCACTACTGTAGGACATGAAAGTTTCAGGAGAAAGTGCTGTCTCCTGCTCAGACTGTTGTAGTGTTGTGTCTGTTCCATGACCTAGAGGTAAACATCACACAGTGAGTGAGTGTGTATGAGAGAGAGAGAGAGAGAGAGAGAGAGAGAGAAAGAAAGAAAGTTCAAGTCCATTCCTTCTTTAATTTTTTAAACCACATTTTGGTTGTGTCCTAAAAGTATGAGTCACATGGAACCTTAAAAATAATTTGCTTCACTTGCTAACCCACCAGTAATAGCAAAACACTCCAGAAACATATCCATGAAAGAACTTCCAGCTTTGTGATGTGAGAACAGTTTGTGCCATAGAGTTTCCTCACTGTACAGAGGCCTCCAACAACACGCAACATTAGCTCTTGCCATTGACCTCCTGATGCGAATTGGAATCTGCCTAGGTGATCAAAACATGGCACACTCCTTGCAGTTACGTAGTGGATTTTGTATACTTAAAACTTATGAATGATATTAACCATTATAATAGTACGAAAAGGGTACATTGCTACTGACCATACAGTGGAGATGTTGAGTTGCAGGCAGGCACAACAAAGAGAACTCACTGGCACATGACCACTGTCTCTTGGTACTGAGGCCAGACTTAATGTCTTTTCATAATATTGTCATGGTTCTATTCTGGATATTCAATTGTTTGATTAAGCATCATAAAACAGAATCACATGTGGAAAAAGTCCAACTTTTGTGACATAGTGTTCCTTTTGAATTTAGTGGAGGGTGAAGTCAGTGGAGACTGCTCAAAACATTTGTATCATCTGTGGGGTGAGTGTGATGTGATAATTAATGTCAGAAAAGAATTTTCTGATTTCAAGTAAGATCACTCTGCTATGAATGATTTTGCATGGTCAGAAAGTCTCAAGAATTGGCGTGTGATGATCTGTGACTGTTTAACCTTTGTGCAACATTTGAATTCAGTAGGCAAGGACCAGGAGTCAAGTGGAGAAGTACTGCATGGTCTGAATCTAAGGAACAGTAGTCGAAGGTGCGGTTGTTACTATGTTTTTGCTTTAATGTCACCAATTCACTCATGGAGCATTCCTATCCACTACTGTTACTAGTGACAAGTTATGTCATCTTTGTTAACTTGCTAAGAAGTAGTTAATGCATGAGGTCTAAAAAAAGACGTCTCATTGAGTAAAGGGCACTGAGAACAGATAATATGTTGTATCTGATGGCACAATGGGTGGGTTATGCATTGAAGAGATGTGTGCATTGCGCTGGACAGTTGTTTCCAACAACTGAGATGCCTTTCGGCGTCAGAATAGGGAAAACGATCAACAGAAAACAGCATATCATTTTCGATGGGGATTTATCTTCAGTCACAAAAGTAACTTTGGGCATACCCCAAGGGAATGTTATAGGACCATTAAATTTTACCCATGTTCTTGATGTATGTTTGCATTTTCAGTTGTTTTGAATACTTAGTTTATTGTTGACAGTCGAAAATTTTATGTTTTTTCAAATGCTTGGAAAATTTTTCCTTTTGAAAGGGATGGATCATAGAATTTACTACAAATTTTGCTTGTAAAATGGAATAAAGTGCAGCACATTATTCAAAATGTTGACTGTCGCTTTTGGTGACTCTACTATGAGTAAGACAAGAGTTTGCAAGTGGTATAAATGTGTCAAACAGGGTTGAGAAGACATTGAAGATGTCTGCTCTGGACACCATAGCACATAATTACTGACAGCAGTGTTGAAAGAGTAAAGAAAGTGGTTGTGGAACATTGACAGATCAGTATCAGGAAGGTTGCTGATGATTCTAGCAAAACCTTTGGCTGTTTCCAAGCAATTTTTTCAGATGTTTTGGGCATGAAACCTGTAGCAACAAAAAAATAATGTTGTGTAGACATCGCTCAGGAATTACTGAATGAAGTTGATGATGATCCAATCCAGGATTTCAAAAGAAGGTTATAACAGCTGACAAAACGTGGATATATGTGTATGACTTCGAAACCAGGGCTCAGTCACCCCATTGAAAATTGTTTAAAGAGCCAAGAACAAAAAAAAAAATTTGACAAGTACTAGCACATGTGAATATTGTCCTCTCTGTTTTCTTCAATTACAGTGGAACAGTGCATCATGAGATTTTGCCTTTTGGGTGTACTGTCAGTCAGTAACACTACCTGGAAGTTATGTGGTGTTTGCATGAAGCAGTCCAAAGAAAATGACCATAATTGTGACGAAACCACTGATGGAAATTTCATTATGAAAATGCTCCTGCTCACATCTCTTTGTTTGTTCATGATGTTTTGGCAGAAAACAAAACTGTTTTGTTGCCTCAGGTTGTCAAACATGGCCCGAGATTAAAGAGAATCTTGGAAGGATGTAGTTTTGCCACCAGTGATGAGACGAAAACAGGGTTGTTGACGGAGCTGAGCACCGTAATGAAAAGTGAGTGCCAGAAGTGCTTCCAATATTGGAAAAAGTGCTGGCACAAATGTATTATGTCTAAGGAGGGTTATTTACAAGGGGAAAAAGTTGATGTTGATGAAGAAATAAAAATTCTTTAAGAAAATCGAAAGCTCCCATTGCTCTTTGATAATATCTCATATAAATGACCAATTGGATAACACTGGAAGTTCCATGAGACTGTCTGTGGTAGTTGCTGTTGTATATAGAGAAGTTGCTACACTAGAAAGTTGCACCAAAATTCAGAAAGATCTGCAGAGGACTGATGCTTGATGCAGGGATGGGCAGTTGAGCCTCAGCATAAACAAATGCAAATGTATAGCACATAAATTGGTGAAAGATCAATTACTGTATGATTACACAGTTGCAGGACAATTATTGGAAGCAGTCAAATCTATCAGATCAATAAAGTATATATGAGTATGCATAGATTTAAAGTGCACTGACTGCAGAAAATTAATCACCGATAAGGCAGATGTCGGACTGAAATTCATCGGAAATGTCCTCAGTGAGTGGAGTCCACCCACAAAGGAGGTAGCTTACAAAACCCTTGTTCAACCAATACTTGAATATTGCTCATCAGTCAGGGATCCTTTCTGGACGGGACTGATAGAGAAAAATTGAGGAGATCAGAAGACGAACAATGCTTTTTTTTTACATGTTCATTTAGTAAGCGTGAATATAAAATTGGAGAGATTAGAGCTTACAATGAGATTTACCATCAGCCATTGTTCCTGCGAACAATTCTTGACTGAAGAGGGAAATGGGGGTAGTGACAGGCCGAAGTACCCTCTTGTCACTCACCATAAATTAGCTTGTGAAGTATAGATGTAGGTGCAGTAGGCATATGAGGATGTAGTGCTATTCTCTTATTGGAGGACACTTTGAACAGTGGACCGACAAGTAGAAATGGATGTTGGGAACATTGCTAACCTTGGGACAGTTTCCTCCTCAAGAGCTGACAAACATGCTGAACATGAACTTCAGGTATGTTTGTCATGTAGATACGAATAAATTTTATTCATCTTTTTAAACTGATAATTTTAACATCTTTCACCTATTCATATTAGGCATCACCAGTGGTCTGTAAAATAAATGACAATTATTTGACTATGTGTATTCTAATATGAGATTTTGGTGCTTCCTGACAACACATTTGAATTATCTTACTGTTTTCTTCTATAAAAATGTGTTTAATCACTTACTTGTCTGTTTCCTGTTCTGTTTGTGTGTCCATTAGTTCTAGTGTATGTGCTAGATGAACACAATCCAGGATTCCAATTGATATATGTGACAGTTACGAATTTCAGAGTACATAACTTTTCTTTCTGACCCCTGCCCACAATTATACTCTAAGATTTACAGAGGAATCACGAGAGTTATAGAAGACAGGGGTCTCTCTCTCTCTCTCTCTCTCTCTCTCTCTCTCTCTCTCTCTCTCTCTGTCTGTGTGTGTGTGTGTGTGTGAGATTTACCTTTTTTTAAAATTTTTTTTATCTGTACTTTTTATTTTAATAATATTTTATCCTTGTGACAAGTTGTAAGTTAGTGAGAACCAGGAACTTCCCCACCCGCACCTCCGCCCTCACCCCTTCCCCCTCCCTCACCCCCACCCCCACCTGTGATTCATTAAAGAATCAAACTTCCATGTAAAGCACAACTGTAGAAGTATGATTAATTTACAAAGAATTAATGTGTTAAACATTTGACATTAATCATTCAAGTAGGGAAAGTTTATAAAAGACTTGAAATTATGTTTAAAGTTTGTTGGAAGTCGCTAACTGCCCTCATTATCAAACACTGGATGATTATAGACTGGGTAATATGCATCCTGTAGAATGCAAAAGCTAATTTTTCATGCATTTCAGTCTTTATGACTTCCTGTCTTCTGAACTCCCCTGTATCATACAATGATATACACTGAAGAGCCAAAAAAACTGGTACAACTGCCTAATATCGTGTAGGCCACCCATGAGCATGCAGAAGTGCTGCAATGTGACATGTCATGGACTCGACTAATGTCTGAAGTAGTGCTGGAGGGAATTGACACCATGAATTCTGCAGGGCTGTCCATAAATCCGTAAGAGTATGAGGGGGTGGAGATCTATTCTGAACAGCATGGTGCAAGGCATCCCAGATATGCTCAATAATGTTCATGTCTGGGGAGTTCGATGGCCAGCGGAAGTGGAGCCACTCTGTAGCAATTCTGGGCATGTGGGGTGTTGCATTGACCTGCTGAAATTGCCCACACCCACTGTAACGCACAATGGACATGAATGCATGCATACAGTTGATCAGACAGTATTCTTACATACATATCTCTGTCAAAGTCGTATCTAGATGTATCACTTCAATTGTACTTGCTCCACAACATTACAGAGCCTCCACCAGCTTGAACATTTCCCTGCTGATATGCATGGTTCATGGATTCATGAGTTGTCTGCATACCCGTACACGTCCATCCGCTCAATACAATTTGAAACAAGTCTCGTCCGACCATCATCAACAGTCCAATGTCAGTGTTGACGGGCCCAGGCGAGGCATAAAGCTTTGTGTTGTGCCATCATCAAGGGTACATGAGTGAGCATTTGCCTCCAAAAGCCCAGATCAATCATGTTTCACTGAATGGTTTGCATGCTGATACTTGTTGATGGCCCAGGATTGAAATCTGTAGCAATTTGTGGAAGCGTTATGCTACTATCACATTGAATGATTCTCTTCGGTCATCTTTTTCCAGCTGCAGCGATGTCGGAGATTTGACGTTTTACTGGATTCCTGATATTCATGGTACACTCGTGAAATGGTTGTATGGGAAAATCCCCACTTCATCGCTACCTCAGAGATGCTGTGTCCCATCACATCACATTCAAACTCACTTAAATCTTGATAACCTGCCATTGTAGCAGCAGTAACTGTTGTAACAACTGCGCCAGACACTTGTTGTCTTATATAGACATTGGTGATCGTAGTGCCATATTCTGCCTGTTGACATCTCTCTGTATTTGAATAGGCTTGCCTATAACAGTTTCTTTGGCACTTAAGTGTATTTTTGCAGGCAGAGTCAGTGGTATATGTGGATACTGTCTGTAAAATGTGTTACAAATTGAGTTAGTAGCAAAGAAGTAATAAATTAAAATGTCACACCTGTTGTTGAAGTTTTAGTGCATAAACATAAAAATGTGGTAGATGACAAATGTTTTCCATGGATTATTTTGTGGGAGACTGGGGTGGGGGGCAGTGAGAAAAAGTTTCTTAGATGTTTCAAAGTGTATGTAAAATTTGTTGTAGATTGCTGAGTTATGATTACTTTGGAAATCAAGGTTTGTTGAATGTGACTACTTTTCATTTTATGTGATTTTTTTTAGTTGCACAATGTTTCTCAATTGATTTTGAAAAAAAGTATATGGTTTAAAAATACACTACTGACCATTAGAATTGCTACACCAAGAAGAAATGAAGATGATAAACGGGTATTCATTGGACAAATATATTATACTAGAACTGACATGTGATTACATTTTCATGCAGTTTGGGTGCATAGATCCTGAGAAATTAGTACCCAGAACAACCAGCTCTGGTCGTAATAATGGCCTAGAAACACCTGGGCATTGAGTCAAACAGAGCTTGGATGGCGTGTACAGGTACAGCTGCCCTTGCAGTTTCAACACGATACCACAGTTCATCAATAGTAGTGACTGGCGTATTGGGAAAGATCTGGAGAATGTGCTGCCCAGGGCAGCAGTCGAACATTTTCTATATCCACAAAGGCCTGTACAGGACCTGTAACATGTGTTCGTGCAGTATCCCCCTGAAATGTAGGGTTCCTCAAGGATCGAATAAAGGGAAGATCCACGGGTCGTAACACATCTGAAATGTAGCGTCCACTGTTCAAAGTGCCGTCAATGCAAACAAGAGGTGACTGAGATGTTTAACCATGACACTGGATGATACGCCAGTATGGTGATGATGAATACAGGCTTCCAATGTGCGTTCACCACGATGTCTCCAAACATGGATGCGACCATCATGATGCTGTAAACAGAACCTGGGTTCATCTGAAAAAATGATGTTTAGTCATTCGTGCACCCAGGTTCGTCATTGAGTACACCATCGCAGGCGCCCCTGTCTGTGATGCAGCGTCAAGGGTAACTGCAGCCATGGTCTCCGAGCTGATAGTCCATGCTGCTGCAAATGTCGTCGAACTGTTCATGCAGATGGTTGTCATCTTGCAAACGTCCCCATCTGTTGACTCAGGGATTGAGACGTGGCAGCACAATTCGTTACAGCGTTACAGCCATGCGAATACGATGCCTGTCACCTCGACTGCTAGTGATACGAGGCCGTTGGGATCCAGCACGGCGTTCAGTATTACCCTCCTGAACCCACCGATTCCATATTCTGCTGCAGTCATTGGATCTCGACCAACACGAGCAGCAATGTCGCGATATGATAAATTGCAATTGCGATAGGCTACAATCCAACCTTTATCAAAGTCGGAAACTTGATAGTACCAATTTCTCCTCCTTATGCGAGGCATCACAACAACGTTTCACCAGGCAACGCCGGTCAACTGCTGTGTGTGTATGAGAAACTGATTGGAAACTTTGCTCATGTCAGCATGTTGTAGATGTCGCCACCAGTGCCAACCTTGTGTGAATACTCTGAAAAGCTAATCATTTGCATATCACAGCATCTTCTTCCTGTCAGTTAAATTTTGCATCTGTAGCATGTCATCTTTGTGGTGTAGCAATTTTAATGGCCAATAGTGTATGATTTTTCACATCGGGTGGAGTATCAGCTTCTTTATAAATCATTTACCTTTTCATAAGCCATAACCGTAAATATGAAATGATGCTATTTATCAAGCTTGTGCACTTGATTTATGTATCCTGTAGCAAATGGTAAGCTGCATGTACAATTTTTCAGAGCGTTTTGGACTATGCATTATTGTGAGTTTACTGTTGATAAAGATACAAAAACATATTTGAAATGATGGTGACACTGATATCTGTCTTCATCCACAAGTAAATTCAAGTTATTAAATAGTGTCAATGCCGCATTTGCAAGCCAACTGAGTTTGCGCAGGTTTAGGGCAGTGTCATGAACACTGCAGGATAGAAAAACAAATTACTACAATCAGTGCAGGCCTATTATCGTGTCCTCGTGTGATTTTAATTATCCGTGTTTCAGGAAACTCCAAATACATACAAATTTTTCTTGAAGTTGAATGTACAATTCATATATGAAAGTAGAAGGGGAGATTAAATTCACATAACGTGAGATTTTGCTGTGGATTGACTATAATAAAAGGTTGTGACCTTCTGTTTGATTGGTTTCTATCTGGAGTTGACAAATGGAAGATGCACAGATAGAAGCACATTTTGTGTATGTTTCTGCATCTAAAGTAATTGGTACACAAAATGTTCCTATTTCTACTTTGTATTTTATTTATTTTTTATTTTAACAGAAAGAATAATGGGTGCATCTAGTTGACATCAAACACTGCAGTCTAATTAAATGAATCACAGTCAATCGATACTGCAGTAGTGTTGTCTCCTTGTGCAGTCAGAACTTGTTTTTTGACTGACTGTTCAGCACTGTCAAAAGAATTTCCACTCATTGACAGCTAACGTACATAAATACACAGGTGCAGTCACCAGTTGTTCACCGGCAATCAGTCTGAGCCATCTTACATAAAAATGACTTCATTGTTTTATTAGAATTGTTTTAACAATACTGTTACTCATCAAGGTTCGAAGCATAGAAGAAATAAGAGGTTATGGTCCTGTAGCTCTTGAGGAAACTGAAAAGTGTAGTAACAGAACAGTACCTACTAACTGTGTACTATGCAATGGTCCACAGCCACATCAGTTATGGTCTGTTGTTTTGGGGCCATTCTGCAGGCTGCAAGAATGTGCTATTACTGCAAAACAAAGCAATGATGATCATTATTTCAAGGCCACTGTAAACCAATTTTCACCAGGTTAGGAGTTCTGACTGTTTACAGCCAGCACTATATATTGAACTGCCTCTTTCACATTAAGAGAAACCATGATATTTACAGGAAGAGAAATGAAGTTCACAAATACAGCACTCGCAACAAAGACAGTATCGACATGCCAAGGTGTCAATTAGCAGAGACACAAAACAGCTTCCCAAAGGTGGCCCTAAAATTGTTTAATGCTCTACCTGATCACATTCAGTCTTTACCATGGAGCAGTTTAAAACTACTGTTTTGTGTAAGCTAAAATAGCAACTCTTCTACAATATTGAAGAATTCTTCTCTAGTTATAGCATAGTGTTTACTTGAGCAGCAGCTCAGTTCCATGACTCCAACAGCAACTATTGCATTAAATTTCATTATGTAATTGTATCTATTTTATAGTTGTGATATTATTGTAATCTAATTTATAACTTAAATATGTCTTGCAGTATTAAATTACTATCATAGTAGAGTTGTATTCATATATTTTGATAACGTTGTATCTTGATGCTGTCTGTCCAGCTGTGGCTGGTGAATGACATAGAACTGGTAATAAAGGTAATAATAAAGGTATTCATATTATGTAATGAACCATAGTACTCTCCCAAGTCTGCAGCAGAACATTCAAGAAAAATTTAATACAGACAAATTTTTGAGGGAGTATAAGAGCAGAAGAAAAATTGTATATGACAAAGTAAGATGAATTGGCGTACACTCACTGTTTTGAAGGAAAACTCTGCACCGACTTACATCATCCCATTCATTATACAGAACTTCTTGTACTGTAAGTTTTACAAATATTTGCCTTTGTAGAAGAAGGATGTTTATCACACTCCAGAGACTCCTCAGGAAGTAACAAGTGTCATCTTCTTGGTGTTCCTTCATCAAAGCTAATTTGTCTTTTTTGAGCTGCTAAAATTCTGTTTCAAGTTTTTTTCCTTTTATCTTAATGATGTGGTACTTGGCAATTGCAACGGTTCATCAACTGGAGCTAATAATGACCTCTCAGAATGATCTTCATCTTGTGACACAGACTGAAAATTGAAAGTTCTTGATATAATCTCATTTGGCTCAGTGGTTCTGTTTCCACTGACAAGGAGATATGCATCAGTTGTGGAATTAAAACATCTTTTAAGGAATTCATGTGGTGAAATCAAGGCCAAGTGGAATTGTGTTATGATGGATTTTTCCCTGGATCACCTAATCTCACTGTCCCAAGGTTTGTTTTAAGTTCTTCTCTGTAACTCTCTCAGAGGTGTTCCCATTTAGATATCACCATTTTAACTGAAATAATAGTTAAAGGATGTAAGAAGATATGGCTGTTTAATTCCTTATAGCTCCAAAACTAGAAAATTGATGGACTCAGTAAATATCCATTTCAGTAACAATCAGAGAAAACAAATCTTCATATATATGATTACAATACTTGTAATTTTTCCTCACCAACTGTGAAAAGTAAAGGAACTTCTTCTTTCTGCAACAAAAAATTAGCTTGAGCAGCGACTCTTGTAAAAAACAAATGTGTACTGCAGAAAGTGAAGTGTAGCTTCACTAGCTCACACTAGAAATGTTAAAAATTTTGAATGATTCTGGCAGGACATGGGCTGGCTGCCAGTGTAAACACTGTGTAAAGGCAGGGTGAGCACCACCTAACGCACAGGCGTCATAGAACAATATAGAAGCACCACAAACACAACACATTATCACGTCTAATACAGTGTAGGAAAAACATTGGCATTCAAAACAGCTTCCAGTCATCTTGGAATGGATAAATACTAGTCCTGTATGGTTTTTAATGGACTCTAATATCATTCTTCCTGCAAAATAATGACAAGTTCAGGTAACAATGATGGAGGTGGATAGCAATCACGCAACCTTCTCTCGAAAGTATACTACAAAGGCTCAATAGCATTGTGATGTGGTGTTCGTGGTCGTCAGAGGATATGTGACAATTCATTCTCATGCTCATAAAGCTAGTCCTGGTCAGTGTGAGTTGTGTGGACAGGGACTCTGTCACCTTCGAACACTGAATCAGCATTTGGGTAACAAATATTGTACCCTAGGATACACCTGATCAGCCAAAACAGTCAAATAATCCTTGGCAGTAATGTGAACTTGCAGAGTAAACACGGAGCCCATGGAATACCAAGATGTGGCTGCTCAAATCATCACCCCCCCCCCCCCCCCCACTGTCCTGTGTCAATTTTGAGATGTAACTTCAGCCAGAAACTGGAAACACTGTGAAACAAGACTTATTTGACCAAATGACTTTCTTCCACTGCGCTTTGACTTCTGCACCATGTTTTTCTGTTATGGACATTTGGTGTGTGGTTTTGAAATTTGAGCTCACTCTGAAATTCCTTGCCTATGGAGCTCCCTTCATCTTGTTTGTTGTTGACTTGGTTCCTGAGTGTGACATTGGTTGTACAGTAACTTCTGTTGCTGTCATCCTCTTACTTTTTGTCACAGTCCCCTTCAGTGACTATCCGTCATGATCACTCTGACACACACTTTCATCCACTTTTCCTGTATATGGGATAAATCTTCGATATGGTGCCTCATGAAACACCAAACAATTTGGCTACCTTGGTTATGGAAGCAACCACCATATAGGCACCAACAATTTGTCCACATTCAAATTCACTTAGCTCCAACATAATGCACTCACAGTTACGGACAACACTGTACTGACCACAACTGTGTGAATTCCCAAAGGACCAAACTGCTAAGGTCATCGGTCCCTACCACAACTGATACTTGCAATGCATAGAGGACATTACACAGGAGTTGTTCGTGGTCAAATACAACAGCACAACCTTCAGGCTTGGCTCGCATTTGCGTTTAGATTTGAGCATGAATTTTTTGCAGTGTTTCCGTATTTTTGTCCAACCTCTGTATAAGACTTACTGTTGGGATCAAAGCACTTGCTAGGTCCTTAACATTTGCAATGAACAGGTCAAGAATATTCCACTATGTGTATTTTATTTATATTGCAAAATGTGTATCATAATCATAATAATGAATTCTTAACAGGAGAAAACTTTAAAGAGAAAAGTAAGAACCATAAAATCAACTGAGGGATTAGAAAGAGTCTGACACATCAGGAATTTTATTGCTTCTGTGATGAATTTGATTCAATGGCTGAGCTAGGAGCAATGGGAGTTCATATCTGTGAAGCATAGAACGACACAGTTTCAGCAGTATATGGATCTCCAACATACAGATTCCAGCTGGTGGCTCATGTAGAAATACGACATTAGATGTTGAGTTTCTGATTCCCTTTGTAAATGAAAAAGAATTTTATGGTCACACATTTCTGATAGAGCTCGATGTTCTTTTATTTTCCCTTATCGATGCAAACTAATTATGAATGAAAGCAAATCGTAAAGCAACCAGGACATCTCTGACACATCAAGGGCCCCATAATCACTACTCCTCAATATGTTTTTATTGGAAGTATGAACAAAGGCTTTTTATTTTGTTCTGATTTGCCTTTGTTGTTTCCAGGTTGTTCTTATTTGTGAGGATCTATAGACAATTAATTAGCCTCACTCTGTCAGTATAATCCATGGAATTAACAAGCTAGAAAAAATGAGATAAAATTAACAATGATACTGTTCAAATTTTGTGTGTTTCTCACTGGACAACATAGCCAGACTGTTAACATGAAGGTAAATTTGAATGTGTGCTAAAAACTGAGTCTTTCAAGAGCAGGGCACAGTAAAACATAACACCAAATGGAGAAAACTGCAGAAAACAATTGCATGTGTTTATCCTCCTGGGATGGGGAGACTGCTGCGCCTGCGTGCGGTGATCCGTGTGCACAGTTCAGAGGCATGCATGACTTTGCTCTGGTGCAAGTACTTCATTGCCTCTTTGTGCAGTGGTCACATGTGCCTAATGTGCACAAAATGTTCCACGGGTGTAAATGCACCTTTAGACTGCCTCAAGATACGTATACACAGTTTCTTGCTGTAATACTTCTCATACTGCATTAGACCTATAACATAAGATTATGCCTCTTAATGAGTAGATTATGACAGCATTTTAAATTTTGAAATTTGGTTAACTGTTGTAAGAAATACTGAAAGAAATAAAAAAAAAAAGGTTTGTTGCCCCTGGAAGTCATTAGATAGGCAACCTGCAACTGGATACATGTGTCACAACAGGCTGTTTAATAATACAGATATTTTTCTTCTGTTATTACTTTTTTGCCCACTGAGCATATTTTCATTTTTTTCCATCTGTATGAATTACTTTTCCTGGAGGATGAGAATTCACTTTTTTCTGTTATTATCCTGTAAACTGCCATTTCTGTTTTTATCCAATGGTGATGTTTTTTTTTTCTTTTTTTTTCTATTAGATGCTTTGCATATGTGAAGTGGCTAACATTCCCTTACATGTCCTTTGTATCTCATATTAAAATTTTTTGCTGTTTTGCAATGTATTTTGAGTTTCAAGTCATATGTTATTGGAGTATTTTGTTTATTGTTCCCATATATCATGGTTTTTAATCTCTTTTGTGTTGTGCTATTTGTCTCAAAGGATATTTTAATTATTTGTTTCTTCATGTTACTAACTTTGTTTTTGAGCTGGTTGTGTTATGCTATGGTGTGCCATTTTGTATTTGTAATGCGATGAGTTTTGTGGCATAAGTGTGCATAGGGTGTTACTGTTTTACATTGATATATCTGGAGTGCAATTATTTTTGTCGTCTCATGTTTTTATCTTATTTTTAATGGTGTTGTGTAGCTTGTGTACTATCATGCTGTTGTTTCGACCTGTACTGATCATCGTCTTTAGTTCCTTTGATATTTGTTGGATATTTTTTGATTTTGAGGTGAATTTATCATACAGAAAAGAGCTGCCAGTGTAATGACTAACGTGAGAAACTAAGAGAATTGCAGACCAAAATTCAAAGTTCTCAATAATTTAAGAGTAAAAAATATGCAGTATCTCTCTCTCTCTGATGATTTAAGGAGTAAAGGTAATAACACTCTGGGTATTAAAGGGGTTGAGTCATTGAATGGCTCATAAATGAAACTGAAAGCTTTGCTAGACTTTGTGCAAGCTGTAGAGTGCACTCCCCCCCCCCCCCCCCCCCCCCTCCACACACACACACAGTGTGTCCACTGCCTCCACTTTCCTGGATTTGAAGCTTGACTGTAGTGAGCAGTTATATAGGATAGGAGGGGGGAGGGGAGAAAGAGGGCTGGGATTGTGGAGGAGTGTTGGGGACATATGGTTGATGACTGGCTGGGGGCACAGCCAGCAACTGCATGATGGGAATCGAGAAGGGAGAGGCAGGATAAGAATGCGGCTTGAGCATCAGCACAGATGGACGTGTGGAGTGCATGGTGATGCAGAAGAGTAGATTGTGGGGGAGATTGCAGTGGAATGTGAGAATATGTGGAAGAGAGTACAGAGACATGATGAGTGAAGTTAGGGCCCCGAGGACAGGGCCTCCTGTGAAATCCGTCATGCCACATGCCAGCTCTTCTGCAATTTCTGAGCAGCATTATATGTGTACCCAGAAGAATGGCCACCACCCAACTGTGGCTGAGATCATAGTTGACCTCTAAGTGGTGGAAAACGCTACTGAGTACAATCTGTTTGATTTCAATGGCTGATTCACAAATCGTACCATATGGATGTTTCCTCCCAACACTATCTTCTCTGAATTACATAGATCATAGTTGAAACTTCCTGGCAGATTAAAACTGTGTGACCGACCGAGACTCGAACTTGGGACCTTTGCCTTTCGCAGGCAAGTGCTCTACCAGATGAGCTACCGAAGCACGACTGGCAGAAGTAAAGCTGTGAGTACTGGCCGTGAGTCGTGCTTCGGTAGCTCATCTGGTAGAGCACTTGCCCGCGAAAGGCAAAGGTCCCAAGTTCGAGTCTTGGTCGGGCACACAGTTTTAATCTGCCAGGAAGTTTCATATCAGCGCACACTCCGCTGCAGAGTGAAAATCTGATTCTAGATCATAGTTGTCTTTGTAACATGTCATTATATCCTGTAATCCTCCTTGCCTTGGTCTCTGCTAGTCCCCTCTCCCACATCCACTGCCACCCCTGTCCTGGGACCCTAACTCTGCTCATCCGGCACCCATATTCTCTTGACACATTCTCCTCTACTTCTATTTTTTCCCCTACCCAATCCATTCCTCCATGTCAGTGTATGCTGCATGTGCACTCTTACACTGGTGCAGTGCTGCAGCATACTTGTTTTGCTTATCGCTATCAAATTCCTGTCTTGTGCATCTTCATTTTTCTATGTGCACATCCACTTTCTGTGTTTGGTGAATAGTAACCTATCTCCATGTATGTATCATAGACCATCCTGTATTTTACATAGTATATAAAAGTTCATTCTGTAAAGATGGCATTGTATCTTCCATAATCCTTAAGAGCAGATCTTCATATTTGACTTTGTAGTTTGCTTTAGTTGGAACTCTTAAAACATATCCACTAATACAATTGTTTTTGATTTGTTTCCTCTTAGGGAGCAGCCTCAACAACATATCTCTGCAGAGGTAAGATTTTTATTATCATAACATAACAAATAGCTGTCGGGCAAAGATAACGTGTGATTAGTTGTGCTTAACATCTCTTAGATGTGTGTAGTGATAAGGACAGAGTCTAGCCTATGGTATTAATTTTGGTGCTGATTAGTTCATCTTATATCTGCTCTCATCTCAGATAATGAAATATAGTCATCCATCTGCTCCTCTCAAGTAGAACTTAATGTTTCTGATATGTGATTTGTATTGCAGAAATATGTTTCACCAACAATGAATTCAAACTGTGAAACAAAGGCGTTAAACGTAATATTGTTCCCACAAAATACAAAAAAAATATTAAACTTTTCATAGTGACAAAAAAAAAAAAAAAAGTTTTCCACACAGCAATATGCACATATACAGATGACCGTACTATCATGCACACAAGGTATAAAAGGGCAGTGCATTGGTGGAACTGTCATTTGTGCACAGGTGACTCATGTGAAAAGGTTGCTATGTGATTGTGGCTGTACAACGGAAATTAACAGACTTTGAACACGGAATGGTAGTTGGAGCTAGATGCATGGGACATTCCATTTTAGAAATCGTTAGGGAATTCAATATTTCTAGATCTACAGCCTCAAGAGTGTGCCAAGAATACCAAATTTCAGGCATTACCTCTCACTGCTGACAATGCAGTGGCAGACGGCCTTCACTTAACAACCAAGAGCAGTGGCATTTGTGTGCAGTTGTCATTGCTATCAGATGAGCAACACAGCATGAAGGAACTGCAGAAATCAGTGTGGAATGTATGACAAACATATCTGCTAGGACAGTGAGACAAAATTGGGTGTTAATGGATCATGGCAACAGATGACCGATGTGAGTGCCTTTGCTAACAGCATGTCACTGCATGCAGTGCCTATCCTGGGATTGTGAACTTATTGGTTGGATGCTAGATGACTGGAAAACAATGACATGATCAGATGAGTCCCAATTTCAGGTGGTAAGAATTGATGGTAGGGTTCGAGTGTTGTGCTAACCCCATGAAACAATGGACCCAGGTTGTCAACAAAGCACTGTGCAAACTGGTCATGGCTCCATAATGGTGTGGGCTGTGTTTACATGGGATGGATTGGTTCTTCCGGTCCAACTGAAGTGATCATTGACTGGGAATGGTTATGTTCGGCTACTTGGAGACCACTTGCAATGATTCATGATCTTTGTGTTCCCAACCAGTGATGGAATTTTTGTGGATGACAATGCACCATGTCACTGAGCCACAATTGTTCATGATTTGTTTGAAGAACATTGTGGACAATTCAAGCACACAATATGAATCCCACTGAACATTTCATCTTGGGGGCTCACAGCTCATTTGTGGATACATGCGTGGTGTGCATGGGGCCCTGAGCTATTGCAGCCTTTCTTTTCTCCTGAGTTTCATTCCCTTCCCCATATCCAGTCATTCCCATCCCATATCCCCCCTCCCTCCCCCTGCACCTGGTTCCCTATATGACAATCTGGCTATTTCCTCAGTTCTGCTATTCCCTTTTGTCTTGTGTCTCGTGTTTCCACTCTCCCTTTTTTATCTGGTCCTCCTTGGAATTTGACTTCCCTTTCAAAATTGTTCCTATAGTGGGAGTCATTTGGGGAAGAACTCTCTCCCTAATATCTCTGTTGTGAGTTCGTCTCTCCCATCCCACCTTCCCCCCTTCCTTCCCACTGTAGACCTAACTTCCTCCTTGCTAGGTCACCAGAACATGTAGCCACTCTGTGTGGTGGAGCTGTTATGTACCAAAATGACTGAGCCCCCTGACAACACAGGGATCCCACTTCTGGTATCTGAGCTATTCCTGCTTTGTGTATGTGTAGGAGTTGCTGCTCATTTTTTTTTAGGCATTGGAACTCCGGCAACAACCGCTGTCCCAGCTAGCCCATGCCACAGCTGTGTGGCACCCACGGAGTGAGCACCTGATGGGAATGTATGGTACCAGGGTGGGCACTCTTCACCTGAAGCATGCTAAGCTCCATACTTCTGGCTGCTCTTCCACAGCCGTTTCTTCTGACAGGAACTTTTTCTCCTTGGTCTTCCCTTCTGAGGCCACGTCTATGGAAGATGGCCAGACCCATTGGCTTAGCATGAAGTCCTTTCTCTGCTACCTGGTTTGTTCCAGGATAGATGGGGTGCCTTCCACTGCTACCAAACCTCCTTTTTTTACAGAAAATATCAAAGATGAAGTTGACTCATTTAGTAATACACAATCTGCTTCCCTACTGATCAAATCCTTTTCTGCCAGTCAGTTGGCTTACCTTTGTGCTTGCGAGTGCTTACGAGCCATCGCGGTGAGCGCTTAGGAGCCATCGCGGTGAGCATCAGTCCTTAAATATGACCCAGGACATTATCTTCCCCTAGGGACGTCTTTCTTCAATCTGATGAGGAACTCATCATTAATCTGGTGTGGTGCTCATTTTGTTTGGCAAGTCGAGAAATCTGCTAATGAAAATAACATTGATACCAGTGCTTTCATGCTTGCTCTTGATGGGAATAACCTTCTGGAAAAGGTCATAGTTATGGTTTACCATTGTGCCATGAAGCCCCATATCCCACTTCCCATGCACTGTTTCTGGTGCCACTGTTTGGTCACATGTCTTCACGAAGTGAGGCAACTCCTGTTTGCAATGACTGTGGCTGTCCCTTCCATGGGGAGAATCCTTGCACCACACCACCAAATTGTGTGAACTTTGCTGGCATACATTTCATCACTCACTGGATTATCCAATTTATTAAAAGGAAAGGAACATTCAGGAATTCAAAACTCTCAACTGCCTGTCCTAGTCAGTGGCCTAACAAAAATTCAACCATCTCCACCCGGTATCTTTAATGTCTAATTTTGCTTCTGTTGCATTCTTTCCTTCTCAGTCCTCCTTACCTCCATTCTGTCCTTCTTCCTTTTCCTCCGCTCTGGTGGCTCCCATTCCCTTCAAAGAACCATGCCTTCTCCTCAGTCGGAGAGGAAATCCTCTTCTGACACCTGCTGGGACTGGGGCTCCCTCTAAGAACGTCCCTCCCCAGCATCTCCATGAAAGAAGCCTGTTACTTAGAGTTGGACTTGGGACCCACACTCTGTGGGACTCAAGGTCACTCCTTCCCTTTCAGATCTTTGATGTTGCTGCAACTTGCTCACTTCGTGCTTGCACCTCCTCTCAACCTTCGAAGGTGAGAAAGATGTGTAAGTTTCAGGATGATGCCAATCTCTGACGTTCCAGGTGGTGTTGCCCCCTTCCTCTCAATTAGGGTTTTACATTCACAGATGTCACTGTGTCCTTACTAGTAACAGACATTGACTGATTGCGGCCTATTCGACAGTCATCCAGCCTCTTGTACTAGTGTCCTCTAATAGAACAATAATGTTTACAATCATCACCTTCTGAAATTGCAGTCTTTCTTACTCTCTACTCTGTAGCTTGTAATGCATTGTCGGAATCTCATTTTGTGGAGACTCCTTTGCTGACTCTTCATTGTTTCCAAACTTTCTGCTGGAATCAGATTGGCCCTTTGTGAGCCTCCAATGGTGACTGTGACTGTAAATTGGTCCACATGGACGTTATTAGTTCCTGGGTTCCTTTTCGTACTGTGCTAGAAGGGGTGGCCATTTGGATCCGTTTAGACTCTGTGGTAACAATATGTAACTTTTATCTCTCCTCATACTGGCCTCCTTCCTGCTCTTCTATCCCTCCTTCAACAGTTCTCTCCCCCATTTCTTCTCCTTGTTGAAGACCTGCTGACTGGGCTAGATCTCTGCCTGCTCAACAGTGGAACCCCCACACACTTAGGTGTGGCACACAACACTTTCGCAGCCATTTATCTTTCCATCTGTAGCCGTGGATTCCTCCCCTCCATTTAATGTTCTTGACAATTTGTGTGACAGTGATCATATTCTGATCATCTTACCTTTTCTCTAGCATCGCTCACCTGGACACCCTGTCAGGGGGCCTTTACTAATACAGATTAGGATGCCTTTTTGTTGGTTGCCATCTCAGTCACTCCACTTTGTGACAGCACTGGTGAGTTCACATGGAGTTTGAGTGACACCACCCTTTCGACAGCTGCTTTGCTGATTCCTTCTTCCTTGGGTTATCCCCAATGGAAGACTGTCCCTGAGTGGACCCCCGAAATTGCTGTGGCTATTAAAGACTGCCATTGTGCCCTCCAGTGCTACAAATGACATCCATCTTTCGACCACCACTTGGCTTTTAAATGGTTTTGTGCCTGAGGGTGTTATCTTATTTAACTCCAGAAATAGATTTATTAGTAACAATATGCTGCTGCCGTAGGGCCGCGTACTCCCTCTTCACAGGTATGGACGAAGCTCAGGCACATTTTTGGCCACAGTCTTTCTACAGGTGTCCCAGCAATTTCCATGAATGGTGTTATCCTCAACAGCCCGCACAGTATTGATGACCACTTTGCTTGGCATTTGCCCAGCCCTCAGTGTTGGTCCCACTATCCACCCGCATTCCATATTCTCAAACACTGTGTGGAATGACTCCATTTATCTTTTGTTCCCTGCCACCTGGAGCCTTATAATGCCATTATTAGTGAGTGGGAATTTGCCAGTGCCCTTGCTCTCTGCCCGACGCAGCTCCTGGACTGGACCAGGTGCACGACCATATGCTTCTACATTCATCAGTGGATAGTCAATGTCATGTACTTGCCCTTTTTAATATATCTGGAATGAGAGGGGATTCACTTCCTAGTGGTAATAAAGTATCGTTATTCCAGTTTTGAAATTGGGAAAACTGCCTCTTGAGTTGGACTGATATCATCTGATCAATTTAACCATTGTCCTGAGCAAGTTACTTGGATATATGGAGAGTTGAAGGCTGTATTGGATCCTTGAATCCTGGGATCTTGTGGCTTCAACCCAGGGTGGTTTTTGTTGAGGCCATTGTACTGCAGATGATTTAATCTACCTGGAATCTGCTATCCGAAAGGCTTTTGCCTGGTGTTAAAACCTTGTTGCAATCTCCTTCAATATGCATAAAGCTTATGATACCACATGGTGCCCTCACATCCTTAACACTTTACATAGTGGGCCTCCATGACCTGCTCCCCCTTTTAATGGAAATTTTAATTCATGTCACACTTTTCAAAAACAGGCTGGTGCCTCCCATAGCAGCTCCTATCTGCACAAGAATGGCGTTCTGCAGGGTTGTGTTTTGAGTGTCCTCCTTTTTTTAGTGGCTATCAATGGTCTTGTGGTGGCTGTGGGGTGTTCAGTGTCCTCTTTGTATGCTGATGATTTGTGTATTTACTTTTGTTTGTCCGTGATGGGCGTTGCTGAACACAGACTGCAGGGAGCAATACACCGAGTGCAATCTTGGGCTCTCACTTATGGATTACATTTTTGAGCTGCCAAGGCGTGCATTATGCATTTCTATTGCAACTGCACATTCCATCCCCATCAGGATTTGTACCGTGTTGACCAGTCCCTCAGTGTGGTGGACTATCAAGGATTTTTGGGAATGGTCTTCGGTGCCCGGTTGGCATGGCTTCCCCTTCTTTATCAACCAAATTGTGCATGTTGGTTGCACGTCAACACTCTTTGATGCCTCAGCAACACCGGCTTGGACATGGACCACTCTACTCTGCTATGACTGTACATAGTATTTGTCCAGTGCCTTCTAGATTACAGGAGTCTCACATACTGTTCAGCATCACCTTCGACATTACAGATGCTGGACCCAATACACAACTGTGGGGTATGACAGGCAGCTGGTGCCTTTCTTACTAGCCTCATGTTCAGCCTCCTAATGGAGGCAGGGGTTCCACAATTGCGGGTTCTGCTCCAGCAATAGTTGATTGCTTATGCATTAAGGATCTGCTGCTCTCCAGAGAACCCAAACTACTGTCTCCTCTTTCCAGATATAAAGATTGATCTTCCACAACAGCGGCCCACATCTGGGGTTATGATTGCTGTCGGCATCCAGTCCCTTTTCTCTGAATCTAGCTTTCCCCTCTGTGACCTCTTCTCCAGGCTCACTCATGTACACCTTATGGCTGCATCCCCCGTCCACAGCTCTCTCTTGATCTATGAGAAGGTCTGAAAGACACAGCTCATTCTGAGATCCTCACTGCCAATTACTCTCCATTATTGGCACGTTTTGGGTGTCAGAAGTAGTCTGTACTGATGGCTTAACTATTCTGGTGGCTTTGCTAACATTCATGCAGAATGTAATGAACTCCACTCCTTGCTTGATGGCTGCAGTGTTTTCACTGTGGTGTTTGTAGCCATCTCTCATGCTCTGGGGCATATCTGTTGTGGCACCGGCGAGTCCTCCCTCACCTGTAGCAAATCGTTTAGCAGTTAACAAGCTCTTGGCCAGTGTTACCCTTACCATCTCCTTCTTCTGACTATCTGGAATTCCTTTTTTGCTCTGAAATAATATGGACAACTCAGTCGTCTTTGTCTGGACCCCATGTAATGTTGGAATCCCAGGGAATGAACTCGCGTGATAGGCTGACTGGCCAAATTGACTACCAGTAAGCCACCTCTTGAAATTGATATTCTGAAATTGGACCTCTGATCATATAAGATGTGGAATACAGAATGGCATAGTGTGACTTCACTGAAGCAACTGCAGGTGATAAAGGAAATCATGAATTTGTGGAGGTTCTCCCTGCAGGCCTCCTCCAAGGACTTAATCGGCCTTTGTCAGCTCTGAAACTCATGGTCATCTCATCCATCACAAGAATCTGCCCCACTGTCACTGTGGCACATCTTGCTGGACTGTCCTAACCTAGCCACCCTGCGATGGATTCTTAGGTCTTACTGACGCAGCACCCCTGGTGTTAGTGGATGACACCTAAGTGGCTGACCTGGTTTTACAGTTTATTTGTGAGGTTTTTATTTTTTATTCCATTCTGCGGGGTATGTCCCCCATTGCATTTTCTGCCTTTGTGGACCTCTGGCTGCTCCCTGGATGGGGCACATCACCTGCCTTTCTCTCTTTTCCCCTACTTTTCTTCCCCTTGTTTCTTTTTCTAGACTTTGTTGACCTTCAGTAAACGGTGTGGTTTTCTTTCCTTGGGTTTCATGCACTAGGTGCTTCTTTGGTATGTGGTTTTGTTGAATTGTCTGTTCCAGGTATGAGAGAGTGATGATCTTGTAGTTTGACCCCTTTCATCATTAAGCCAACCAACCCATCAGACATTTACAGGACAGGGAGAAGTCAGTTCATGCACAAAATGCTGACTGGTAACACTTCCGCAATTATGAATGGCTATAGAGGCAGCATGACTCAATATTTCTGCAGGGGACTTGCGACGACTTGTTGAGTCCATGCCACATTAAGTT
The DNA here is from genome assembly GCF_023897955.1 of Schistocerca gregaria. Taxonomy (NCBI): domain Eukaryota; kingdom Metazoa; phylum Arthropoda; class Insecta; order Orthoptera; family Acrididae; genus Schistocerca; species Schistocerca gregaria. The sequence continues at coordinate 614,166,103 of NC_064923.1, forward strand.
GCTGCACTTGCTGGGCAAAAGGAAGTCCAACATGATATTAGGAGATACCCCATGACTTTAATCACCTCATTGCATTTCTGTATTACCAACCAGTAAACTATTTAAGAATAATTCTTGTGCTATGTAGTGAAGTAATAAAGATCCCTTTAGTTAAAATTTTGGTAAAGACTAATGACATACATGGACAGTTCTGCTCTTAAGGAAAAATAAAGTAAAAAAATGTCCTAACGATGTCAGAGTAGTTGTTGCATGAATGCTATCCATTAAATTTAATACTCAATGGAAAAGTTGAGATGGAGTGATGACAATATTATGAAAAGAATAGATTACTACTCGTCATGTAATGGAGATGTATAGTCGCAGACAGGCACAACAAAATGGCTGCTAAACAAGCAAGCTTTGAGCCAAAGGTCTTCTTCTACAGTTGAAAACACACACACTCATTCATGCCGGCACAACTCGCACACATGAGCACTGTCTCTGGCCGCTGAAGTCAGACTGCGAGAAACTGTGCATCATGGGAAAAGCAGTCTGGGTGGTGGGATTAAGGTGGAGACTGGGGCAGGGAAGGGGAGGAATGAAAGGGCAGGGCTGGAGGTCAGTAAAGTGCTGCTTGTGGGAGCATACAGGGACGTTGTGGGGAGAGGGCATGGCAGCTAGGTGCAGTCAGGAAATTAGATGTTAGTGGGAAGGAGTGAAGGGGGAGCAGAAAAGGAGAGCAGTCAAGAGGCTGTGGGTGCATTGGTGGAGTAGAGGGCTGTGTTGTGCTAGAGTGGGAGCAGGGAAGGAGGTAGGTGGGTGAAGGACAGTGGCTGATGTTCAAGGCCAAGGAGGGTTACGGGAACATGGATATATTGCAGGGAGAGTTCTGACCTGCATAGTTCAGAAAAGCTGGTGCTGGCAAGAAGGATCCAGATGGCACGGGCTATGAAACAGTCATTGAAGTGAAGAACATTGTGTTGGTAAATGTCCTTAGCAACTGGGTGGTCCAGCTGTAGCTCTCCCTTTGATGGTTTAGATGATACTCATGATTGGACTGGAGTGGGTGGTGGGGGGAGGATGTGTGGGACAGGTCTTGTATCTAGGTCTATTTCAGGGCTATTAGCCACAAGGCAAGGGGTTGGGAGCAGGGGTTGAGTAAGGACAGTCAAGGATAATGTGTGTGTTCAGTGAATCATGGGATACCACTGTGAGAGAGGTGGGAAAGATAGTGGGTAGGATATTACTCATTTCAGGGCATGACAAGAGTAGTCAAAACCAAGGCACAAAAAAAGATTCAGTTGCTGCAGTCCTGAGTGGTACAAAGTCACTAGGGGAATTCTCCTTTGTGTCTAGATGGTTTGACTTGGGGAGGTGGTGGGTGACTGGAGAGATAAGGGTCAGGAAATCTATCTCTGTATGAAGTTGGGAGAGTAACTTTGGTCAAAGGCCTCGGTGAGCCCATTGATATATCCGGAGAGGGTCAGGTCATCACCACAGATGTGATGGCCACGGGTAGCTAGGTTGTATGGGCGTGACTTCTTGATATGTAATGTGTGGCATCTGTCGAAGTGGAGGTATTGCTAGCTGTTGATAAGTTTGATTTGGTTGGAGGTACTGATGTAGTCATCTTTGCAGGTGGACGCCAACATCGAGGAAGGTGACTTGTTGGGTTGAGGAGGTGCAGGTGAAGCAAATGGGGGAGAAAGTGTTGAGGTTATGGAGGAATGTGGATAGGGTGTCCTCACCCTTGATCACAAAGATTTCATCAGTTAATCTGAATCAGATGAGGAGTTTGGGATTCTGGGTGGTTAGGAAGGATTCCTCTAGATCGCCCATGAATAGGTTGTCAGAGGATGGTGCCAGATAGGTGCCCATTGACATACTATGGATTTGTTTTTATGTGATGCCTTCAAAGGTGAAGTAATTGTGAGTGAGGATATAGTTGGTCATGGTGATGAGGAAGGAGGTGGTAGGTCTGGAATCTGATGGAAATTGGGAAAAGTAGTGTTCAGCAGCAGCCAGTCCATGGGCATTAGGGATGTTAGTGTAAAGACAGGTGGCATCAATAGTGATGAACAGGGCACCGTATGGCAAAAGGACAGGAACTATGGAGGGTTGGTGGAGGAAAGAGAATGGTTGGTTGTGGGTAATAGGCTGAAGGCATCACACATGCCAGATCTAGTTTCAAACGTAGAACCTCATGTTTCACAGGCAGCACTTTTACTGTGTAAGCTATTCAAGCAAGATTCAGAGATTGCTTTTCACCAATCCCTGTACCTAGTTTTTAAACTTCGTAATTCTCTTGTATATCTTGTAAGTCTGGCACTCCTGGAAGAAGGATCATGCAGAGAAAAGGCTTAGTCATAGCTTAGGGGATTGCTTTGAGAATGAATCTTTCACACTGCAGTGGAGTGTGTACTGTTTTGAAACCTCCTGGAAGTTTAAAACTTTGCACCGGGCCCTAGGATGGGGCTAAATCATTTCTCTGCATTTATCGTTCCTTCCAGGAGTACTAGTCTCACAAGGTATGCACAACTTCTGTGTAGTCTGGAAGATTGGAGAGAGTTACTGGTGAATTAGAGCTGTGAGCGGCAAATCATGAGTCGTTCCATGGTATCTCAGTCACTAAGAGCGTGCTGCGAAGGGAAGATTCCGTATTCAAGTTCCAGTCTGGCACACAGTTTTAATTTCCCAGGAAATTTCAAAACAGTGCACACTCCAGTCCACTCCACATTGATAGTTGATTCTCTAAACATATAGTTCCTTATGAGCAAAAGTTGTTAATATCTCATGTAAATTACAATGTGTACAATTTTGCTTCCACCATTTGCCGATAGGTGGCGGCAGTGGTAAGTAGCAGTTGAAAGAAACAGATCCCAGACATCAGGCAGTTAGCTTGGACTTCGGTCAGCATAACTTCATTCAAACTTCAGTCGATTTGTGTCTGCATCATAAAGTTGTTCTTGATTGAAAATGTCAGTTTATGAGCCTAATTCTCGTGGGAGGTGTTACTGTTTTGTTTCAGTATGAAGGAAACAGCGGCTGAGTCTCATCAAATGCTCTCAAGTACGTATAGTAAGGATGCTATTAGTGAAAGAACATGTCATGAGTGGTTTCAACACTTCAAAAACGGTGATTTTAATATCGTAGACCGGCATAGTGGTGGAAGAGAAAATGTTTTTGAAGATGCAGAATTGGAGACATTGCTGAGTGAAGACTCGCACCAAATTCAAGAAGAATTGGCATGATTAGTGGGAGTGACACAGCAAGCCATTTCAAACTGTCTCAAGGCTATGGGAATGATTCAGAAAGAATGAACTTGGCTTCTGTGTGAGCTGACACCAAGAGACTTTGAATGGCATTTATGTGTTTGTGAATAGTTGCTTCAGAGGCAAACATAGAAGGGATTTCTGCATCACATTGTGACTGGGGATGAAAAATGGGTTCATTACGATAACCCTAAATGCAAAAAATCATTGACGGCCAAACTGAATATTCACAGCTCCAAGATCATGCTCTGCATTTGGTGGGACCAGTTTGGCGTCATGTACTATGAATGCAATTAATGCATTTGAGCAGAGCATTAAAAGACAAATGGCCACAGTAAGTGAGATGCACGATAAAGTGAATTTGCAGCATGACAATGCTTGAGCCCACGTTGCAAAAGAGGTCAAAACATACTTGGAAACATTAAAATGGGAAGTCCTCCCCCCCCCCCCCCCCCCCCCCCCCCCCCCGTGTTCTCCAGACATTGCTCCCTCTAACTCTCACCTGTTTAGATCAGTGGCGCGTGGCCTGGCTGACCAGCACTTCCGATCTCATGAAGAAGTCACAAATTGGATCGATTCATGGATCGCTTCAGAATATGAACCATTTTTTCGACACGGGATTTGTACACTGCCCAAAAGATGGGAGAAAGTAGTTGCCAATGATGGAAAAATACTTTGAATGATACATGTGTAACCAATTTGTTTCATTAAAGCCTCAAATACTGAAAAAAAAAGGGGGCAGAAGCAAAGTTGTACATCTTGTTCGAAAATCCTTTTGTTCATTAAAAACAAAGATTCCATGACTTACCAAGCAGGAAAGCGCTGGTAGATAGGCACAATAAATGAAACACACAAACACACACACAGAATTTCTAGTTTTTGCAACCGACGGTTGCTTCTTCAGGAAAGAGGGAAGGAGAGGGAAAGACGAAAGGATGTGGGTTTTAAGGGAGAGGGTAAGGAGTCATTCCAATCCCGGGAGCGGAAAGACTTCCCTCTTTCCCTCTCCTTCCCTCTTTCCTGAAGAAGCAACCGTCGGTTGCAAAATCTAGAAATTCTGTGTTTGTGTTTGTGTGTTTTATTTATTGTGCCTATCTACCGGCACTTTCCCACTTGGTAAGTCTTGGAATCTTTGTTTTTAATATATTTTTCCCATGTGGAAGTTTCTTTCTATTTTATTTACATAATCCTTTTGTTCACCTATATGAAATGTATTCAGTCACTTACATATTACATTACTTTTACGGTGTATCCTTCCGTACAGGCTGAAATGCGATATTATCATACTCTTTTACAAGGAAATTATTAAGATAAATAACATAGTGAAAAGTTTATCTACATAAGAACCGTAACATGCCTGTCTCAAAATAAATACTTTGTCAGCTTCAGTTTGGATTTCAAGTGTCTCTTCAAAGCACGTGTCATTTTCAATTCACAATGAAGATAAAATGTTGCTATTTGCTATTAGTATTTTTTTTTGTAACCTACCAAAAGCATTTGCTTGCGCAGTATACACTATTGCCCTAGAAATAATATGGTATCAGAGATCTGGATGCTAACTGATTTTCATGCTGTCTAACTAAAAGGATGCAAAATGACTCATTAAGAAACCCAGGGCATGTATACAGTGAACCTCCATCTTCATAAAAAGAGACAATTACTATATGCATACAACAGCGATTAATATTGGGTGTGCCCTTGTTGTTGTTATAGAGGGTGAATCACAAAGTTTGCGCCGCAAATATTGTGCAAATGGAAAACGCTTCTGCTGTGCAGTTTTCATAGAATGGATGGGTAGTCAGGGGCTCATATTGTTAGCCAAGTAAAAGATTATAATAATACTTAGAAAGCATCTTTTTGTGCAAACATACAATAGAAAAATGACTATTGATGTTAACGAACCAAGGGTAATGTAAGATAGAATGTCAGTTTTGTTTGTTCTAGGATTCTAGTGTGAGTCTTTTATGAGATATTGCATTTGAAAAGTTTTCACACTGACACTTTTTTGTGCCATTCAATTTACATATTTGATAGGGAAGATGTTGTTTTGTTTGCTTACAGTGTGCTTGTATGTTCCTTGAGTGCCTTGCAACTTGCTAGTCGGGTATTGTGTGACAGCCCATGCAGTAGCTCGTGAGTCAACAATGGTATTTCCAATGCAGAAGAAGCCAGCATACTCGTAGAATATGGAGAATGTAGGATGAATGCAGTTTATTCTTGTACAGCTATGCAATAAGATATCCCAACCATCTTGGCACTTATTTTATCACCCTCTTAAACCAGTTGTATGAAAGTGGCAGTGTAACACCTAGACAACGTAATAGAAGGAAAAAAGTGACAGAAGAGGAGAAAAATTAATGTTCTTGCTGCTGTTGCATTTGATCTGTATGTTAGCTCCCGTGCAATCGCAAGAGGAAGTGGCATGAATTAGGCAAGTGTCCTGCACATTCTCCATTGATGTAAGTTCCAGCCATATCACATCTCTCTCCATCAAGAACTCCATAAAAACAATTATGAGAATCGTGTTAACTTCTGAACATGAGCTATGAGACAGGATTCTCCAGATGTATCTTGTATCTTTTTTAGTGATGAAGCCTCATTAACCAATGATGGCTAGATAAACTGCCGAAACATGCACTATTGATTTTTTGACAATCCCCGTTGGCTTCATCAGGTGGAATGTCAGCGTGCACAGAGTGTAAACATATGGTGTGGGATAGTGAACCATCAGCTCATAGGCCCATGTTTCATAATGGAACACGCATAATGGAATGCGCATAAGTCTCGCTGCCTCCTAACAGACGATCGTCCACTGATGCTGGAAGATATTCCTCTCCAGATTAGGGGGAAGCTGTGGTACCAACATGATGGCTGTCCAGCACATAGTGCATGAAGTACTACAGCATATCTTAATGAACTGTTTCCAAATCATTGGACTGAACACTGGGGCCAAACAAGCAAGTCTGTACTTCACAAGGTCCGACCACACCAATGAAATTATGTGTGAGAGGGTGAATCAATAAATAAAACCAAAATATTCCAGATTCATAGGTGTTTGCATTGATAAGAGTCTGAACTGGAAGTAAGTGTTACAGATCTTACTATGTGTGTTGACTCTGAGATCTTTGCATTGAGCATAATATCAGATTTTGGAGACGAAAATGTCAAAAAAGTCAAAACTGCAAATGTAAGTTGTCAAAACAGAAATAAAATAATCTCCCATAATTCGCCACCTTCTTGCTTCTTTGCATTCCCTAATTCCACATGACTCAGCTGTTTGGAATTCAGAGGTTTCAAGGGGGGGGGGGGGGGCATGGACTATTGCTCCCATACAAATTAATTGCTATGTTAGATGAATGCTCATTGTATCAATAATGGGAAGAAAGGTTTCTACTTTGAATTTCTCTTTCCCATTTAGCTCAGTCAGAAAGAATATTGCCTGCAAAAGACAATGTTCTGAGTTCAAGTCCCAGTCCAGCACATATTTTTAATCTGCTGGGAAGTTTTGATTGAAAATAGCTTTTTAATTTAATCTAATGTGCTACCCAATAATAATACAGTGTTACTCTCTAGCAATAATTTTTTATTATTTGTCTTTCTCTGAATGTAATGGTTATTTTGCAGCAAAAAATAGGAAATAAAGCATCAGTGCCAGATTTGGAGGATAAAGTTGTGATTCAAAATTACAATCACAAATTTCTCTATGGAAAAGTAAGGCTTTAGAAGCAGAAGCGAAGGTGAGAGACAGGTCATGCATTAATAATATGTTCCTAGTGATATGTTCCTGGTGTTAACATATAGTTTTTGTAAATGTTTTATAATTTCAGATTAAAAAACTAGAAGATGATGCCATTAATAAAAAAAATACTCTGAGTGACTTGCAACAGCAATTTGCAGAAAGTCAGACTTGCCTGGATTCAACACTCAAGGAGAATGAGAAATTGTGTTCTCAGATAAAGGCACATATGGAACAGATGTCTTTAAAAGATAAAGAAATTGAAAAAATCAAGAAAACCATACTTGATATGGAAAGGGTGAGTGAATTTTCTTCAATACCCATGTGCTGTTATATTGTATTACATCGCGTGACTGGTATTGTAACAACTTAAATTTATGAATTTTTGTAGTATTACTTGCTAAGATGAATTAAGTTAAAAACTAGTCCCTTACCTTCATTACTGTAAATTGTAATAAATCTTTCAACAAACATCCCTTAACAATATCAGTATAAACAATAGTCAGAAATAATGTAGTGTCACATTATCATGGAAAACTTCTCATGGTCGATGACTAGGGCCATCTTTAACGTGTGGAGGACCTGGGCACATTAGGATAATGGGGCCCCTGTGATCTTGACAGAGCACTATTTTGTTAGAATAGACAAAGAAGGTAGATAAGTGAGGTTCTAAATATATTTTTATTTCTTTACAAAAAATGGTTCAAATGGAACTGAGCACTATGGGACTTAACTTCTGAGGTCATCAGTCTCCTAGAACTTAGAACTACTTAAACCTAACTAACGTAAGGACACCACACACATCCATGCCCGAGGTAGGATTCGAACCTGCGACCTATAGCAATCGCGCGGTTCCAGACTGTAGCGCCTAGAAACCTCTTGGCCACAATGGCCGGCTATTTCTTTACAGTCACATTAAATGAATAGATAATATAATCCACAAAAGTAACTCTCCTAGAATTCACAGGTTAGTGCTTAAAAATCTATTTTGATTAAGAGGTACCCTTCTAGATTTGAGATAGGCAAAATCACTAATCACTTCTTCAAAATTAATATTTTTGAGCATATCACATTCTATGGCATCAGCAATAAACTGGTAACACGCGATCTAGTGACTGTACTTCTTAATTCATTTTTCATTTTCAATTTGAAGAAGGAGTGTTCTACACTGGAATTGGCTATCACCATGCTTAAAAAGAATCTCAATGTGATTTCTACATTTGTAAATGTGTCTTCAATTTTGTTTGCTTTCGAAATGTGGTATATTTTCAATATGTTATTAGTTCCTTCATTTTTATTATGGATAATTTTCAAGTATTTTGTTAAATGCAGACATTCTGTTTCCAACCATTGCTCATTAATATCTTCATAATAAATCTCAGCATATTCTTTGGAACTTTATCTCAGTTGTTTGGAATTCAGAGTTTTCAAGGGGGGGTGGGGCATTGACTAATGCTCCCATACAAACTTAATTGCTGTTTTAGATGAATGCTCATGGTATCAGTTATGAAGAAATGTTTCTACTTTGAATTTCTCTTTTCCATTTAGTTGGACTGACAGTGGAGAGCCACCAAAAAAACTCTTATGTGAGCTTCTATGTTTAGTTCTTTGAGATAGGTCCTTGTAATCAGATTCTGGGTTTCTTTCTTCAGCAGATGATTTGAGGTCATCAAACTTATCTCTGAGGTTAATGATAAAATCATCAAGTGAAACGAACAAATTAGTTCCAACTTGCTGTGTTATTATACATTTGTGAAGATAATTACTTGTTTTGTCTGTTATTTGCAATATAGAGTTCCAAATGTCTGTTACTATAATAAATTCTAGCTTTCCCATTTTTCTGGACTGACTAAGGGCTTCATCTCTAGTTTCTCTTCCCTTTTTTGTATCTTCTGTAATGGACTTCAAAGTTTGTATAATTTGTTTGTAACATTCATGCAAGGCACTTATTGCATTGGCTCGGGGAGACCTTGTGGTTTGTGAAGGACTTTTAACCACTTTTTTTGAACCTAAATGCTCTGTCAGTATATTCCATCAGTGGGTAGAGCTTGACAAAAAGTTGTACACTTTTTGAACCATTCCAAAAACTTTGTTGCCTCTGACACGTACCCCATCAGCTTGGCCACCTACCAAGTTCAGTGAATGTCTCGCACATGGTACAAAGGTGGCAAATTCACATTTCTCTTTGATTCTTGCTTGTAGGTCAGTATATTTTCCTGACATGTTTGAAGAATTGTCATTGCTTCATCCTCTGCAATCTTTTATGAGACTATCATGATTCTCTAAAAATTCAAAATAGTTCCCACTAAATACTCAGATTTACGGTCTTTAATAAGTATAAATTTCAATACTTTTTAGTAGGAACAAGGCCTTTTATGTATCGAATTATAAAAGTTAGCTGGTTGATAGGAGACAGATCGGGCATATTGTCAACGCTAATGGAAAAATATTTTGCTAATTTAACTTCTATTTTTATTTTTTTAGGACTTGTTTTCCCATTTTGTGAGTGAACTCATTACAGATTTTACCTGATAAAAAAGAAGTTTTACCTTTTTCAAGATATCCATATTTTTGTAAGTTATCTGCAAGAAATGGATCAAATTTACTCAATAATTCAACACATCTCAAATAATTTTCATTGTTGAGAGAGCCTAAGATTTCATTGTCAGTGTGAAATGGAAGCCCTCTCAATGCCAAAAATTTTACAACAGCTACAAGCCGTATAAGTACATTTCTCTGGTAATCCACTTCTTTTTGATGTTGAGATAAAAAACCTATATTTATTCTACCAACTGCTTTACTTTGCGCCAGATAACCTATCATAGATTGCGTATGTGCTGGGCTATTTTCATATATTAAAATTATATGATTAATGTGCTTCCAATCATTACATCCACTCGGAGAGAGCAGATTTAAATCAGAAGGGTTAAATAAGCAGCATGAAAAACAGAATACAGAGTTTTTGGAAGGCAAATACAACAACCTTTTTTTTCCCGACACTTTCATTGTTCTTTAATTTGCTTGTTAATAATGCTTTATTGAAATACCTAGTTACTGATTTATTACCATCTTTGTTGGTTCTGGATGCCTCATAAAAGTCAGAATCTTTATTTTGAAAACATACAGGTTCCTTATGAATCAAAATTTCGTGATTTCTTTCTGTGAATTTTCATGAAAATAATCAGCAGGATCATGTGCTATTTCTTCTGCATTAGAAAACTGTTGTTCAGCTGACACAGTTGTCAGTGCTGGTGAAGTCACCGAAGTTGTTGCACTTTCGTTATAGGGACAGTCGCCTTCTGAGTCAGTCTCTTTTCCTAAATTGGTAGCAATCTGAAATGGATGGAGAACATGAACATTCAGAAATTACTGCAATCTGTAATCTACACGACTCATCATGTGAAAGCTTTATTATTTGATTGTTACTTACAGAAGTTGCCCCAGTAGTAGTAGTAGTAGTAGTAGTATAGTAAAATATGCTGTTAATTTGGTAACTTTTCAGTTACTTCCTTGTAATGTACAGCATTTTTCCTTTTTGCAGATCCAGTAGGATATGACCATTTCCACATTTTATATTATAATTCAGTATTTATTTTTACACTGAAAATAGTCGCTAAACAAAGCAAAACAGGCAAACGACAATTTAATCAAAGAATATCTCAGAGCACAGTCAGTAACAACTACAAACAAAACAAATGTTACAACACTGCAGACAAATACAGGGGAATTCCCGATAGTCGAGTTGGTTAATGTAAGTTGGTTGGTCATGCTTAATTTTACGTTGCTATTCACTCCATGCAGAACTGTGCACTGCACGAAGCTCGTACGCAAAGTGGTATTGTAGTCAGTCATAATTGTTCAATTTTTTAAAATAAATTTGTTTTTCAGTAATAAATATCAGGTATAATTTGGTAAGCTGGCAGGAACTAGGGGGGGGGGGGGGGGGGGGGGCTATCCATCGCGGGGCCCTGGGCACTTGCCCAGAGTGCCCAGTGGGGAAGAAGGGCTTGTCTATAACTATCAGCTTACTGCAGCTTGCAGTATTTCAGGCTGCTGTATTAAAATGCAGCACATTACAATTTTTGCAAATTAAATGTACATACAATTATGTTACAAATGTATAGCTTCCTTTCAACAAAGTTTTTAATTTTTCCACGTCCATCTTAAATTGATATATAAACTTTATAATGGGCCTTAATAAGTTTGCAATTCTCCTTGCCTCTTTGCAGGCATCCCTCTATATAAGGGGAAGGAATATATTGAAACACCCCATTACATTCTACGAAAGATGTTATAGTACTAATATCGGATTTAATTTTTAAAACTTCTGTTCCCCAGGAAATTATTCCATGACACACTTGTGAGTGGAAATTTTATTTTTATTTATTTACACGTCAAGGTCTGTAGGACCAACTTGAGGAGCAAATCTCCAAGGTCATGGAACGTGTCAGTACATGAACTTATAACATAAAGGTAATAACAGGTAAAAATAAAATGTTTGCAAATCTGAAAAAGTCAATGCACAACTTCAATTAAATGCCATCAACAATACAACGAGAATCAGCTTAATTTGTCAAGGAACTCCTCGACAGAGTAGGAGAAGTGACCCATGGGGAAACTGTTCACTTTTGATTTGAAAGCGCATGGATTACTGCTCAGATTTTTGAATTCTAGTGGTAGCTTATTGAAAATGGATGCAGCAGTATACTGCACACCTTTCTGCAAAAGAGCTGAGGAAGTTCGATCCAAATGCAGGTTTGATTTCTGCTGAGTATTAACTGAGTGAAAGCTGCTTATTCTTGGGAATAAGCTAATATTATTAACAAGAAAAGGCAGTAAGGAATATATATATTGAGAGACCAATGTTAAAATACCCAGACTCGTGAACAGGGGCCGACAAGAGGTTCTTGAAATTACACCACGTATTGCCCGAACCACCTGTTTTCTGAGCCAAAAATATCCTTTTAGAATGGAAGAGTCACCCCAAAATATAATACCATACGAGATAAGCAAATGAAAATAGGCAAAGTAGACTAATTTTCATATCAAACGATCACTCACTTAAGATATTGTTCGATCAGTAAAGATGGCAGCATTAAGTCTTTGAACAAGATCCTGAACGTGAGCTTTCTACAACAGTTTACTCTCTATCTGAACACCTAGAAATTTGAACTGTCCAGTTTCACTAATTATATGCCCATTCTGTGAGATTAGAACATCAGGTTTTGTTGAATTGTGTGTTAGAAACTGTGAAAACTGAGTCTTGCTGTGATTTAGCATCAGTTTATTTTCTACAAGCCATGAACTTAAGTCATGAACTGCACTATTTGAAACAGAGCCATCCTTTACTACCAAGCTAGTGATATCAGCAAACAGAAATATTTTAGAGTTAACTGTAATATTAGAGGACGTATCACTTATATAAATACAGAACACGAGTAACCTCAACACTGAGCCCTGGGGCACCACCCACACCTCCCCCACCCCAGTTAACCGTACCCCAGTCAGATTCCACATCACAGCCATTCTCAACATTGTGAATAATGACCTTTTACTGTCTGTTGCAAAAGTTGGAGGTGAACCAATTGTGAGCTACTCCACATATTCTGTAATGGTCCAACTTCTGGAGCAATATTTTGTGATCAACACAATCAAATGCCTTAGTTAAATAAAAAAAAAAAAGATGCCTAGCATTCGAAACCTTTTGTTTAAGCCATCCAGTAGCTCACAGAGAAAAGAGAATATAGCATTTTCAATTGTTAAACCACTTCCAAAGCCAAAGAGCACATTTAATTGCAAACTTTGTGAAATAAAATGATCAATTATCCTTACATACAGAGCCTTTTCAATAACTTTAGCATACACTGATGGCATAGAAATAGGTCTAAAATAGTCTACATTACCCCTTTCTCCCTTTTTATAAAGGGACTTTGCTACTATTTTAATCTTCAGGAAACTGACCATTCCAAAGGAGAAATTACAAATATGACTAAATACAGGACTAACATGTGCAGCAGAGTACTTAAATATTCTGCTAGGCTCTTCATCGTAACATTGAGAGTGCTTCATCATAACCATGAAAGTCCTTAGTCTTCTGCGATTTAATTGTTGACTCAATCTCCTCCTTGTCTGTATCACAGAGGAGTAACTCGGACATCAATCTCGGAAAGGCAATTGCCAAGAAAGTTATGTGATTCCCTGTAGAAACTAAATTTTTATTTAATTCACCAGCAATGCTCAGAAAATGATTGTTAAATACTTTACATATATCTGGTTTATCAGTAACAGAAATATTTTTACTACGAACTGACTTCATTATCGTCAACCTTATGCTGCTGACCAGACACTTCCTTCACAACTGACCATATGGTTTTAATTTTATCCTGTGAATTAGCTATTCTATTTGCATCCACATACTCTTTGCCTTCCTAATAACATTTTTAAGCACCTTACAGTACTGTTTTTAATGGGCTACTGTAGCTTGATTGTGACTACTTCTAACATTTTGATACAATTCTTACTTCTACATGGTATCCTTATTCCACTAGTCAGCCATCTGGCTGCCTATTACCCTGTGTAGAACGCTCTAAAGGAAAGCAACTGTCAAAGGGCTTGAGAAATGTGTTAAGGAAGCATTATATTTATCATGTATGTTACCGGCACTATAAACCATTTCTTCTTTTTCAAGTCATATATAGCTGTAATTAAAGGTAGTTTAGATTTAGCTTTACTTATGTTCTTCAATAAATACAGAATATTGGTTTTTGAATTCAGGTTTTGGTGATTCCAGAATGTAAATAAGCAGTTCCCAATGTGGGAGTAATTATCCCTGAGTGTTAAAATGAATTTTAAGTGGGTAAAAACATTTTTGAATTTTTTTATCAAACTACTGTTCACTTCCTCTTCACATAGTTCTATAGAATGCAATTTGCTATCAGTTTAAACTTTGTCCATAATTCCTCTGTGTGTCCATCGTATTTGAACTAAGTGATTATTATGCAGGCTGAGATAAACACTGAATACTTTGGTATTACTGAACTAGTCCAGACACAACATGAATAAAAAGTTATCACTTCTACTATTGTATCATGATTAAAATCACCAACTGACACAGATGAAAGTTTATGTTAATAGAAGCAAAATCATTCAGCTGAACACGAGGCAGCAAGTGAGCTATTTGGGAGATAATTGTGAATGTGTGATTATGAATCACCACTAACTTCATCATGAAATATTGTTCTAATTAACAATTATGTTTTAAATGCAACTGTTTTGGTTAATATCCCACCTGATTGAGCTCAGATTTTACCCATAGCCTACACTAAAAAGAAAAGCAATACTACTTCAACATGTTACAGTTTACTATACACTTCTGCTTATTAAAGGAGGTGTTCCATATGAAGTCCTTGCATGTGGATGCAGTACTGAACTCACCTCTGCAGTGAGTTACAATTCCTTTCAAACAACTCTAGACCATCTTGTAATGCTGACAAGACCTTTCAGATTGCTACCCTAGTTTGTCACTCATATCATTGGTAATGCTTTACACATCACTTTTGAGACCCAGTCCAGAAGCTCGAGGTCAAGTGATGTTGGAGGCAAAGTTACATGCACTGCTTGGCCTATCCATTGTGGACCGTGTTGATGGGATTAGTTTGGATTAGATTCGATTCGATTCATTTTATTTTTCCTTCCAGAGACTCAAAAAATGAGATGATTCTCGTGGGTGTGAAACATGTCAGAAAGTATAACATAAAAACATAATACATTTCAATATAATACTTACTACCCTGATCACTTGTCGGGAGATTGTCAAAATAGGTGAATACAGTGTGGTAAACTGGAACAGATAATATTTACAGAATTAACACGCTTTCAGAATGAAACATTGTTATGCACTATTAATAAATTTATCATACAAAAAATACCTAATCTTGACTGTTGTGAACAAGTGATCGTCAAAACTGAAATCTAACAGACATTTTAACTGAAGCTGGCTTAACAGGCTCTGTCAAGATATTCATCTATAGAGTAGAAGGAGTTGCCTGTCAAAAAGTCTTTCTAACTCTGTTTAAATCGTGCTTTATCTGAAACCAAGTTTTAATGGTTTCTGACGATTTATTGAATATTGGACCCCTTTTTGGACAAAGGTAAATGGTTTTAGGTCTTTATGTAGATTGTTCTTATTCCTAGTATTGGCACTATGTATTGAACTATTGGTTGGATGCTGTGGCCGAGCGGTTCTAGGCGCTTCAGTCTGGAACTGTGCTGCTGCTACGGTCGCAGGTTCGAACCCTGCCTTGGCCATGGATGTGTGTGATGTCCTTAGGTTAGTTAGGTTTAAGTAGTTCTAAGTCTAGGGGACTGGTGACCTCAGATGTTAAGTCCCATAGTGCTTAGAGCCTTTTTTTCTTTTTTCTTTTTTTCTTTTCTTTTGGCAACAAAATGTGCTCTT
Source organism: Schistocerca gregaria (assembly GCF_023897955.1). Lineage (NCBI taxonomy): Eukaryota > Metazoa > Arthropoda > Insecta > Orthoptera > Acrididae > Schistocerca > Schistocerca gregaria. The sequence goes on from NC_064923.1 coordinate 614,181,545, forward strand.
GCCCCTTCACGTTTGTACCACATTGCACAGTGCGAACAACCTTAAGCAATACTGATGGATTCTCCCAAAGGAACTGAACACACCCCCATCCATCAAGTTTTCTTGGCTGAATGTGTGGCCCAATGAGATGATTACCTAATACCTCTAATCACATGAATTATTTAACTTAAAAGTACCATCATGTGTAAACCCTACCTTGCCTGTTGTTTTCTCCTAACAAAAAATCACTGTAGAACCAAAGTCCCTTTCATAATGAAATTCTTCTTACTGTAGTGTGACTTAGTAAAGACATGTTGTGTAGCTGTTCCGCTTTTCTAGCTTCCTGAAGAGAGTTATAATACTTTCAAAAGCACATCCTCAACTGTGGGTGTAATGTGTGCTGGCCTTCCTGTTCCCTTGCCATTTGTGAAGATTCCTTGTTACCCTTGTTGTAGGAAACACTGATGGATCCTTGTAAATACAAGTTGATTATAATCATAGCACCAATTTTGTAATAGTAATAGTAATAAAAAAACCACTGCTCATAATGACATCAAATTTGAATGGAACATTATCGAAGAAGGGGAACATTGTGGGGGGTGGGGGGGGGGGGGGGGGGGGGGGAGAAATTCCCACTAGACGGTGATGTAAGCTTAATAATGTACATGGGTTTGGCTACAAATGACAGATGAGTTGCAATACAATGACTAAGATGTGAATTGCGCATTAAACCAACCATACTGTATGATGTGCATGGCTGCACAAATTTGGCAATCAACAGTTGTGGCACTGTAGGTTAGGTATACCCATCCTCCAGAGCACAGCTGTACCATGTCGGATATGAAAAATCGTTTTTTAATTGTTCTGAGGCCAAACAAAAACCACATAAAAAGCAACAATAAAATTATTTTTTAATTTTCTTGAGGCCAAAAACCACATATTTCAACAATGAATTCAGTTTTTAATTGTTGTGAGACTGGTGCAAGACAATTTCAAATGCTGTCTACTGTTTTCTACCAAAAGTTGAAATCAAGAAATAGCTGATTCCACAATAGATTGGAATGCCTCAGAGGTCGTATTCAGAAAGAATTGTCCAAAGCATGCCTTCATTTTAGCTGCATTTGTAATTGGAGCACAGAATATAGCATCTTTCAGATAATCCCCTAGCCAGAATCAGGTGACCTGGATGGCCTAGCTTTAGGGACATGTCTCTCGCCGCAGCTAATTCAGTGGCTATGCAATGTGTGGAGGAGTACCATCTTGCATAAAAATGATCTTACCTACACATCCACACTGTTGAAGTGCTGGTATGAAGTTGGTGGGCAGAAGATTCTTACAGCTTTTACTGGTGACAGTACAAGTACCTTCAGGATCCATCTCCTCAGAAAAATATGGCCCTACAATAAATAATGCCACTAACCCACGTTTACCATTGCAGAATGAAGTGGTACTGGTTGATTTACAAGCAGATTTTCTATTGCCCACACAGTATTCTGCAATTACATGTCCTCAGAGATGGAAATGGGTTTCTTCTGTCCACAGACTATTCCTCAGCCGTTCATTGTCCACTAGCCATTCATTGTCCACTCCCATGCAAGTAAGAAATTTTAGAGCAAACTTTTGTCTTACTGGAAGGTGAATGTGAAGCAACTCCTGAACACGGGTGATTTTATATGAATAACAATGCAGATGTTTCATAAAATTTTGTGCACTATGCTCACAGGAATTACCAAAGTTCTGGCAATTCCCCATATACTACATGTTTGCACTGCACTGCTCAACCCCTCCTGCAATGCTGCGGCCACATTTTCTACTGACGTTGGATCAATTGTTTTGCTCCCTCTTCCACATTGCACTCGAAAAGAACCTGTTTTTTCAAATTTCATATTCATTTACTCCTGACCCTTAGCAGACATTGGACCAACACCTTTTTTCATAACCTTGACTGTCCAGAACTGCTGCAGAGCTACTAGTGCACAGTCACCTTTCTTGTAAAAGAACTTTACTGACAGCTCCCAATCCTGGATTGCAACAGTCATGCTGTGCGTCTGACACAAACTGAAGAATAGCTGTGTGCACTGTATCATCTAGTGGTAAAATTTTTGTTATATTCTTTTGTTTCCATTACCTTTCCCTCTTCTTCAACAATATTCAGTTCAAATTTGATTCCATTCTGAGAAGTGATTCTTTTTTTGTTTTGTTTTTACATGTTTTGAACCAGGAACTTTAATTATAACTGAGGTCTTATGACTTTCAGGGAGTCTTTGATCAGGGTGTTATTCTCAGTAAAAGCACGCAGCTTCTGATGCATTGCCATCATAACTGTCATACATGATATGCCTGTCCATATACTCTTTGTTGCTGTAATGTTCCATTGTGACTTCATTTGTCACTGCGCAGAAAAGTTATATGACTGCTTCACGGCAGCTGTCATGTTGGTCCTGCACGTTTCATAAGATTAAAGTTCCATGTCAAACAGTTAATGAAAATCAAACATACCAGTTCTGATTAAAAACACCAGCTTCTTCTAATTTTCCACACACTCTATTTCAATAAACAAAATTCACTACCAGAAGCTGCTGCAGTAATGTCATTTCACACCTGTGAACTATATAACAAAATCAGAAAATTCACACGATGACACCAGAAATCTTCATATCAGCTGTGGAACAGTCAAAGAAAGTGGGCAGTTTAACAGTAATGGCTATTTGTAAATGGGAGCATCCAGATTGTGTATCAGCCATAAGATTCAGTAAAGCCCCCATTGCTCACCCTCGCTGTTAAAAATCTTGTAGCTACAAATTAAAAACTGATTACCCTACTTATCAACACCATAGGCTCACAAAGTATACGTTACAAAGTGGATCACTATTTCCAAAGCAGGCGACTGCTTCAATGTCCTAAACCAAAGTTTCCAGGAGACTATTAACCATTTACAGTATGATATCACAGCAGAACCCTGGAGATACTAAAAGGTATCAGATAGATTATATAATGGTAAGACAGAGATTTATGAACCAGGTTTTAAATTGTAAGACGTTTCCAGGGGCAGATGTGGACTCTGACCACAATCTATTGGTTATGATCTGTAGATTAAAACTGAAGAAACTGCAAAAAGGTAGGAATTTGAGAAGATGGGACCTGGATAAACTGACTAAACCAGAGGTTGTACAGAGTTTCAGGGAGAGCATAAGGGAACAATTGACAGGAATGGGGGAAAGAAATACAGTAGAAGAAGAATGGGTAGCTTTGAGGGATGAAGTAGTGAAGGCAGCGGAGGATCAAGTAGGTAAAAAGACGAGGGCTAGTAGAAATCCTTGGGTAACAGAAGAAATATTGAATTTAATTGATGAAAGGAGAAAATATAAATATGCAATAAATGAAGCAGGCAAAAAGGAATACAAACGTCTCAGAAATGAGATCGACAGGAAGTGCAAAATGGCTAAGCAGGGATGGCTAGAGGACAAATGTAAGGATGTAGAGGCTTATCTCACTAGGGGTAATATAGATACTGTCTACAGGAAAACTAAAGAGACCTTTCGAGATTAGAGAACCACTTCTATGAACATCAAGAGCTCAGATGGAAACCCAGTTCTAAGCTAAGAGGGGAAAGCAGAAAGGTGGAAGGAGTATATAGAGGGTCTATACAAGGGCAATGTACTTTAGTACAATATTATGGAAATGGCAGAGGATGTAGAAGAAGATGAAATGGGAGATACGGTACTGCGTGAAGAGTGTGACAGAGCACTGAAAGACCTGAGTCGAAACAAGGCCCCGGAAGTAGACAACATTCCATTGGAACTACTAATGGCCTTGGGAGAGACAGTCCTGACAAAACTCTACCATCTGCTGAGTAAGATGTATGAGACAGGAGAAATACCCTCAGACTTCAAGAAGAATATAATAATTCCACTCCCAAAGAAAGCAGGTGTTGACAGATACGAAAATTATCGAACTATCAGTTTAATAAGTCACAGCTGCAAAATACTAATGCGAATTCTTTACAGACAAATGGAAAAGCTGGTAGAAGCCGACCTCGGCGAAGGTCAGTTTGGATTCCGCAGAAGTGTTGGAACACGTGAGGCAATACTGACCCTACGACTTATCTTAGAAAATAGATTAAGGAAAGGCAAACCTACATTTCTAGCATTTGTAGACTTAGAGAGAGCTTTTGACAATGTTGACTGGAATACTCTCTTTCAAATTCTAAAGGCGACAGGGGTAAAATACCGGGAGCGAAAGGCTATTTACAATTTGTACAGAAACCAGATGGCAGTAATAAGAGTCGAGGGACATGAAAGGGAAGCAGTGGTTGGGAAGGGAGTGAGACAGGGTTGTAGCCTGTCCCCGATGTTATTTAATCTGTATATTGACCAAGCAGTAAAGGAAACAAAAGAAAAGTTTGGAGTAGGTATTAAAATCCATGGAGCAGAAATAAAAACTTTGAGGTTCGCTGATGACATTGTAATTCTGTCAGAGACAGCAAAGGACTTGGAAGAGCAGTTGAATGGAATGGACAGTGTCTTGAGAGGAGGCTATAACATGAAAATCAACAAAAGCAAAATGAGGATAATGGAATGTAGTAGAATTAAGTCGGGTCATGCTGAGGGAATTAGATAAGGAGATGAGACACTTAAAGTAGTAAAGGAGTTTTGCTATTTGGGGAGCACAGCAACTGATGATGGTCGAAGTAGAGAGGATATAAAATGTAGACTGGCAATGGCAAGGAAAGCGTTTCTGAAGAGGAGAAATTTGTTAACATCGAGTATAGATTTAAGTGTCAGGAAGTCGTTTCTGAAAGTGTTTGTATGGACTGGAGCCATGTATGGAAGTGAAACATGGACGATAAATAGTTTGGACAAGAAGAGAATATAAGCTTTCGAAATGTGGTGCTACAGAACAATGCTGAAGATTAGATGGGTAGATCACATAACTAATGAGGAGGTATTGAATAGAATTGGGGAGAAGAGGAGTTTGTGGTACAACTTGACAAGAAGAAGGGACCAGTTGGTAGGACATGTTCTGAGGCATCAAAGGATCACAAATTTAGCATTGGAGGGCAGCGTGGAGGGTAAAAATCGTAGAGGGAGACCAAGAGATGAATACACTAAGCAGATTCAGAAGGATGTAGGTTGCAGTAAGTACTGGGAGATGAAGAAGCTTGCACAGGATAGAGTAGCATAGAGAGCTGCATCAAACCAGTCTCAGGACTGAAGACGACAACAACAACATGGGTTTCAGAAGTAGTACATCCACAGATGGTCTCAAGAATGCAAACATCAAACGACAAGTACAACAAATACTGGAACAAAATAATGTGCAATCAGAAGAAGAAGAAAATACAGTAATGGACTCACACATCCCAGAGCAAACAAACAAAGAACAACACACATCAATTAAACAATCAGAGGAAAACGAAATCTTAAGACTGCCACCTGAACAAGTACAAATAGAACACGAAGTGACACACATGTAAGATATAGAAGAAAAATTTCAGCTGACCTATATAGAATACAAAGACACAAATACAGACATTAGACCATTCTTGCATAGACCGCCAAACAACCCCCAAGTCGAAACAACAATAAAAATTATCAACACAATCATACACAACAAAATAATTGAAAACACAACTATGGAAGAGTTACAACTACTGGTTTATATAGGAGCACTCACTACACTAAATATACACACTAGGCAGAGATCAGAACCAACCAACACACAGAAGAAACCCACAAAACCAGCATGGCAACACAGGGTACAGATCAGAATAGAAAAACAGAGAAAAGACATTGGACAGCTAACACAATTTATAGGACATCAAATGTCAGAAAAAAAAAACGAAAAAGGTTAGGTAAAATCTCACAACAAGAAGCGATAGAGCAATTAGATGAAAAGAAGCAGAAATTAGAAGCATTGGCCAAACAACTTAGGTGAAATAGTGAAAATAGGAGGAAATAAAACCAAACATTCAACACAAACCAAAAGAAATTTTACCAGACAATAGATAACACACACATTAAAATAGACAATCCACCAAACATAACAGACATGGAACACTTCTGGAGCAACATATGGTCAAACCCGGAACATCAGAACAGGGATGCACGGTGGATAGAAGCAGGAACAGACACATACAAGATGATACCACAAATGCCTGAAGTGATAATTTTGCAACATGAAGTCACCCAAGCAATTAATTCTACTCACAATTGGGAAGCCCTTGGAAAAGATAAAATAGCAAATTTCTGGCTAAAGTAGTTCACCTCAACACATTCACATCTAACTAAATAATTTAACAGTTACATTGCAGACCCATGACTCACTCTTGAGCCGAGGTTCTTAGAGAATTTGATGTATGTGGCACTTCGATTCTGTCAAAATTCGCATGTGGGTTTCTGTGGAGTTCTTTATTATTTAGGTGTAATGCAATAATCTAAGTTTTATCTGGGTTAGACTGACATCTCCAATATCCAAATCAATCTGTAATTTATACATATTGTACAATCACTTCATATACTCTGAAACCACAACAATTTGTTTATATTTGGGTAAAATATAGTTTACATACGAGAGTTTGAAATAAATAAAAAACTATGTTTGATGCTCTCCGTCTCAACCTTAATATATTCCAATTAAGTAGTTGTTCCAGAGAATGGCTCAGTCATGGAGGTAACCACTGAGTTTCATCAGATCACTTGTCAGCACATTCTCACAGTGCAGGAGATCTTTACTCTGGAAGGCTAATGCTAGGTTATCTGGATGCTGGATTTTCATGGAGTCAGTGACTGGCATGCCAAGGATGTGCAGGTCAAACAGAGTGGGGGCTTGAACTGATTGCTGAGGTAGGCCATATTTAGGGTCCTCTGCCTGCGAGCTTGCCCATTCAGGAACACCTTAGCACCTGTCAGACAGCATGTTGTTCACTAGAAATGTCAGTGTTTGACATGGGATTATTTCAGTGAACTTTAGCATCAATCCTCACCACAAAGTGCCATAAGCTGCTGTAAGATCCACAAAAAGCTGCAGCTGATTTCAGAATTTGTTAAACTCCAGCTTCTCCTTGAGCTGTCCATGTTAAGAACTGGTCACAGAAGCTCCTAAAGCCACCTTGTTTGATGTGGATGATGTGATTGATGGTGTCTGGAATGCAATTTAGAATAAGCCTCTATTAGTTTATAGGTCATGCAGGTAGCGATGTGGGTTGGTAGTGAGAAGCATCAGTTCCATCTTTGCCTGGTTTCAGGATGGCAATTATCTGAGCCTGTTTGAAAAGCTTTGGTAATTTTCCAGCTCTCAGAATTTCACTGAAAAATTTAGTGACCCACAGTTTGGTTTTGGGTTCAATGGCTTTAAGAAATTCCAAAAATACAGCATCAAAACCAACAACTTTATTGAATTTTAGCATATTCATAGCTATATCACGTTCCTCAGTGCAGAAGTCACATGAGTAAACTGGATGTGGTTGTAGATGGAAAATGTTTATGTACAATTAATGTTTCATGGTACTTATGTGTGCTTTCTGTATTTAAGTTTTCAAAATCTTCATTAGTCTCGCTGCTACAGAATTGGCATTCATATGTGTGTTCTGCTTGACAACCTTGGAACTGCACAAAAATGTTTTTATGAAGTTCCAGGTTTTCTGGCTAGAATGCATAAAACTGAGTCGTCCTGTTGTTTTTCCCATTTTTCTTTTCTGTTCATGGGAGGTATCCCATTATGAGGTAATGGATTTTAACATATAGCTCATGGCATTCTTGAGACCATCTGTGGATGTACTACTTCTGAAACCCATGTTGTTGTTATTGTCTTCAGTCCTGAGACTGGTTTGATGCAGCTCTCCATGCTACTCTATCCTGTGCAAGCTTCTTCATCTCCCAGTACTTACTGCAACCTACATCCTTCTGAATCTGCTTAGTGTATTCATCTCTTGGTCTCCCTCTACGATTTTTATCCTCCACGCTGCCCTCCAATGCTAAATTTGTGATCCTTTGATGCCTCAGAACATGTCCTACCAACTGGTCCCTTCTTCTTGTCAAGTTGTACCACAAACTCCTCTTCTCCCCAATTCTATTCAATACCTCCTCATTAGTTACGTGATCTACCCATCTAATCTTCAGCATTGTTCTGTAGCACCACATTTCGAAAGCTTATATTCTCTTCTTGTCCAAACTATTTATCGTCCATGTTTCACTTCCATACATGGCTCCAGTCCATACAAACACTTTCAGAAACGACTTCCTGACACTTAAATCTATACTCGATGTTAACAAATTTCTCCTCTTCAGAAACGCTTTCCTTGCCATTGCCAGTCTACATTTTATATCCTCTCTACTTCGACCATCATCAGTTGCTGTGCTCCCCAAATAGCAAAACTCCTTTACTACTTTAAGTGTCTCATCTCCTTATCTAATTCCCTCAGCATGACCCGACTTAATTCTACTACATTCCATTATCCTCATTTTGCTTTTGTTGATTTTCATGTTATAGCCTCCTCTCAAGACACTGTCCATTCCATTCAACTGCTCTTCCAAGTCCTTTGCTGTCTCTGACAGAATTACAATGTCATCAGCGAACCTCAAAGTTTTTATTTCTGCTCCATGGATTTTAATACCTACTCCAAACTTTTCTTTTGTTTCCTTTACTGCTTGGTCAATATACAGATTAAATAACATCGGGGACAGGCTACAACCCTGTCTCACTCCCTTCCCAACCACTGCTTCCCTTTCATGTCCCTCGACTCTTATTACTGCCATCTGGTTTCTGTACAAATTGTAAATAGCCTTTCGCTCCCGGTATTTTACCCCTGTCGCCTTTAGAATTTGAAAGAGAGTATTCCAGTCAACATTGTCAAAAGCTCTCTCTAAGTCTACAAATGCTAGAAATGTAGGTTTGCCTTTCCTTAATCTATTTTCTAAGATAAGTCGTAGGGTCAGTATTGCCTCACGTGTTCCAACACTTCTGCGGAATCCAAACTGACCTTCGCCGAGGTCGGCTTCTACCAGCTTTTCCATTTGTCTGTAAAGAATTCGCATTAGTATTTTGCAGCTGTGACTTATTAAACTGATAGTTCGATAATTTTCGTATCTGTCAACACCTGCTTTCTTTGGGAGTGGAATTATTATATTCTTCTTGAAGTCTGAGGGTATTTCTCCTGTCTCATACATCTTACTCAGCAGATGGTAGAGTTTTGTCAGGACTGTCTCTCCCAAGGCCATTAGTAGTTCCAATGGAATGTTGTCTACTTCCGGGGCCTTGTTTCGACTCAGGTCTTTCAGTGCTCTGTCACACTCTTCACGCAGTACCGTATCTCCCATTTCATCTTCTTCTACATCCTCTGCCATTTCCATAATATTGTACTAAAGTACATTGCCCTTGTATAGACCCTCTATATACTCCTTCCACCTTTCTGCTTTCCCCTCTTAGCTTAGAACTGGGTTTCCATCTGAGCTCTTGATGTTCATAGAAGTGGTTCTCTAATCTCGAAAGGTCTCTTTAGTTTTCCTGTAGACAGTATCTATATTACCCCTAGTGAGATAAGCCTCTACATCCTTACATTTGTCCTCTAGCCATCCCTGCTTAGCCATTTTGCACTTCCTGTCGATCTCATTTCTGAGACGTTTGTATTCCTTTTTGCCTGCTTCATTTACTGCATTTTTATATTTTCTCCTTTCATCAATTAAATTCAATATTTCTTCTGTTACCCAAGGATTTCTACTAACCCTCCTTTCTTTACCTACTTGATCCTCTGCTGCCTTCACTACTTCATCACTCAGAGCTACCCATTTTTCTTTTACTGTATTTCTTTCCTCCATTCCTGTCAATTGTTCCCTTATGCTCTCCCTGAAACTCTGTACAACCTGTGGTTTAGTCTGTTTATCCAGGACCCATCTCCTTAATTTCTCACCTTTTTACTGTTTCTTCAGTTTTAATCTACAGTTCATAACCAATAGATTGTGGTCAGAGTCCACATCTGCCCCTGGAAACGTCTTACAATTTAAAACCTGGTTCCTAAATCTCTGTCCTACCATTATATAATCTATCTGGTACCTTGTAGTATCTCCAGGATTCTTCCATGTATTCAACCTTCTTTTATGATTCTTGAACAAAGTGTCAGCTGTGATTAAGCTATGCTCTTTGCAAAATTCTACCAGACGGCTTCCTCTTTCATTTCTCTGCTCCAATCCATATTCACCCACTATGTTTCCTTCTCTCCCTTTTCCTACTCTCGAATTACAGTCACCCATGACTATTAAATTTTTGTCTCCCTTCACTACCTGAACAATTTCTTTTATCTCATCACACATTTCATCAATTTCTTCATCATCTGCAGAGCTAGTTGGCATATAAACTTGTACTACTGTAGTAGGCATGGGCTTCGTGTCTATCTTGACCACAATAATACGTTCACTATGCTGTTGGTAGTAGCTTACCTGTACTCCAATTTTTTATTCATTATTAAACCTACTCCTGCATTACCCGTATATGATTTTGTATTTATAACCCTGTATTCACCTGACCAAAAGTCTTGTTCCTTCTGCCACTGAACTTCATTAATTCCCACTATATCTAATTTCAACCTATCCATTTCCCTTTTTAAATTTTCTAACCTACCTGCCTGATTAAGGGATCTGACAATCCATGCTCCGATCCGTATAACGCCAGTTTTCTTTCTCCTGATAATGATGTCCTCCTGAGTAGTCCCTGCCCAGAGATCCGAATGGGGGACTATTTTTCCTCCGGAATATTTTACCCAAGAGGACACCATCATCATTAAACCATACAGTAAAGCTGCATGCCCTCGGGAAAAATTACGGCTGTAGTTTCCCCTTGCTTTCAGCCATTCGCAGTACCAGCACAGCAAGGCTGTTTTGGTTAGTGTTGCAAGGTCAGATCAGTCAATCATCCAGACTGATGCCCTTGCAACTACTGAAAAGGCTTCTGCCCCTCTTCAGGAACCACATGTTTGTCTGGCCTCTCAACAGATACCTGTCCATTGTGGTTTCACCTATAATACGGCCATCTGTATCGCCGAGGCACGCAAGCCTCCCCACCAACATCAAGGTCCATGGTTCATGGGGGTAGGCTGAAACCCATGCGGAGTCTATTTCCGAGTATTAACTTTAATTATACCCACAAATAGTTCATAATTGGTTGGCATTGGATGAATCCACTGAATGGTCAAGACCTTGGAGACATAAAGAAGTCTACAAAATTGTATTATAATGTTGGAGAAATACATGGAACATGAGCTAAAACAAAAAGTAAATTTCAATGCACTAGACACTTACTTAGTCAAGAATTGTTGTGGAGCCATATAGAGTGCCGCCTTGCGTTATTGTAATAAAAGCAGATAGACTATAATTCATCAAACCATTCAATTTATTTGTTTCCTTGAGACAGTATAGGTGATTTTCAAACATTAATCTTGCTGTCTGCATTGCAGTATGTTAACAGTATCCTATCTTCGGTCCAGGTTTTTTTGACGGTGCTAGTCAATGCATGCCTACATGTGACTGAGAGTGCAGCACCAATTCATTCAAATAACAATGCCTGTAAAATACAGGACAGTGAAAATAGGCATGCAGTGAACTGGTTATTTAACTAATTGTAACTTACAGAACCTATGTAATGACTCTTACTCCAGTGGTATAGCAGATGATAACATTTGTTATGCAGTTACATACAGACTTAACATCTAGACCACAACAATAAATTTTGTAGTGATTTAGTATTTACAGAAAAATATTTGAGAATTATGTTCATTCAATCAGTGTATGTGATTTGGGTTTGCATGAATATGTGTTTTCTCTACTTCAGAAGAAGGCCTTTTGGCCAAAAGCTTACTTGTTTAGCAGTCTTTTTGTTGTGCCTGTCTGTGACTCACCATCTCCGCTAAACAGTGAGGTGACAAAAATTCGCAGGGGTAGTGATATGCACATATACAGATTGTGGTAGATTCGTGTTCACAAGGTATAAAAGGTCAGTGCTTTGGTGGGACTGTCATTTGTACTCAGGTGGTTCCTGATGGGATTATGGCCACATGACAGAAATTAATGGACAGTGGATGTGGAATGGTAGTTTTAGCTAGATGGTGGGACATTCAATTTTGGAAGTCATTAGGGAAATCAGTATTCCTAGATCCTCAGTGTCAAGAGTGTGCTGAGAAGACCAGATTTCAAGTATTACCACTCACCATGGACAGTGCAGTGGCTGATGGCCTTCACTTATTGATTGAGAGCAGCAGCATTTATGTAGAGTTGTCATTGCTAATAGACAAGCAACACTGCATGAAATAATGACAGATATCCATGTGGAATACAGGGCGAATGTATCCGTTCAGACAGTGCAGTGAAATTTGGCATAAATGTGCTATCAGCAGGCTACCGACGTGAGTGCATTTGCTAGCAGCACAACACTGCGTGCAGTTCCTCTTCTGGGCTTGTGACCATAGTGGACTAGATGGCTGGAAAGCAGTGACCTGATCAGATGAGTCCCAATTTCAGTTGGTGAGAGCTTTCGAGTTTGGTGCAGACCTCATGAAACTGTGGACCCAGGTTATTAGCAAGGCACTGTGTAAGTTGGTGGTTGCTCCATAATGGTGTGGGCTTTGTTTACATAGAAAAAACTGGGTGCTCTGATCCAACAAGTGATCATTGACTGGGAATGGTTATGTTCAGCTACTTGGAGATCATTTGCAGCCATTCATGTACTTCATGTTTTCAAACGACGACTGAATTTTTGTGGGTGAGAATGCAGCATGTCACTGGGCTACAGTTGTTCGTGATTGGTTTGAAGAACATTCTGAACAATTTGGATGAATGATTTGGACAGATCGCCCAACATGAGTACTATTGAACATTTATGAGTCAGTTTGTGCCCAAAATCCTGCACCAGCAACGCTTTTCACCTAATAATTTCCGGGTATGCAGCCGGATCCCGTCGACATTCTGCCACGATATTTCGGCCCAGAGACGTCCGGCCATCATCAGGTGAGTACACAACTACTGAACAGCCCAGGTGCAGTCGCGGTATTTATACCGATTCTCGTGCACGTGTTGACATGCGCGGCATAGCCGAGTTGTACGTGCTGCCCTCGGTGGTGAAAGTAAAAGATCATCTAGTCATTGAGTATCGAATGACGCTGTCTATTCCGCTGTGAATGTATAATTTTAATAACAGGATTCCAAGTTTTATCCAGTTGAAAGCCGTTGTCACGATTTATAAGATTATCGGAAAGACGTATTTCCACTGATTCCTTGATTACGGAGTCCCAAAATCCGGAAACCGGAGCTAAAATTTTTGTTCCATTGTATTCCATTGAATGTCCCAATGAAATACAGTGCTCTGCTACTGCTGATTTTGATGGTTGCCGCAGACGGGTGTACCTTTCATGTTCTGTACATCGTTCATGGACAGTTCTTGTCGTCTGGCCAATATATGCAGAGCCACATTCACAGGGAATTTTGTAGACGCCTGCTTTCTTCAGTTGTAAATCGTCTTTAACGGATCCAACCAGGGCCTGGTTCTTTGCTGGTGGACGGAAGATAACCTTGATTTTATTCTTCTTCAGTAATCGGCCTATTTTCGACGACACATTCCCGGCGTATGGAAGAAACGCAGTTGATTTAAAGTCGTCATCAGCGTCCTCAGTGCGCTGCTTCTTGTTATGACAGTTGCGCATGGCCTTTCTTATTTGGCGTGAAGTGTAGCCATTCTCTTTAAAAACCTTCTCTAAGTGTTCTAATTCTGCGTGGAGGTTTTCATCGTCCGATATTACATGCGCTCGATGTATTAAGGTACTGAGAACACCGGCTGTTTGTGCTGGGTGGTGGCAGCTTGACGCCTGGAGATACAGATCTGTGTGAGTCGGTTTCCTGTACACAGAATGTCCTAATGACCCATCATTTTTACGGCATACTAGCACGTCTAGAAATGGTAAAGTGCCATCTTTTTCAATCTCCATCGTGAATTTGATGTTCTCATGTAAAGAGTTTAAATGATGAAGGAATTTCTCCAGTTCCTGTCTGCCATGAGGCCATACAACAAAAGTATCATCTATGTACCGCCAGAAGACCGTAGGCTTTAAGACAGCAGACTCAAGTGCTTTCTCCTCAAAGTCCTCCATAAAGAGATTAGGTACCACAGGGGACAAAGGGCTCCCCATGGCGACGCCGTCTGTTTGTTCAAAGAATTCGTCATTGAATAGAAAGTACGTTGAGGAGAGTATATGTTCAAACAAGGCCGTCATTTCTGCACTGAATAAGTTACCAATAAGATGTAACGATTCCATTAAAGGCACTTTGGTAAATAGTGAGACCACATCAAAGCTGACTAATAAATCCGAGCTGCTAAGCTTAACTTCCTTCAAGCAACTGACAAAATCCTCGGAATTACGTATATGGTGGCAACACTTACCCACATACGGCTTTAGTAGTGAGGCCAGATATTTTGCTGTAGAATAGGTGGCAGCACCAATTATTAGAAGAACAAATACGCCGGGAAAATTTCAGAAGTCACAACGCTTTTCACAGTTACGGACAGCTATAGAAGCAACATGGGTCAGTATTTCTGCAGGAACTTCCAACACTTGTTGAGCCCATGTCACTTCAAGTTGCTACACTACGCCAGGAAAAAGAATGTCCAACATGGAATCAGGAGGTATCCCTCGACCTTTGTCACCTCAGTGTATGGTGAACTTTTCAGAATGTTGTCATGTTCAGTAAGTCAGATAATTAAAACTGAGCATAAGTACAAGAGGTGTCACTTTTAAATTCATGTTGTGTGATAACCTGCAAACAGTAGTAAAAAACTTGCCTGCAATGTGAGTATTACAGTGCCATTATGTTAGATAAAATTATTATTTATGAGATGGCATGCATAAATAAATCATTAAATGTTAAAAACACCATACTAAACTTTGTAAGATAACCTATACCTTAAAGCAGGCTATAGTTAGTCATATCATTTACAGTGATTGTTTTACGCAAAACTGCAGAGATATTCTCCAAGTATGCACTGGTTTTAAAAACTGGTTATGTAAGTGGAAGTCAAATGAAAAGACACAAATGGGAACAAAATCTTTAATATTTTAATAGTAATCACCATAAGTGTAAATACATTTATTCCATTGTGAGACAAGAAGGTCAAGGCCTTCATGAAAAAAATGTTTATGATTGGCTACATAACTGTGATTGTACCCAGGTGTGCACCTCTTTGCCTGAAGCAAATTGACAACCAAAGATGTGTTACTTCAGTGCTCAAAACATATGGAAATCACACGAGGAGAGATTGGGACTGTATGGAGGATATTTAAGGGCTTCCCTGAAAATTTCTGCAGCGTAATCAAAACAATCTTGGCAATATGTGGGCGAGCATTATCTTGCAACAGAATGATGCTGTGCATCAACTTTCCTTGGCATTTGGACTTTATGGCACGCTTCAGTCTTTGCAAAGTGTCTACATATTTCTGTGCATTAATTGTGGTGCCATGTCCTAGAAATTCAATGCTCTTAGGGCCTTGCAGTCAAAGAAAACGGTCATCATAACTTTCACAGATCTGGCATGCCTGTTGCTTAGATTGTGCTGCAAAAGTTTCATTGGGAAGCCCTTATGCATTCTCCATACAGTCCCAATCTATCCCCATGTGATTTCTGTATTTTTGGAATCCTGAAGTAAGACATTCATTGTCGTCAATTTGCTTTGGATGAAGATGTGCGCACCAGGATACAACCATGGTTCCGTAAGCAACTGTAAGCATTTTTCCATGAAGGCATTGTCTCTTATAATTTAGCATAATTGATGAGCAGCATGTAGATAGTCCCCACCCCATTCCAGTACCATCTTCCTATCTGTAAAGTCCTTCAGATGTTGCTGTGGAACAGTGCGTGTGAAAGCTACTCTTAGCTCTGGTTTGGTTTTATTTATATATTTTTTATATTAAAGAGTTGCTGTCATTGAGATCTTCATTAGAATGAGTATTAAATAATTTTCTAATTATTGTAGCGATCAACATGACGCTCAGAGGAGGTAATCCTCTTCAACAGTGAAGAGCTTTGCAGATGTCTATATGCAGCTCCAATTTTCAGCCGAGACAAAACTATGTGTGATTCATGAGACAGGAAACACAACAATCGGAGCAGTTCGGAACTCATTGTAATCAGATGCAAGTAGAATATTTCTGATTGTATCAGTGTCTTGTTAAGATTATACTTTTGTAATTCTCATAGGGGTGTTCTGATAGCCTAGATGTGTTGCTAGCATGAAACCACCAGGAACTAAATTAAGAGTGGACTTCATCAACTGTTTGGTGCTGTATAGAAACTCTACTCCTTGCTCAGCTTGGTGAAAGTCTTTTTGTCATTTTGGTTTGTCTCTGTCTTAAGTGTACCGAACATTGAAAGCATCATTATTCAGTTGCTTTGTGCTTTTATTGGCAAAACATCTGCATGTATTCATTACATGTTGATGATACTCAACTTTTTTTAAAATTATTGCAGACTGAATGGCAATTTTGCTTAACAGTTACATATTCGAGACATTACTGTCACTAATATGTATTTATTTTTACTCGTTATGATAAATGTTTCTTCCTTCATGTTAACAGGAGCTGTAATCGAACTTGCTCACTCTCATTCACTGCTTTCATCTCTTTGTGTATTTTTAAGTCCACTTTTGTAGTCATTGTGCTTGGTATCCTTGCACAGTTCACTTTCTTAATTTGAAATGTTATGCTCCTCATTTTATTCTGTTTTGGCAATAGTGCAAATGAAAACTTTCTTAAGAAAAGCTGTTTTGAAGTCTATAATAATAAAGGACCAAGCTGTGTTGTTCTGTCATGATGTTTACAATCAACACTAGTAAAAAAAAGGTGAAGAATAGATTTGTCAATGAGCTTTTCTGTTGCAGTATGCTTAAGATGGAGAAACAAAAGTAATTATGACAGCTACTGAAGAGGAGGGCTGCCAGAATAATGCATTTCTAAAAAGTCTGAGGTTGTTATTATTATTGTCTGCAAGGTTATTAATATACAATATGAACGTACTTTCCTTGGCCTTGGCCACACCTGAAGTTACTTATACACCTTGCCTACGATTCTCCATCCAAGATTACTACATTTGTCCTCCCTATCAAAAAATTCTCAATACAGTCATGAATTTCACTTGATACTCAATACAGTCACACTTTCAATAATAAACAGAGGTATGATGTTGCGAGAAATTCTTTCTGGAATGTAAAAGTACTGCATCTACCTGACTGGCTTGAGCTATTGCTTTAGGATGTGATGTGATTTGCAGTGTTTTTGGAAGGCGTGAAAGAGGTCATTCTGTTGAAGATACTTCATTACATTTGAATATATACTATACGATTATACTACAGATGGATGTCAAGGATATTGGACAGTAGATTAGTGGATCAGTTCTGCTATCCTTCTTGAAGACGAGTGTGATCTGTGCTTTGTGTGAACAGCTGGACACAGTTTTTTAAAAAGGGATCTACAGTATATTGTTGTTACGAGAGCGGCTAACTCGGATGCCAAGTCTGTATAGAATCTTATATGGATTCCATCGACCTCAGAAGTTATGTTCAGTTTTAGCAATTTCAGGTTATTTATCAGTCCCATAAGCAGTATCTGTTTCACTCATTTTTGCAGTGGGGTGAGAATTAAATTAGGACAATACTCCTGCATATTCTGTTTTGAAAAAAACTTTTGAAAACAGGGTTCAGCATTTCTCTTATTGTTTCGCTATCTTCAGTTTCAGTTCCTTTGTCACCCATGAATGTCTGGACACATATGAGCAGAATTTCTTGCTGTTTTTTTGAGAAATCTGTGGGTAACATTGTGCTGTGGCGGTTACTGAAACTGTCACACATTGTCCCCTGGAGAGCCAAACATGTTTTATTCAGCATTTTTTATGCTAAATAGGCCTATGCTTAGATGTACACTTGCTATGCTGTTTTGCTGGAAATTTATTTACAGTGGCAGAGGATCCCTCCCATCATGAACTGTTCTGTTAGAAACATATCTGTATCATGCATGATCAGTTATTGGTATAAAGTTGAGTCACAATTGTTTTATATGCTCCTGTTGAGAGCAAAAGGTTTCTAATTCCTCACTGAAATGGGACGCTACTGCCCCTTTATGTTGCTTGAAGCACATATATTTTCTTCTGCTGGATTTAGTTGCCCTTTGTATCAATGTTCATACAGCTGACACAAGAAGGTCAGGTTTGTTTGTTGCCATTGGATCCAGGATATTTCCATACGGAGTAGGCACTCAAATTATCTTTTTTATGTAGTTTTTAGAGAAGCTATTTAGTATTGTCTCAGAGGATGTCATGTCAGACCTACCACTTACAAAATTGTAATTGCTATAAATGCTATAAATGTTGATTTGCTTTTCCTCAGCCTATCTACTAAGATAAGTCATAGGGTCAGTATTGTGTTGCGTGTTCCTACATTTCTACAAAATCCAAACTGATCTTCCTCGAAGTCAGCTGCTACCAGTTTCTCCATTTGTCTGTAAAGAATTCGTATTAGTATTTTGCAACCATGGCTCATTAAACTGATAATTCTGTAATTTTCACACCTGTCAGCACCGGCTTTATTTGTATTTGGTATTATTTCATTCTTCTTGAAGTCTGAGAGTATTTCGCCTGTCTCATACATCTTTCCCACCAGATAGAAGAGTTTTGTCATGGCTGGCTCTCTCAAGGCTATCAGTTGTTCAAATGGAATGTTGTGTACTCACAACTTCGGTCCATCAGTGCTCTGTTGAATTTTCCATGCAGTATCTTATCTCCCATCTCATCTTCATCTACCACTTGTTTATGTGGCCTCTCAACAGATACTTCTCCATTGTGGTTGCACCTACAGTATGGCTGTCTGTATTGCTGCGGCATGCAAGCTTCCCCACCAGCAGCAAGGTCCATGGTTCGTGGAAAGGGAGAGGGGTAGTGAACAGTGGACCATCAGTTAAACAACACTGGTTATGAAAGTCCTTTATTTCTGACAAGTACACAAATGGAATCGTTACTGTAGCTAAGGTTGTCGTCATCTTTGGTGTATCCAGCCGTGGTCATGGGGTGTGCAGGCATCATTGGCCTGTTCTCCAGGGCAGCACAGGAACTGAAGATGGTGGTTACTGTTAGTGACAACTGCTGACATCATCGTGGGCACTGGCATCTGACACAAGGTGGCATGCCATTGGCATGAGTAAAATAGGCACCTCATTGATGCTAAGCTGCTTCATTGTCACAGTGTGCAATACACTGAGATAGGCAATGTTCAAACCATAGTATTCAACATAAAGATGAAGGCATGTTCCCACTCTGGGCATTGGATAGTGACAGTGTAGCTGGGCAGCTAGCTGACCCAGGCTAGAACCCACAACTCGCCATGGAGGTGGCAGTCAACAAAAGATAGTCACACAGCTGGTGACCCATTGACAGCAAGCAGACAGCATGTCCAGATGGAAGCATGCAGCTACTGGTGCAAATTCTGTGGATAGTTGCTGGCTGCTTCATATTGTAGTGCAAGAGGTCCCCATTTCGTAGTCATCAGCTGGTGTAGACTCGGAATACTATACACAACTGAATGCTGCTGTGTACAGTGAACATCTTTCAGTGATAGCCTGATTTGGTTGGTAAATATGTGACCCAGATACCTAGTGTTTCTTCCATGGCAGCACTCCCATCCCTCTAACCATAACAGCGTGGAATGTCCAGTTGTTGCCGTTCGGCTTTGATGACTTCATTTGCCCTAATTTTCCTGCAGAGTCAGCCTGTTGGGGCACTAAGATGTTGTGACTTTGGATTTCCGGGATGCTGGTTAACGTATTCTGCTGTCTCATGCAGAATGTCCTGTAGTTGGCAGCATAATGCAGATGCACACATACCATCGAGGTATCAGTATAAAGATGGCTGCCCCACTTGTGACTTGCACCAGGGAAGAACAGCGTTCTAGTATTCAGTTTTTGCGTAGTGAAGATGTGAAACCTATTGAATTTCATCGACAAATGAAGGTTCAGTATGGTGATGTATGTTTGTCACAGCAGCAAGTCTACGAATGGAGTAGGAAGTTCGCAAATGGTGCGACTTCAGGGGAAGATGCTCCTCGTCCAGCGCAGGCACAACGAGTTGTGACTCCACAGAGCATTGCAGCAGTTGAAGCCATAGTGAAGAAAAACTGCTGAGTGGCACTGAATGACATTGGAGCATGTTTGCAGATTAGTCATGGTCAACACACCACATTGTGCATGATGTGCTCCAGTTTCACAAAGTGTCTGCAAGATGGGTGCCATGGCAGCTGACCCCTGAAATGAGAGAACGACATGTTGATGCTTGTGAAGAACTTCTTGGGCGCTTTGAACGAGAAGGTGATGCCTTCCATTCAAGAATTGTTACTGGGGATGAAACCTGGATTCACTTACACCAACCGGAAACGAAGAGAGTGAGCAAGGAATGGCGCCATTCCTCATCACCAAAACCAAAGAAGTTTCGAACAGAACTATCAGCAAGGAAGGTTATGCTGACTCTCTCTTGGGATGAAAATGGCGTCATTTTGGAGCATTACATGCCTAGAGGAACCAATGTCACCATTGCATCATACACAGATCTCCTAAAAAATCATCTGCGGCCTGCAATCAAATCAGAGCGATGTGGATTGCTGTCAGCAGGTGTCCTTTTGCAACATGACAATGCAAGGCCCCACACTGCCCGTACAACAGTTGTAACAATCACAGACCTGCATTTTGAGTGTCTTCCTCATCCATCATACTCACCAGACCTTGCCCCCAGGTGATTTCTATATGTTTGGACCACTCAGAGACGGAATGGGAGGAAAGAAGTTCCATTCTGAGGAAGAGCTATGCCACACAGAGCATGGGTGCGCGGACTACCAAAAGAATTTTTTTCTAAAGAAATTTGTGCACTTTGTAAGTGCTGAGGACTTGCATTGAGTGTGGGGAAGATTACGTTGAAAAGTGATACAGCTTTGTACCACTCCTGCACAATAAATAATATTTAAAAAATATTTAAGGTTTTCATTTGACTCACCCTCGTATGTGTTAATGAACTTGAGGATATCTCTGGAATTTTTGGTTGCATCTGGGCACACAAGGAAAAGGGAAGGGGGGAAGTGAAATGTAAAAAATACATGTGTCCCATGTTCCGCTGCACAACAGATAGGAATTGGGAATATGTTACTTAATGAATTATCTAAGTGCTCTAATTCACATCCCAATTCCTTTGAGTGGGACACGTAGAGACTACTGTTACACGTGTATGGGTCTCACATTTCATGTGTTCTATACCACATGTTTTTAAGTTTTATTTTCACATTCCATCATTTATCTGTGTAAGCCTTCTTTATTCTTTTTTCCTAGTTGGTGTTTTTGTTGCAAATTTTTTTATCACTTGCCTGCTATTTTTCTCTTATGACCTACCTTAACTTTGTCCGTGGTAACAACTATCTGGCTGAAAGTATTGTATTTTGTCAGTGACTCTGATGTTTGAATTTCATTAAATTATATTTTAATTCCTTTTTTACCCACGCCTAATGCACTTCGAATTAGACTAGATAATGGACTATGGCTTTCAAGACACAAATGTTGTAGGTGCCGAGTGCATTTCCCATGGCACAAGAATGTGATGGATCAACTAAATGTGAAGTGTACAACATTGAGATGTTATCTATCTTACTGCTCTTATTTACATTACATGTTGTATATTTCTAATTTTTAATGTAATGTATATTTTAGTATGAAGATGTAAAATATTTTGTTATCAATCTACTTACACCAGTCTTCCAAGGATGAAAGGGCAGCACTAACAGCCGAAGTAGCTGAAAAACATGACGAAATCAGATCACTGACTGAAAAGAATAAGCAGCTTGAAAATCGATGTCGAGATGCAAATATGCAGACTCAGTTGAAAGATGACATTATAAAACAGATGAGGAAGGATATAAAACAGTTAAAAACGGAGGTAAGTTCTATACTTAATAAGAATTAGTCTTTACTAGATTAATATGTTCGAGAAGTATTCCCTTTGCTGCTGCAATCATTGTAGTTCAGCGTATGGATACGATGATAGGTCATAGAAAATACTCAATCTGTTTAACTACAGGTTATTGGTAAGGACATGCAGCTGATTGATAATGAGAGACGTAATATAGCATCAAAGAACAGTTTTCATACTTATGGAAATGTAGCATCTATTCATCAGAAGACATTTTCTTTATCACAACATAAATCAAGAAGACATGCTGACTCTGTCATACCTACTAAAGACCACATTGATTATACAAGTAATATACCAAAATTTTCTGATAGCTTACCTGCGAAAATAAATAAAGAATTTTCAGATGTGTGCTCTCTTTGTGAAAAGAATAACTGCAGGCCGTTTCATAACCTGGAGTATTTGTCATGTAAAAACATTTTAAATAGAAAACTTCATCACAGGTCAAGATTCAGGAATAAAGTTTCTACAGAACAGGAGAATGCTACTATAAAAAGTACAATTGTTAACCTGTGTCTTGATCTTTTGCAAAATTTTGAATTATGTGACTCGTGTAAATGGCTTGTTATAGAAAATGTGTTAAAATAATAAAACAGTTGATGTTTGATGAATTGTAGTTTTAATTAAGATAAAAGACAGAAAAATACTTCAATATAAAAATATGTTTGCTTATCAAGATTTTTAATGACCTATAAGAAGGAGACAAACAGTTTATCAGCCTGCATAAAACAAGTGTGTGTCATTATAATTATTGTAAGGAATGTACTGTTTGAATGTAAATAATTTAAAAATAAGGGAGACAGCTCATGGAATAGTAGAAGTGATGAGCCGTCGAGAGGCTCACAAGGAAAGAATCAAAACTTTGCTAGCTTCTGGACAAATCCGTAAATGAGTTAAAGTATGCAAGCATGCCGACCCCCCCCCCTCCCCCTGACACACACCTGTGCAGCTACTTGTGTCGATTCATTGGGCTCACAGGGCAAATCTCTAGACATGACTCAAACTTTCACTTTCATTCTCACAGTTGTTTCCATGTTTGACTCCAAAACACTATGACCAGAGGTACTCTCTTGGGTTATGTAGTAATGGCGAAACTAGGAAACTGTGACTTCCTCTGGGACTACAGACAAAAAATATAATTTGAATTGGGTTCATCAAAATGAAATGAATGAATCTATGACAATGAAATAAATGAAGCTGCAATGACAGAAAATAATGTCTTGTGAAAACTGGTAAGACATGCTGAACCTGTTGCTTAATTAATGTGTTCTCTGTAATCTATTTCCATATGCCTGGCAGGAGAACCTCTGTTTACAGTGTTCACATTCTCTTGGTGCCAACATCAGTGCTATGAAAGTTTGAGTTGGGTGTGGAGGCACAACCAGGGAACCTTATAGTTAAGGTGATTTCTTGTGGTAAACAAAAATTTGGTATCATGTTCCAGTCCAACAAGAATTTTCATTAGTCACACCCCATTCCTACAGTGTGGATTCAAAATTTCTGGCTGGTTTTGGCAGCTGTCATTTCATGTTCTATTTTCTTTTATTTCATACACATCATCCAGTTACTTCATTTCAGAAATTCTAATTTAGTTATGTATATTTATCTTCAGAATTAAATAATAGTAGTACTGACAACAAAACACACAATTTTCATCAAATAAACACACATGCACACTGTGTGGGTTTGTGGGGGGAGGGGGGGGGGAGATTCATCTGAGAACTAGCAGGTTTCCTGTCTTGTTTATGTGTCTGTTGCCAAACTGATGTGTCCACCATTTGGTGAGTTGTTACCTTTACTCCAAAATATTTACATTCTGCCTGGAGAAGGAAAAAATGTAGGTGAGCAACTTTTTTCAAGTACAGCACTAATATTCATTTATTTTCAAACTTAGAGTTTGAAACAAGATAGAAAAAAGGTGTTTAATTGTATTTATTTTTGACATCAATTTACTGATAGATAAACACTCTACACCTGACAAACCTCTGAAGGTCTTCCTGTCCTAATAGCACTGACTTGCGAGTTTGCCTTAACTGTGTACTCTTTCTCAAATGTGTGAACAAATGATAAGTACAAAATGCACGCCACCATTGAGAATATTCAGATATTATCTAAATGTGTCAACATAAATGTACATTCTCGTTTGGCTTCTGTACAGTTTATGTCAAGAGTATATTGAACTGTCTTATCCTTGCTGACATTTATGCCTCAGACACTATCAGTCTACATGTCAGCAATGGTCAGGATTAGTCTAAACATGTTTTTTTAGTATGTGCTCCAAGAACAGTATTTCTCAGATGAAATTGGTTCTGGCCAGTTTTTCAGTATACTTGCAGCAGCTTTTCCTGGCCTCCAGTTTTGCAAGGCCAATCTAAAATGTACAGAAAATCATTTAAAAAGTAATTTTTATCAGGATATTATTAACATCATTTCTATACATAATCCCCTTGGCTTGTATGCATTTGGTCTATATCTTGTTGAGATATACTTAGTGTTTCATTTATAAGGGCCTAAACCCTGGTAGATTTTGAAACACTCCCATGGATTTATTTTTCCTTATTTGTGGTTGTTTGTCTGAGGTTGCAGGTCCACTGCTTCATGTAATATTTGACATTATTGTAAATGATTGACAAATGAACAAAAACTTTCTGTAATGTTTTTATTATAGTTCAGCATATAACAAAAACATATTGCTCTGTTTCAGAATGGTATAGTGTTGCCACCATACTGTTTAATAGACTTGAATCATAAATATCACTCTGTTACTAACAGTCCTAACTAACTGAACACTCTCCAGAATGGCCATCTCCAGCTGAGCCAGATTATTTTATTATGGTAGCTTGTGAAGTGCCAAGTGCACATAGTGAAAATTATTATGACGCAAAGTGTTCCAAGCTAGAGATGTGTAACACATGTTATTTGGTGTTTGCACGACCACTAATGTTGTTTATTCTTTGTTTTGTCCTTGTTGCTATGTGATGTGTGTTGCGAGAGACATCACTCACTCATGTTTTTCTGTACACTACAATTTGTGTAATGTTGAGAATATACCGCATATCTTGCTGTAACACACAACATGTATGGTTGACTCTGGCATGATTTGTAAGATAACCAGTTTGGATACAATGTAAGTAGTAAGAAACACCTATCCACACAGCATGACCAAGGCTCAACTGTGCCATTATGTGAATATGTAACAGCCACGCTGTGTATTTCCTACATGATTTCTGTAAAATACGATTTTACAAATGGCAGCACCAACAGCCACAGATGAGGTGCCAGCGAGCATGGTAGTCAGCCACATTGCAGTGAGGCTACATCCTTTCTGGCAACAAAATCTGGTGCTTTGGTTCATACAGCTGGAGAGACAGTTTGTGTTGGCCCATGTTATTGTGAATGAGACGAAATACAGTTACATCATCACAGCACTAAAAAAAAGAGATGCCCACTGAAGTGCAGGACATTCTAGCCATGCCATAATTTACAGAGCAGTATGCAGTGATTAATAATGGACTGATTTGATGATTATCACAGTCTGAAGCCAAGAGATTAGAGAAGTTGCTGTGGACAGAAGAACTAGGTGAGCTCCAACTGCCACTGTTGCTACATTGTCTGCGGATATTGGCGAATAGGGCAGGCAATGATGACATTCTAAAAAAACATTCGGTTGTTGTGCTTGTCTTTAATGTGCTTCCACAGACAACTGACCACATTGTTGAAATATATCCATCTAACTTAAATCCACAAGTCGTAACTTTGCAGGCTAGTGCCAGCTGACGCTGAAACTATTGCTCTACATGGAGTTGCAGTCACTGGTCATTAGCATACAAAAGTATGCTGGTATCATAGACAGTTCAGTACAATGGCAAGAAAGTGCATCCCACCATACAAAATGGGAATTATGACTGTAAGTCAGTAATCTACATCTACATCTACATCTACATCTGATGGTGACTGACTCTCCAGATAACTGCTGTCATCTTTTTGTTACTGAACAATACACAAAACAAACATTCTTGGTGGACACAGGAGGGAATGTTTCATTTTACCCGGTCACTTGCCTGCCTCGCCGTTGTTGTGGTGATTACCATCTGTTTGCTGCCAATGGGTCCAACATTCAGACATATGGATGGTTGGTAACATTAACCCTCAGCCTAGGTCCCTGGCATAGAATTGAATGGCAGTTCACAGTTTCTGATTTAGTGGATCCAGTACTAGAAGCAGATTTCTTGTCATTTTTTGAGGTGCTCCCAAATCTTCAACATGGTCCTCTTCTTGATACGATGCCCAGCCTAAGCAGCCAGGGTCGGTTTTGTCTCAGAGAAAGTGCTTTAGTATGAATGATAACAGATTTGCCATAGATTATACTTCTTAGGCAATTTCCAGAAATTAACACGACAGTCACCCACACTTGCCGCAGTGCAACATAATACAGTGCACTGCATACTGACAACACCAGGCCCACTAAGTCACATGTGACAACAATGTTTGAAACCTGAAAAATTCATAGCAGTGATGTAAGTGTTTACCTTCATGCTGGTGCAGGGAATCTGTCGACCATCTAGTAGCAGCTGGGCATTGCCGCTCCATCTATGGTGCCCCCGCAGTGATTGTCGTCAACTTAACAGTCAGACTATATCTGACCGATACCCTGTGCTGCACATTGAGGACTTTGCACTTAATCTGCACAGTAAATGTGCCATTTCTATGATAGATCTGGTGAGTGCATACTACCAGATACTGCTCACACCAAAAGACGTTCCCAAAATGTCCCTGTGTATGCCATTTGGACTTTTTGAACTCACCAGGATGCCATGTGGTCTATGCCATGCTGCACAGACTTTTCAAGGATTTATGGATGAAGTTACCCACAGTTTTGAAATCTGCTTTCTTTATGTTGGTGATATATTAATAATGTCCACTTCAGAGGCAGAATATCTACGAGGGTAAGTCAGTTATTGTCTGCAAAGTCGCTGTAAAATTTTATTGTAATCAAACAGGAAACGTACAAGAACATCATTTTTTGACATAGTCTCCTTGTGTTTCGACACACTTGATCCATCGTACAAGCTTCCTGATGCCCTCATAAAAGAAGATTCTCAGTTGAGCTGCGAGCCAGGAATGCACTGCTTCTTTCACTGCTTCGTGCGAGGCAAATCAATGGCCCCTTAATGCCTATTTGAATGGACCAAAAAACTGATAGTCAGAAGGGGCTATATGGAGGATCATCTAGTACTTCAAATTTGAGTTTCTGGAGCGTTTCAGCAGTGTGGGCAGCAGTATGTGAACAGGCATTGTCATGCAACACAGCACAACACTTTTTGACAGTAATCCTGTGTTTCCTTTGAATTGCAGGCCTTAGTCTGGCAGTAAGCATCTCACTGTAACGTACACTGTTTATTGTTATGCCACTTTCCCCATAATGTTCTAGTGTTGGACCTTGTGCATTCCAAAAAACAGTAAGCATCAATTTTCCTGCGGACGGTTGGGTCTCAACTTTTTCTTGCATGGTGAATTTGGATGTTATCATTCCATGCTCTGCCATTTACTCTCCAGCTCATAATGATGGATCCATGTTTCGTCACCAGTAATGATCCTGTCTAAGAAGTTGTCCACTTCGTTACCTTAGTGTTCCAAATGTTTTTT
Source organism: Schistocerca gregaria (assembly GCF_023897955.1). NCBI lineage: Eukaryota > Metazoa > Arthropoda > Insecta > Orthoptera > Acrididae > Schistocerca > Schistocerca gregaria. The sequence continues at coordinate 614,209,189 of NC_064923.1, forward strand.
GCAGATGTCTAAGCGCATTTGTTTATGTAACTGTGTAAGTTGTTTTGGGACCCTTCTTGCACAAACTTTATGAAACCCAAGTCTGTTGTGGATGATTTCATAGGCAGAACCATGACTAATTTGCAGACGATGATCCAGTTTGGCAATATTTAATTGTCTGTCTAAGAGAATCATTTCACGTGAACACTCAATGGTTTCTTCATTTGCAGCGGTAAATGGTCATCTGGCACCTTCATCATGTATAATACTTGTGCGACCATTTTGGAATTTTTCAATCCATTTGTAGACACTTCGTTGTGGCAAAACACTGTTCCCATACTGTATTCAAAGTTTCTGATGAATTTTGGCCCCTGATACACCTTCCGACCACAAAAAATGGATCACTGATCGTTGGTCTTCTTTGGTGCAGATAGACAGCGGAGCAGCCATGAGTAATGGCAATGATAAAGAAACTAACCTAGCAGCTTGAAAATTGCAGAGGTATAACAAAGATAAACAAAGCATGCATCATCAATGTAAAATGACAGCACTACCAAAATAAATAAAAATATAACTAAATTGCAGATAATAATTGACTTACCCTCATAAAACATTTACTTCACCTTTTCAACTGTCTTCATGTACATGGTTTGCTTATTAATCTGGCAAAGTGTATTTTTGGAAAACAGTAGTGCAGTTTTTGGGCCACATGGAATATGGTTGCAGCTTCTGGGCCACACCATTAATGCCCATGGAACATGGCCTTCACAGGAGAGGGTTGAGGCAATAGTCAATTACCCACAGTCAACAACAATATGTGAGCTATGTTGGTTGCTGGAAGCCACAAATTATTATTGCTTTGTACGGAACCATGCCCTCTTTTTGGTGCCACAGAATGAGTTCCTGTGAGGGACACACAAATGTGGTGACAAATTTCAGATTAGCTTTTGCTAAAGTGAAATTTATTATTGCAGACGTCACACTGTTGGCATGCCCAGTTTCTCAAGCGCCTCTTGCCCTCATAGCCGGTACTTCCACAACAGCAGTGGGTGCAGTGCTGCAATAGCAGACAAATGACTGTCAGCAGTCGTTAGTATTCTTTAGCAACAATCTTGCTCCAGCACAGCAAAACTGGTTCATATACAATCATGAAATCTATGCAGTGTATGCTGCTACTAAAAAGTTTTGACACGTGCTGGAGGGGCAACTATTCAACCTGGTCACTGATCACAAGTCTCTCAGATATGTGTTTCGACAAAGGTCTGACAAAGCTTCATCATGCCAGCTCTGTCAATTAGATTATGTTGGGCAATTCGTGACCAACATCACACAGATCAACCAGAAAAGGATGTGCCCGATGCCCTATTCACATGCAAAAGATCAGGAGTACTATGGATTATGAAGCACTCGTAGTGGCACAACAAGAACCTTCTGGTCTATAGTTACGGCATATGCAGCAGCCAAAAACAAATGTGTGGATATACTGTGATGTGTCAGTGCCAAGAGTACTCCCTTTTGTGACAACTTGTTTCCAGAAGTGAACCATTGGTTCATTAGATCAACTGTCCATTAACATCCAGGAGTCCCGACAATTCCTAATTGGTCAAGCAAGCTTTTTTGTGGCCAAGTTTAGGCACAGATTATAAGACTTACATGCATCAATGAATCACGTATCAGCACAGTAAAATTATTCAGCGTGTTTTTGCACCACTTGGTACATTTCTGTTGCTACTCAACATTTTGAACATGTATGCCTTGATATAACAGGACCTCTACCACCATCTGATGGTTTTGCCTAATGTCTTATGGCAGTTGATAAACGCGCTGACAGGTTTTCCCCATGGGAGATATCACAACAGAGATAATAGCTACCACCTTTTTCCGCAGATGGATTGCCCATTTTGGAGTGCGTCTACAAATCACTGTGTATCAGGTCAGAAAATTTGACTCTTACCTGTTCAAGGCTTTCACTGTACTGTTGGGTGCAAAGGGGATTAGAACTACAGCATACCACCCAGCAGCAAATGGGATGGTGGAATGATTTCATCGAGAGATGAAGGCATCATTACGTTATCACATTTCACAGTGGTGGATGGAAACACTACCCATTGTTCTACTGGGCATCCTCGCATATGTAGAAGAGGATTTAGGAGCCACTGTAGACATTGAAGCGTCAGTCTTTGTTAGTATGCTTCGATCGCACATAACAGCAGCTGTGGCCAGTTGCAGTGAGTACAAAGCAGTCCCATCATCCATTTGTTTTCAGTGAGTTGTCAAAATGCAAACAGGTTTTCATGCGACACGACATCGTGCATAAATCCTTACAGCCCCCATATAGTGGACCTTATGACGTGCTCAGTAGAGAAAACAAGTAGTTTCAGTTAGATATTGAAGGAATTCTGATTGCAATTTTAGTTGAAAGGTTAAAGCCTGCTTACTGCACCACCTAAATCAATTGGGCAAAGCACCCAGACAATTCAACACAGACATGCCAACTCCACTCCCCACTCTGCATCCTAGTGGTGGCCCACTGCAACCTCTGTCAATCAGCATCACCGGTGACATTTCAATGTATGAAATTAAAAAAGTTGTTATCCAGTCAGGGTGCCATGTACGATTTATCTGGCGATATCATTAACACTTGGGGGGGTTACTGTAGTGACAGGACAAGAGCACATAGTGGTAGTTATTGTGAAGCCAAGTGTTCCAAGTTGAAGATGTGTAATGTTTTTTATTCAATGTTGTTTATCCTTTGGTTTTCCTTGTTGCTGTGTGCATCCAGAGATACTACTCACTTGCATTTTTCTCTATGCTATATTCATTAAATATTGGGAAAAATATCTTCAACAGACAGAAAGTCAGCAGCAATCCTAATGTCATTTGTCTTTTTTATTGCATCACAGGTGTAGATTTCAACTGACAGTGCAGTTGTCATCAGTGTGTTATAAGTAGTAATTATAATGACACACATTCCAGTGTAATTTGGTCATGTAGAAATATTAGTCCAACTACTTACAATGCATTGATGATAGCTGCTGTGTCAGTTGAAATTTAGATCTGCAATGGAATAAAAAAGACATGATACTAAGACCAGTGCTGACCTCCTTTCTGTTCTGGATTACATCACAGTTGGAGGCACAATCATTCCCATAGAACCAAAGATAGTAAATATCTTGTTATGAGACCCAACACTTGTAACATCATTCACACGAACCTACATCAGAATTACAAAATGCTTTACAAGTCAAATATGGAATTGTGTCAATACATTGAACCTCTGAGTGATGTATGGAAATGACACCAGAAGTTCTACGACCATACAAAATGCATGCACTCAAGCAACTGACAAAGATTATATTGATGTACTATGAGAATTACCATCTGAACCGTTCATATGTTGTATACACTGACAAAATCAGGGAAGACATAATGCAGTCTCGCAATACGCAGGACACTATACAGGACAGGACCACATACAGAATTATATTGAGAAACTGGTGATAGAGGGGACACACAAGTAACAGAAAAGAATAAAAATTTACAAAGAACAGAGAGAGAAGATAAGTCAGTGCATGAAAGATTACTGGCGAAAGCGAGAGGAGGCGAAGTCTGGTCCTAAATAGGCCAAGTACCATTCAGAAAAGTGGTTCTTAGGTGACATAACACACTTTCTCCTACTACACAAAATTGCTTGAAACTTCCTGTTTCTTTCTGCATTGACCTTGTTACGTGCATTTACATTTCCAGATTTCTTCAAGTAATTCTGTTGTTACCATTTGGCCTACTAACATTTACTGGAAGTCTACCTCATATTCAGAGTGACTTAACAGGTGGTGTGTGTGTGTGTGTGTGTGTGTGTGTGTGTGTGTGTGTGTGTGTGTGTGAGGGGGGGGGGGGGGGGGGTGGAAGGGGCTACCTTCCATGGACTAATCTTCTAAAGCATGAGATGTGAGAAATGATGCTCAATCTACTTTTCAACACTTTATTTGAAAAGCATACTGAAATAAGTGAAGAATCACAGTACTTACATCTTTCAAAACATTTCAGCCATGGACATCATCAGTTTTCTCATATCAGGCTTTTCAGTATTATTTCTGGAAGCTATCCCCCCACACCACCAATTAAGTCAGTCTGAATTGAATATGAGATGGACTTGCAGTAAATGTTAGTGTAGCCAGGGATAATATCTAAGAGAATTACTTGAAGAAATATGGTAAATAACAAACAGTATTCATACTATCTTTTGGGCTCTTGCTCTTTTTCTAGAAAAAGTGCACACATTCACACACACAACCACACAGACACCCAAACGCACACACCCAAGACCTAGGTGAGACTGATTATTGATTATATACTACTGAAAGCAGTTGTCTGAGCTGATGGAAGTGGGGCGGGGGTAAGGATGGACACGCGAGGCAGAAAGGAGGTAGTGGGATTGGGCAAGGCAGATATTTCGACTCCTGATGTAGTGGCTTCAGAACAAGGTGAAATTTCAGAGGGTAGAACAGTAAGAGATACACAGACAAGGAGAGGGGAGAATGGGTGTGGGAGAGGGAGAGTGCAGGATATCCTGGAGAAACAATTCACACCTGTGTTGTTCAGAGAAACTTGACTGGAAGGAAGCATCCATATGGCCTGCGTAGTGAAGCAACTAGTGATGACATTTGTGTAAAGGGTTGCAGTACGTTCAGCAGCTGGATGGTCAAGTTCTCGGTTCGCCAGTTTGATGGTGTCTATTCATGTGAGTAGCAGATGGTTACTTCTCAGGCCCACATACACTCCTGGAAATTGAAATAAGAACACCGTGAATTCATTGTCCCAGGAAGGGGAAACTTTATTGACACATTCCTGGGGTCAGATACATCACATGATCACACTGACAGAACCACAGGTACATAGTCACAGGCAACAGAGCATGCACAATGTCGGCACTAGTACAGTGTATATCCACCTTTCGCAGCAATGCAGGCTGCTATTCTCCCATGGAGACGATCGTAGAGATGCTGGATGTAGTCCTGTGGAACGGCTTGCCATGCCATTTCCACCTGGCGCCTCAGTTGGACCAGCGTTCGTGCTGGACGTGCAGACCGCGTGAGACGACGCTTCATCCAGTCCCAAACATGCTCAATGGGGGACAGATCCGGAGATCTTGCTGGCCAGGGTAGTTGACTTACACCTTCTAGAGCACGTTGGGTGGCACGGGATACATGCGGAAGTGCATTGTCCTGTTGGAACAGCAAGTTCCCTTGCCGGTCTAGGAATGGTAGAACGATGGGTTCGATGACGGTTTGGATGTACCGTGCACTATTCAGTGTCCCCTCGACGATCACCAGAGGTGTACGGCCAGTGTAGGAGATCGCTCCCCACACCATGATGCCGGGTGTTGGCCCTGTGTGCCTCGGTCGTATGCAGTCCTGATTGTGGCGCTCACCTGCACGGCGCCAAACACGCAAACGACCATCATTGGCACCAAGGCAGAAGCGACTCTCATCGCTGAAGACGAGACGTCTCCATTCGTCCCTCCATTCACGCCTGTCGCGACACCACTGGAGGCGGGCTGCACGATGTTGGGGCGTGAGCGGAAGACGGCCTAACGGTGTGCGGGACCGTAGCCCAGCTTCTTGGAGACGGTTGCGACTGGTCCTCGCCGATACCCCAGGAGCAACAGTGTCCCTAATTTGCTGGGAAGTGGCGGTGCGGTCCCCTACGGCACTGCGTAGGATCCTACGGTCTTGGCGTGCATCCGTGCGTCGCTGCGGTCCGGTCCCAGGTCGACGGGCACATGCACCTTCCGCCGACCACTGGCGACAACATCGATGTACTGTGGAGACCTCACGCCCCACGTGTTGAGCAATTCGGCGGTACGTCCACCTGGCCTCCAGCATGCCCACTATATGCCCTCGCTCAAAGTCCGTCAACTGCACATACGGTTCACGTCCACGCTGTCGCGGCATGCTACCAGTGTTAAAGACTGCGATGGAGCTCCGTATGCCACGGCAAACTGGCTGACACTGACGGCGGCGGTGCACAAATGCTGCGCAGCTAGCGCCATTCGACGGCCAACACCGCGGTTCCTGGTGTGTCCGCTGTGCCGTGCGTGTGATCATTGCTTGTACAGCCCTCTCGCAGTGTCCGGAGCAAGTATGGTGGGTCTGACACACCGGTGTCAATGTGTTCTTTTTTCCATTTCCAGGAGTGTAGAATGCAGTAATTGCAACATAGCTGATATATAAACACGGTTGCTATCACACATGGCCTTCCTTTTGGGTAGGAAGTGCCTGTGACAGGACTGCAGTAGGAGTTGTATGGGGCAGGGTTGAGCACAAGGGAATGACCCATGGGGTGCATGACTGGGAGCAGGATTGGAATAGGTGTGGTAAAGGATATTCTGTAGGTTGGATGGGTGATGGAACACTCGTTAGGGGAATGTTGATATGATACCTTTCATCTCGGGGCACAATGAGAGGTAGTCAAAGCCTTGGTGAAGGATGCGGTTGAGCTTTCTAAGGTTGGGATGGTAATGGGTGAACAGAGGAGTGCTGACTGGTGGCTGGTTCACAGGTTTACTGGTTTCAGAGGAAGAGATGGCACTGAAGATCTGCTTAAAGATAAGTTGCATAGGAGATTTTCTCTCGCTAGGGCTGTGATAAGATTATTATTGTATTTTGACAACTCCTACTGTCCACTGATAATGTCGCATCCACGGGTGGTGAGGTTGTAGTTTCTCTGAACTACGCAGATGGGTCTCCATGTATGTAGCAATCTGTATTTTCCTACATTGTTTCCATTCCTACTTGGAGTTTCCATTATTTGAGTTGACAGTTGTTTACAGGTCATGCCCACAAAGAATTCCATGCAGTTATTTCAACGTAACTGATACACGAGGTGTGATCAAAAAATACATTGAATAATTTTATTAGAAAAAAAGGAATAATCTTATGCAGAATTTGATTTAACCTCCTTCAGAGTAATGTCATTGGATAGCAATGCACTTATCCCAATGTTTAATCCATGACTGGAAGCATTTCTGGAAGGCTTCTATTGAATAATTTTATTAGAAAAAGGAATAATCTTATGCAGAATTTGATTTAACCTCCTTCAGAGTAATGTCATTGGATAGCAATGCACTTATCCCAATGTTTAATCCATGACTGGAAGCATTTCTGGAAGGCTTCTATTGGAAGGGTGTTCAGTTGCTCTGTCACGACCCTCTTAATGTCAGAAATGGTGTCAAAATTTTTATCTTGAAGCACAGTTGTAATTTTTGGTAAGAGCCAGAAGCTGCATGTTGCTAAATCTTCTGAGTAAGCAGATGTAAACAGACAGGGACACTTTTCCCAGCCAAAAACTCACGAGTCAAAAGCGAGGTGTGGCACGGCTCATTCTCGTGATGGAGAAGGAAGCCATTGGCCCATTTTTGTGGTGAAGGATTTGTCAGTAACTCAGTTCCTCATCACCTGTGGACATTTCATAACTCCCTGCTGTATTGGTTAGCTATGGGGAAGACCCTGATGTCATTCACTTGCTCAGGTGAGTGTGACCTTTTAAATGTAGTCTTACCAGCCCTACATTGTATGCAAAAATGTTTCTGCATGAGGTGTTGATGCACATTTTTGTAATATTGCAGTATTGTCCTTGTGGCTGTCTGAATCGTAACCTCCCCTCCCCTCCCCTCCCCTCCCCTCCCCTCCCCTCCCCTCCCCTCTACTTCCACTGGCACACCGGTCAGTGCATCTGTTACCATGTTCTCCCAACTGCTAAATAGTTTGCTAGCTTGCAAACCTGCAAATTACTTGATGCCTTATTGATGTGAGAATGCTATTATTTCTCATTCCTGTAGATATACCTGTACCTTGACATTTTGAAAATCAAACAACGCAGTTGCTTGTAATTATTTTTCATGGAACCTTTAGCCTCACTCATGTTGCGTCATCATCTGACTAGTGAAGGCAATGCTTCTGTACTCTGTTACTGTATCCGTTATTTTCTCCTCAAACAATTCTGATACAGTGCCATATCAGAGCTGTCAGTTGCCAAGCAGAATGTCATACTCGTGTCAGGAAAGAATAGCAATTAGCTATATTACTTAAGTTCTCTTTTATGGCACAGAATTCTCACTCGCAGTTCTTATTCCATTACCAGGACAGGTATTTCTTTAATAATTTGCATAAATTGAGCACATTAATGCTTCAATTTCTAACAAAGATTCTATAGTAACTGGACGTTCCATTGAAACTCTTAAGCTGTTTTCTTCATGTAGTTATTCTGCACCCTGTGATTGCTTTTACCTTCTCAAAATTAGGTAAAATTTCTTTCTTGGTTAACTGGTGCCCCTGGAACTGGATCTCGCCTCATACAAACTTGCCTTTGCTCGGTTTCAATGACGTACTCCCTTTCCCTCTGCTAACTCAGTTCCTAGCAAACTTTTGAATTTGTTGCTGCCTGCTTTGTTGGTTAACTATGGCAAAGTCTTCTGACATCACTCACCTGCTCAGGCAGGTGTGACTTTTTATATGTAGCTGTGCCAGTCTTGCATTTTGTATCAGTATTTCCAAATGTGGCACTCATGCGTACTTCAGTAGCACTACAAACAGTACCACCATTATGGTACTGAGAATTGCAAAACCTGATTGCAAACATCTGGTGTACAGCATTCTACCTATTGTGGTTTGAGCCAATGTTCATACAAGCAGAGGAAAGTTTACATCTTTTGAGATAATAACTTATCCAAAATTTCAGCGTTGTCTTGAAGTCCCAGAACAATTGGAAATGCAAAGTCACTTGTAGAGTTTATTCACATTTTTTGTCACCATTTTGTGATACATTTTTATATGAATCACAACATTTTGAGATACAGGATTCTGAATCAGTTGACTTACCAGCAGAAAAATGCTCTTGTTGGAGCGCAAAAAAAAAGGTGAATATGTTCCTCTTTAAAAGACACGGACAGAAAAGTGGGGAACCAGCTGCCACAATCCTCATTCCACTTTTCTCACCAAAAGTTAAACATGCAAACATACTTGCACTCTTTTAAGACAGGTCATTCTAAATCACGTAATCACTTTACCTAGTCTGTCTTCGTGGCTAAGCCATCATACTCAGCAGGCCCCTCTCACTGCCAATGTGTATATATGTCTCTCTCCCACTCTCTCCTTTTTCTCCTACGGATTTACAGTATATCCCACTGCCATAGTCCCCCCTCTCTCTTATATTGTCTCCTTTTGTCTTTCTTTCTCACTGCCACTGTCTGTACTGTACCTTGGCAGCTCAAAAATTCTGGGCAAGGGGGGGGGGAGGCTGGCTTAACTTTCCCTCTAAACCAATTTGTTTAAAATTTTGGTACAAATATGCTCTTTACTGTAATTATGTGTAAAGTTTGCTGGTCTGGGTGCGCCCAGATCTCCCGAGACTTTGTGTGGTGTTCACTGATCTGAAGTTTTCGTTTCCACTGTCTCATCTCTTTTTGCCTCCTACTACTATTGTTTTCGTCCATCCATTTTTTTTTTTTTTTTTCCTCTTCACTGCCGCTCTCTGTCTCCCACCATCCCTCCCTTTCTCTCCCACTGGAACCACTCCTCTCTGTTTCATTGTCACTGTCTTGCCGCTACTCTGTTTTGGCATAAAAAAGTGCGAGTATGTTTGCATTCCAAAATCTTTGATGTAGGGGGCAAAATGAGAGTTTTGTGGCAACTGGATCCACACTTTTCTCTCAAAGTCACTGAAACAGAGCATTTTTCCACTGGTTCCTTCTTTCCACTACTGCAGTGGGATGTGCTGCCTCTATAAATTGAATTCTGCAGGTCACTGAAGTTTTAAAAGTTTATTTATATACTTGACACATTTATACTTTCACACATATAAACAGCAAATAAATACACACAATATAAAGTAAACTCAGAATTATTTGCTTTAAATTTTTTCCTGGATGCATTGCCCATTGACTACAATTCAACAACATCTGCCTTAAGATTTGTGTCTTAAAAGAGTAAAAATCTTATTATATGCTCTCTGTGGGACATCCACAACTGTTGTTAAAATTTTTCATGATGAATAAATGTGCTCCACTTGTACAACTGGATTTATTTATCATGAAAGAGTACAAATAATGTTAGCAATATTTTACTGAATTCACAGTCATTTTGAGTTCTTTTCAGGCGTGTTAAGATCCTTTTAACCCTTTTTTTCTCTGCAGTTCCACTTTGGTTATATTTGTATAGGCATGAAATGCCTTTTATTCAGTCACAAAGTTTTTTTTTGTAAAAAAAAAAAAATCACTAAAAACATAGCTTGGTGACCTCAGAACTCTTGTGGTGGCTGTTGAAACCTTGATACATGTTCATTACATGAGTCAAAACTACATTTGTGCCTCAGACTGGATATTAACGTTCATATTTTATATTGCATAAGTACCGTGATTTTGAACCTCTGGATCTCAGTACCGAATAATGATATCGAAAAAACTTTCAAAGTTCCCCAAGAACATCATGTTAAGGACATGTGTAAAAATTTTAGTGATTTGCCAGCAGCAGAAATTATAGAAATGGCCATCCCTGCAACCCAAAAATCATAGTTTTTGAGATGTATCTTGAAACAGATACAGATTTTTCAAAAACGAGAAAATGGAATTTCTGGACAATTGTTTGAAGGAAGTAAAGTTAAAATTTGACCCATTTACTAGGGTTAGTTATTTAGATAATTGTGGCTTACTGTTCAAAAATGGATAAAAATAGATTTTTGTGGTTTTCTGTATAAGTACGGTAACTTCAAATCTCTGGATTTTGGTAATGGATAGTGACATCAAAATAAGTTTTGAAGTTCAGCCAGAATATCATCTTAAGAACATAGGGGAACAATTTTGACAACCTACTATCAACAGAAATTATAAAAGTGCCGATTCCCACATTTGGTATTTTTTGTACCCAAACAATCCTGGTTTTTCAGTATTTTCTCAGGAACTGCCCATGAACAAATGGTGCTTTTATAAAATGCCTGAAGTCCACCTTAAACCACACCTAATGCAATAGAACCAATTGATTTGCTCAATTTGCCTACGTTAAAGAAGGTGTGCAATGTTTATAAAAATGCCTAAAGTCCACCTTAAACCACACCTAATGCAATAGAACCAAATGATTTGCTCAGTTTGCCTATGTTAAAGAAGGTGTGCAATGTTTAAATTTTGACCCTGTACAGTAGGATAACTACAGTTTGTCCATTCTTCTGATGGGTATAGAAATGGTTGCTAGACCAAGGGCTATTCAAAGCTCTTGACACCTTACCTTTGTGATCAATGGAACCCGAGATATAACCCCCAGAAAAATTGCAAGTTTTCGTGCAACTTTTTGAAACATATTGGTACAGTGCACTTCATGCACAGATCGATTACACAGGTCCTTCACTCTTCATAGCAGTGAAGAGTTACACATTTCTAAGCCTATCTCTTTACCAGGAGCACACGGATGATTCACATTAAAGTTGTGTATAATTTAATATTGTACTGCCTCTTGCTTTTCTTTTTTTAACTGCTGATTAGGCACATGAAATGAATACACATACTATGAACAGCACAGTCAAGAAAGTGGGATGTAATCTATTGTGGACAGTACTTGATCAGACTTGCGCAAGTACAACTGCTGAGGAGGGTAGTGTTAGAGTTATGCTCAGGCTGCAAACTTCCAGTGCATATTTTTAATGTGTGTTTTTCATGTACTACTGATACTGTGGAACAGTGAGATGCCCAGTACCGTTTTGAAACTGTTAGAAGAACCTTTTGACAGTTTAGGATCAGCAGGGGCTTAGATTACTCTGATTTGGAACCTGATTTTGGTGAATCTAAAAATTCAGGTAAAGACACATTTTGACTTGCAAAAAATATTTGAAAATGCTGATTATCATTCATATTAGACTATTAGTTATGCATATTTGATGAAGGTGAGTTTGTCATTGAAGCCCAAGTGAATGTGACACCCGTGAAACTAATTTTCACAGAGACAGGTGGCATGTAGGCACTACTTGACAGCACATCAACGCCTTTTTTATTATTTTATTTTATTCTCACTTCCTATCATAAACCTGATACAAACATACTGAAATCTGTATGCCTGTATGTTATTCTGTTATAAATCTGAGAAGTTAAAAGCTCAGGGTGAACAGCGCTGGGGCGAAATGGGAAGTGACGAAAGTACAGGAGGTTTACCATGTTTTGCATTTGTTTTTCACATGTGCATTGTAAAATAGCCAAAGATAAGCAATTATTGGTTGAAGAACATGCTTGTTCACACTCCTTTTATTGCATCTGTAAATACGTGTGATTTTTTTTTTCCATAGCAATCCCATCACATTTTAATCTGTGCAACAGTCATTGTTAGGCCCAATTCATACAGAACACACAGAAATGAGACGGTGTGGACACCTGGCGATGGTGAGTTGGGACCATGATGCAGGCAGGAGGTGAGCAGTGTGCGCTGAGGTGCAGAGACGCAGGATGGTTGTGCTATGAATGGATCAGAATATGTCGTCTTCATCAGGATGGCACAGAGGGTCATTCAGAATGACTGAATATGTATGCTATACTAAGAGGAAGAAAAAGTTGCAACATCTAGCAACTGTGAATTAGTCAAAGCATTGCAAAGAAGCTGTGAAGTACTGGGAAAAAAAAGTATTCCCCTATGACAACATTTCAGTTTTCCCTAACTTGTATGATAAAATTCCGTTAGTAAAAAATGCCAAGGAGAAAACCGTACTGGAGGTCTGACAATATTTTATTTATCTGAGTCCAAAGACAAATGAAACACAGGGTAGTAAAAACTACAATCTAATATTAATTGCAGAGAATTTCACACTTTATGGGTCCAGTGTTCAGCAACCATAATGGCATGGTTGTTCGCTGCAAACATGTCTTCCATATCACAGGGTTTGCCAAGGTTACTGCAGACCAACAAGTGCTCAGAGGCCTGCTTTGTCCCACATTCACAAAATTCATCTTTACAGATATCCCATTTCTTCAGATTAGTCTTGCACATTGTGACCTCTGTTCTTAACTTGCTGAGTGTCTTCCATATCCTATTTTGGAGATGGCAGTCTGATGACAGCTTCTCTTTTGCTGTCCATAATCCTCCAGGAGACTATTTTCTCCACAGCCCAACTCAGTGGGCATCTGCTGAACTTGGAATTGGTACTGTTGTAAATAGGTAGCTTTTTCTGGATTTCAGTCATGATGGATAGGTGTGAATTCTGAACAATGTATACTTTGGATCAGTTTCCTGCTGCTTCTTTTCATTTTTTTCTGGTACCTGTCTTGTTGGGTTGGTCTTCGGCAATCTGTGACAATGCAGCCTGATCATGAAAAGCCACATCAACTTCTTTAGCATGTGCTGAGTTCTTCCAGACTGGTGTGGCATACTCTACAGCAGAGAAACACAGAGCAAGTGCAAATTTGTGGAGGACACTGGGGTGCTTTCCCATTTGGTGTTTGTCAGCTTGCAGATATGGTTGTTCCTAGGGCATACTTTCTGCCTGGTGTCTATACATTGTTGTAATCCAACCTTAACCCTAGGTATGGGGGGTAGACGTAATGAGTTATATTGCATCCTTCCCAGGTGATGTTTAGCTTTCTTCTTGCCTCCTTATTGTGTGTATGGAACACACACACACACACACACACACACACACACACTTGAGTTTTAGCTGGATTGGGTCTCAAGTTGTTGTCATCATACTAGATACAGAGGTCGTACAGAGAAGATGCTAGTTTGGTTTCTACTAATTCAAATGTTCCTCCCTAAGTAGTGGTAGCTGTGTCAACTGCATTGGAGGAGGACCATGTTGCAGTGTTGAATGGCTGATACCTATTATATATGTTATATAATACTGGAGCCAGCACACTTCCATGGGAAACGCCATTCTTTTACATTTTCTGTCAACTCTTTTTGTTGTTTAAGGTGATAAAAAATCGCCTGTTTTTTAGCAGACACTGAATAAATTGTGTCTGATCTGGCAAAAATCATTGATTGAGGACAAAAAATTTATAACTGACTGTACATGTTCAGTGTAATTTCAATAGGAATGCTGTTAATTTTTCCATGTCTTCTGCTGATTTGTGTTGCAATAAACATTATGTGTTTAGACCTGTGTTGTTGTACATTCTTGAAATTAACTGTCTGGTTCTGCAATAGAAACTGAGCATTTAAGCAGCACAAAATTGTAATTGGACAGATTTAAAAGTATTTGTCCACGAAAATTAAAAAAAAGTGTTGTTTTTCAATTATAACACAAGTAATTGTATAATATCTGCTACAGAAATATGCAAAATGGCATTTTACCTCATCTACACTCCTGCATCAAAAAAGCCCAAATAGGTGCATATAAAATAGGTAAACGTGAAAATCCAGAAGACAGTATACTTTACTTACATTGATACCAAAATACCATTTCACATTTATTGCTTACTGGAATACATGTTCCTTGTTTCACAAGACATTAAGAAAAGCACATATTAAATGTTTTGTGAATGAAATTGTCCGAGTAGACAAGAAAAACTGATGTATACAGTGTAGAGCTGAATCTGTCACTGGATCTGCGATCGTCTATCTCTAGTTTTAAAATGAAAATAACTATTAATTCAATGTTAACTTAAAATTTGATTGTAACTGATTTCATAAACAGCATACAAAAGAGGAACATGAGCCATAAATCTATGTAGTGCTTGGCCATAATGTCTAGTGTGGTGCGTCATAGCTTGTCACAGCCAAAGGTCAAAATATATCTTGTATGTACTCAGGACTGACACCCCTTTCCAGAGTTAAAAACTATTTTGATATGTTAGCTATATTTTTATGCAGCAATGTATTTCCTAAAATCCACCTAATGTAAACTGATTAGTGACTATATTCTTCACTGCATAGTTTTCAAAATATGTCCAGTGGTTTACTTAATTGTGAAGTATCACAATAACTATGGATGACAACAAAAATAAACCAGTTCACTATCAAGCCGTGATGTCAGATTATAAGATGTGGAAAAACCACTTTTTTTTTACCAAATAGTTTTGTGAAAATCGATTGAGAAATACTGCATATTGGAGAACATGCACGAATCTCAAAACTGTGGTTTTTCATTTCTTATGCAAAAGTAACGTTTTAATGAGAAACTAACTACTAAATCATTTTGCAGTTTGAGTCATCAAATTAATGAAAACACTAGTGCACCACTTGAACAGCTCTGTCATGTGTCGCTTCACTGTGCCGCTGGTGGCTACAGACAGATGTGGCATGGACCATGAAGCAATGTACCTCCGCTGCCCCACCTCTTTGTGAATTGCTTCATTTGCTAATTTGGAGGACTGAAGCAGTACAGTGCCCCTAACAGATGTTAGCACGGCATTAGAAGCTGATGTTCCCTTCAAAATAAGCACATTCTTTTGTCTATGTACATTCTCTTTTTCATATTTTTTTTTTTTTTTGCTCCGTGTGTTAGCACAACTGATTACAAATAATGTACAGAAAGTTCTGGTTGAGAATCACAAATTATTTAGGAATAAAGGAGACAATTGACTGAAAGGCAGAAGCTCTGCATCGACGATAGGTACACAAACGAAAGGTATAGAGATTGGCTAGCTTTCAGACTGCAATTCCTTTTTCAAGCTTGTAGGAAACGCGCGCGCGCGCGCGCGCGCACACACACACACACACACACACACACACACACACACACACACACACACCTGTCACCCTACATTTTGATCAGTCGACTGCCATCTCTTTTCTGCCCCATGGTAAGTGTACTGTGGTAAGGTCAGGGTGTAGCATGGGATGGCCTAGGGTGAGGGATGGAGAGAGGTGGGAGGCAGGGAGGGGTTGGGGGGTAGCATCTAGTGGCTTGTGGGAGAGTGGGAGCTGTCTGTGGGCTAGCTAAGAGTGGAAGTGGAGGGGACAGGTAGCAGATAGCTGGGCACATGGTTTCATAGACAAAGGTGTGAGATAACAGCATGCAGTTTGCTGATGTGTGGAGACAAATTGGGCGGGGGGTACTGGGGCCTGGGACATGGAATGGTGTGTGTACGCACGCGCGCGCGCCTACACACACACACACACACACACACACACACACACACACACATACACATACACCTTAGATTTACACCAGGAAAGTATTTATGGGTGTGAAGGGTGTGCAAGCTCTTCATATGCTGTCTACAGGAAACATCCCTAGCTTCCCAAAACCCCAAACCACTGGTCTTGTTCAGATTTACTGATGGCATCATTATAATCTGGACTCAAGGCCAGTACACCTTATTCTTATTCCTCCACAACCTCAACACTTTCTTTCCCATCCACTTCACCTGCTCGCCCTCCACCCTTCCTGCCACCTTCCTAGATGTTGATCTCCTCTGAGATGGCTCCATCTACACCTCTGTCCACATCAAACCCACCAATCACCCAGAGTACTTGCATTTTGACAGCTGCCACACTTTTCACAAAAAAAAAAAAAAAAAAAAAAAAAAAAAAAATCCCTCAAATACACCCTCGCTACCAGTGGTTGATGCAACGGCAGTAATGAGAACTCTCTGCCCATATGCTGAAGGCTTCACAAAGGCCTTCGCAGATAGGCAACACCCTCCATACCTAATTCTCAAACTGATCTCCTATGCCATATTCTCATACACAATATTATGAGAAGGAAAATTGCTATTCACCATATAGTGGAGATGCTGAGTCGCAGATAGGCATAACAAAACGACTCTCACAATTATCTCACACACACCTGATCCTCACATCCATCAACCACAAAGAAGCCACTCCCACCCCTTCCCCCCTCCCCCTTGTCACCCAATACCACCTCGTACGAGAATGACTGAACCACATCCTTCATCAAGGTTATGGTTATCTAGCATCATGCCCTGAAATGAGGGAAATCCTACCCAAGATACTTCCAAACCCTCTCAAAATGGTGTTGCACTGCTTCCCACCCCCCTCCCCCCAACCTCCATAACATTCTACTCTATCCCTATGCCATCCCATCTCCCAATTCCTTGCTACAGGGATCATATCCCTGGGGAAGACACATGTACGAGACCTGCCCAAGCCCACCCATCCACCCACCCAGCACCACATACTCCAGTCATGCCACAGGCTTATCCTACCCCATCAGAGGCCAGGCCACCTACGAAAGGAGCCATGTTATGTATCAGCTCTGCTGCAACCACTGCACATAGTTTTAGACTGGTATGACAACCAACCAGCCATCAACTAGGATGAAAGGCCACCGCAAAACCTTTGCCAAAATGTGGAACATCCAGTCGTACAACATGCAGCTGAGCATAACATGCTTGATTTCAATGGCTAACTCACAATCCATGCCATCTGGATCCACCCCACAAACAACAGCTTTTCTGAGCTGCACAGGTAGGAGCTATCCTTACAACACACGGTTCACTCCCATAACCTTCCTGGCCTAAATTTAAGGTAACTCACCCATCCCCCTTCCCCCTCCCCCAATAGAGTGTGTGTGTGTGTGTGTGGTGTGTGTGTGTGTGTGTGTGTGTGTGTGTGTGTGTCCGTGTCCATGTTTTTCCTACAAGCTTGGAAAAGGAAGTGCATTCTGAAACCTAGCCAATGTCTGTACCTTGTTCTTGTAGTCATCTGTGCCATTTGGTTGTGGTGGCAGCAGTCTATTCCAATGACAAGGCTTTATGGTGGATTCTTCCTTCCGAGATGTTTTTTATGAAGTTGTTAAGTCAGATCATGAGTCTAGTTTATCTTTAATTTCATTTTGCATTTGTTCATTGGTTGAGTGATTGAGAAGGGAATGAGACAGGGTTGCAACCTGTCTCCAATGTTATTCAACCTGTACACTGAGTAAGCATTAAAGGAAACAAAAGAAAAATTTGGAGTAGCATTTGAAGTCCAGGAAGAAGAAATAAAAACTGTGATGTTTACCGATGTGATCATAATTCTGTTAGAGATAGCAAAGAACTTGGAAGAGGCAGGGTCCTGAAATGAGTCTATATGATGAAAATCTACGGAAAAAAAAGGATAATGGAATGTAGTTGAATTAAATCATGTGATGCTGAGGAAATTAGATTAGAAAATGCTATTTGGGCATAAAATTACCAATGATGGTCAAAGTAGAGAGGATATAAAATGGTGATGGCAAGAAAAGCGTTTCTGAAGAGAAATCTGTTAACATCAAGTATAGATTTACGTGTCAGGAAGTCTTTTCTGGAAATATTTATATGGAGTCTAGCCATGTACGGCAGTGAAACATGGACAATAAACAGTTAGACGAGAAGAGATTAGAAGCTTTTGAAATGTGGTGCTACAGAAGAAGGCTGAAGGATAATGAGGAAGCACTGAATAGAATTGAAAAGCAAAGAAATTTTTGGCAAAACCTGACTAGAAAAAGGAATTGGTTATTAGGACATATTCTGAGAAATCAAGGTATCATTAACTTTGTACTTGAGGGAAGTGTTGGGGGTAAAAATCGTAGAGGCAGACCAAGAAATTAATGTGGCAAACAAATTAGGCAGGATGTAGGTTGCAGTAGTTATTCATACAGGAAGAGATTTGCACATGATAGAGTAGCATGGAGAGCTGCATCAAACCAATCTTTGGACTGAAGACCACAACAACAATCTTTGTTGATTAGATTTTCTTTCAGTTCAGGATGTTTTTCTGGCTCTTCTCCATATACACATCTCTACTGCTTCAAATTTATTTCTTTCCTTGTTTCCTCACAGTCCACGCACCCTTCCAACCATAGGTTAAAATGTTTGAAACAGATGTCTTGATGAATCTGTTTTTTGTTAAAGTGGCTATCTGGTAGTGAATTACTCTTATTACTGAATGTTTGTTTCAATATTCCAATTTTTTGTGCAGTATCTGTTATACTTCTGTTTTCAACAATACAAGGGAAAGAGAGAGGTAAAATAGCAGAAAGGCACAACAAAAAGACACTTGCACTTTAGCTTTTGGCCACAGCTTTCATCAGAAAAGGAAACACACACACACACACACACACACACACACACACACACACACACACACACATATACATTCATTCCCACAAGCAAGCACACCTCACGCAAACATGACCGTCATCTCCGGCAACTTGGACTGCCATACTGTACTCTGGTTTTTGTAATGTTTGAGAATCAGTCTCTTATCTCTCCAGTGTATTCTACTTTTATTCAGTTTTCCAAACAGTGTCTTCCAGCCCACTCTATCAAAAGCTCCTGGGTCAAAGAAAATGGCATAATTTTTCTTGACCATTTCAATTCCTCTTTCTAAGATCACTTGTAGTGCCACTTTTGTTCCCCTGGTTCCTTTTTTTCTTTTTTAATTTCAAATTTCTTTACTGGTAAATTTTGGTTTTTAGTATTTTTTTAACAATGTTGAATAGAATCTTTGAAGCTCAGGTTAATAATGCCTAGGTTCTCTAATTTGAATAGTCATTCATCTTTCCTTTCTTAGGTATGGTACTTGTTTCACTTTTAGGCTGCCTATTTAACAGCTTCCAAGGGCAACATAAATTTGATTTTCAGTATTTCATATACTTATTGACTTAATTTAAATGTTTAAAATGCTGTCATAATCTTATCAAGACATATAATCTTAGGTTAAGGTTAACACAGTAAGACAATTATTTTGAGGCAGCCTAATGCATAGCACAAAAATTACCCAGACTTTTTTTCATCCAATAATTGAGAATGAGAGCACTTAGTGACTTTTGAGAAAGAACCTAATTTCAAACATTTACGAAACTTTTTCTCATTGTCACCCCCCACACCCCGCATTGATTTGTCTCATCAATTCCTATTCTTTTATGTGGCATATATTTGTTTTTTCATGTTCGATAGTTCTGTATTGATCAGAATCTATTTTTGTCAACCTATGTCATTCTTTTACGAAATACAGTATTTCTTGTGTCGTCTGTGGTTTCCTTGATTTCTTCCCTAGTACATTCTGTGCCCCTTCATAGATATATCTTGCCTGTTGTCACTCTAAATTTCTCAGCTTTGTCTTCATTCTGTAGTATTTGTATACACAACTTAGTCCCAGTTGTACTTTTTTACATTTTAAATCTAATATTGCACTCGGCTTTAACTGTTATGTGATCACTATCAGTCTCTAAACAGTGGCGTGAATGAATAGAATTTATTGGATTTTTAATATCACCTTCAGTGCCTTCCAGAAGACACCAGAGCTAGTTTTTGGTTTCTTTTTTTGTATTTTGTTTGTATCATGGTTTTAGTAATGTACATTTATGCTACCAGCAGTGCACAGATGGGTAGTTTGAACATCGTAGAGCAGCCAGTTGACAGTCTCACTTCGTCATCTCCTTGTGTGCAGTGCACTTGAGTTCAGTCAGTTAGTGTTCATATAGCAGCGTATGCTTTTCATTTTGTGACATTGGTTATTAGTATCACCCTCAGTGACATCTGTAAAACAAGAGAGCTAGTTTTTGGTTCCTTGTTTGTATTTTGCGTATCTTGTACATTTTGTACAGTAGATTTATGCTACCTGTTATGCTATAGTTAGGTAGTTTGAATATTGTAGAGTTGCCAGTGTATGGACAAGGTTCATTTTAATCTTTTTGTACCTGTAGTTTTCATTTCAATTTTAATAGTAGTATATATATATATATATTGTGTGTGTCCACGTGCACATGTGCATGGCACACACTTAGATGCATGAGGTGGTGGTCGCTATTTGCAAACCACTGAAAGTACTGCTGGATAGAGTCAGTGATCTGCAGGCTGGTGCCTTGGCCTGTAGTGGTGCCGGAGAAACTGGTGTGTCACATGGGACACATCAAGTGGCAGTTGCGATGCCCAAGGGCCCCGCTGCTGAGGCGCCTTCCATTGTACCTGATGTGGGGAAAACCACCCTCACTGCAGAGTGACTGGCAGATTGTAATGTGTTCATGTCTCTTGAGGTAGGGCGTCAATGTAAAGACTGGCCACCTGGAGTCATCTATTCACCCTCTAAGTGGACTAGTGGCCACTCCTTCAGGGTTCTGGCAGGTGGATGGGGGGAAGGGTTTGCTGTTTAAGGGGAGCTCCATTGTTAGGTGTGTCATGGAGCCCCTTAGGAAAATTGCATCAAGGGTTGGAAAGAAATCCAATGTGTGCTTCGTATTCCTGCTTGGGGTCTCATCCGAGATACAGAGGAGGGCACGTTTATGGCTATCGAGTTATCTTCAAGTTGTAGCTCAAGTTGGCATCAGTGATGCCTGGTGCTTGGGTACTGAGACTGTCTTCAGTTTATACAGGCGGTTAGTGGAAGGAATGAAGACTGGTGCCATAGCTTGCGGGGTGCAAGCAGAGCTTACAGTTTGCAGTAGTGTACCTGAAATTGATCAAGACCCTTTGGTTTGGAGTTGAGTGGAGGGCCTCAACTAGACACACCATTGATTTTTTTATGGTCTTGGCTGCTTATTTCTGGAGCTGAGTTATTAGGCAGAGAATTATAGGACTCCCCTTCATAGGTAATTGGTCAGGGGTGCCCTACACAGAGGAAGTGACAATTGCAGAACAGAGTACCTGTGGAGTGCACAAAGGGTTTCTTAATGTAAGTGCTACTTCGAGATACTCTGATGAGCCCTTGGCAGTGGGTACCAAAAGAATGAAATCAGATCATATACAGAGCAAAGATTTTTTTAAATGTCAAAATTTTAACAGTAAATTGCTGAAGCATTTATAAAAAAGTTTCCTGAATTTACCATCCTACTGGGAAGCTGTTGTGCTAAAATTAGCCTTGGAACCAAAAGCTGAATTAAACCTAAAGAGGGAAGCTCAGAAATATTTAATGAGACATGAAATGTAATTGAAAAGACAGGTTGGATGCTTTAGGAGGGCGAATATGCAGTGCAACTGACAAATATATTGTCTCTGTAGAGGTCAAAATTGAATCTGACTGTGAAATTAACTGAATGCCAGTAGCTAGGCTAGCTGAACTCAAATTAATCATTGAATGTTTTTACCGGTCATGCGATTCTGCCTTAACTGTTGCATAATCGCTCAAAGAAAGTCTGTGCTCAGTAGCATGGAAGTGCCCCAATCAAACAATGTTAGTTGGAGGCGATTGTAACCTACTGAGTATGGACTGGGACGTCTATCGATTCACTGCATGTGGTGTAGAAAGTCTTGTGAAGTAGTTCTGACACATTTTGTGACCACTGTCTTGAGCAACTAGTTTGGCAACCCATGCCCAATGGAAACTATTTATACCTAGTTACTACAAATGGGCCTGACTTTGTCAACAGTGTCAGTATAGAGACAGGAATAATGGTCTTGATGTCATATTAGCTACAATGACCACTAAACTTAATAAATAAATCCATCAAGAAGTCTGAATAAATAAATCCATCAAGAAGTCTGCCGGAAAGAGCAGATAAGCAGCTGCTAGCATTCTACTCAGGGAAGGAACATCATTTAGTTCCAATAAGATGGACATAGAGGAATTATGGGCAAAGTTTCAACTGATTATAAATCACACACTGGAGAAGTATGTGCCAAGCATGTGGACTAGGGATGAAAGATACCCACCATGGTTTAATGGTTTAATAACAAAATTCATAAAATGCTAACAAAGTGGAAGTGTTGCACTCTTGTTTCAAAAAACAATGTGGAAATATCGACAGGTGAAAGTTAGTAGAAATTTGTGTGTAAGATCAAGATCCAAAGCATACAAGAATTTCCACTGTCACACTTTAGTGAAATTTCTTGCCGAGAACCCGAAAATTCTGCTCCTGCAGAAAATGAATAAGTGAGTTGAAGGCTCTCTGTCCAGTCACTTGTTGAACAGTCTGGTGTGGCAACATAAGACAGTAAAAGGAAAGCTGCCGTTTTAAATTTGATGGTTAAGAAATCGTTGACACAGGAGGATCTTAGAGAGATGCTGTCCTTCGACAGTTGCACAGGCTCCCATATGGACAACACAGGAATAGGCATATCTGTTGTTGAGAACCAACTGAAAGAGTTGAAAACATATAAATTAGCAGATCTGGATGGAATCCCTTTTGGCTTTACACAGAGTATTCTACAGCATTGGTCCACTAATTTGTGTACACATATTGTGAAACTCTCTCCCAGTGCAAAGTCCCAAGCAACTGGAAAAAAATTGTAGCTGACCTACATGTACAAAAAGGTAAAAGAACAGACCCACAGAATTACAGACCAGTATTGGTAACGTTGGTTTCTTGCAGATTTTTTGAACACATTCTGAGTTTGAAGGCAATAAATTCCCTTGAGGGAAAAAAAAAAAAAAAAACTTCTGTCCATAAATCAGCACACATTTAGAAAGGATAGCTCATGCAAAACTTAGCTTGCCTTTTCTCACGTGAGATTCATAGGTATTTGAGTGGCTCACAGACTTCTCAAGTAATAGAATCGATTATATTGTCGTGGTTAAGGAGTATTCATCAGAGACAAAGGTGTCATCGGACGTGCCCAAGGGAAGTGTGACAGGACCACTCTTGTTCTCTGTGCACTAAATAATCTTATTGATGACACTGTCATTTATGGGAAAGTGTTGTTGTTGAGTAACTGTAGTGACTACAGGGTGATTTAGACAGAATTATTATTTGGTTTGATGAATGGCAGCTTGCTCTAAATGTAGAAAAATGTAAGTTTAAAAAAATGCAGATGAATAGGAAAAACAATGCTGTAATGTTCAAATACAGCATTAGTTGCATGCTGCCTGACACAGTCTTGTTGATCAAATATCTAGATATAACACTGTAAAGTAATATGAGATGGAATGAGCATGTAAGGATGGTAGAAGGAAGATGAATGCTCAACTTCAGTTTATTAGGAAGCATCGAGGAAATGTAGCTCATTTATAGACTAGACTGCTTGTAGAACACTAATGAGCCCTATTCTTGAGTACTTTGTGATCCCCTCCAGTTCAGATTACAGAAAGACATTGGAGCAATTCGTAGTGTGCTGCAAGATTGTTGCTAGATTTGTTACTGGCAAGCTCAATCAACTTGCGAGTATTGCATGAGGGAAGTTAATTTTCTTATTGTGGATTACTATTGATAATATTTAGAGAACTGGAATCTGTGGCTGACTGTGGAATGATGCTACTGCTGCAAACGTACATTTCGCATAAAGACCTTGAAGATAAGACAACAGAAACTAGGACTCACACAGAGGCATATCAACAGATGTTTTCCTTACTCTATATGTTAGTGGAACAGGAAAGGTAATGACTAGTAGTGGTATAAGGAACCCTCTGCCATGCTGGTGGAGAATGTGTTTATATGAAGATGTATCTTTGTTTTATTAGAATATATTCTATTTGGTCTCCTCCTGTTTTCCATTTATACCTGCTTCGATTAGGAACTATGAACCATATGTTCGTTGGAGAATTTCATGGTGTTCACAGTATTATTATAACCTTTTGTGTCTACTGCTCATATTTTCCAGTCCAAATTTGGCAATCTGTTTTGAAATGTGGTGGATGCCCATGCAGGCATCAATGTTTTCCATTATCATAACATTGTCATTTTTATTTGTAATTCCCAGCAATTGTTCTGTTTGATTATAAATACTGTATCATCTTCATCTTTACAGTTTACAGTTTGTTGTTGGGAAATAAACTTGTATTATGCGTAGATCTTCTGGAAAAGCCTTTAGCTTTATCATCAGTAGTCAGTTGTTAACACGATAGGTATTAATGATATTGTCTTGCTACACCCCTGATTCGGATTTTTATTTACCAGCAAAAATACCTCTCTAATCATCTGATAAGAAGTCTCCCGTTCATTCCCATTTAATTTTTTTTACATGTAGCTCATGTAGTTCAGCGTGTTTCTTTATTTCTTTTAATTCTTGTAGCTTTCCAGCTTTAAGTTATAAACTTAAATTTTGTATTACTTTAATTTTGCAAATATTTTGCTGAATGACAACTTGAGAAGCCTTGCGGTGGTTCCTTCTGTTGCCATATCCGGGACACAGATTTTCATTATTGGTGGTTTGATTTATTTCCTACTTCATCCATATTCGCTGCAGAGCTTTAGATGTCCTTAAGGAATTTAAATGCTGTGGCTTCTCCTTTCCTTCCACATATTCACGCTGTTGATCTTAAGTGAGATTCATCTGCCTTTCGGGTTAATTTCTCAACTCCAGGACAAGAGATAGCCCTAATTTCCTCATGAGGTTGATGAGGAAGGAAACTGTGTATACCAGCAGGTCCTCACTTCCATTGGCCTCCTATGACGTTCACCCCATCACCAAGATGAGATGTCTGTTGGGAGTATCGCTTCATTGTAATATGACCTAGTGGCAATTCTTGTTTCCTCTGTTTGCTTAGGACAAGGAAAACTAGTGCCAATAATAAAGGAAAATTACCACCAACAGAAAAAAGCCAAAACTTTTAATGGTGAAAGCATGTATGCACGTTTCCAAAAATTAAAAAGAATCTAAAGTTAAAAACTTGTCTGTGGTGTAATATCTAGGTAAATGCGTATAACACTAATTTAGTTAGTTAAACAAGTGGCTAATCTTTAATCTAATGACAAACTTACTATCATCTTATAAATAATTCTTACAAAATCATTTTTTTAACTGTGGAAACCAGCTAGTCTAGCTGACTCGACGTCACTTTGGAAGTGTAGTCTCCAAAGTGTTGACTGAGAATATAGCTAATGTTTATCAGAATTGTGTCTCTTATTAATTATGTGTATGTCCAACCCTTCTTTGGTTAGAATATCATGGTTGGACAAGAAGAAAGAAAAAGCACAATTATGTGAGATTAAAGGTAAGCAAATTTAGGGACTGATCAGATGCCAATCATTATCAAGGAAGTTTGAGAAAACTAATGAACGTGAAACACATTTACTGGTTAGTACTTTACGAGCTGAAACATTTAGTTCTGCCAATAGATATGCACAAAGGTAAAAGTAAAAGTGAAGATATTGTCTTAGCTTTCTGAACCATTAGTTCCGTTCTTGAGAAGGAGGGAGGAAAAAGTTGGGTATGTTTAAAAAGGATAGGCAGGTCACACAGACTAAAGGATGAGAGGGACCAACATGTAGTCAGGACGAGGGTAGTGATCTTATATTTTTCTCTGTAAGTTTGGTTATCATATAGCGCAGTCTAGTGCAACCTAGTGTGTGAATACCATGAGAATGTTAAGTTGGTTTCATCACAATGTGCATTGCAGGAACATGAACTTTTGAAAGCTTGTACGAGCTGCAGTTGAGAAATGAACAATAAATGGCAATTGCTGAATGATATCAGAGCTACAAGGGATGGAACAGCATGAAGAACATGAATTTACAATGAATTATTAATTGCAAACAATTTGTATTGAATTAGTGACAAGAAAGTGGAAGAAATTATTCTAATGCTAACCTTAAAATGTCCTTACCAGCCCAAAATAGTTCAGGCATTCACCATAAGGTGGCTCTAAAGCAAAAACTTGTTATCAGTTGCAGTTCCACAGTTAACCATGACAAAAAAGTACAGTTACATTTTTAGCCAACCAGATATTGCGAACTGCACGTCGTGAGAAACTGAACTCTTATCATAAATGTCGCAGAAGACTCCATAGGTAATACCACTAGTAACTGTGCACCTAAAATGAAGTTAACCAGGAATACATAGCTTGAATTCATAATATAATGCATTGGAACAGCAATTCACTGAAAATAATCATAGTAAAATTTTGTTGGTTTCATACCTTCAGTGTGACTAGTGTGCGTAAAATTAGTAGTGTAGCAGTCATTGACAATGTTTGAAAACTGGCTGCACAACTAATTATGAATGTGTGTAAAGTAAACTTGGCTCTTTCATTTTTTAAATCAAGATTACATTAATGGAATAAGTTACATTCATTGTCGGTAAGTGTTCACTGTCTCATGTTTGTTGCTATGGCTAAGTGATCCATTCTGGCTTTGGATTCTGGCACAGTCATGGTGTTCCAGAAGGACATTTTATTGTTATACTTTGTAACTGTCAGGGATTATTTTGAAAATTCATCTACAGTTTTTTGTCAGAATGGATCTGAAGATATGGGTGTAAGCATTGTAGTTACAATGGTATGTTAGATGAGCCTAGGCGAGAACTGGGCAGGTTAAGGGGGGAGAAGGGTAAACAGGGGTGGGAAGTGGCAACAGGCATAAGGAACAGGCCAAGAAATTCTTCTGACAGCTTTGTTATTAATGTACAAAATAGATTTGTGTTGTGGTTGGCAGGAGAGCCAACACTGTGTTACTAAAGGAGGCCGAAATGCACGCGTCTCAGCTCACGCAGGCTGGCGTGAGGTCTGGAACATGACAAGGGAATTAGAATTGAGAAAAACGGACATAGCTGGTGGAATACTTAACTTTAATCCATTAATGGAGAACGTCGCTCTGGACGGTAATATTTCACAATATCAATAGTAACGGATAATGGCGCCTTGCTAGGTCGTAGCAAATAACGTAGCTGAAGGCTATGCTAACCATCGTCTCAGCAAATGAGAGCATAGAAGTCAGTGAACCATTGCTAGCGAAGTCGGCTGTACAACTGGGGCTAGTGTTAGGAAGTCTCTCTAGACCTGCCGTGTGGCGGCACTCGGTCTGCAATCACTGATAGTGGCGACATGCGGGTCCGACGTATACTCCCGGACCATGGCCGATTTAAAGGCTACCACCTAGCAAGTGTGGTGTCTGGCAGTGACACCACAATTTGACCTGTTGCCTCAGTCAGAAACTGATGAGCCTCTCACAGAAGTAGATGTAGACAGGGCTCAACAAGCTTTCAGCAGCAAATTGAGTAAGAATGTAAGGAAGTCTGCAAAGAGAAAGAAAGTCTTGTTGCTAGGTAGTTCGCATGCTAGGGGTGTGGAGCAACTTCTGCAGGATGAATTAGGGTCAGAATACCAGGTCACGATTCTTTTTCAAACCTAGTTCTGCACTGGGGCAGGTTACAGAGGATTTAGGTTCATTATGTAGAGGCTTTACTAACGAAGATACCGTGGTTATTGTGGGTGGGCCGGGCTACAGTATTGATAGAGATCCAGGGTACAGCATAGAGTGTGACCTGGCAAAGATTGCATCAACATTGAGTCATACCAGTGTTGGGTTTGTGTCTGTTCTGGAGTGCCACGACCGCCCTCATTTGAGCTCTTCTGTCAGGAGAGTTAATTTGGAGTTGGAACAGCTACTTGGATCTGTTGCAGGGTCACACATTGGTGTGGTTCCTGTTGATTCACTCTGTAGGTGGGACTATACTAGACATGGCCTACACCTCAACAAGAGAGAGAAGGGTAAACTGGCTGGGCTGATACCAGGAAATTTAAAGGGGGAAACTCTTTTTTAGTGTAAGATCAGTGTCCAGTGGGAAACTCAGCCAGGCAAGTACTAAAGATGTTAAAAAAGTTCAAGATACAAAAGTAAAGTGAAAAATAATGTTAGTATATTTCATCAAAATATTGGGGGATTTGAAGAATAAAATTGATGAGCTTCTGCTTTGTTTAGAAGATATAGAAACTGAGAATATAATAGATGTACTATGCTTGTCTGAGCATAACATTGTCACTGATATGCAAAAGGTTGGCATCAATGGGTACAAATTAGCTGCACATGTAAGTAGAGATAATATGATGAGGGGAGGAGTTGCCATATATGTCAAAACCTTCCACAGTGTAAAAAAATTTAGAAACTAAAAAAATTTGTATAGAGCAACATATGGAAGCATGTGCCATTGAACTTACACTAAATGATGGCACTTTCATAATTGTAACAGTGTATAGGCCCCCCTCAGGAAATTTCCAGCTATTTCTAGAAAACTTGAATGTTTTGTTGTGTTATCTGTCAGACAGAGGGAAGCAAATTATCATTTGTGGGGATTTCAGTGTTGATTCCCTGAAAGAGTGTAATAGGAAGAATGACCTTGTGTATTACTCAGTTCTTTCAATTTGAGCTCCGTCATTGATTTTCCTACTCAGATAACAAAGAACAGCAGTACATTGATAGATAACTTTTTTATAGACCAAGATAAGTTTAAGGACATAAATGCTTATGCTGTTGAGATTGGTCTTTCAGATCATGGTGCACAGCTAGTTACAGTACATGACATAGCTCCATGCAGTATATCAAATCAGACTTTCAAAGGAGTGTGTTCAGTTAACAATATAAATATTGCTAACTTTAGGGAAAGCCTACAGCAGCTAGACTGGGATGAAGTGTATAAGGAACCTGGTGCAAACTTGAAATATAACTTATTTCACGATACATTTTTAAGGGTATTTTAAAATTGTTTTCCCAAGAAAATAGTTAAACATAATTCCAAGAAAACATTTAAAAAACCTTGGTTAACTAAAGAAATAAGAATATCTTGCAACTGTAAAAGAGAACTGTATCTAACAGCAAGAGGGAGTACTGACCTCGAAATTGTTCAGTATTATAAAAACTATTATGCGGTACTAAAAAAAGTTATTAAAAAGTCCAGAAGAATGTGTATCATGTCTGAGATCAGTAACTCTGATAATAAAATTAAAGCAATTTGGAATATTATTGAAAGGGAAACAGGGCAACCAAGAGCACAGGAAGACTTTAGTGCCATAAAACTGAATGACAAGTGTACTAACAAACAATCAGAAATTGAAAATATTTTCAATAATCATTTTTTAAATGTTGTGGAGAAAATAGGATCTAGATATTCACTAGAAGAGGCAGTGCTACTAATAAAAGAGGCCATACCTGTGCAGTTTGAAACAACTGTAATTCCACCAACCTCTCCCTCTGAAATCAATAAAATAATAAACTCACTGAAAAGTAAAAGCTCTTATGGAATTGATGGCATTTCCAGCAAGGTACTTAAAGCTTGTTCCTCACAGATAAGTAGGATTCTGAGCCACGTATGCAATACCTCTTTGGAGCAGGGTGTTTTCCCTGATAGACTGAAATATGCCATTGTAAAACCATTGCATAAAAAGGGAGATACGTCGGATGCCAACAACTACTGCCCAATCTCTCTTCTGACAGCTCTATCAAAAATTTTTGAGACAGTAATGTATTCAAGAGTAGCCTCCCATACTTGTAAAAATAAGGTAATAACAAAATATCAGTTTGGTTTTCAGAAAGGCTTTTCAACAGAAAATGCTATATACGCTTTCACTGATCAAATGTTAAATGCTCTGAATAACCGGACATCACCCATTGGTATTTTTTGTGATCTCTCAAAGGCTTTTGATTGTGTAAATCATGGAATTCTTTTAGATAAGCTAAATCATTATGGTTTGAGTGGGGCAGTGCACAAATGGTTTAATTTATACTTAACTGGAAGAATGCAGAAAGTTGAAATAAGTGGTTCATGTAACGTTAAAACAACAGCTGATACCTCAAACTGGGGGGCTATCAAGTACGGGATCCCACAGGGTTCGGTCTTAGGTCCTTTACTGTTCTTGATTTACATTAATGACTTACTATTCCACATTGATGAATATGAAAAATTAGATCTTTTTGCTTATGATACAACTATAGTAATAACATCCAAAAACCAAGAACTAAGTGATGTAATTGTAAATGATGTTTTTTCACAAAATTATTAAGTGGTTCTCAGCAAACAGACTCTCTTTAAATTTTGATAAAACACAGTATATACAGTTCTGTACAGTAAATGGCACAACTCCAGTAATAAATATAGACTTTGAACAGAAGTCTGTAGCTAAGGTAGAATTTTCAAAATTTTTAGGTGTGTTCATTGATGAGAGGTTAAACTGGAAGCAACACATTGATGGTCTGCTGAAACGTCTGAGCTCAGCTACGTATGCTGTTGGGGTTATTGCAAGTTTTGGTGATAAGAATCTCAGTAAATTAGATTACTATGCCTACTTTCATTCACTGCTTTCGTATGACATCATATTCTGGGGTAATTCATCGTTGAGTAGAAAAGTATTCATTGCTCAAAAACGTGTAATCAGAATAATTGCTGGAGCCCACCCACGGTCATCCTGCAGACATCTATTTAAGGATCTAGGGATCCTCACAGTAACCTCACAGTATATATATTCACTTATGAAAGTTGTTGTTAATAATCCAACCCATTTCAAAAGTAATAGCAGTGTGCATAGCTATAACACCAGGAGATAGGGTGATCTTCACTATGCAGAGTTAAATCTGACTTTGGCACAGAAAGGGGTAAATTATGCTGCCACAAAAGTCTTTGGTTACGTACCAAACAGCATCAAGAGCCTGCCAGATAGCCAACCAACATTTAAAAATAAATTAAAAGAATTTCTAGATGACAACTCCTTCTACGCATTGGCTGAATTTTTAGATATAAATTAAGGGGGAGGGGAGGGGGGGGGGGGGGACCTTAAACATTGGTGTCAGGCAAGATTTTGTGTAATGTAATATCTTGTACAGACATCTCTTATTAACCTGACACATTCCACATCATTACGAAGTGTCGTATTCATGATCTATGGAACAAGTATTAATCTAATCTAATCTAATCTAATGCAACAAGACAAATACATGAGAAAGAAAAGGAAGTGAACTGAAGCCAGAAATTCTCAGTAATGATCAGGAGCTTCAGATATTATCAACTGTAGTTTCTCAGTTGCTATGGGTAGGTCAAGTTCTGTAAATCCCATCGAGAATGAGAACAACCAGAGAAGTCGAGTGAATAAAGTTAAAGAGAAGCAGCTTGTAGAATATTAATCTGTATAGGTGTATTAATATTTAACCATCACAATTACAGCTTAAGAAAAATAAGGGCATATGGCAGTATAGGATACATGCTAACCTTGGTGTTCTGAGAATTGTAGGAACACACACGAGAATACAAAGCTACAACTTATTTTAGAAAATAAGTTTAAGAAAGGCAAACTTATGTTTATAGACTTTGTAGATGTGTGGATTAGGTGGGTAGATCAAATAACTAATGCAGAGGTGCTGAATCAGTTGGGAGAAAATAAATTTATGACATAACTAGAAGAAGAAGAAGCTGGTTGATAGGACAAATTCTGAGCCATCAAGGAATTGTCAATTTGATAATGGATGTGGAGGATAAAAACTGTAGAAGGGGACCAAGACTTGACTCTAGTATGGTTTCAAAAGAATGAAGGATGCAGTAAACATGGGGAAATGAAGAGGCTTGTATGGGATAGACCAGCATGGAGAGGTGCATTGAACCAGTCATTGGACCATAGATCTCAATGGAAACAACAAGCCTTAGTCACCCTGAAGAGCCTCAGTAAAGAGCTTGGGTTGCAAATGAGCCTGGGGTGCAGACAGATTTTACCTGCTATTCTTTTACAAAGCTTTCTTCTTGTCCCTGTAGACTACAGATGCACCATCCATAGCTCCACTGAAATGCCTGATCCTGAAAATACTGGATACTATAGACCATATGGGCATCAGATTACCAATGGGCATGTAGGACACACTTTTCACAAACATGAGGTTGACTTTACAGCACCCATCAGTCAGTGAAGTCATTGGTGAGGTATGGCATGCCACCATCGAGTCACTCAGAAGAAACTTTATTATCCTTAGTCGCCTTTGTATAGGGTAGTGTCATTTAACAAATGGATTTCTACTGCATTACAAAGAACCTCCAGTATGTGAAACATATAGCATTACTACAACAGTGAATCGTAATTTAGCAGAGTGTAATGTGTATGCTGAAAAGAGGACACAGTTGCTTGGCTGGAGATGCACCCTCTGTCTCAGGTGACAATTGGGTGAGTGTATTTTGAAAAAAAAATTCAAGAATTAATAATGGGACGATGTGGAGGGCAATAAAAATTTTAGCGAGAGAGAGAGAGAGAGAGACCAATACTAGTCTAGAGTAAGCAGTTTCAAATGATTGTAGGTTGAAGTAAGGGAGGCACAGGTTTAGACTAGAATGGAGAGCTGCAGTAAATCAGTCATTGGACTGAAGATCTCAACAACAACAACAACAACAACTACTACTACTACTACTACTACTACTACTACTACTACTACTACCACTACATGCCTTAGTCATCCTAATAAGCTTCATTGGAGGGGCATTTGTTGCAAAGGTGCCTGGTTGCACACATGTTTTGTCTGCTCCAGTTTTACAAAACTTTCATATGGTCTCTCAAGACCAGGGTTGTTCATGAGCAAGAGCTTGAGCTCTCTCTCCTCACCTGGGAAGTGATCACACATGGTAAAATGGAGTAGTCAGATGTCAGTATGTAGCACAGGGGAAGTGCAAACAGTGCATTGTATTCAGAGGAAGGTTAATGTATTAGGCTCATCATAGCATTAAGTTGAAACATACATACTTAAGGTGCAGTGCATAAAGTGGAGAGTAGCTAATGTTAAATCAATTAAAAGTAACATGATGATTGGGTCATGGACTTTAAAGCAAAGGTCACACATGCCAAGATAAATTTATAACATGTCAGTATAGGATGCACAGCTACATTTAGAACTTATAGACCTACATTGTGACAGGCAGTTGCATGATAAGTTTCTTAATAAAACAAGGCTTATGTACTTGTATAAAAATGTTCCTCAACATATATTGCTACCACTTTACAATTTTTCAGCTAAGATTATGTTGATTTTTAGACCGACATACTTGCGTGACAAACTTTTTAGCACTGAAGAGAATTAAATCCACCCACAGAAACCCACTGACACTCTTGAGCTTAAATGATTATCATCAAACTAGCAGTACTCAGAAAGTAGTACCAGACATTGATGCTTTAGTGAAAAGCAACTTAAGAAATAATCCTTGACATCCAATGTTTTTATATTTAACATGTGAATAAAGTAGCCAAGAAATACAACTTGATGTCAATTTAAACTTCATCTGAAAATGACATTCATCATAAGGCTGTATAAGTCATAAAAAGTATGTTACATATTAACTGCCCCATGTTGTTCACTTCATCAACTAAAAGAATGCAAGTTTCATTTCAGTGTCATTTCTTATTAGTGCAACAATCTTAGAAAAAAAATAGCCACATTGAAGCAGTACATCTCCATAGAACTAAATTAGTGGCTGTAGAATAAAAATGCACCATCTGTGACTCTGTTCAAACACCCTTGCCTGAAAATACTGCACAGAGTAGAGAACACAGGTACTGGGCTAGCAATATGGGTGTATAGGACAAACCTCCATAGCCATGAATCAGTGTGACTGACTTTTTCTCATTATTTATTTCAGTGATCAGAATGCTACATCTTCTTGAAAAGAAGTTTTGTATACCCGTATGTTATTACTGAACTCTTATCTTTGTAGTTTTATTATTTCATGGCTATTTTGACAAGTGTGTGTGTGTGTGCGTGTGCGTGTGCGCGTGCGCGTGTGCGTGTGCGTGTGCGTGTGTGTGTGTAGCGGCGGGGGGGGGCAGCGTGCGCGCGCGCACAGGTCATATGCATTCCTTCCTATGCTATCTGTACACAGCAGCAAGCAGTTAATTGCCTGTGTTGATATCAGTGTACATTTTCTGTGGGATTCTAACAGGAAAAATGATCTGGAAACCCTATTTGTATCCTACAATTCGATCTCAGTAAATAAATTTCCATCATGATAGATAAAGACAGTAGGATCCTAATTGATAATATTTTCTTTGTTGAAGTGCAAAGCAAGAAAATATATACTCAGTATAAAATGCTCTCTGGGTAATGATGCACCATTAGTTAGGATAAATAAGATAGGTTCTTATAGTATAGATACTACACAGTGCAAATTAGAATATTTAATGACATTAGGACAAATATTTTTACGAATAATTTACAAAATGTGACATGGGATGAAATTATTTTATTTTGACAGTCTCATTTATCATAACTCTTTATGAACATTGTGGTTCAGCAAAATTAAGTATACAAACCAATTGTGATAGAAGTCACAATGTGAGAAAGAATTGGAACATCCAGGATGGAATGTAAAAATCTTACGAAAAGGATTGTTACTACTCACCGTATAATGGAGATGGAGGAGGCGCAGATACGCACCACAGTCTGTGGCCGCTGAAGCCAGACTCTTCAGCCTCAGCGGCCAGAGAC
Organism: Schistocerca gregaria; assembly: GCF_023897955.1. Taxonomy (NCBI): domain Eukaryota; kingdom Metazoa; phylum Arthropoda; class Insecta; order Orthoptera; family Acrididae; genus Schistocerca; species Schistocerca gregaria. Next base: position 614,244,151 of record NC_064923.1, read on the forward strand.
TGTAGTCTAGTGTGTGTGTGTGTGTGTGTGTGTGTGTGTGTGTGTGTGTGTGTGTGTATTTTCTCTATTTTCGATGAAGGCCTTGTTGGCTGAAAGCTCGTTTTCTGACAGTCTTTGTTGTGTCTTTCTGCAACTCAGCATTTCTGCTATATGGTGAGTAGCAGTGATCCTTTTCATAATATTGAAACACTTGGGATATATACATCAAACTGCAGACTGGCACAGATGTTCATTTCAGTGGCATGGACCAACTGTCTTACTGATACCGTGCTGTTTGGTGTTAAATAGCCTTGTGTTTGGTGCACAAACTTTCTGAAACAGAAACTCTTAAAAATACAGATAATTTTTCTAAATAGAATAAATTTATTGTAAATATACATATATTCTGAATTGTTAGTTTAAATGTAACAATAATACAGTTTTTATTCTTTAAATTAAATTGTAATTTATAATAGAATTTTCTTGAAATAAGAGGTATGTTTATATTATGAGTCTTAATAATATTTCTTTAAACAAGTTTTTAGTGAATCTGTCCACATAACACTAATCAGTAAAGTAATAAAGAAAGATATTACTGTTCTAAAGACTTAAACATAACACATTAAGACTTAAACCTAACACATTAAACAATACACATTAAAAAAACTTGTATCAGGTTTTCAAACTAAAACTGTGTCAGAGGCATTGAAGCTAAAAGTGGTATCTGATAAATAACATATGAGATTTAGTCTACTTCTTGGTGTGTTACAATATTCAGTTCTGCACATCTAGAGATACTACATCAGTGATACGTGTAACACATGGTGAAGAAATGATAAATATGGTGGAAACAAATCTTCAAAACTTGTAATTTCCTTATTTATGAGAATTTGTACTGGATAAAACACATTTTAGGGAAAAAAAGAAAACAAAATCTAACTTATTTCAGCCATATTTGTACTTAGAATCACTGCAAATCTTGGGGAGACTCAAATCAATGAGCTGACATTTTTTTCATATTTTCTTTCAGTAATGTAACATGGAAAATTTTTACGAGGTAACTCATCTTTAAGAAAGAAAATTGGCGTTGCTCAAAAATGTGCTGTAAGAATAATATGTTGTGCTGAGCCATGATCATTGTGTATAAATCTGTTAAGGGGTTAAGCATTTTGGCTACAACCTCAGAGTATATGTATCCTCTCATAAAGTTTGTTGTAATAATCCACTGCAGTTCAAAAGGAACAATGATATACACAGTTACAGTACCAAAAGAAAAAATGACATTCTGCATTCCAGGTCAAGGTTACCTTTAGCACAAAAAGGGGTGCGCAATGCTGTCACCACTTGTAAATGTTCAGCAACTAGCCATATTTACACATGAATGTTTAATGTGAGTATAAAATTGCTCATTATGCATTGTAACAGTTAATCATACAAATGAGCCATTTAAATTTTTTACACCATTATTGAAAGTTTAAATGATAAGTATTTTATGCTAGATTTTTTGCTTCGCTATAGGTTTGTGATTTTTAATGAAAAATTTTAATAAATGTAAAGCTTAGTCATTCAATAAGAAAAATCACCATCACCGTAAATCTCCTTGGATTGAGATTTAATTCATTGTGCACAAACTTTCTTAAGTTTGGAAACACCCTGTTGTGTATTACAGCTGAACAAGATGGGAATGAACTTGGTGAGTTATTGGTTAGAATACAGAATAGTATGCACAAATAATGACGTACGGTATAGATAATTGTTTACAGCCCTGCTCAGTTGTAGTTCTATTTGTGTGAATGTAGGACACACCATGAAAGAAGGTAGTACATGCAGCAAAAGTAATTGAAAATGATCCTAAAGTGTAAGATTTGTTATGATTCACAGGTAAAGATAACCACTTTGCACCAAGAAGGCAGTGGTGTCCAACAAATGTCAAAGAATTTGAAGATTTCTATCAGTGGAATTATCCCGACCTTACACTGGCATTGAGGTAAACACTCCTATGATGATCGTCCTTACACTGGAGCACCAAGAAAATTATCAGAATGCCAGGAAAAGTGTTTGGTAGTGACCAGTAAACATAAAAGATTCAAAACTGTCTATGAATTGACGTATAAACTAAACATAACTAGGGATACGCCAATGAGTGAGTCAACAGCGAGTCGGTGCCTGGCAGAAAACAATCTACAGGATTATGGAGCAGCAAGTAAACCATTATTGCACCATCTTAAGAAGAAGAAAAGGCTTCAGTGGGCTAGGATAAAGAAGCTTTGGGCAGCAGAGGCTTGGGAAAGAGTCTTATTCACTGATGATCCAATGCTTGAATCCTCAGTGCATAATTCCAACTGTGGAACATGGAGGTGGTCCTGTGATGGTATGGGGTCTTTTTGAAGGGATAATGTCAGAGATTCGGTGACAGTAGATGGGAAAATGAGCCAAAAAGATTATCATGCCACTTACATACCAAGACATCTGGTTTGCACATGATTAGGAAAGGTTTGTGTTACAACAAGACAACGATCCAAAACATACATCCTGCTTGTGTCAGAGCTATGTGAAGTTTCTAGAGCTTCAGAAAATTTGAAAAATGTGGAATGGCCTCCCCAGTCTCTTGATTGTAACTAAATTGAGCTACTATGGGATGAGTTGGACAGGAGGTTTCCGAAAATGGACAATCATGAGTGGGACACACTTGTTGGAGGTCCTCCAGCAAGAATGGAGACTATTTCCAACTGAAAGTCTGCAAAATAGCCCCATCACATGCCAAGAATATGCAAGATCACAATCAAAGCAAAATGTGGATATTTTGAGGAATATAAAATTTGATAGTTGGATTTACCTGTGTATTGTTTGAGCCTAATAAACATTTAGAAAACAATAAAATGAAATTTTATAATGTATTTCTTTCCATAGTCCATAATCACATGTTGTTTCCAAACTTATGAAGGGTAGTATATACTGAAACACACCATGTTTTGATATTACGTGAACAGAGCAAGGAGGTGCAAGATATCTATGAATTTCTTCTGTAGTGGCCATCGTCGGCCAATTGATGTTGAGGATCAGTGAAGGTAGTACATAAAATGAGAAAACAATTATATACATTTAAAATCACCACCAGCCCGCACAGTGCATTATTGTTAATCAGGATTGATGACTTCATGTAACCTGTGTTTACTTGAATTTAATTATATCACCATGGAACAGTAAGTAGCATGGAGTGAGTCTTATAGTGCAGTAGAGAATACAGTGTGAACATATGTCCTGCGCTGGCCGCTGTGGCCGAGCGGTTCTAGGCACTTCAGTGCGGAACCACGCGGCTGCTATGGTTGCAGGTTTGAATCCTGCCTTGGGTATGGACGTGTGTGATGTCTTTAGGTTAGTTAGGTTTAAGTAGTTCTAAGTCTAGGGGACTGATGACCTCAGATGTTAAGTCCCATAGTGCTTAGAGTCATTTGAACAATATGTACTGTCAGATTAGACTATTGGGACTTCAGATATGGTACTGGACCCTTGTGTGCTAGTCCAGCAAGTTACGTATGAAAGCTTCTGTGGGCATTGGAGAGTAGAAGAGAGGTATTGGCACAATGAAGTTTTGAGTTGTTCTTTTGATTTATGCATTTATAGCTTAGTATGCAAACATTGCTCACAAAATGCAACTGACCAGATTTAACTTCTAGTGTGGAATACAATTCCAATCTGTTAGGAAGTTGGTTATATATAGTGTCTTCTGAATGGATAAACTATTTTATTCAGTTTTCAAAAGTCGTAAAAAAGGTTAAATATATCCTAAAAATTAAAGTTGTTTGAAGAAAGTTGGTATGTACAAGGGGAATAGTCTATAAAAACATGTTTCTGCCCTGTGGAATAAGGTAAAGGCTACATTGAGAGTTTTGAACAATTACAATAGAAACAAGTAATGGCTCAGTTGGGAGGTTGAACTACTACTTGTACACAGATATTGTTATGGTGAGAGAAATGTATATTGCTCTGTTCATCCATGAAAGGTTTAGCATTTATGTCTGTCAGTGAGGAAGCACTTTTGGTCCTGTGGAACAAATGAGTGCAGTCTCTGTATTGGGCAATGTCTCTTATTACTTAAGGAGTACAGATGCTAGAAACTTAGAACATTTGGTAATGAAGTTCATTTTACTGTACTTCTTAGAATAATAGGTAATGTAGTTTATCTGACCATGCTTCTCAGCATGTAAAGTAAGCACTTAGCCGCAGGCAGAAACATATTAAAAGTACATTTTTAATGGAACTAAGCTATCGAACAAGGTCCTTGATCAGATTTAGAAAAACACACACACATGCGTATTAATAGTGTGCTTCCAGTTGTTGTCTCCATCTTATGCACAATATTTTGACCTCTGACCCAATTGTCATCTTCAGGTGCTGGATTTTTTGCTGTTACATCTACTCATTGTCTGGGATCCACCCGGACTATGAACTGTTGTTGCTCTTACATAATTACTTATATCAGAGTTTTATTCCCGATGCCCATTGTGTCCATTGGTGCTATTCTGTGTTTCGGAGCTCACACAGATATTTCCTGAAATGCACCTTCTCTAAATTTTTTCCAGATATGATGGATGTGATAGCTGGTGAGATTATATGAAATTGAGTGCCAGACCCCCAAGCGTTATCTAAATTTAAACTGCCATTTCTTTTTGTTAAGTTTCACCATCCATCTCAAAGAAAGACTCTGGTCCATAGATCTTGGAACACTTTCAGATAAAGAGAGCCTTGCTGAAGAATTACAGCACCAATGAAAAGTATTTTGAGATACTGGATACTCAGATCAACAAACGGAATGGGCAATACAGTCATAATCAAGAACACATGAGAAAGAGATTGAGATTGAGGGAGAGAAGCCAAAAATCGTGTATCTGCCTTATTGTAGCCCAATATCCAGAAAGCTCAGTAGGCTTCTATGGAAATGTGGCATCCAGTGTATTTTGCTCCATTTAGCTAAGTTAAACAATATTCTCTGTGACATTAAAAATGATCTAGGTTTCTGAAAGCTGGGTGTGTGTCGCATTCTGTGTGAATGTGGCATGTTTTACATGAGGCAGACTATCAGAACAGTCAAGGAGAGATGCAATGAACATCAGCAACATGCCTGACTAAAAGAACCAAGAAAATCAGCTATTTCTGAGCACTGCCTAAAATATAAATATTGACGTGAAGTATGTTGAGACCAACATCCTGGGGCAAATGCCAGCTTTCTGGGACAGCATAATTAAGGAGTCTATCAAAATTAAGATGTCATAAAAGCTAGTAAATATGGATGATGGTTTCAATTAAAATAATGTGTGAGGGCTGGCACTGAAGTTATTAAAATCTTGGGAAATGCTGAGAGAATTTGCATTTCACAAAATATCAGTGTAAGTTCTGAAAAAACAAAAGAGCATCAAAGGGCATGGGGGCATCATTTCTAAATAATGGCAAGAGACCAATAATAGTTGACATTCTGGTTGGAGTCCACACAGCGAGTTCACATAACAGCAAAATAATATGCATAGAATGGAAACAACAACTTGGCAGAACACGTAGAAGCGCACACGCGCGCGCGCCCACACACACACACACACACACACACACACACACACACACACACACACACACACACACGTGGATACAATTCACTCTGTTGAGACTGAAATTGTACTGTCATGTAAGATTGTGGCTATAGATGTATATGCGCATGTTTTTCAAGTCAGTTGTTAGTAGCTCTGTGTTATTCTCTGTGTAGCGTGTTACAAGTATTATGAATTGTACCTGTATTGTCATATCAGATCCCAAGAGTTTATGAGCCCTGGTAATGTGACTGACAAAAACAACATTTTTCAATTAGACAAAAACTAAATCTTTTAGCTTAGAAGTGTGAAAATTAACAATTTGTTAACATGATGAATATGGTGCATGAAACAGCTGCACATGGAGTTTGACTAGAATTGCCGCCATATGGTAATTATGTCCATTATGGAGAAGACAAGCTGAAGCACTACTCACCAGAAACGTGTAGTGTACGCTGCTGCAGAAGTGGCATACAAAGCATGGCTGGTGGCAGACAGAAAAGCAAAAACCAACTTTATTTTATCCATCAGTCCCACAGAGCTCAAGCAAGTAAAGAACTGCTCTGCTCCATGTCAGGTGTGGCTTAAACTCGGATAAATCTACGCATCTAAAGGACTTGCTTGCGAAGCTCCACTGTTCAAACATCTCGTGCATCACAAAATGCAACCTAGTGATGAACTGACACAGCATCTTACTGAATTCTCCGATGCTGTAGATAAGTTACAAGCAGTAGATGTTGACATAAACAGTGATATGTTGTCAATAATGCTTCTCTGTAGTCTTCCAGATAGCTACAACAATATTAGATGTACTATTTGACCCAGATGTCAAGACTCTAAAAGTAAAAAAGCTGAACACAAGTCAAGGCTTCAGAAGCAGTGAAAATGTGAGTGACACATTGCTAAATTGGGTAAATGTTTCATGAATAAGCCAATAAATGCTGTTGGTTACAGTGACAAATCAGATCAAAACAAAAAGAATAAAGAGCAAAATCAATGTAGAAAAACAGCTATTGCCACGAGGAGAAACACAAAGAAGATGAATGCTTTTTCAAGGAGAAATTAAATGAGCAAGCTGAAAACAATGTCAATGAAGCTCATTGCTGTTTTTCAGGTAATGAACCTGCTCCAAAGTTTCAGGATCCCAACACTTTTGGCTGCACAGACATTGGTTGCACATAACACATGTGCTATGATCCACAAGTGTTCACACATGTGATAGAAACGCAACAGAATGAAATGCTTGCAGACAACAGTGCTACACAAGTAACAGCCAAAGTTGATGTAAATGTCGCAACTGAAGTGTGTGGTGCCAACTCTATAATACTGAGAAATACTTTGTATGTGCCAAAACTTGGAACCTGTCTCATTTCAGTGGCAAAGGTTTTGGTCAAACAGCCACACAGCGACATGTGAGAAAACTCGTGCAGTTATGCGAGATGAGCTCAGATGATGAATGATTCTGCAGCTTTGAAGAAGATGGGCTTCCAATCACTACAGGCCAGGAATTCAGTCCCAGCAATAACTTATCAAGTGATGAAGACAATAATTCATCAAGTGCCACAAGCAACTAAGGATTTCATTGGCAACCGGGAGCAAGTTGGATGCAACCGTTGCAAATACAGATGATAGTACTCATTATCCATTCAAGGAACCCATTGGAACATGTAAAGTTACTGTCCCTGTCATGACAACGGATGTAAATCTCTTCACTTCTCTCATTAATGTCTTTTCTGTTTATTTATGTGGCTATCAGACTCACGAATGGTAGCTTTACATAGAGAACACACTTCATTATGAAGTAAACCTGACTATGTGCCTAATACGAATACATATCTCATGTACATTTCGAATAGTAAAGGAAAACAATGGAAACTGCAGCTTGGAATATTAACAATATTAGGAAAAGGATAGATTGCTACTCACTCTAAAGATGACCCATTGAGTTGCAGACAGGCACAACGAAAAGACTGTTATATGTTAGATGGAAAAACTATAGCTGAAAACTATAATGTGTAAAAGTCTTTTCATTGTGCCTGTCAGCACTTCATCGTAAAGATGACCTGCTGAGGTGCAATCTATGGTTTTTCTAATATTGTGAACATTAAAATTACTTAATGAAAGAATGAAAAATTTTGCTTTAAAATAATAACAGTACAAGTCAAATTACTTGGGTTTATTGTTGCTTTAGCATTTAAAACTTCTCCATAAAAATGCCTGTGCTCATCCAGTATTGTTTAACAGTAATATTTGTTTCACTTTCACAATGAAACACACATTGCCACATGCATTTTCACATTAATTAAACAGGTAATCACCAATCATAGAAGCCTTTTCATTTACTTCCTAGTATCCCATGCACCTTTTCATGAAATAATCAAGTTACAGAAATACTTTTCTCCTACAAGGCAACAATACATTTTTAATCATCAATTCCACTGCCTACAAGATTCTTTGTACAACTTAGCCTTGATGCAGCTACAAGTGATCTCTCTGTGTGGCAGCTCAACATTAATACTCTTCCCCAGAGTTGCGCAACCACTAGTGCTGCAGAATTGTCATTATATGGCAAGACTATGCTCATCTGGGAAGTTCTGAAGCCAGCAACAAGAAAGGAGTATAATATCAGTACATTATGACATCAAAGATAGCAGTACTCCTTACAAGCATTGGCATATCCATTGATACTCAACCTGACATATGCTGTGCAGCCAATAAACTAAGGCAGTACGACAACAGTCATACTTTCATTCACTTGCAAGTAGCTGAGTGAATCCGTAGAAACCTCAAAGGAACTGCAGACAAGAAACTGACATGAATCATAGATAAGGAAGGAATCTATAGTTTTGCAGATGCTGATTGGAAGGCATATACAGGCTACAGCTTCACCTTCTCCAGATCAGCAATTTCATGGTGTTCACAAAGGCAGAGAGCTGTTGCTCTTTCAATTGAAGCTGAGTACATGAGCCTCACTGAAGCTGCAAGGTAGCTACCCACCTATCAAAATTCATGAAGTAGCAGAATTTAGGAAATCTGACATATCTCATCCTGTTCATTGACAATCAGTCAGCTGATAACCCAGCCGTTCACTCAGAGATGAAGCACATTCATATAAAATATAACTTCATATGTCAGGCTCTGCAAGAGTATCCACTGAAACTGGAATATCTGCCAACAGAAGACTTGATGGGAAATTTCCTGACGTGTAGGCTCTTCCTGCACCAAAGCATGAGAAATGCATTGAAGGACTTGGACTTCAGTCTTAGAATCATGAACTGAAGACTCAGTTCTTCATTTATAACTGTGTGTAAAAATTGAGGGTCTTGTTGATATTCAAATTTTACCACCAAGTAAGATCTTTGATGTGTATAGATGTTGCTATGTGCATGCATTTCAAGTCAGTCAGTAGTATTCCTGTGTTGTTCTCCATGCACTGAGTTACAAGGTAGCAGTCAGACTTCACACCCACCAGGGATACTGTTGTCTCTGGGTGCACAGGACCAATTGTAGTAATTTCATAATAATGAGGTAGCAGTCAGACTTCAATGCCTAGAGCCAAGTAGCTTTTGTGTGTGTGTGTGTGTGTGTGTGTGTGTGTGGTGTGTGTGTGTGTGTGTGTGTGTGTGTGTGTGTTTAAAAAAAAATCTGACAAAGGACTCGGCCTGATAGTTTAGTCTATTTTCAATGTGTGTATCTGCTACTCTAGATGCCTCATTCATGAGCAGCAATCTATCCTAATTCATACCATTGTCATTCCATCCCAGATTTTCCACTGGTATTTTATCTGAGCATGCAGTTCCATGTTGTAACCAGAATAAAGTCCAAAGACAAAAGCAAGGTTATCAGTGAAGTACAAGACTTAGCATTGGAAGCATGTTTATTACCAACACCAGCATACAGTCAGTATAGAACTGAACTCAACAAACAGAGCAATTATTTATACAGACATTGCATATTCCAGAATATACAAATATAAAAAAATTCTGGAACTTTATAAAAATGATAAATAAGTGACAAGTAATTGCTGGTGGTCAGGTTTGAACTGACGACTTGTAGCATGCCAGCTGGCAATGCTGAACTGTACACGACACCACATTCAACACAACTTATGCATTGCTCCCTCGCATGGAAAAATGGTGACCTGCTGTTTCAGAATTCTCATTGGAGCCAACTACTGCACTCTTGATGTAGATCTTGTCAATGATCCTATGTAAGATAGTGCTGGCATATCCTTGCATTCTGGGTCATGTAGTCACATCCTCTTCACTGTGATGAGAATCAAAGATTTGCCCTCCATTCGAAAATTCATTACTGTCGAGCTGGGCTTCAGTGTCCTTGAATGAGAAGTCGTCATGTAGACCTGTGCCTCAGGACTGTATATTGGGTTTGTATGGAGGACATGGATGATATCTCTACACTTTTGTCTTATTGATGAAGAGTCATAATCCTCCACTTTCTGTATGATGTCTGATAAGCGTCAAAGCATACTATATGGTCCATAGCAGTGCTCTATTAACTTTTGCAATAGTCCCACTTTTTTGGCTGGCAAGGGGAGGAGAGGTGGTGGCATAAAGTTCCTGACTACCAGACTTCATGCAAGTGTCCTGGCTTAAATACCATCATTCTATTAGGCCTTTAGAATGCGGGTGATACGCTGTAGTTCTGAATTTGTTGATACCACACAGGTGACAGAGGTGATTAAACAGATTAGAGTCAAACTGTTTCCCCTGGACTGTAGTAAGTATAGTAGGGCAACCAAAATGAGAAAGTCAATGGTGGACAAAAGCGTTAGCTACAGTGTCAGCCGTAATGTCCGCGATGGGGATAGCCTCGTCCCAACGTGTGGTCCGATCTATCATGGTCAGTAAGTAACGGAAGTTGTTAGCTATCGGTAACAGACCGACAATGTCCAAATGGACATGACGGAATCTCCCTGAGGGCACAGTAAATTTGCCTAATGGGGGCTTAGTATGTTTGTGTATTTTGGCTCTCTGGCAAGGTATGCATGCTCTCGCCCACCGATTACAATCTGTAATGAGTCGCATAGTCGTGCAAATGCTCGGGTGAGCGAGATTGTTGATTGTGTCAAAAATGTCTTTCCTAAGAGCTTTAGGGACTATAGGACAAGGATGACATGTTTTAATGTCACAATACAAAGAGCAATCATCATTAGGGAAGGGAAGTAGAGCAATTTGTAAGGAAGTATCCAAGTCAGAGAGAAGGTGCTGTATCTCTGGGGCGGGTAGCTGGAGCTCGTGTAAGCGGCGAGGATCAATAGCTGTCTTCAGGGAGGACAGGAGTGACAGGTAGTCTGCTGCAACATTGTCATTACCCCTGATATATTGAAAGTCTGAAACATATTGTAATACCAAATCCATATGGTGAAACCTTCTGGGTAGTACATCTAATGCTGGTTTGTGGAGAGCCTTGACAAGGGGCTTGTGATCTGTGTGAACTGTCACAAGTCGGGCTTCAATATCTGTACGAAAGTACTTTATGGTCTCATAAATGGCGTAAAGTTCTCGATCAAATGCGGACCACTTTCTTTGCGTTACGGTGAGCTTTTTTGAAAAGAAACGCAGGGGTGTAGTACCTGGTGGTAGGGTCTGTTGCAAAACTGTGCCAATGGCATTATTGCTAGAGTCTGTAGTTATTGTCAGGGTGAGGGTGAGACAGGGTAATAGCGTTCACCAAGGCGTACTTAAGTGAGTCGAAGGCTCGTTGTGTGGTCTGATCCCATTCTATGTGTCTGTCACCTGTGGTATTCTTTCCCTTTAAGGCCTCAGTGAGAGGGGCTTGAATAGATGCCACATGTGGAACGTGGAGTCTAAAAAACTTTACCATTCTGCGGTATCTACATAACTCTTTATAGGTTTGAGGGAGGGGAAGGTCAAGTAGTTGTTGTACTCTATCTGAGGTGGGACGAATGCCCTCATTATTGACCAAATGTGCCAGGAAAATAACCTCTGGCTTCTCCAGTTGGGATTTGTCATGATTAATCTCAACTCGGTGTTGTGCCAATCTATCAAAAACCTGTTGGAGGTGTTCTTTGCGTTCCTTGGCGGTTGTGGAGAAAATAATAATGTCGCAGGCATAGCAAAAATTAAGGCCACGTAGAATGGTGTCAATGACTCTCTGCCAGGTCTGGGCGGCATTCTTCAATCCATAAGGCATAAACAAATATTCATATAGTCCAAATGGGGTGATGATAGCGGTTATGGGGATATCTTCTGGGTGCATCAGAATCTGATGGTATGCCTTTTTGCAGTCTAACGCAGAGAAAAAATTGGCACCGAACATGGATTGTGAAAAATCGTGGAGGTGTGGGACAGGGTAGTTATCAAGTATTGTTCTGCCATTCAAATGCCTATAGTCTCCACATAGTCGAAAGGAATTGTCCTTTTTGGGAACGACATGTATTGGGGAAGACCAAGAACTGTCTGAGGGGTGGACTATACCCAAGCGTAAAAGTTCATTAATACATTCTTTGGCAGCGGTAAGTATTTTTGCATTGAGGCGTCGGCGGTGAGAACAGACAGGCGGTCCCTCAGTTGTGTTAAGCCTGTGGCAGACACCCATAGTAATGGCCTTGATTTTGTGAATAGGTGTGGCCGAAATACGTGGAGGGATGCAGGAAGGAGCGATGTTATTGTCGGTTCGTAGTAAGTATGAAAGGGAACTAACCTGAAATACGTTATCATTGAATGGTAGTTCAGTGAAAGCTGCAGTGTTGCCCGCAGAGCTCCGCTGTGCGACAGCCGGCGGGGTTCCATTGACTATGGTGTTACTGCACAAAGGAATCATTGCGTGCGAATGCACGGCATTGCCTGTAACAGCTGTCACCTCTGTGTTTTGATGAAAGGCGGATGGTGAAGCGCAGGGTAGGGGGTTGCTGGGTGGGTTGCGGTCTTCGGTATCCGGGTCGTGGCAGACGCTGCTGTGGCTGCATATAAACAGCGGTGCGGTATGCAGGTCTCGTGAAGTTTCGTGCGTGTTATTGCTTTTAATCTTGATCTCCTCTCTAAACTCACGCAATTCATCAGTCATTGTCTTCAGACAGTTGGTTGATTTCAAAACGTTGCATAACTAAGTTCACTACGGCAGCTTTGACCTCCTAAGATAGAATAGAAACTGTCTCTTTGTCTTGTTGACAGGACGTATTCGAGCTGCATTCTGTTGGTGTGGATGGGGAAAGTCTCGCCTAAAATTTTTGTTTAAAATCCACTGAGCAGAGGGCAGGTGTAATTAAGTCCAAAGAAAAGTTATGAGTAGTTAAGAAGTCCAATTCTAATACTGGCTCATCGATTTCTACTACCGAAAATGTCCATTCATAATTATGTGTATCATCGAAGTAAATGCGAAGTTGCGTTACACCATAAACCTTTAATGAGGAATTGTTGGCTGCTCTGATATGGTGAGGTGAATGCGTGTTTGTAGAAGTGATCATTGAACGTGGAATGATGCTCACATCGGTACCAGTGTCCACTAAAAACCATTTCTGAGAAGCTATATCCTGGATATACAAACGTCCGAGAGAATAATTCGGAAGTACTAGCCTGTGATCTGTTAGGCCACTTGACGTCACAGTGTGGGCCGGTGCGCCTATAGCAGCCCGCTGTTAGTGTTTGGGCGCATTGCACAGGGTGAGTGGAAATTCCTGGCTGTATTACCGTAAACGGAGTGATACCAGCAGAGAGGATAAAATGGGATGGTGTGGAATCTGGTGCTCAGTCAGTGTACTCTGTCTGTTGTTTTGGAAAGATTGGCCTCTGCCACACGGGGGAGGCGTAATAAGGAGGGGGGTCACACGTAGGTAACTTTCTTCTGTCGATTATCTTATATGCGGCGTGGCCAGCAATAATTTCTCTTGTAGAGGTTCCTGATCGTGTGATAGGAGTTGCAGTTGGATAGCTTGCGGCAACTTTGCAACCCAGAAAGAAAGTAAAGCTTCGTCTGGCATAGTTTTGCTATCGAAAACTCCTCTGATACGTCACCACAGTTGTGAAGCAGTCGAGTCTTTGAGGTGTACATCTTGCAGTATGTATAAAACAGACTCTTGCGTAGTCTTAGCTAGACATTCGCAGATCTGTTGTTTTGCCAGTGCGTAACCATTTGCGGGGGCTGCTGACAGCACTAAGTCCTGTACCCACTCAGTGTGGTCCTCTAGGGCATTAATAAGGGCAATAAATTTAGCACTGTCTGAATCAATGTTTAGGGCAGTCAATATAATCTCTGCCAAAATATACCACATATGCGGATTGTCCATCGTGAACCTTGGTAATTTAGGAATTTTCTCACTCTTGTGTTGTGGATGTAACAGATTCGATAGCACAGCGGACAGGAGTGGCGGAGTGTTTATGAAGCTGTCACGGCGTTCGCGGCGGCTGGTTTAAACACGGCAGGCGTGGCAGGTGCAGCCGGAGCTGCGGAAACAACCAGGGTGGGACGACTGTCCAACCAGTAATTGTTGTCACTGAAATTTGTACCCATCTGTTTTTGTATGAGTCTTGTAGTGGGTGGGGAGAGAATATGTCTAAAACTGATTTATCAGCTATATATGGGGAGCTCCAAGTGATTTGTGGGCTCGAAAAGTCGGTCTACATGTCACAGAAGATTGTACATATGACGCACTGTGAGTCACAAATTTAGGCACAGCACTCATGATTGGTTTGTTATAGATGAACATAGAAAAAGATTTCATAGCAGGTGACATCACTGACGATGTTGAAAGAGTCCACAATGGCATTGCTGATGAAGGAGAAAACTCCACGATGTTGTACTTATCTTCCAATTTATCCCAGTTGTTGGTGGCGTTATGCATAGGAAACCGTGGAAAGGCAGTGTAGAGGCACCGTTAGTATCATGTTGTAGTCCGAAAGGAGCGGAAGGTGAGTGATGTGGAGATGTCGAAGTAAACGGCCACATTGTTGAATCGGACGTATGTTGCGCGTCGTAGGTAACCAGTATGGCATGTGTTATACTTATAACACAGAAAACACCATTTACTTTCACTACGTAATATTTTTATCGGCACAAGATAAATCAAAACACACAGAAATAGTTTTCAACAATTACGGTAACAGTCATGACGAATGTCTCACACCAACTAGTCAACAACCAAAGTAAGTAAAATGAAGTACAAAAAAGCAAAGATATTAATATTTTCTGGCAGTTCTGCCACATGGTATTCAGATGTTGTGCTTAGACAGATTCAGTTTAGCATCTCAGTATTTTAGATCCAACATGGAGAGGGGCGGAACAGTGATTTATGTTAGAAATAATGTAGTATTTAGAACCCTTGATGTAAGAACATTTTGTATTGAGCAGCACTTTGAAGTGTGTGGTATAGAACTGGCAACAAATAGTGTACCAGTAGTCATATTATCAATTTATAGAGCACCTGCTGGGAATCTTGGAATCTTCCTCAAACAGATTAAAGCAATGTTATCAAAATAGTACAGAAAAAACATTTTAGTCATTATACTAGGCGACTATAATGTAAATTTCCTGAATGAAAGTTATGACAGAATGGAGCTGGAGCAACTAAGGAGCTGTTACAATCTAATGCAAGTAGTTGAATTTCCCACTAGGGTAACTGACCACTCCAGTACTCTAATTGATAATGTGTTTGTTGATAAGTCTAGGCAGAGTAGCTTGACAGTTAGTCATGCCCTAAATGGGCTGTGAGACCAATATGCTATACTTCTGACAAACACCCACTTACATCTTAACAGAAAACCAAAAGCAATCTGGAAAAATTTGAGACCAATAAATAAAGAAACAATGGAGACATACAGGCAGAAGCTACAGTTAGTAGACTGGTCTGAAGTATTCAACTCAGCAGATGTCAACACAAAATTTAATGTATTTATTAATTTAACTTCAAAACTTTTTGAGGAGGTGTTTCCAATGAAAAGAGTCAGAGGAAATCAATGTAACCTTGCATTTAAGCCATGGATTACCCAGGGCATCAAAATACCATGTAAAACAAGAAGAGAATTGTATGCCTCAGCCAGACAGTCTAACAATACTGCTGTGATGGGGCAATATAAAGTGTACTCTAAGATATTAAAGGAAGGTGATTCAGAAATCTAAAAGTATGTATCTAAAATAGGAAATTGACAAATCAAATAACAAAATGAAAACCATATGGAAATATGTTAAAAGCTAGACGGGGAAAAGCCTATCTGCCAAAGAAGTGATCAGCGTAAGAACTGGGAGCCTTTTGGTGGCTGCTCCCGAAATGGTGGCAATATCTTTAACTATCATTTCCTAACAGTCACCAACCAAATGGGATGCCAGGGTGCTGTAAAGAAAGCTACAGAATACTTGCATAACACCTTAACTAACAAAATGCATCTTCGAAAAACTACAGTGATAGAAAAAATAATTATGTCTTTAAAATGTAAAAATTCTACAGGTGTTGACAACATTTCCAGCAAGTTATTGAAACAATGTTGTAAAGAAATAAGTACAGTCCTCTGCCATATTAGTAATACGTCATTGGAAGAAGGTGTTTTTCCGGACAGGTTAAAATATGGGCTTATACGGCCAGTTTATAAGAAAGGGAGAAAAGACTGAGGCTACAAACTATCAACCAATTTCCTTACTCGCAGTTTTCTCCAAGGTACTAGAGAAACTGATGCCTAGCAGAATGGTTGAGCCTCTTAGTAAATATAACATCCTCAGCAGTTTGGCTTTCGGAAAGGGGTATCAACTGTGGATGCAATACATGCCTTTGTTGACAATGTTATGGAAGCCATAAATAATAATATGATGATGGTTGGAATATTGTGTGACCTCTCAAAAGCTCTTGAGTAAAGCCAAGACCCTAGGAATGGGTGGAACCGTAGGCACGTGGCTTGAATCCTATCTGTGTGGTAGAAAGCAGAAAGTAATCGCGGAAGGACTGTATGGTGGCCAAGTATCTTCAGAATGGGGCTCAATTACTGCAGGAGTACCTCAAGGCTCAGTATTGGGCCCACTGCTCTTTCTAATATTTATAAATGACTTAACACTATGTACAGAATATGGGAAAATACTCATGTTTGCTGATGACACCACTTTATCAGTTAATAATCTCTCAGGGAATGTGACAAATGAGGCTGCAAATAAAGCTTTTGCAGATCTGACAAACTGGTTTGAAACCAACGGCCTTACAGTCGACCTAAAAAAGACAAATTACATTCATTTCTCTTCTAACACAAATGTTACTAATGAAATGAACCTAAAAATGGGTTAGTATGAGATTTTGAAGGTTGAGCCCTCCAAATTCTTGGGTTTGCATATAGATAACAAAATGAAGTGGCACCACCATATTCAAGATCTGTGCAAAAGGCTAAGCTCAGCAATGTTTGCCTTAAGAATAATTACAGACACTATGGAAATGAGCACGATAAAAACTGCATATTTTGGCTATTTTCACCAACTTATGGCCTACGGTATAATATTTTGGGGAAACCAACCAATAGAAAAAAAGTGTTCCATGAACAGAAGTGGGCAATAAGAATTATGTATGGAGTACATCCTAGGCACTCATGCAGGGATCTGTTTAGAGCTCTACAAATCCTTACAACACCTGCCCAATATATTTTTTCCCTGATGTACTTTGTTTAAAAAAATAGCAATTTATTCAAAAATCAATAGCTCATACCCAGTTATAACACCCGAAGGAAAGTGGATATCCATTATGAGCTAAAAACGAAAACCATGGTCCACAAGGGGGTTTTATACAGTGGCACCAAGATTTTTAATGCCCTCCCACTGCACATTAAAGAACTGGTTGGAAACATGCCAGAGTTTAAAGAAAATCTGAAGCAGCTCCTTTTACATTTACATCTACATCTACATCTACATCTACATGACTAGTCTGCAATTCACATTTAAGTGCTTGGCAGAGGGTTCATCGAACCACAATCATACTATCTCTCTACTATTCCACTCCCGAACAGCGAGCGGGAAAAACGAACGCCTAAACCTTTCTGTTCGGGCTCTGATTTCTCTTATTTTATTTTGATGATCATTCCTACCTATGTAGGTTGGGCTCAACAAAATATTTTCGCATTCGGAAGAGAAAGTTGGTGACTGAAATTTCGTAAGAAGGTCTCGCCGCGACGAAAAACGTCTATGCTGTAATGACTTCCATCCCAACTCGCTTACCATATCTGCCACACTCTCTCCCCTATAACGCGATAATACAAAACGAGCTGCCCTTTTTTGCACCCTTTCGATGTCCTCCGTCAATCCCACCTGGTAAGGATCCCACACCGCGCAGCAATATTCTAACAGAGGACGAACGAGTGTAGTGTAAGCTGTCTCTTTAGTGGACTTGTTGCATCTTCTAAGTGTTCTGCCAATGAAACGCAACCTTCGGCTCGCCTTCCCGACAATATTATCTATGTGGTCCTTCCAACTGAAGTTGTTCGTAATTTTAACACCCAGGTACTTAGTTGAATTGACAGCCTTGAGAATTGTACTATTTATCGAGTAATCGAATTCCAACGGATTTCTTTTGGAACTCGTGTGGATCATCTCACACTTTTCGTTATTTAGCGTCAACTGCCACCTGACACACCATACAGCAATCTTTTCTAAATCGCTTTGCAGCTGATACTGGTCTTCGGATGACCTTACTAGACGGTAAATTACAGCATCATCTGCGAACAGTCTAAGAGAACTGCTCAGATTGTCACCCAGGTCATTTATATAGATCAGGAACAGTAGAGGTCCCAGGACGCTTCCCTGGGGAACACCTGATATCACTTCAGTTTTACTCGATGATTTGCCGTCTATTACTACGAACTGCGACCTTCCTGACAGGAAATCACGAATCCAGTCGCACAACTGAGACGATACCCCATAGCTCCGCAGCTTGATTAGAAGTCGCTTGTGAGGAACGGTGTCAAAAGCTTTCCGGAAATCTAGAAATACAGAATCAACTTGAGATCCCCTGTCGATAGCGGCCATTACTTCGTGCGAATAAAGAGCTAGCTGCGTTGCACAAGAGCGATGTTTTCTGAAGCCATGCTGATTACGTGTCAATAGATCGTTCCCTTCGAGGTGGTTCATAATGTTTGAATACAGTATATGCTCCAAAACCCTACTGCAAACCGACGTCAATGATATAGGTCTGTAGTTAAATGGATTACTCCTACTACCCTTCTTAAACACTGGTGCGACCTGCGCAATTTTCCAATCTGTAGGTACAGATCTATCGGTGAGCGAGCGGTTGTATATGAGTGCTAAGTAGGGAGCTATAGTATCAGCGTAATCTGAAAGGAACCTAATCGGTATACAATCTGGACCTGAAGACTTGCCCGTATTAAGCGATTTGAGTTGCTTCGCAACCCCTAAGGTATCTACTTCTAAGAAACTCATGCTAGCAGATGTTCGTGTTTCAAATTCTGGAATATTCCATTCGTCTTCCCTGGTGAAGGAATTTCGGAAAACTGCGTTCAATAACTCCGCTTTAGTGGCACAGTCGTCGATAACAGTACCATCGGCACTGCGCAGCGAAGGTATTGACTGCGTCTTGCCGCTTGTGTATTTTACATACGACCAGAATTTCTTCGGATTTTCTACCAAATTTCGAGACAATGTTTCGTTGTGGAACCTATTAAAGGCATCTCGCATCGAAGTACGTGCCAAATTTCGCGCGTCTGTAAATTTTAGCCCATCTTCGGGATTTCGCGTTCTTCTGAACTTCGCATGCTTTTTCCGTTGCCTCTGCAACAGCGTTCGGACCTTTTTTGTGTACCACGGGGGATCCGTTCCATCTCTTACCAATTTATGAGGTATGAATCTCTCAATTGCTGCTGCTACTATATCTTTGAATTTGAGCCACATCTCGTCTACATTCGCATAGTCAGTTCGGAAGGAATGGAAATTGTCTTTTAGGAAGGCTTCTAGTGGCACTTTATCCGCTTTTTTAAATAAAATTATTTTGCGTTTGTTTCTGATGGGTTTGGAAGAAATGGTATTGAGCCTAGCTACAATGACCTTGTGATCACTAATCCCTGTATCAGTCATGATGCTCTCTATCAGCTCTGGATTGTTTGTGGCCAAGAGGTCAAGTGTGTTTTCGCAACCATTTACAATTTGCGTGGGTTCGTGGACTAACTGCTCGAAATAATTTTCGGAGAATGCATTTAGGACAATCTCGGAAGACGTTTTCTGCCTACCACCGGTTTTGAACAAGTATTTTTGCCAACATACCGAGGGTAGGTTGAAGTCCCCACCAACTATAACCGTATGAGTGGGGTATTTATTTGTTACGAGACTCAAACTTTCTCTGAACTGTTCCGCAACTGTATCATCGGAGTCTGGGGGTCGGTAGAAGGAGCCAATTATTAACTTAATTTGGCTGTTTTTTTAGATGAATCTTGTTACAGTATTGATGAATTTCATAGCAAAAATGCATAGAATCTCTTGTTTGTGCTTAAACCTTACTGTGTGACCTCTACAATTGATTAATCATACTCTGTAAGTACAGTGTAACTTAATACAATACCCAAATTTATGTATGTCTGTATATGATGCCTGTATAACTTAAGAACAACACCCAAATTCATGTATGACTGTATATTCTTTTAGATGTCCTGTATCTTAACTAATATGTAAGGGTATATGCTAAATTTCACAGTTTCTTTAATCTAATGCTAAGATCAATGTATCTGTGCACAAAACAATAATCTGTAAAAAACCTTGACTCATTCTATATCCAGGAATATGTTCCCATATGGATCTATGAAACACTAAATAAATAAATAAATAAATAAATAAATAAATAAATAAATAAACAAATACTGTTGGTGATCAAAAGTTATCTTTGACCACCTACAATGTATATGATCATTATTGGCACATGGAGTTCTTTTGTGAACTGAAATAGCTTTTTACGGTTGCCAAAAACTTCACTGTTTAACTGAGCATCTTGATTGATGACTGGCACTTGACTTGTTAATGGCAGCAGGTTGTCTTCCAAGGCAAACAATCACCTAGAGCAATATTCGTAGCTCTGATCTTCCACAGTCTATGACTGCTTGTGATACCTGCAAGATGTCCCATGTTATGACTAAATTCTGATAAAACTGCAAATTTGAAAGACTGTTTGGTGTCATTGATAATTATTCTTGCCATACATATTCCTTTCAGTTGCACATATTCCCTCTTTTATGACTCAACAAATTGCTTTCATATCACAAAACATAGGCCTCTTAAGGTGACAGTGAAAAAATTTGACATTACAAGGAAGAAAGCCCGTGAGTTGACTAGCACCTGAACAGGTTGGCTGTAAATGATGTATTGGTGACTCATCCATGGATGATTTTAATTTTTGGTGGCCTCACCTACATGTGTGATTGCCTTGGTTAGTTTTCTTGAATTTGGCTGTTAGGAGAGCAGCTGATACCTCTGTACAGCAATGAGGAGTAGATACAGCCCTTTGAGGAGCGACCTTTTTGGGCACAGTGTTGGGCCTTATCTCACAGTTGACAATAATTGCCTGTACTCAAATGGCAGAAATATAATTTTTGCAGTGGTTGAAATCTGGTGGCATAGTAGTTGTCAGAAAGATGTCTTCTTTCTGTGCAGTGGCTTACCCTGTGACCAGGAAGTGCATGTGTCCTCCAAATGTCTGTTCTTTTGCAGGGAATTATACTTGGTGAATGAGTTGGTTATATCTGCACTGTTCAGGTATTGGGTTGTCATTTGGCTCTTGCAGAATAAGTCTGAATTGGCAGAATCGATTCTTCCTGGCGTGTTCAACTTGTGGTGGAGATTAGTGCTATAAAGATCAATACAATTCTTCAACACTCTCTTTTATCTCCTAGTACTTGGATCGATAATCAGGGCTGCTGTCTCTTGCTTACTCGCTCCAACAGTTCTGAGTGCCATAAAATACTGTATCTCTTCTATTACATCCTGACATTTGAGAGTGGCAAAGTCATGGTGGTCTTCCACAACTGCTAACAGACCACATTTGAGAATCAGTCCCACCTGTTTTGTATGACTTTTTTTCCACAACTTTTTTTGATGTGCTGTCACCACTTGACAAATTCCTTCACCGTTGTGACATCCTTCTGCAACTGCTTTCAGCAATGTGAGATCTTCACAGTTTCTGTCACGTTCAGATTCACAGTTCGGCATGGGGCTAAAATAGTTTGTATATACAGGGTGTCCCATTTACCTTGACCACCCTAAATAACTGTTTGCCCAGATGCAAATTACAAAATGTTTCAAGCAAATGTTCTTTATCCATCAGGGGGACATTAATCAGCATGATTGCCTTCATTGTAGCTTTGTTTTTTACAAAGATATTAACAGCGGCATTATGTTTTAAAATGGCACTCTGTATTTTTATTTGGTAATTAATTTCCTCTCCTAAAGGCTTATTCAAACTGTATTACAGTGTATTATTCACTGAAACATGATGTTATTAATTACATAACACAACATTGACTTTGAGCCTGGGATCACAAACTTGTCCACTTGAGGGAGTTGTCAGAAAACAAATGAAAACCAAATAAAAACATAAGAAAAAATTGGCTTTGACTCTCCTGTACCATTGCCCAGAAGTAGAACATTCAAAGGTGGTCAAAGTGGTGATCCTGGACACTGATACACTGGTGCACTTGTTGAAGGAAAGAATTATTTACAGCTTACAGTGTTGCCTGCTGAAGAGAATTACAAGGAAGCACGATACGTTCCTGCTTGTCCTGCGGACTTGTTGGAGAATCACGATAGACAGCATCTTTAATGCATCCCCCAAGAAAAAGCCCAGAGGATTTAAATCAGGACACCTAGCAGGCCAAGTAATTGTTCCTCCTCGACCAATCCATCTGGCAGGATACCTTCGATTCAGAACATGATGTGCATGCAAGGCATTATGTGCTGGACATACATCATGTTGATACCACATAAGCATTCTGGTACTTAGTGGCACTTCATCCAGAAGAGGAAGAAGAATTCGTCTGAGGAAGTTTGCATACACTGTGATGTTTAGACTACCATTGATGAAATAAGGGCCAATAATTGTAGTACCAAGCATCCCACACCAGACGTTAACCCTCCATTGACACTGATGTTCCACCACTCTAAGCCACCATGGGTTGTCGCTGGACCAATATTGCATGTTCCTTGTATTTACCTGTCCTTTGTTTGAGAAGGAACATTCAGAAGTTCAGGTTGGAGAGGATTTGCTGCTGAGCCCAGTGACAGAACTGTATAGAATCTGCAAATCATTCCCATGCAGTTCTTGATGTAGGTGTACATGATAAGGATCGAACCGGTGATGTGAAAGAGTACGATGTACACTAGTTTTACAATGGAAGCGAGAACAGTAACTTCTGCAGCTTTGTCTGTACGAGAGCTACAATGACTGCGTTGTCATGGGTGGAAGCTTCCTATTTCCTGAAGCATCCCAACAAGATGAGAAAACATCCGTCAGGAAGGTATGTTATTGTCAGGATATCACTCTCTGTAAAGTTCCGCTGGCTGCGTAGCACTTCGCCTACCTTCAACAACAACAACAACAACAACAACAGAAACAACAATAAAAGAAATATTATGTCGATGAATTTTGTTGGAAGGATAGCTTTTACTGTATGCCTACTCTGCACAACAGTATTTAAAAGGACTAAACTACTGTATTAAATGTATTTGTACATAAGAAAACAGTATTCCAGGAACTGTTCTGCTAACTTACATTCCCCATAGATGAGTAGCATTTCTACCTTCTCTTTGTTGGTATACATCTATGCACACAACTCTTCAACTGACGATGGTTGACGGAATGACAGGTGTGCATTCTATTTATGTTCACATTTGTCCTCTATGGATGTTTTCCACTACCCAGAGTACCTGCACTAAGGGCTGGGAGCATCAGCATCAGTGTTGTGTTATGTAATTAATAATGTTGCGTTTCAGTGAATGGTACACTGTGATACAGTTTTGAATAGGTCTTTAGGAGAGGAAATGATTATTGAATAAAAACTACAGAGTGCCATTTAAAAAAGTCATACCACTGTTTATATCTTTGTAAAAAAACAAAGCTGCAATGAAGGCAATCATGCTGATCGATGTCCCCCTTATGGCTAAAGAATATTTACTTGAAACATTTTGTAATTTGCATCTGAACAAACAGTTATTTAGGGTAGTCAAGATAAATGGGACATCCTGTATATCTGTGTCATTTCCCCACAGTGTAGGCCTTGTTCTTCAATTGTTCTTCCACTGAGTGGTCATGCTGTTGACTGTTGCTAAAGGTTTTCTTCAGTTTGGACTGGATTTTATCCCAGCTATTGAGCTTCTTTTATTTGTTCTCAACTCATTGCTGGGCTTTGATACCTGAGTAAAAATACACATTTGCCAAACATGTCATGTTATCCATCCTCTTGCATTTGATGACATCGTTGAACACTTTCAGCCATTTTGTAGGGTCCTGACCATTTTTGAAAAACATTAATGGATGTCTGATGTGGTGCTGACTCGGGATCCATTGGTCTCCTGAATATATGTGTAGATGATGATTTTTACATTGTCTAATTGTAGCCACAGCAGTGTAGATGTTTTGAAGCTTTGGTTCCTCTACTGAACAGTGTCATTTCATAACCAAAATCAGGTCCAAACTTGAGAGTAGGGTGATCATCAGAGTACAACATGTAGCACTGAATGCACTGATAAGCCATTGTCTGTTTAGGGGGATTAAATGGAGTATTTTATTTGTAACAATTTTTTTTAATTGATGATTTTGCAGTTTGTAAACAACACTCTTTCTCATGGCCAACTTACTGAGCCAGCCTGTATTTCAGGACAGAAGCAGGTTACTCTGGTAAGAGTGGCTGACAGGTCATGTTTCTCCATGTGTCACCTATAGGCAACCAGTAAGATGCATGGGCTCAAAATCATTTGCTGTCTGAAGAGACATGGCAAGAGCAACAAACAGGATGTATTTGCTCTTTCTGGACTGGGCTTTCAGACTGGCAAGACTTGTTCCCCCCTCCCTCTCCGCTCTTTCTGTGGTCCAGGAAGAGCAGTGAGGGGTTGGGGGCTTGGCATCATAGGATGAGCAGATGATCGGTAGTGATATCCTAGTCCAGTTACTTTTAAATACTTTATTCATAACACAGAATAATGGTGTCTGCTTCAGTCTTGCACTGTTTCCATGTATGTATACCAAACAAAAATCCCCACGAATAATATTGATCACTGCTACATCTTATGGAAGACAGTAGTTTTCTTATCTCGTCAGGAATAGTGGTGGGTAAAGGAATACAGAGGATTCCAATACTGACAGTATTTTGTAAGGGATCTCCCAGACCAGTGGAGGAGTGTGGAGTGATCAGGGTGAGTGGGTGATCAGTACTCGTAATCATAGTCCAATTAAAGCCTAGTTACTTTTACATAACTTTATTCATAACATGATTTATACATACACTCTAGCAATCAACACCCCAGCAGCCTATCAACATGAACACAGTGTGGAAGAGCTGCCACTGCTGACGGCATGATGCCCAGCTGGCAGAAATGTCCCACTTTTAATCTGCATGGCCAGCTGTATTCGTGGCTGACAAGCCATGTGTGCAGATTCAGTGGACGTCGGAATGTGCATACAGTGCTGGATGATGAATGTTCATGTGCTCTATTTCTGCACCCCTACACCTCATCCTCAATAAGTATGAGCTACCAGCGTGGCTCATTTAAGAAAAATTCTGTACTGTATTAATTCTAATATTGTGGTAAAGGATGGTGCTCTCATGTACCTGACTTGATACACTTAATTTGTAATAGGTGACAAGTCAGTTACAATGCTACTGGCAGTAACAGGTTTGAGCTCAGAAGTCATAGAGGGCTTAGAACACTGGAACTTGAAGAAACCAAAAGTGATCAAACACAACAAAATGGTTAACCCAACTGAAAGCTTAAATGTAGCAGTAGTGCACATGGCTTATTGACACTGATCAATACTGTTAAAAGCATGAACTAAATTCAAATCATTACCACTAGTGCTTATCACTTGTACTGTTTCATTTTACAGTTGATCTGTTCCACTTAGACTATAAGTAAATAAATACATTGCCTGAAATAAGTAGATATTATTGTGGAGTGTAGTAGAAATGGAAGTTAGGGATAATTTGCTTTTTGCGTATAAGGTTCAGAACATTTTACAGTATGAGAATGAGCTTTTCTTCCTATTCGCTCTAACTTGTTGTTGTTGTTTTTTTTTTTTGTTGTGGTCTTCAGTCCTGAGACTGGTTTGGTGCAGCTCTCCATGCTACTCTATCCTGTGCAAGCTTCTTCATCTCCCAGTACTTACTGCAACCTACATCCTTCTGAATCTGCTTAATGTATTTGTCTCTTGGTCTCCCTATACAATTTTTACCCTCCACACTGCCCTCCAATGCTAACTTTGTGATCCCTCAGAACATGCCCTACCAACCGGTCCCTTCTTCTTGTCAAGTTGTGCCACAAACTCCTCTTCTCCCCTATTCTATTCAATACCTCCTTATTAGTTACGTGATCTACCTATCTAATCTTCAGCATTCTTCTGTAGCACCACATTTCGAAAGCTTCTGTTCTCTTCCTGTCCAAACTATTTATCGCCCATTTTTCACTCCCATATATGGCTACACAAATACTTTCAGAAACGACTTCCTGACACTTGAATCAAAACTCGATATTAACAAATTCCTCTTCTTCAGAAATGCTTTCCTTGCCATTGCCAGTCTACAGTTTATATCCTCTCTACTTTGACCATCATCAGTTATTTTGCTCCCCAAATAGCAAAACTCATTTACTATTTGAAGCGTCTCATTTCCTAATGTAATTCCCTCAGCATCACCCGACTTAATTCGACTACATTCCATGATCTTCGTTTTGCTTTTGTTGGTGTTCATCTTATATCCTCCTTTCAAGACACTGTCCATTCCGTTCAACTGCTCTTCCAAGTCCTTTGCTGTCTCTGACAGAATTACAATGTCATCAGCGAACCTCAAAGTTTGTATTTCTTCTCCATGGATTTTAATACCTACTCCAAATTTTTCTTTTGTTTCCTTTATTGCTTGCTCAATATACAGGTTGAATAACATCGGGGAGAGGCTACAACCCCGTCGCACTCCCTTCCCAACCACTGCTTCCCTTTCATGTCCCTCGACTCTTATAACTGCCATCTGGTTTCTGTACAAATTGTAAATAGCCTTTAGCTCCCTGTATTTTACCCCTGCCACCTTTAGAATTTGAAAGAGAGTATTCCAGTCAACATTGTCAAAAGCTTTAACTAAGTCTACAAATGCTAGAAATGTAGGTTTGCCTTTCCTCAATCTTTCTTCTAAGATAAGGCGTAAGGTCAGTATTGCCTCACGTGTTCCAACATTTCTATGGAATCCAGACTAATCTTCCCCGAGGTCGACTTCTACCAATTTTTCCATTCGTCTATAAAGAATTCACATTAGTATTTTGCAGCTGTGACTTATTAAACTGATTGTTCGGTAATTTTCACATTTGTCAACACCTGCTTTCTTTGGGATTGGAATTATTATATTCTTCTTGAAGTCTGAAGGTATTTCGCCTGCCTCATACACCTTCCTCACCAAATGGTAGAGTTTTGAGATGACTGACTCTCCCAAGGCTGTCGGTAGTTCTAATAGAATGTTGACTACTCCTGGGGCGTTACTTCGACTCAGGTTTTTCAGCGCTCTGTCAAATTCTTCACGCAGTATTGTATCTCCCATTTCATCTTCATCTACATTCTCTTCCATTTCCATAATATTGTCCTCAAGTACATCGCCCTTGTATAGACCCTCTATATACTCCTTCCACCCTTCTTTGCTTAGAACTGGGTTTCCATCTGAGCTCTTGACATTCATTACCTGCTTGATCGTCTGCTGCCTTCACTACTTCATCCCTCAGAGCTACCCATTCTTCTTCTTCTGTATTTCTTTCCCCCATTCCTGTCAATTGTTCTCTTATGCTCTCCCTGAAACTCTGTACAACCTCTGGTTCTTTCAGTTTATCCAGGTCCCATCTCCTCAAATTTCCACCTTTTTGCAGTTTCTTCAGTTTTAATCTACAGTTCATGACCAATAGATTGTGGTCAGAGTCCACATCTGCCCCTGGAAATGTCTTACAATTTACAATCTGGTTCCTATCTCTGCCTTACCATTATATAATCTATCTGAAACCTTCTAGTATCATGTATACAAACTTCTTTCATGATTCTTGGACCAAGTGTTAGCTATGATTAATTTATGCTCTGTGCAAAATTCTACCAGGCGGGTTCCTCTTTCATTTCTTACTTTCAATCCATATTCACCTACTATGTTTCCTTCTCTCCCTTTTCCTACTCTCGAATTCCAGTCACCCATGACTATTAAATTTTCGTCTCCCTACCTGAATAATTTCTTTTACCTCATCACACATTTCATCAATTTCTTCATCATCTGCAGAGCTAGTTGGCATATAAACTTGTACTACTGTAGTAGGTGTGGGCTTCGTGTCTATCTTGGCCACAATAATACGTTCACTATGCTGTTTGTAGTAGCTTACCCGCACTCCTATTTTTTTAATTCATTATTAAATCTACTCCTGCATTACCCCTATTTGATTTTGTATTTATAACCCTGTATTCACGTGACCAAAAGTCTTGTTCCTCCTGCCACCGAACATGACTGTTGTGGGGTAAAAGATCTAAAATGCAATTGTTTTCCCTTTTATAGGTCTTAAACACTACTTTAAGTTGTGTTTTAGCTGTAACGCACATCTGGTACCAAGAGATTTCTTGGTCCCAAATTGTATGTTTGATAGGCATTGACTCAATAAGATTCATGAGTTTGTGTATATTGTTTAATTACCTTTGTACCTCACACTTCAAAATAAGTTTAAAATTAGCACTAGCTAATACCATACTTGTTCATGGCTCAGAAAGAATACCAGATTGATGTGAAAGGATTGTGACTGACAGACAAAACTCAAGATAATAACTAATGATTAAAGCAGGAATAAGAATTGTTACCCTTAAGCTTAACATAATGAAGTCAATGAAATTGAATAGTTCTCTCAAAGAAAATACAGTATTAATGTTTGCCTCAGTTGTCAGTTTTTTGCATACAAGAGATGAACTCACTTTTCACTTCTGCACTTAGACACTTGCACAGTGCATCTAAATGATGTATACACAGCATGCACTTACCACCATCTCAGGCATAGAAGATACCGTGTTGAAGTACTGCTCATGCCTGCACCCTGGCTCATTTGACGGCATCCCGGCTGGTCAGCGCTGAACAGTGGATCTCAGAGTTGGCGGACACCAGTTGGTCGCTGTCACATGTGTTATGTGGATGTCTCACTGCTTCTGAGGTCTGCCTCGCAGTTCTTCTTCTGGTTTAGTAGCAGGCCTGCTCAGATATGGCTTTAAGTTGTTCATGTGCACTATGATAGAGCAAAATGGCAATTGGACTTTTAATGTAACTGGGGAGATGATTTCAAGGGCTTTATATGGTCCTCTCCAGTTAAGATTGAATTTCAGGACATGAGTCTTGTTCCATACTAGATTGATCAAATAAACTTAGTCTCCAATGCAATATTTAACTATAATACCCCCATGGTCTCTGAAAGTATTTGTTTGGAGTGTAGCCATGTATGGAAGTGAAACATGGACGATAACTAGTTTGGACAAGAAGAGAATAGAAGCTTTCGAAATGTGGTGCTACAGAAGAATACTGAAGATAAGGTGGATAGATCACGTAACTAATGAGGAGGTATTGAATAGGATTGGGGAGAAGAAAAGTTTGTGGCACAACTTGACCAGAAGAAGGGTCCAGTTGGTAGGACATGTTCTGAGGCATCAAAGGATCACAAATTTAGCATTGGAGGGCAGCGTGGAGGGTAAAAATCGTAGAGGGAGACCAAGAGATGAATACACTAAGCAGATTCAGAAGGATGTAGGTTGCAGTAGGTACTGGGAGATGAAGCAGCTTGCACAGGATAGAGTAGCATGGAGAGCTGCATCAAACCAGTCTCAGGACTGAAGACAACAACAACAACCCCCATGGTCATGTTGATTGGTGTACTGGAGAAATGACTGGGGATTTCGACCCTGTACATGTTTCCATGCTTCATGTAGTTTGCTAGCTAAGTCCCTGATGTGTTCATTGCTGCTGCCTGTTGCTGATCATGGCGAGGTCAGATGATTTCATGAGGGCCTAGTTGCATGATGGTAAGGACCTTCATGTTGTAAGTGCTGAGTACATGTGGTATATACAGGGTGTTTCAAAAATGACCGGTATATTTGAAACGGCAATACAAACTAAACGAGCAGCGATAGAAATACACCGTTTGTTGCAATATGCTTGGGACAACAGTACATTTTCAGGCGGACAAACTTTCGAAATTACGGTAGTTACAATTGTCAACAACAGATGGCGCTGCGGTCTGGGAAACTCTATAGTACGATATTTTCCACATATCCACTATGTGTAGCAATAATATGGCGTAGTCTCTGAATGAAATTACCCGAAACCTTTGACAGCGTGTCTGGCAGAATGGCTTCACATGCAGATGAGATGTACTGCTTCAGCTGTTCAGTTGTTTCTGGATTCTGACGGTACACCTGGTCTTTCAAGTGTCCCCACAGAAAGAAGTCACAGGGGTTCATGTCTGGCGAATAGGGAGGCCAATCCACGCCGCCTCCTGTATGTTTCGGATAGCCCAAAGCAATCACACGATCATCGAAATATTCATTCAGGAAATTAAAGACGTCGGCCGTGCGATGTGGCCGGGCACCATCTTGCATGAACCACGAGGTGTTCGCAGTATCGTCTAAGGCAGTTTGTACCGCCACAAATTCACGAAGAATGTCCAGATAGCGTGATGCAGTAATCGTTTCAGATCTGAAAAATGGGCCAATGATTCCTTTGAAAGAAATGGCGGCCCAGACCAGTACTTTTTGAGGATGCAGGGACGATGGGACTGTAACATGGGGCTTTTCGGTTCCCCATATGCGCCAGTTCTGTTTAGTGACGAAGCTGTCCAGGTAAAAATAAGCTTCGTCAGTAAACCAAATGCTGCCCACATGCATATCGCCGTCATCAATCCTGTGCACTATATTGTTAGCGAATGTCTCTCGTGCAGCAATGGTAGTGGCGCTGAGGGGTTGCCTTGTTTGAATTTTGTATGGATAGAGGTGTAAACTCTGGCGCATGAGACGATATGTGGACGTTGGCGTCATTTGGACTGCAGCTGCAACATGGCGAACGGAAACCCGAGGCCGCTGTTGGATCACCTGCTGCACTAGTAGCGCGTTGCCCTCTGTGGTTGCCGTACGCGGTCGCCCTACCTTTCCAGCATGTTCATCCATCACGTTCCCAGTCCGTTGAAATTTTTCAAACAGATCCTTTATTGTATCGCTTTTCGGTCCTTTGGTTACATTAAACCTCCGTTGAAAACTTTGTCTTGTTGCAACAACACTGTGTTCTAGGCGGTGGAATTCCAACACCAGAAAAAGCCTATGTTCTAAGGAATAAACCATGTTGTCCACAGTACACTTACACGTTGTGAACAGCACACGCTTACAGCAGAAAGACGATGTACAGAATGGCGCACGCACATACTGCGTTGTCTTCTATATCTTTCACATCACTTGCAGTGCCATCTGTTGTTGAAAATTGTAACTACTATAATTTCGAAAGTTTGTCCGCCTGAAAATGTACTGTTGTCCCAAGCATATTGCAACAATCGGTGTATTTCTATCGCTGCTCGTTTAGTTTTTATTGCCGTTTCAAATATACCGGTCATTTTTGAAACACCCTGTAGGTGCCTCATGAATTGTGCTTACTGTCGACTTAGTGACTTATCATTTTCATGAGGGTCCGATGAACTCTTTCCACTCAGCCATTCCCCCCCTGAGTGAGCTGCCATTGTTCTTAGCTTGTTAATCTTCAGTAATCTACATACTTGCTGTGGTAAGTCGGACATAAAATTGGTAACTTGGTTGCTAATTATAAAAGAAGGTAAACCATATTACAAAATCCAATCTTTAACATACATGTCATGGTCTCAGCACTTTGGTGTGGGATTGGTAGCATTAATAGATATGATCCAAAATAGTCATGATATAATGATTTCCATCTTTTGTTTTTGATAGACGACTTAAACTATCATGTACCCAAAGGAGTATTTATTTATTTGGGTAGATAAAAAAATCTACTCACAAAACAGCAACAGAACGCACACACACACATAGAAGACTGTTGTGATTGGTAAGCTTTCGGAGCCAGTGACACCTCCTTCGGGCAGAAAACCTACATTTTCTTTTCTTGAGCCTAGTTGTCATACGATAAGCCACTTTGTGTTGCCCTTGCCCAAGGTACCATGCAGTTTGTACATTCTACCGGCATACTGCATACAGGCAAACACTGTCAGTGGACAGCAAATTTCTCCGCCCTATCAGCTGTAGATAAAAATACTGATGTTGTACTTTTGTTAATTTGTTGAAATGTGTATTTATTATGTTTCTTACCTGAAATATACAGGATTACCTGTATTTCAATTCATCTAGGCACATGAAAGCCAGTTATTGTTGGTTTTAGAGCTTATCAGACATTGTGAATAACTTTAATGAATAAAATAGAAAATGCTAGTTTGTTTCAGCTTACAGATATACCATATGCCCTAGATGTGTTTTTTGTAGCTTGTTTCTTGGAATATTCTCCATACATGTAGGCTATGAAGAAGTTATGAAAACCATACTGGTGACATCCACTCAACAACACAAAAAATGTAGCATATCTTTCTATTCTGAATATAAATTAAATCCCACTTGCCCATGAGACTTAATATTCTGGTTGTGAGATGGTGACTGTATTATGGGATATAGGTATTATTACAAAGGAATTTCCACCATCTAGGATAAATTACAGAAAAAAAGATAAGTGTAATAGATATTGCGGACAATTGGTAAAATGTAATGCAGGATGCAACTGTTCCAGATGTACTGAAACTGTTGATAGTCTTCCATGTAGGATAGTGTCGAATATGTTAGCTTCTCGGTGTAGAACTCAGTGTGGAAGCGAATATGGCTGTTGGATAGATATGAATATGGCTTTCATAACATTACAAAATCACAGCGTTTAATTTCTTGATGTATAAATACTTGTGGAGAACCTGAGACTGTGGGGGAGGAACGTGACTATTGGTAGTGTGCAGTTTCACACGTTGTACCAACTCTGGCAACTCGGCGGAATCCAGTAAGACTGCTGGTTCGACGAATTCTGCAGGTAGGTTAGTAAATCTTCCTTGAAATCGGATCTCATGCCTAATAAGACCCAAGGAAGAGATTCATGCCACTGCCCTTGTGACACAGTAATGCAGCTTTTAATGTGCGATGCCCCCACTCTACCTACATGTTGCTATGGAGGTGGTAGGCGGTGGTTCTAAAGCGTTTCACTCTGCACATTTTATAAAGGTTCAAGAACAGCGCTGACCCAAACTGTTGGCACTGGTCCGTGTGATAGCTGTGGGGCATCCAAAGTGTGCAATCGACATCTTTATAAATGCATTTGCTGCTGATTCTGCTGTGATGTCAGACAACGGAGTACACTCCACCCATCTTGCCGCTCTGTCTGTAACTGTTAAGGTATCTAAATCCTGACCAAAATGGGAAGGGGGCCAGCCAAATCCAGGTGTACATGTTGCAAGTGGCCAGCTGTAATTTCGAACTTGCCAGAAGATGGGCTTGAATGCTGTCCTATTTTGCTCCTTTAGCATTCCACACATGCCTATGTCCAACGTTTGCTATCCTTTCATATGTCCAGCCATAAAAAAAAATTCTGTCATTAGACTAATAGACAGGTGTATTCCTGGATGAGCCAGTCTGTGGACGTTTATGTAGATGGCTTTTCTGTATATGTTGGGTATAAACTGTCAGATTCGTCCTTACAGTATGTCTCACCATACATTGTTTACTGTGCCATTAATTTGTTGATGTTCTAATTTTAGACTTATATTGTACTTATATTGTTTCTTAACAATAATCTATAGGAGTCCCTCTTAATTTTTTTGTGTTGCTGTGAGGTGGTAAGAGTTGAGGCAAATTGACACAGGACTGATTCTGGAAAATTGGTCAGTGACAGTTTTATCTGACCGTTTTATGTGTACTATGTCTGTGGAGGACTGGCTGATCAAAGTCAGGTGCATAAAGCATTGATGTGAACAATCGTTACTGGGATTCCTGATCACCTCCACCAGAGGGCAATGGTGTTTAAATATTTTAAACTTTTGCCCTTCGGTGGCTGCCTTGAAATATTGAACAGCCTGTAAACATCTAGCAGCTTGTGGTAAAATGCAGACCACTTGCATTAGCTATAGCTATTTTCTTGGAAATAATCTCAATGGGTATTGTTTTTGATCAATTATCTGATGCAATATAGTGTCAATCACCATGTTAGCTACCTCAGCCGTCAGAGATAACGGGGCACCTTCTCCTGTATGTGCTAGTGTAACAGCCTGCTGTGAGCTGAGTTTGGTCTCAAACCCTTGTTGCATGCTGTCTATCCATTTAATAACATGTTTTCTTTTCCTGCCAGTGCATCTGGTGAAGATGCCTGAAATTGTACCACTAGTGGAAAATGTCTCATAAAAGTTAGTTGTCCCTAGAAATGGGGGTTGTTCCTGAAATGTTGTTGGTGTAGGCATGGAATGGATTGTTTCAACCCATTCAGCTGTGATTTTAATTCTGGAACTTCGTACAGAATGAAGTTTACTCCATTTTTCCTAAGTTGGCACTTTTCTTCATTGATGAGGTGCCATGTTTCTAATGAGTATATAAAAAAAATTATAACTGTCTTTTTGTGTTCTTCAGCAGTTTCTGAGAAAACCAGTATATTATCCATACGGCAAAAGCAAAACAAAAATCCTACGAGTCGATAAGATGCCGCCATGTCTGGAGCAGCATTTTTTAGTCTGTAAGAGATGTGCACAAATTTGAAAAGCCCAAAGAGGATGCCAACTGCTATTTTCGGTATGTCTTTTGAGGCCAATGGTATTTCGTTGTAAGTCTTCTTGTATTCTATCACACTAAGTATGTTTGCACCTGTCGGAGTGTGTGAAAAATCCTGTAAGTTGGGATTAAGATATCTACGCAGTACAGTATGGGAGTTAAGTGATTGGTAATCACATTATCTAAAAGAATTGTTCTTCTTAGGTACTAAGTGAATTGGTGACACCGATTCTGACTGAAGACCATAGTACTTCTGTCTGCGAAAGTTGCTCTAAAATTTGTTTAGATGCTCAAGATCTATCCAGTGCAAGTCTTCGTGCTCTTGCTTAGACTGTGGCACTGTGTGACATGTGGATGTAATGCTGTGTTTCTTTTCTGACTTTGCCGAATGTGGTGTAGCTACAACTTTGATTAACTGTTCATCACTTTCAGACAGTATGACTGGATGTAGGCCCTCTATAATTGCCCTTCACTTTAGTAACCTGTGTGTTCAGTGTCTGTTGACTTGGTGTGTTAGTACACGACGCCACCTGTATTTGAGGCTACTGCTCCTGGTGCTGCAAGTTGGCTACCCAATATTTTATGGTACAACTGTTTTTGACAATGCTTCAATTTATTCTGTAGTCAGTACTTTCTTGAATTAATAACAATTTGTGATGTACCACCCCCAGTACTTTGTTGTCAGTAGTGCCGATACCGTGTTTTAAATTTTTTTTATTAAAGTCTTAATTTTGTCATTAATTTCCACTGTTGGTGGTACACCTGTGTTGGCCTGTGTTCTTGAATGCCTGTATTGATTGCCCTGCAATAGTATGTTTAATCACTTCCATAGCTAAGTTTAGTGAAAGTTTGTGTGTCAAAGAAAATCTGCTCCCAATATTAGCACTGACACATCTGCTAACACAAAGTCACAGTTGAAGTTGCACCAAAGTTCGAAATAATTTGTCAGTTGTCTTATTGCATAATGGCGAACAGGTGTGTCATTCCACAGTGACGAACAGGTGTGTTTCTTCCACTGGTAAAAAAGTAATCGTTGAAACTGCCAGTCCTGAATCTACCAGGAATCAGTGGCCTGACAAACAATTCCATAGAAGGAGTGTGGGGTCTGTATACTGATAGAGTATAAGCTTGTTTTGCCAATCTACACCTTGTAGCCTGCTTGCATCTTGCCTTACACTGTCCAGTGCTCCTACAGTAAGCCGTAGTTGCTGATATTTGAAATTGCAAGGTGAAATACATTTGTGCACTGTTGTGCCAAACTTCTTTTGATACCAACATATTTGTTGAAGAGCTAAGTCAGTGGTATGTAAGTCAGTGGTGGGTGAAGCATTGTTTTGACCTCTCCATGAGGTCGACTACCTTGGCGAAACATCCTTCAGTCATGAGGGATCAGCTGCTTCATTGATAGCTTGGTTATCTGTCATTCCATGTTGTCACTGTGGTTCCAGTAAGTCTTTGCATATTCCATGACTGGCCGTGGATGACTTCACAAGTACTCGTGTTTCACTGGGGCCACAGCATTCATGCTGTAGAAAAGTGGCTGACTGTGTAGCTTGAAAAATATATCTGATATTTGAATCTGGCTTATTATTTAACTGCAGTACTGCATGGATTATATCAGCCAAGTTCAATTCAACTTCTGTAGGTTACTGTTCCCTTGAAGTAAGTGTGGTGGTGGAAGTTCGAATATCCATACTCGCCACAAGATGACATCCCAAAAGATGTCGGATCCTATAGCTTGCCTAAGGAGTCTTCATAGCTGAGAAAACTTCCTGTTTCCAATTTCTTCTTCATACAAGACCAGGCATATTTGTCATTCAGTTGCCTTCAAAAAATGTAACAATAAAGCCTTTTTTGCAGTATCAAACTTGTTTAATGTAGGGGGAGAGGCAATAATGTCACTAATAAGATGAGAATGTTCAGCAATGTTGTTCAGTACTGTTACGAGCTTTTGTGTATTGTCTGTTGCTCCTTAACTGACTAGTCTGTGGTTGGCTGACCTGGAATGCTGGTAAGGTTCCTGATCTCAGGGGCTTGTCGCTATTCACTTGTTGGGAGGGCGTCATTCTGCCAGATTTGGATGGAGAAAGCTTCAGGCACACTTGTGATGCCACAGTACACTCGGTGCATATCTTGCGTGGCTGTGCAGCTCTTACCAGTACAATAGTGAAACTGAAGCACATCACATGGTTCCAATGGTATAAGGCAAACGGAAACATTAGGCTATGCTATGGGGTGGTAGAATCCAGTGCAGTTGTTTTCTTCAACAAAACCGATTGATCATGGAAGTGCCCCACATATGACACTTTGTGGAAGGTTAGATGGCCTGTGACATCATAGGATATGTTCGTGCCCACACTATACTAGAGTTGCTGTTGGTTGCTTTGCTTGCGGCTAGGTCTGCCATTATCTATGTTGTCTGTGTAGTTTGTAGCCCCAGCCTCCTGCCTCTTCCAATTTGCTTTGTTCTGTGCAGACAGAATGATGACAGTGTACAGGTCACCATTTGAGTCTTTGTTCTGACTGAAAAACACCACATGTTGCTGCTGATGCAAGTTTGCCATTGTGGGTAAATGGCCAGTGCTGTACATCACACTGTTAATCCAGAGTTGTGAAGTGTCTACTGCCTCATAGTCACCACTGTGATTATTTGATATTAGTGGATAGGAACTAATGATGATCAAACACACTTTTTGGTACACAATAACTATTTATATCATTTCTCACAAACACAAAATATGTTCAGACTCTTGACATGTTACACACCAGACTCTACTCAGTCTCAAACCTATTCTCAAGGCAATCCATTTCTCACTATTTTACACAGGGAGGTTTGTTTTTTCCCATCTATCTATCCTAATCGGTTCGATTAGCTTTGAATTTTAATGTTATTGTTATTGCTACAGTATGTATGCTTATAGACTGTGAGATCAAATAGCAAAGAGCATTAACTGTGCTACAGTTGTGTTATAATGGTTCGCCTGTGGCTGCAAGTTTGTAAACAATTGTTTTTGTATGCCTAACACATTTTTGAATTAAAAGTAAACATGAAAAATGCTTGTTCAATAAATGCGGAAGAATTTATTCTCAAACTATTAAAATTTCTTACAAATTGGGGAAAAATCATGGTTAGTGTCAAGCAAACATTTTTACATACCATATGCACAGTTTTCATCATTACATTTATCACTTACCACTGTGGTGTTGCCACATCGGCCACCGGCTATTACTCGGTTATAGGTAACACACAAACACAGCAAGCCAATTCACAAATGCTGTTAATATGTAACACTGAGGAAATTGAAAGTAACTGCTGCAAGTTATGTTGGAAATGCAAGATACCCTGTCAACACCTGATTTTAAGTGACCAATGATTGAACTGCGGCATTGTTTTGTAAACATGAATTTAAACTCATGTCCTAACCTAACCACAACCTCATGTATCAGAGAAAGCGGTGATCAACTGTCTGCGGCAGAACCAAAATCATGATTGCTTTGTTCACAGCTTTTAAAGCTATCCTGTACGAACAAACTCAAGATGAAAAGAAATTACCCATCAAATTCATTGTGTGCAGGGATCTCAGTGATGGTAGTACAGCAAACGTCTCCACCTGTTAAACTGGAAAACATGAGATGAAGTGTTCCACTATTCAAATGTAAATAGAATGTTTAATAACTTTCATGGAACATATCAATATTATTTTGACATTGCCTTCCCACTTAAGCAAAGTAAATTAAAACCTACTAGAAACAAAAGTTGGATCGCTACAGGTATAAAAATTTCCAATGCAAAGAAAAGATTACTGCATTCATACAAAAAACAAAATACTGTATCATTAGAGTTTTTTTGGGGGGGAGGGGGCAGGAGGAAGCTGGAAAAACAAATAAATGGAATAACATTGCCGTGGGCGGAGCTTGTGTAGTACGCATTCTGCCACTAGGTGTGTATAGCGCAACTCATTGTCAGTTCCATGCTGCCTGTGTTGTCGACTTGGCTTGTACTGTTCATCTGCGGTGATTGTTTTTGTTAGTGCTGTTTTGTTCTTGTTTCATTTTTTATGATGGAAAGTTGAACTGAACAATATGCAGCTGTGAAATTTTGTGTTCTACTCAGTAAAAATGCTGCTAAAACTGTTTTAATGTTGAAAACAGTTTATCAAGATGATGCTTTGGGATAAACCCAAGTGTACGAGCAGTTTGCTCGATTTAAAAATGGCAACATGTCGATTGATGACAAACCTTGTTCTGGATGTCCATTAGCTGCTGGAATCGAAGAAAAAGTTGAAAACATTCAAGGGCTTGTGCTCAAAGTCTGTCGACAGAAAATTGATCAACTGTCAGAGATTAGTGGGTTATCTTGGAGCATGGTTTAGTGAATTTTAATGGAAGATTTGGGCACACAAGAAACTTTTTCTTCTACAAAGACAATGCACCTGCACACGCAGCCATCTCTGTTAGACAGTTTTAGGCTAATAATGCCATGGTTCCACTGCTTCATGCACCTTACTCTCCTGACCTGGCTCTGTGTGACTTTTTTTATTTCCATGCATGAAAAGGAGCGGGAAAGGACACTGATTTGACAACATTGAAGAAGTCAAGAAGAACTCATTATAAATACTGGAAAAACACTGTGTGTCGATTTTCATTTAATTCCTCCAACTAATCAAATGCCTATTCAATCACAATTAAAAAATGATCTAATAGAAAATGTGTCACAAAATTATTGGGTCTATGTGATCAGCAAGATTTAAAGTAGGACACACTTATAAATAACTTGTCTAGAAAACTATCATCTGTGTGCTACGGCCTAAGAATTTTAAAGGCTACAACAAGCAAAACAACAGTACTGCAGGCATACTATGCACAGTTCCACTCACTAGTCCAATATGAGATCATTTTCTGGGGATACTCAACTCACAGTGCAAAGGTTTTTAGCAAGCAAAAAAGAGTTCTAATAATAATTTGTGGCCTTAAAGAGATGAAGTCCTGTAAATCCCATTTTACTAAGTACTTGTTCACTAGGGACTACCTCCTGAAAACAGGCAAACTGCTACAGAACAAAAATGTACACAACTATAGTACCAGAGAGGGAATCAAATATACATCAAAAATATCACAGAACAACCACCTATCAGAGGAGCATACTCAACATTGGTGTAATATTACACAATAAGATGCCAGAGGAAATAAAAAATGCTACTCATCCAGTATTTAAAGCTAAACTAAAGGGATTTCTAAGAAAGCACTGTTTCTATTCTATCAGAGAACTTATGAATCTGTAACAAAATTAATTGTAATTGGTATCTATTTTTAATTTGCGTACTATTTTGCTAATACTATGTATAATTGTAACTTATCTTCGACGTGTCCAATATCAATTCTACAATTTGTGCTGTATGATAAAACTGGACCAATAAAAAATCAAATCAAATCAAAACATGGGAGGAGCTGCCAGCAGTTTTTAAAGATGACTACAAAAATTGTTTTGAACAATGAAAGCACCGGTGGGACAAATGTATTAGTTGTAATGAAAGAGTATTTTGAAGAGGATAAGGTTGTTTTGTAAACAATTTGAAAGTATATAGCTTATAAAAAATAATTCTGTCTCTCTCTCTCTCTCTTTTTTTTTTTTTACCCCTTCATATATCAAAGGGTGCAATAGATCTACAACAAAAAGTGAATACACCTACAAATCAAAAAAACAAGACACGGGCCACATGGAACGTCGTGTGTTCTGCAACAGGCACCAAGCCAGTGGCAAATGCTATTAGCGTAAGTCTGGAAAATGTATAAATATCTGATGCCACTGCAGTAGCAAAGAGTAATTTAGCAAAATGGCAAATGATTTCAACCAGACTCTTAATGTGCACCACATTGAAAACAACAAACCCCCAATGGGTTTATGTTTCTCAAAGAGGTCACACACAATGAGGTCATACTGGCAGTTAGATCATTAAAGAAACCTTCATGTGGCTTTCATGTGATACAGACTAAGTTATAAACCAAACAGGAGATTATATTGTAGAACCACTGAAGTATATAATTAATCACTCCTTTCCACTCATACATTTCCAGATCTTAAGGTTGCAAAGGTAACCCCCCTTCCAAAAAAAAAAAAGGAGCCGCAGACAATGTTAAAAACTACAGGCCTCTAGTCAGCTTAGTAACTTCTTAAAGATATTTGATGAGCTCTTTTACAATATATTGCTAGAGTTTATTAACAAAAACTCTTTGCTGTCAAATCATCAGCATGGTTTCAGGCAGTCAAGATCAACAACCAAAACATTTATGGATTTCTATAGATGAAAAGGAAATGGCTTCTGGAATTTTCTTGGACCTATTCAAAGCATTTGATATTATAGATCACATTATTCTATTACATAAACTGGAAAGAGAGGGAATTAGAGGTATTTCAGATGAAAGGTTAGATCATATCTTACTAATTGACGACAAAAAATTGTTC
The DNA here is from genome assembly GCF_023897955.1 of Schistocerca gregaria. Lineage (NCBI taxonomy): Eukaryota > Metazoa > Arthropoda > Insecta > Orthoptera > Acrididae > Schistocerca > Schistocerca gregaria. Next base: position 614,285,162 of record NC_064923.1, read on the forward strand.
TTAAACATGATGAAATCACTTGAAAAATTATAAGAACAACATCATACACATCAGAAAAAGCTACAGTGAAATATGGCATGCCACAAAGGTCGACATTATGTGCAATCCTCTGTCTTTTGTACATACACTATTGGCCACTAAAATTGCTACACCAAGAAGAAATGCAGATGATAAACAGGTATTCATTGGACAAATATATTATACTAGAACTGACATGTGATTACATTTCCATGCAATGTGGGTGCATAGATCCTGAGAAACCACCTATGGCCATAATAACGGCCTTGATACGCCTGGGCATTGAGTCAAACAGAGCTTGGATGGCGTGTCCAGATGCAGCTGCCCATGCATCTTCAACACGATACCACAGTTCATCAAGAGTAGTGACTGGCGTATTGTGATGAGCCAGTTAGTTGCTCGTCCACCATTGACCAGACGTTTTCAGTTGGTGAGAGATCTGGAGAATGTGCTGGCCAGGGCAGCCGTCGAACATTTTCTGTATCCAGAAAGGCCCGTACAGGACCTGCATCATGCGGTCGTGTATTATCCTGCTGAAATGTAGGGTTTCGCAGGGATCGAATGAAGGGTAGAGCCAATGGTCGTAAACACATCTGAAATGTAACGCCCACTGTTCAAAGTGCCGTCAATGCGAACAAGAGGTGACCGAGACATGTAACCAATGGCACCCCATACCATAACGCCGGATAATACGCCAGTATGGCGATAACAAATACACGTTCACCGCGATGTCACCAAACACGGATGCGACCATCATGATGCTGTAAACAGAACCTGGATTCATTCGAAAAAATGACGTTTTGCCATTTGTGCACCCAGGTTCGTCATTGAGTACGCCATCGCATGCACTCCTGTCTGTGATGCAGCGCCAAGGGTAACCACAGCCGTGGTCTCCGAGCTGATAGTCCATGCTGCTGCAAACTTCATCGAACTGTTTGTGCTGATGGTTGTTGTCTTGCAAACATCCCCATCTGTTAACTCAGGGATGAAGACATGGCTGCATGATCCGTTACACCTATGCGGATAAGATGCCTATCATACCGACTGCTAGTGATACGATGCCATTGGGATCCAGCATGGCGTTCCGTATTACCCTCCTGAACCCACCAATTTGATGTTCTGCTAACAGTCATTGGATCTAGACCAACATGAGCAGCAATGTCGCGATATGTTAAACTGCAATTGCGATAGGCTACAATCCGACCTTTATCAAAGTCGGAAACTTGATGGTACGCATTTCTCCTCCTTATGTGAGGCATCACAACAACGTTTTACCAGGCAACGTCTCTCAACTGCTGTGTGTGTGTGTGAGAAATTGGTTGGAAACTTTCCTCATGTCTGTGTGTTGTAGGTGTCTGCACCAGTGCCAACCTTGTGTGAATGCTCTGAAAAGCTAATCATTTGTATATCACAGCATCTTCTTCCTGTCAGCTAAGTTTTGTGTCTGTAGCATGTCATCTTCGTGGTGTAGCAATTTTAAGGGCTAGTACTGTAGATAACATGATTTAAACTGTCTCTGCAAAAGGAAATTTTATTTGTTGATGACACCAGTATTTTGATTACAGTGTTAAACCAAAAAGACCTTCAAACATCTAGAGACACATTGCTGTAGCTAACTCTCTGCCTTGAAAGAAATAAGCTTATTGTAAACACTGAAAAAGCAGTTGCCATGAACTTTCATATATCCCACCTTAAGCAACAAAATGACCACTCACTGAAAATAAGTAAAAGAATTTAAAATTGATTGATGATATGAAATTCCTAGGAATATATATGCAGAGCAACCTAAAATGGAATACGCATATTTAAGTTCTTACAGCTAAACTGCTATCTACATCTGCCTCTACATCTACATCAATCCATTATATGCCATGGATACTTAACATGAGCTGTAACTGAGAAACAGTTACAGAAGCATACCACATATATTTCCAGTCAGCAATCAAATGTGGAATAATATTCTGGGGGAATTGGGACTGTACCTTATAATCAATCCATATGCAAAACTCAAAAGCAATATTCCAGAATCATGTGCAGTTTAAAGAAACAAGATTTGTGTTGCCTTCTTTTCCTAACGTTAAAAATATTTAACATTCCTTGCCTGCAGATATTTGAAACAGTAGTCTTCATGAGAGAATATTTAGGAACCTCTAATGCATATCAGCTAAACAACTGTGTGCATAGTTGTGGAACAACAAACGGCAATAGCATCCGTGTCTCCTGTGCTAGAAGATCAACCTATCAGAAAAGTCTTGTTCATAGAGCTACACAATTATATAACCATCTTCCCCATCAAACTTGTGATAAATTGTATTGTTAGCTTTATTTGCACAACTTTGCATGAAACAGAGTTTTGAAGACTGCAATTCATCATTGTGACTTGGTGATTGAAGTCTAAAGTACAGTGATGCCGCTGAATGTAGGCCTTTAATGCAATGTTTAGTGTATTAACAAGCCATGTGGTAGGGCGTAGGTTTGAATCTCATCAAGAGCTGTGATTTTTTTTAAATTTCTAAATCCTATCAAAAGAATTTGATAATCATTTTTATTCAAGTAATTGGTTTAAATGTAATTTATTATTTCTAATTCTTTGCCACATAATTTTCATCATTGTAGTGACTTTTTTATTTGCTATCATTCTTTTTTCATCTGGGATCTGTCTGTGTTGCCTATAATTGGTTGACTGATTCAGCAAGGTCATCGGTCCCATCAGATTTGGGAAGGATGGAGGAGGATTTGGCCATTCTCTTTCAAAGGAACCATCCTGGAATTTGCCTGAAACAATTTAGAAAAATCATGGGAAACATAAATCGGGATGCTCTGATGCAGGTTTGAACTGTCACTCTCCCGAATGCAAGTCCAGTGTGCTACCCCTGCAACATCCTTACGTGGTCATCTATAATTGGTTGATCGATTTTGGGGGAGGCACCAAACAGCGAGGCCATCAGTCCCATTGGATTTGGGAAGGAAGGGGAAGGAAGTGGAAGGAGGTTGGCCATGCCCTTTCAAAGGAATCATCGTGGAATTTTCCTGAAGTGATTTAGGGAAATCATGGGAAACCTAAATCATGATGGCCGGATGCGGGTTTGAACCGTCATCCTCCCTATTGCGAGTCCAGTATGCTAGCACTACACTACCTTGCTCGGTCGCCTATAATCTGTAACTAAGTGCCGACGAGGACTGCTCATTGATTGGTAACACAGCAGATTGTGTAGCCAGTGTGAGGGTAATTCAGTAGTTAACCTTTCCTCCAAACCTCTCTCCAAATCCGAAACCTCTGTCCTATCCAAAGGCCTCACCTTCAGCCCCACTCCCAGATTCAACCAAACTGCCCTTGTCAAAGATTTACAAAAAAGGCTTGTGTCTGTGTATGTATGTATGGATATGTGTGTGTGTGTGTGTGTGTGTGCACGTGCGCGAGTATATACCTATCCTTTTTTCCCCCTAAGGTAAGTTTTTCCGCTCTCGGGATTGGAATGACTCCTTACCCTCTCCCTTAAAACCCACATCCTTTCATCTTTCCTTTTCCTTCACTCTTTCCTGACGAAGCAGCCGCCGGTTGCGAAAGCTCAAAATTTTGTGTGTGTGTGTTTGTGTGTTATTTTATTGTGCCTGTCTACCGGCGCTTTCCCGCTTGGTAAGTCTTGGAATCTTTGTTTTTAATATATTTTTCCCATGTGGAAGTTTTTTCTATTTTATTTACATCATTAATTTGAACCCAACAATTACGTTTGTTATTGTCTCTGTTGCATTTCGAAATCTTTTCTATCATCTTACTTTCTCTTTTTGTTTGTACAAGTAGTTCCACTTTGTATTCATCTTGCCTTTTTCCGTAATCTACCATACATTTTATCCTGCCTAATTATAATAATACGTAATTTACTTCCAAACCATAACCTAAAAACTTTAACGCTTTCAACATTACCGCTGCTATAAAATCCACTGTTCCAAGTTTACAAACATTTCGTGTAAACTCGTGAATACTATTTCACAGCTTCAGTTCCTTTCTCCCATTAAACAACCATCTCAGCTATTTCCAACAACTTTCGTTTTATTTCCATTCCCGTTTTTCCCACATAACCGATCATTTTTTAGCAGCTTCCCACAGGTTTAAACGTTATTATTTCTTCGTCAAACAACTGTTAGCCTCATTTTCATAACCTGCCGGTACATAACCAGTCCTTTAAATACATTTACATGCATTTTCCTGAATTTCCCCACCCTTTAACGTGTTTTGGAGACAACACAACTAGCTAACCTTTGCACCCATTGTTGTTCACCAACATAAGTTCAGCACAGGATCAACATAGCTCATCTCAAACCAACACTTTTTCGACTTTTTTCACACCTTTGTCTCTCCCTATATATCCTCATGTTACCCTTTCCACCTTCTAATACCATGTCAACCTCACAACATCCTTACAACGACCCCATTAAATTTTATTTACATTCCCTCCGCAAACATGCCTTCACCCTAGCCAGATTATGCTCCCATATTTTATTTACTCAGGCTTGTCTGACATTTGGCATCACACCCAGAGGCCTCACACTTAAAGTTCCCATCTCTGGCTGCAATCCTTCTTTCCATCAGTCCTTATACCATTTCCAAACTGCACAATCCATAGCCCTCACCCGCCTAATCCTTCACCTATACATCGACTCGGCCAATGAACACACCTGTCAACTCCTATCCCAAATCAAAGTCCTCAATCTTTCCTCTCCCACATCCACATCGGCTGTTCATAGCATCCTCCTACAGGCCAACCGCAAATTAGAACAGCATGCCACCCTCCAACTCAAAAAAACTATCCAATCTCCTGGTTTCCCACCTCTGGAAAGGCAACTCACCCACCCTCCACAACCTTTCCAACAAACCTCAACCGCCTCTCATTGCACACAGACCCAGTCTCTCCCATCTACTCAATCTCCCACTTCCAGCTCCACTCCCCCCAACACCTCAAAATTCTAGTCAACACAATCTGGAACCACAACACCCCAATTCAGTAGTTACCCTTTCCTCCAAACCTATCTCCCAATCCGAAACCTCTGTCCTATCCAAAGGTCTCACCTTTAGCCCCACTCCCAGATTCAACCAAACTACCCTTGTCAAAGATTTACTGGAAAAAAAAGGCTCGTGCCTGTGTATGTATGGATGGATATGTGTGTGTGTGCGTGAGTATATACCTATTTTTTTTCCCCCCCTAAGGTAAGTCTTTCCTCTCCCGGGATTGGAATGACTCCTTACCCTCTCCCTTAAAACCCACATCCTTTTTATCTTTCCTTTTCCTTCCCTCTTTCCTGACGAAGCAGCCGCCGGTTGCGAAAGCTCAAAATTTTGTGTGTGTGTGTTTGTGTGTTATTTTATTGTGCCTGTCTACCGGCGCTTTCCCGCTTGGTAAGTCTTGGAATCTTTGTTTTTAAATCTTTGTTTTTAATATATATCCTCTGTATAGAATGATACGTGGAAAAATAAAACAAATAAAACAGTCACTACAATGATGAAAATTATGTGGCAAAGAATTAGAAATAAAAAATTATGTTTAAACCATTTAATTGCATAAAAATGGTTAGCAAAGTCTTTGGATTTAGAAATAATAAAATTTCATGGTTCTTGATGAGATTCAAACCAAGACCTTCAACATGTCAAGTTAACACACTGACCATTGCATGAAAGTACAACACTAAGTGACATAATTATACTTCAGACTTTGATCACCGAATCGCGGTGATGAATTTCAGCCTTCAAAAACTCGGTTTTGCTCAGTGTTGTGTGAAGCTAATCTAATGTAAGCTGATCTCTGTGATTATGATAACTGCATATCTGACACTGAATCGTGTCTTGTGTGGAAGTATCCAGTAGTGTTTAGTTAGTGCTGGGTTTGAAACGTGCATATTTCATTACATTGTGTTACATTAAATTAATACTTGTTCCAGAGATCATAAAAATGACATTTTGTAATGATGTGGAATGTGTCAGTTTAACTTAAGTTTTCATCACACATTTTTTTAACAGTTATTACTTCATATCTAAGAAAATCATCTGTTGAGTAGAAGGAGTAGTCATTCAAAAATTCTTTTGTTTTTAAATTTTGGTTGGCTGTCTGTCAGACCTTTAATGCTATTTGGCAAATGACAAAAGATTTTTGTGGCAGCATAATTCTGTGCCAAAGTCAGATTTACCCCAGAGTAGTGATTATTATCCTTTCTTCTAATGTAGTCATGTCACTGTTATTTTGTGACTGGGATGGGTTATTAATAAGAAATTGCATAAGTGAATATATGCATTGTGAAGGAACTGTGAATACCCCAAGTTCCTTAAATAAACATATGCAAGGTGATCTTGGATGGGTTCCAGCTATTATTTTCTTAATGATGAATTACCCCAAAATATGATGCCATATCAAATCAGTGAATAAAAACAGGCATAGGAGGCTAATTTGCTGATACGTTTATCACCAAAATTTGTAATAACACTAATAGCATAAGTGTCTGAACCTAACCACTTCAGCACATCATCAATGTGTTTCTTCCAATTCAGTTTCTTATCAATACACTTCCCCGGAAATTTTGAATATCCTGCCTTAGCAAGACATCAGTTCAAAGTCTGTATCTAACTATGGTGTCAGGCAATTTGTTGTACAGAATTGTATATACTGTGTTTTCTCAAAATTTAGTGAGACTCCATTCACAGAGAATCCGTTAATAATTTTGTGGAAGGCATTATTTAAAATTTCCATTGCTAAATCTCATTTGTTGAGTGCGATTAATATACTTGTATCATTGGCAAAAAGAACTAGCTTGCAACCTTCATGAATTTAGAGAGGCATGTCATTAATATCATATCTTAAGAACAATAAGGAACCCAAGACTGAACCCTGTGAAACACAATTCTTGATACCCCCATTCAGAGCACTCTGCTGATTTTTACAGATTATCGGTAAAGTTAATTTCAACCTTCTGAATACTCCCAGTGAAATATGAATTAAACCATTTGTGCAGGATACCTAAGCTTATGTAGTAGAATTTCATTATTTGCACAGTCAAAAACCTTTGAAAAATCACAAAATATCCCAGTGCGTGACGTTCAGTTATTCAGAGCATTTAATATTTGATCAGTGAAGGCATATATATAACTTTCTTTGAAAAGCCTTTTTGAAAACCAAATTCACATTTTGTTAGTTCTTCTTCTTCTTTCGAGTGGGCCAGCTAAGGACCACAATATTCAGCTTTTCAGCATGGGAAAGGACTTGATGTTTGCCCAGTAATCCCGCATTCTCTGGCTATGTTTCTCCTTTCTCTCCTTTGTCCGAAGGGCGCCAGTCTTTTTACAGGGTGATCTGTCGTGAAACCTCTTTTCTTTTAGTATCCTTCTGAGAAGTGCTCGGTTCCTAATGTCACTTTTAGTTATGTTCAGTTCCTCAATGTCTTCCTTGACTTCTATCAGCCATGGTTAGTACTTCATTTTTACAAATATGTGAAGCTGCTCTTGAATACTTAATTTTTTCAAGAATTTTGGATACAGCTGTCAGAAGTGAGATTGGGCAGTAGTTGTTAGTGTCAGACCTATGCCCTTCTTTATGCAATTGTTTAACAATAACATGTTTCAGTCCAATTGTTTAACAATAACATATTTCAGTCTATCTGGAAAATGCTCTGTTTCAGCAAGCTACTACATATGTGACTGAGAATCCTACTTATCTGTTGGCAACAAGACTTTAGTAATCTGATGGGAATGCCATCAATTCCATAAAAGATTTTACTTTTGAGTGAAATTATTATTTTCCTAATTTCAGTAGGAGGTTTCAATTTTATCAAATTGTGTAGGTTCTGCCTCTTCCATATACAGCCAGGTATTTTCTACTGAATAATTGGATCCTATTTTCTCTACAGCACTTAGAAATGATTATTCAAATATTTTCTACTTCTGACTTTTTGCTAACAAACTTTTCAGTGAATTTGATAGAAGTACAGTCTTCCTATGCTCTCAGTTGCTCTGTTTCTCTTTTCACAATATTCCAAATTGTTTTAATTTTATCATCAGAGGTGCTAATCTCAGACATAATGCACATATTTCTGGACTTTTTAATAACTTTTCTCATTACGGAGCAGTAGTGTTTATAATGTTTGACTGTTTCTGGGTCATTACTTCTTGTAGCTATAAGATACATTTCCCTTTTCTGTTTACAAGAATTTTTATCTGTTTAGTAAGCCATGGCATTTTAGACAGTTTCTTACTTTTAGATGGTTTCTTACAATTATATTTCACTGTTTTCTTAGCCACAAAGGTATCGCAAAATAGTTTAAAGTTTAAATAAGCATAAGGTTCTCTGTACACATCACTCCATTCTAACCGTTGCAAGCTTTCCCTAAAATTTGCAGTTGGAGGACTGTTTTGCATTTCTGTATGGAGCTATGTTATATACTGTAAGTAGCTGTGCATCACGACCAGACTGACCATTTGTAACAGGAGAAGTTTTTATTTGATTTAATTTATCTTGGTGTACAAAAACATTATCTGTCAGTGTACTGTGCACAAGTATAGTCAGTGTACTGCTTTCCTGTAGTGCTCTAGTAGGAAAATCAATAACTGATGTCAAATTGAAAGAACCAAGTAATACTTCAAGGTCAAGCTTTCTGTCAGACTCCTTCAGAAAATCTACGTTGAAATCTCCACAAAGAGTAGTTTGCTTCCTTCTGTCTCACAGATAGCACAACAAAGAAGCCAAGTTTCTAAAAACAACCGAAAAGAAAATTTCGCAGTTGGACCCTGTACACAGCTATAATTATAAAAGTACCATCATCGTTTAGTTGAAGCTCACATGCACAAGCTTCTGTCTGTTGCTCTACACAAAATTTTTTAGTTCCTAAATTTTTCACACTAAGATAAATTTTAACATGTATGGGAACTTCTTCTCTCTCCATCGCATCCTTACTTGCATGTGCTGAATGCTTATATCCAGCCATGTTTATGTTTTCTATACCTGTGCCTATATGGTGTTCAGTCAAGCATAGTACATCTATTTCATCCGCAGTTTCTAAACTTCTAAACAAACAAAAAGGTCATCTACTTTGTTTTTTAATCCCCTGATATTGTGATGCAATATACTAATACTATTTTTCACTGTTCTTTTATGAGAATCTTGTGACATCCTAACATTATTTTTCACTGTACTTTTATGACAACCTTGTGATATTTTAATGTTTCTAGTACCTGCCTGTCTGAGCTTTTCAATAAGCTTAATTTCATTCAATTTTGAGTCATTGGATACTTATGTTAGCCTAAAAAAGAGGTACTTTCCCTGAGTCTGAGGGCCCCCCCTTTAAAGATTTTGCTATCACCCCAGCCAATTTACCTTTCCCCTTCCTATTGAGATTCTTATGTGTGTATGTTGGTTGTGGTATGGTTTCCATGTATGATGAAATACGAAATAAAATTGCCAAATCCCTGATTCGTGATCCAAACACATCAAGAACGAATGCCAGGCAAAGAATTGGAAGTAAACTGACCAGTTGTTGTGGTAGTTTGGGAGCAGCGAACGATTCGGGCGGGCATGGTGCTGAGCACTCTGATCAGAGGAAACCAGCACCACCTTATGAAGTGCCAAACAATTTTAACCAGACTATAGTTTATATATTTTCATAATATTAACTATCTATTGCAGAATTTAATATGCTTTTAAGATATTCGAATAATCGAACAACTGTAACGTATGAAATATTGTAACAAAGCAACTCCTGAACTCTAAACAAAACCCGGATTTTCAGTTGGCCACAGTTTTTATTCAGCTGTAGAGTGAAGCTTTGTTGAGTAAATCTCATATTATTTAAGTTTTTCTTTCATTTTCATATTGGATGTGTTGTTGAGAGTGTCAATAAGACTTAATGTATGGCAGTGTGATTCTGTTTGGAAAAAGCTTGTAGTCCTTGAATGAAAAATGAAGTACTGTCTTGGAGATAAAACTGATTGACTTACGTTCTTTTTCTTTTCGGCAAATCACACTAGGATTTCTACAGCCCGTTACCGGTTTCAGGATGCCAGTGGTCATCTTGAGCCTAAAACGAAATGCCTTCGAAACAGCTTGCAAGAACAGGATGTGCCTTTGACGATAACCACTGGCTGATCAATAGTGGCAACAGCTTTATGAAATGAAATGACCATATGATTATTGTGACGAAAGGAAAAAGTAAATAAAAGATGATAAAACTGGAGCAATAAATATACGATATTAATTAATTACCGTAGTTTCAGAAAACAAACAGTGTTAAAGGTATGTTCATGCAGTAAATTGCGTTGAGAAAAAAGGGTACTGCACCAAGGCATTGTTGCACCAACATTAAGCAAGGCCATGGTTTTTTTCTGTATTCTCCATAGCCTGTCAAATAGAAAACATAAGTCGGCATGTATTTGTAGCTCATCACATTTTTTCTGCAAGACTAAATATATCGCATTGTGATGCGGATCGAAAAATATGTTTTGCTTCGCGGAGGCAATCCATTTCTGACTTCGTTGATCAGTTTCTTTAAGATCGGCTCGGACCGCATAACAGCTATGAAGTAAATGAGTGTAGTAGTTTATTCCAAGGATCTAATTTCAGATAACCTAAGAACTAACAACGCTTGCCGTAACTGTCAAAATTTGAAACAACTATTGTATATTATCCAGAAAGAAAATGGAAAATGCCGTTGTAGCGGAAGTGTTATTAATAGCTTAGGCTCGGCGTCTGGAGTGACGTCTTTGTCACGGCTTTTACCTGGTTGCCTGCGTCTGAGAGCGACTTCAACCACGCGTTCTTTTGTGTCTGTACGATTCTTGCGCAAAACGAGTCAGGCAATTCGCTTACATGAATAGTACCAAAGCTTGTTTTTTGTGTCAGAAATTGCACCCCAAACTTATTCTTACACCGTGTGTAAAAAAGGAAATGTTGAAATTGGTTGCTGATGAATTAAACGGTAGTGTTGCGGTTATCAGCAACGCGGATCTGGTAAGAATCTATACATAAGTGTGCATTTATTCCTTTCGTAGCCGGTATGAATAATTCCCGTATTCGATTTTTTTCTGACGCTGTACTTTTTTGCAGACATACGGTAGCCGATTCAGATTTTGAAACCTGCGTCTATTTTGAACTGGACGCACATTGGCAGTATTTTCAGACAATTAATTGTCAAATGCTTGCCCAGTTGTGCAAATTCTGTTTAGCAAACTGTTATTGTTGTCAGTCGATAGTGTCACATAATTCCTCCATACATGTTAAAATGTGAGTGCCGAGTTCTTATTCGCCGTTTGTGTGTGTGTGGCTTTCGTACACTTGGTACAACTCTGCAATTTGCATAGCGGCTGCTTTTCGTGGGCACGTCATTAGTTATTAAAAATCATATGAAGAGCACTGTATGTCAGCCTTTTATAGCAAAGATTTTTGATTTGTTGCTTAACAATACATATTTTGTCACGCATATTGTTGCAGTTTTCAGAAAAACATGCGGTATAAATTGTGGAATGTTCTTTCATTTCAGACGGAAGGACATTGCATCTGCAACAACCAGACGTCTCCGGAAATGACGGTAAATATTTGTTACGCGAAAACTTAATTCTTGGCTGTCCTTTAAGAAACGAGTACTTATGAAATAGAATATTAAACACACACAAGAAAGATTACCGAGGGAATTCCTTTTATAACAAATTTACTAAGTATCAGTGGGCTGTTTGCCACTTGCCTGCTTTCAGCCATGACACCATCGAAGTGGTGGGCGTTAATGACTCGTCGAAATCCAGTCTGTGTAAAAATTTGAACTTTAACGGTTACGGAAACTAATATAATGACACGAATTCACTGGTTCTGCCGACTCACAACCATACTGTCACGTTTCAACACAATATAATGAACTACTGTCTGAAAGAAGCGGCATAATTATTCAGTCAGATCTTTGTAAGATTTCGAAGCTGTGGAAAGATTGGAAACTTGTTCTGAATGTTCAGAAATGTAAAATTGTGCACTTCACAAAACGAGAAAAACATATTATCCAACAAGTATAATATCAATGAGTCACTGTTGGGAAAAGTCAACTCATATAAATACCTGGGTGTAACACAATGTTGGGGTATGAAGTGGAATATTCAGATAGGCCCAATTGTGGATAAAGCAGGTGCTACACTACAATTTAATGGTGGAATGCTGTGGAAGTGCAATTTGCTTACAAATCACTCGTGCGACTGGTTCCAGAATATTGCTCATGTGTGTGGCATCCACATAAAATAGGACTAATGGGGATATTGAATGTATACAGAGCAGGGCAGCACACATGGTCACAGGTTTGTTTGATATGTGGGAAACTGTCATAGATATGCTGGAGGAAGAGAATTGGAAGACTCTTGAAGATAGACATAAATTATCCTGAGAAAGTCTCTTAACAAGGTTTCAAGAATTGACTTATGATGACTAGGGATATAATGCAACCCCCCATGTATCACTCACATAAGGATAGTGAGGTTGAGATTATATTAACTATAGCATACACAGAGGTATTCAGACAATCATTCTTTCCATGCTCTGTATGTGAATGGACTGGGAAGAAACTCTAATAGTCAGCACAGTGGGATGTATCCTTTGCCATGCACGTCATGATAGTTCGCAGAGTATAACTGTAGATACAGAACATAGACCATAGCAGATCTGCCTGGCACTACCAGTATAAAGATTTTGTATTCCCATTTATTGCTTTCACCAACTCAACGAAACTACCACCTGTCAATCTAATATTGACCTTGAACTACATTGGAGGGGGGGGGGGGGGGGGAGGAAGAGGCTGACCTCCAGTATTGGCAATTTCAACCAACCTGTGTTGGTCATTCTTTATAGTGCCTCTGTTTGACATTAATTCTTTCCAGTGGTACTGTAGGGGATAATAGTTTCTACCACTTCCAGTGTGACAAATTACGTGATGTACAGTTACACAATTCTCTGACCATTCTTCTTCCATGAGTAGACCCTGTGACTAAATTCGCAATAAACACCATTGATCGGATAACGCTCAAAATAAAGAGTAATCTGATTGTGGTAAGACTTATGGACTACAGAATCCCCCAAGCTGAAATGAAAATTTCCTATTTCATTTGTGTCACTGCAGCTACTTCCATAATATTAATGGCCCTATGCCAATATTACTAGATACTACAAATTGTTGTGGTTTTTGCCCTTGAGGGCTATCGGAATCAGAGAGTGTTAACAGTTGTGGTACCCAGAATGAGGAAATTGTTACACAGGGTACTACTGCAACAGCCTACATGCTTTCCAAGTTACAGGATTTATTTAATATTTTTCACCTAGTGGCCTACAATGAGTTTAATTTAATATTCTGGCTCTTATTCATTTTCTTTTTGGTTCAACGTGATTTTCATCAACTTTCTGTGTCTAACACTGTCCATTATGAATCTCCTTTATGGATAGATTGCATTTTCCGTGTATCCTACAAATAGATCAAAGTCTGTTACCTGATTTATTTATGGCTGAGCCTGTGTGATCATTCAATTTCATATCGCCATAGATTGTTACATCCAGATGTTTGTATGAATTTACTGATTCCAATTTTGACTTAGTGATATTGCAGTCATACATTATTGAAGTTTGTGAGGTGCACAGTTTCACATTTCTGAATCTCTAAAGCAAGTTGCCAATTGTTTATCTCTCGAAATCTTATCAAGATCTGACTGAATATTGGGCAGACTCCCTTGCCATTCTAGTGCTTCATTATTGTACCATTTATGTCTATTAATGACTCATCAAGATAATATTTTGCATCTTCACTGAAAAAAAAAATAGTAAAAAATTTCGTTCTTGCACCAAATGATCACATGTTCACTAACATGCATTTGAGTGGTACTGGGTGAAATGTATTTGAGAAGTGAAGAAATACTTCATCCATCTGTCTTCATCTTGGGTAATCAGAATCAGGATGTCATGTGTGACAGACATAATTTGGCTTTCACATGACAAATTTTCGGTATCCATGCTGGGTGGCGTAACAGATGATTGTCAGTGATATTTGATGGTAGTTTTTTTTTAATCCTTTCTTCCTTTCTGCTACCTTTCTTGTAGAGTGTGTGAATGAGCTTTCTTCCAATTACATAGCACAGTATATTTTTAGAGGGATCTGTGGCATATTGTGAATAAAAGAAGGGCTGTCACAAATTCTGTTTAGCTCTGATATGAATTCAATCCTGCCCTGGGATCTCATTCAGTTGTGGCAGTGTTGATTGTTCATCAACACCACTGATACTACTATTTATATCCATTATCTTTACAGTGATACAAGAATTAAACTTCAGTAGTACTCCTGTATCTTTCTTTACAAAGGAAAGTTTGAAAATGGAGTTTCACAGGTTTGGTTTTGCTTTTGCTTTGTCATCCTCAGTATCATTTCATGCGTCATCTATGAGTGACTGGGCACTTGACTTTCTTGCCAGTAATAACATTTTCATATGACCAGAATTTCTGTGGGTTTTGCTAGAGTTTTTTTCAGTAAGATTCTGCTACAGTAGTCAATGACAGCTTTGTGCATTGGCCTTTGCACAAGAGAAACACCTCTTTGTTGAGACCTGTGCTTTCTTGTACAGGTACTGTGCAGAAGTTCTGTTTCTTTAGAGAGACTGTGCCAGAGAGGCTCCGTTCCACCATGAACTGTTCTACTACCTTACACCTATCCAATATGTGCTCAACAATGTAAAAAAAAAGATAGATTTTCACTTACCATAAAGAAGAAATGTTAAGTTACATATAATTACAGACAAGCTTAATTAAAAGACACTTACATAGAGTTCAGGCCACAACTTTCACCAGCAAAGGAGAATCACACATCATTCATACACGGAAGCAAGCACACCTCATGTAGACATGAATGCCAACTCTGGCAGCTTGGACTAGAATGCAACTATCACTTGGGACGCAAGCAGCAATCTGGAAGGAATGAAGAAGGGAAGGGATAGTAATGTAAGGGTTGGGGGACAGATAAATGCTGTCAGGTGGAGTAAGCAGAAACTATAATGCCAACAGACGCAACATCAGGAGGTTGTGGGGCAGGGAGGTGGCAAAAAAGGGAGAGAAGCAGGGAAAGATGAGTAGGTGCATTGGCAGAGGGCGGCAAACAGAGAGGCTGGGAGACAAGAACGGGGAGGAGTTTATAGGGCAGAGGCTATGGGAACAGTATGTTATAATAGGTTGCACTCCGTCTTCAGGCCACAAGTGGCCCATTGGGACCATCAGACCACCGTGTCATCCTCTGATGAGGATGCGGATAGGAGGGGCATGTGGTCAGCACACCGCTCTCCCGGTCGTTATGGTGGTTTTCTTTGACCCGAGCTGCTACTATTCGGCCGAGTAGCTTCTCAATTGGCATCATGAGGCTGAGTGTACCCCGAAAAATGGCAACAACGCATGGTGGCTGGATGGGCACCCATCCAAGTGCCGGCCACGCCCGTCAGTGCTTAACTTCAGTGATCCTACGGGAACCGGTGTATCCACTGTGGCAAATCTGTTGCCTTATTATAGGTTGAGGCTGGGATAATTATGGGAGTGGAGAATGTGTTGCAAGGATAACTCCCATCTGTGGAGCTGTGGAGTTCAGAGGGGAGGTTCCAGATGATTTGGGTGGTGAAGCAGGCATTGAAATCAAGCATTTTATGTTCAGTTGCATATTGTGCCGCAGGGTGGTATACTTTGCTCTTGGCCGTAGTTTGGCAGTGACCATTCACCTGGTGGACAGTTGGTGGGTAGTCATACCAATATAAAAAGTTGTGCAATGATTGCAGCAGAGCTGGAAAATGACAGGGCTGCTTTCACAGGTAGCCTGGCTGCTGATGGATAGGATGAACCTGTGACAGGGCTAGAATACAAATTGCTGAGTGGGTGGATTGGGCAGGTCTTGCACCTGATTCTTCCATTGGAATATGATCCTTGTGGCAAAGTGTTGGGATTTGTAGTGACATAGGGATGGGCTAGAATGTTGTGGAGGTTGCGTGGACAACAGAACTCCAGTTTAGGAGGGGTGGAAAGGATCTCAGGTAGGGTGTCCTGTGTTTCAGGGCATGTTGATAGGTAATCAAAACTTGTGTAAAGGATGTGGTTCAGTTGTTCCAGTCCGGGGTGGTACTGGGTGACAAAGGGGGCACTCCTTTGTGGCCAGTTCTTGGGGGTCTTGGGAGGATTGTGGTGTAAGGGGAAATGGCATGGGAGATATGTTTCCGGACTAAGTCTGGGATACAGTGCCTGTTTGTGAAGGCCTTCTTCTGATTCCTGCATTGGAAGTGCTTCTGTGCTGCCAATCGCTTCAACCAAAATCAACGTAATTCCAACATTGAACCCTGCCTTTTCCACTTCATACCATCATCTAATTGTGATCCTCTCCCTCTTCTACCTAGCCACCCGCTGGTCACCTTCAAGGAATTCCTTACCTTCAACTTAGCCTCACTATTCTTCCCCAAGTCCCTTCCACAGAACACCAACCTTTCAGAAGAAGAAAGAATAGCTATACACAACCTCAAGCAAGTCCTGACCTACTCATCCTACCTGCTGACAAAGGTTCCACCACTTTTGTTCTGAATCACAGTGAGTTCATGGCAGAATACCTCTGCCAATTATTGTGACTCCTCCACCTATTCACTCTATCAGAGTGATCCCATCTCAGAATTCCAACCTGCTTAGGTCCTTCCCAGAACCTCTAACCTGAATTCATTTCTCTACTCACACCTATGAAATTCTGCACATCCACCTTCTACATGCTCCCAAAAATGCACAAACACAACAATCCTAGATACCCGGTTGTGGCTGGTTATTGTGTCCCCAATGAAAGAATTTTGGCCCTCATTGACCAACACCTCCAACCAATTGTCCGTAATCAAGCCTCACATGTCAAAGACACCATCCACTTCCTTTACTGTTTCTCCACCATACCTACCCCATTACCTTGTCAATCCCTTAGTCACTGTTGATGCCATGTCCATATACACCAACATCCCTCATGCCCCTGGTTGTAGTGCTATTGAACACTACCTTTCCCAACACCCTTCAGCCTCCAAACCCACTAGGATCATTCCATGTTAACTCTCCTAGGGGTCCCCACTTTACCCTCTCTAATACTGAGGAAATTTTTACAGTGATGTACATACAGAACTTACATGAAGCACCCCAAATTACAGCTCCATAAGTAGTATGGTTGGGCCACTGGCTACCCTTTTGTAAAGGTTAGTTTTTTGACATTGCTTCTTAAAGGAGTAAATCATCAATTTTGTTTTACCATTACTCAGTATCTAACAGACTTGCCATACTGAAACTTAGTGATCCTGTACAACTTTTGGGTACAATAGCTTAGTTGTAGAACTGAAAGTCAAATTATAGTAAATTCATCATAAATATGCTTTCAAAGTGGGTCATACATCTTGTCATAACAGATCTTGACTATACTTTATTGTCTTGTATCCACTGAAAGAATAACTTTCTGGCACTGATGCTATACACACCTGCAGCCTGCCAGCATGTCAAAAAGCTCTGCAAGTGGCACCTGGATTGCTCAAATAACAACTAAGTTATCTAAGTTTAAAGTCTACTAAAAAAATTTAATTAGTCAATTTTGGCCCATTTTTCAACAGGTGGTATCTCCAAAAGCATCACTCAGATCTGATTTTTATTGATGCCATTGAAAAGAGCTCACAATTTGATCAGGAGAAGTTGTTTTTATTTTTGAGACAGACAAGTTTAGTGACAACAGTGGAGTTTAAAAACATACTTCAGCAATGATTCTGAAGCACACTGTTGTGTAGTGAATGTTTGGATTTAATGTGTGCTTTTTTAAATGATGCAAAGTCTGTTGTCGTTAACACACAAATGCGTTTTTCTGCAAGTACAAATTATTTCAAGGTGTCTGACTTTTAGAAATGTTTATCTGGTCATTTAAATATTTTTCTGTTCTGTACCCAAATGTCATAAGAAAGTTTCCACTGTCCATGACTGCTTAATTTTTTTCAGTTGGAAATATACATAACTTTTACATTATCAAATATTGATAGAAAAGCCAATTGGAAGTAAAAACTGAATTGTAGTTTACTGGATTTCAGTGCCTTGTAGCATGGCCTTGCAGATAATTCTGGATGTCATCTGAAAACATATACATATCAACAAGGCTTAAAACATATCAAAGAATTTTAAGTAGAACAACAAGATTTACTAAACCAAAGAAGTGAAATATGTCTTACTGAAAATGCACAAATATGTTTCATCACAAAGCAGTACTTTTGGACAAGTATGAATTTCTACAAAGATTCTGTTGTAACCCTCTTTGAGGGGGAAACAAATCTGTAAAATTGTTAATATAGAAACAGTAAAACAACTGGAAGCTACAACAGAGAGCAGTGTGAAATCTGGCCAGTTCTGTCCAACATGTAGAAGAATATTTTCAGCAAGAAAAGCAGAAAAATCTCAGTCGTCTTCATCCCAGTCAAAAGATAAACCAGAGTTAAACCAGCAGAATCAGTTGATGCAACTCCTTTTGATGTCTCCCTTCTGAAATTTCAGAGGGTAGCAACAAGTGATGCCAAAGGTTTCACAAAACGAAAAATAAGCAAAACTCAAGAAGCAATTGTGAATAACATTGCTGCTGCTGAAGGCTATGACCCAAAAGGTTTTCAAACACCCAGTACAAGCAAGGTATGTCCTGATTGTGAATACTATAAGCAGCTGATTAAAGAATTGAAAGAAAAGTTGCACTTGTCAAGGCAACCTCAAAAATTGCGAATTGTGACATTAGTACCTCAAAGCTGGACTATAAAAGAGAGAATGCTAGAGTAGGCATTTCATAAAGAACGATAAAAGCAGCTAGGAATTTAAAGTCAGGAAATGGTGTATTAGCTGTGCCAAAGAACAAATGTGGCAAGGACCGATTTCAGATGAAATAAAAGTAAGAATGGTAACCTTTCTTCATAATGAAGAATTTAGCCAAATTTTGCCAGGTAAAAAGGAATGTGTATCAATTAGAATAAAGGGAAAGAAAATTTTGATGCAAAAATACCTTCTGAGAATAATATCAAACACTGGCAAATCCAGGATGGGTGAAAAGGAAAGTTGCTACTCACCATATGGTGGAGATGCTGAGTTGCAGATAGGCTCAACAAAAAGACTCTTACATGTGTGTGTGTGTGTGTGTGTGCTGAAAGCTTTAATTTTAAGAGTCTTTTTGTTGTGCTTATCTGCAACTCAGCATCTCCACTATATGATGGTGAGTAGCAACTTGTGAATAATTTGAAAGAAATGTCTGCAGCCTATCGACTTCTTCATGGGCTTGGAATGGGATTTTTCAATTTTTTTTTATTGACCAAAATGTAAAATTGATGCTTGGAAGCTGTCCAATTAAAGAAGATTGCTAGAACAATATTTGATTTGGAATCCAAAGACTGCGTGCTCCATCGGGGTGAAATCTGTCTGGGGAAGGAACTTCTGCACCAGTTTTTAGAAAGAACTTTGAAGACAGTGAACCAGATGATACTGTCGAGTTCAAACAGTGGTTGCACATTGATAGACACACATTAAAAACCAAGCATATGACCACTGGGGATTTTATTGAAGATCTGATTTCGAAAATTGACAAACTTTCCACTCACCATTATATTGCAAAACAACAAAGCAAACACTCAAAGGGCATAAAAGAAAGCATGAAGCCAACTGAACTAATCATATTAATGGATTTTGCTGAAAATTATTCATTCATTGTCCACAATGGAGCTCAAGGTTTTCATTGGCATAACAGCCAAACAACTTTACACCCACTTGTTGTGTGTTTCAGAAATAACTTGGACATCAACAGCATCAGGCAACAGCCTGAAATGTGATGCAATCACTGTACATGCTTTCTTAATGAAGTTAATAGATCACACATTTACTGCTTTGGTGATGGGCAGCAACACAGTACAACTTGAAAAATTTTCTGAAGCTTTACCAGCATCAAAATGACTGGAATCTCAGCCATGGAAAATCTCCCTGTGATGGATTTGGAGGAACTTTAATGTGTCTGGCAGTAAGAGCAGGCCTTCAAAGGCCAACTGAGGTCAAGATTTTGATAACAACTGATTTGTTTAAATACTGTACAAATAATATCTGTGGAATCCAATTTGTTTTTGTTTCAAAAGAAGAAATTCATGTATCAAAAACTGAGCAGGAAGAACAATTTTAAAATGGCCGCACAGTATCAAGAACAAGAGACAATCACCACTTTGTGCCATTAAATTAAAAGCAAGTTTGTATTAGAAGAGTATCCAGTGATATAAATTGTTTTGTGGTAATTTTTGACCAGAGTCAAACAGTAGTTTCTTACAGAAATATTGCAGCCTTACAACCAGGCCGATACATTACCTGTATTTATGATGGAAAATGGTGGATTTGTAATGTCTCTGAAGTTTCACATGAAGAAAATGATGCCTTAGTCAGTTTCATGCACCCCAGTGTACCTGCACATTTATTCTATTGGTGAGTAAGGCAGGATGTTTGTTGGATTCCAGACCAACACATTATTTCTGTAATTCCAGCTCCAACAGCAGCAAGAATGGGCCAACATTATATCTTGCTAGAGCCAACTGTAACTGCTATTAGTAATACATTTCAGCAACTGAATTAATGAGAACAGAAGTATTGTGATTTAGGAACCATAAAGAGTAAGACTGGTAGTGGTTAAGCTACCATGGACCAACACAAGATTGTGCATTGTGTATTTTTAATGTAATGAAAATGTAAGTTTGTTTGTTCTTAAATGCAACATCTCAAAATAAAAACAACTTTTTCTGATCCAACCAGATATGTTCTTTTCAGTGGTGCTCAGAAAAATCAGATTTAAGGAATCCCTTTTGAGGTATGACCTCCTGAAAGTGAGCCAGAATTGACTAATTAAATTTTTGAGTAGATGTTGAACTTAGAAAATTTAGTTATTATTTGAGCAGCCTAGATGCCACTTGCAGACATTTTTGACATGCTTACAGGCTGCAGATGACTAAAGAATCAGCTTCAGAAATTTATTTTTTCAGTAGATACAAGCCAATAAGCTATAGTCAAAATTCATTACGACATTTATGAGGCACTTTGATAGCATATTATGATGAATTAACCATAATTTGACTTTTCATTCTACAACCAAGCTATTATACCCAAAAATTTAAACAGAGTCATAAAGTTTTAGCATGGCAGGTCTGTTAGATACTGAGCACTGGTAAAACAAAGTTGATGATTTATTCATTTAAGTTATAATGCCAAAAAACTAGCCTTTACAAAAAGGTGGCTAGTATCGCAACCATATGGAGCTGTAATTTGGCAGTGCTTTGTTTAAGCCCTATACATACATCCTGTAAAAATTTAATCAAACCTGAAGATGGTCGAGTGGGGAGCTTACCTAAATTCAAACCACTTGAAATGGAATGACCCGTTACTTCAGTCCTCATACACCTTACTAATTTTATCTTAACCCACAACTTTGAAAGGATTGTAAACAAACAAATCCATGGCACAGCCATGGGCACCTGCCATGGCACCCTCCTATGCCAACCTGTTTTTGAGCCATCTAGAGAAGTCCTTCCTAGCCTCCCAAAACACCAAACCCTTAATCTGGTTCATGTTCATTGATGATATCTTAATGATTGGACTCAGGGCCAAGATACCTCATTGTCCTTTCTTCACAACCTCAACACCTTCTCTCCCATCCACTTCACCTGGTCCTCCTCAAACCAGAGTGCCACCTTCCTAGATGTAGACCACCTCCTTTCTGATGGATCCATCCACACCTCCATCCACATTAAACCTACCAACCATCAACAGTACCTGCATTTCAACAGCTGCCATCCCTTTCATACTAACAAAATCCCTATCATACATCCTGGCCGCTGGGGGATGGCATATTTACAGTGACAGAAGTTCCCTTGCTCAGTATTTTGAGGGACTTCACAAAGAGGCACTATATCCCAGACCTAGTCCACAAACAGATCCCCCATGTTATTTCCTTTCACACCCCCAATTCTCCCACCACTCCCAACACCCAGTTGCAAAGGAGGTCCCCCTTCGTCACCCAGTACCATCCCAAACTGGAACTAGTTAACCACATCCTTAAGCAGGGGTTTGATTACCTACCATCATGCCATGAGATGAGGGACATACTACCTGAGATCCTTCCTACCTTTCCCCTTGCCCACCCAACCTCCGCAACATTCTAATCCATTCCTATGCCACTCCCAATCCCAACCCCCTGCCACAAGGGTCATATTTCTGTGAAAGACCAAAGTGCAGGACCTGCCCAATCCACCCACCGAGGACTTTCTATTCTGGCTCTGTCACAGGTTTATCCTACCCGTTCAAGGGCCAGGCTGTCTGTGACAGCAGCCCTGTCATTTATCAGCTCTGCTGCAATCATTGCACAGCATTTTATGTTGGTATGACTACCAACCAGCTGTCCACCAATATGAATGGCCACCACCAAACTGGCCAAGAGCAGAGTAGATCACCCTGTGGCACAACACACAGCTGAGCATAACAAGCTAGATTTCAATGGCTGCTTCACTACCATAGCCATATGGATCCTTCCCTCCACCACTGCACAAATGGTAACTATACTTGCAACACATTCTCTGCTCCTATAATTATCCTTGCCTCAACATCAGGTAACATACCGTCCCCACATCGTCCACTCAACAGTTTCCACCCCCCAGTGTCCTATCATCATCTTTCCATTTTCATCTGCAAACCTCTGTTTGCCATCCTCTGCCAATGCATCTGCCCATCTTTCCCTGCTCTTCTCATTTTTTGCTCCTTTTTTACCCATTTCTCTGCCCGACAACCTCCTGACGCTGTGCCTGTTGTCATTCTAGTCCCTGCACACACCTCCAGACTGCGTTTGTCTCTCCTCCCATCAGTACACTACTACCCCTTCCCTTCCCCGCCCTCTCCAGATTGCTGCTTTCATCCCAGATGATACATGCATTGTGGCCTGAGCTGCCAAAAGTTTGCGGTCATGTTTGCATGAGGTGTGTTTGCCTGTGCGTGTGGATGGTGTGTGTTTCTCTTTTGCTGATGAAGACTGGGCCTGGAAGCTTTATGTAAGTATCTTTTAATTGTGCATATCTGATGCAACTTAACATGTCTTCTTTACAGTAATTAGCAATCTGTCTTTATCATTTATTTCAGTGTGAAAGTTGAACACAACTATATATGGTTGCCATTGGTGTTCTTGTCCTATTTAGGCATTTAAGTCTCCTAGTGCAATTTTGATGTCATATTGTGGTAATGTGGAGCATATCTGGCCTAATGTTTCATAGAATTTGCCCTCAGTTGTGTCATGGAAACTTTCTGAGATGTTTCTATATGTACCCCTGATTCTGATATAGGATATCTCTTCACTGACGTATTTTCGTGTCATCAAATTGAGCATTATTTTATTATGTAGTGGAAATACTGTCCCAAATACATGATGACCAAGTTTGATTACACTGTATATGGCTGTACAGTTTTTGTTCTGTGTATGCCTTGTCCAGGCCATTTCTCTCCTGCAGGATTGTAATATCCACCTTGTACTCTGTTAGTTCATCATCAAGTATCTTTGTCTGTTGTGCAGCGTGTAGTGTTTGTGGTGTTCTTACATACCATGTTCCTATATGTAGTCCTTTATATGTAGGATTGTTTCATTTTCCATGACATCCATTCCAATACGAGGCAGGGTGTGATTGTGTAGGAACCCTCTAATTTTTTACAATGTTGAATGATTAGTCCAATGATTAACTCTTCCACTATATCCAGGCTTGGGACCGGATGCAATTTTATCTTCCTTCCAGGCGTGGCTCATCAACTTCGCCACAGCTAGAAACATGCAAATTGACAGTGCATCATTTCCCTGTAGAGACATAACATAAAGTAACATAGACCTCACTGGTTGGGCTAACTATTAACCAAAAAGACCATGCACTATTATTATTATTATTATTATTATTATTATTATTATTATTAATAATTTATTATTTATGTTTTATGTCCTTCATTGCACCACTCTAGCCAACTTTATACAAAGAATTTTTCATTTTCCTGTCAGCCCAGTACTTCTTGATTATCTCACATCTCATCCTCCTTTCTTCATCAGAAATCACCCTTCTTATTGTCTGTTTGTTGATTCTCACTTGCAGTCTGGTTTGTTTGTTTGTGAGTTTCCTGATTTTGTCAGTTTTGTTTCTTAGGTCTTCCAATGTAATCTGTAGCTCATTCATATCTTCCTTGATTTCTGTAATCCACTTAATGTTGCACTTACTATTTCACAATTTTTCTATTATTCTCCTGATGATCCTGAACTCTGGTGTTCTAATTAGATGTCCAAAAAGTGAAATGCGTTTTTTCCTGATTGTGCTCATTACCAGTTCTATTTCCTTGTAGACTGTTTCATTTGTAGGTAGTCTTCAGCGTCCATCTTTCTGGTACGATTTGTTGATGCACATTCTGATGATTCGTGTCTCTATTTTCAGTATTTTGTCTATTTGTGCAGTGTTAGTTGTTTTGAAGATGGTTTCACTTGTGTGTGTTATATCTGGTTGAGTGGCTGTTTTGTAGTGTTTTAATTTTGTTGCTATTGACAGGCTCTTTGTGTTGGCCATGTTGGCTTTTCATTGAGGTTCTATGTTATAATTTCTCCCAGATATTTAAATTTATCTACAATTTTGATTTCTAGGTTTCCTATGGAAATGTTGTTTATGAGTGGTGGGTCAGTCAAGATGATGACGGTTTATCAAAGTATATTCCAAGACCAACTTTCTGTGCTATTTCCTGTAGTGAGATAACTTGTTGTTTGGTTTCCTGAATACTGTTGGACAAGAGAGCAAGGTCATCAGCAAATCCTAGACAATTTAAACTTAAGTTGTCTTCGGGTATTCCAGTTTGGATGTTCTTTGGGTTAGACTTGTACCATTCCCTCATATGTTAATAGAGGAAAAACATAAAAAAGGCAGCAACAGATGTTAGGACAGTGAGAGGGGCTGATATTGGATTAGACCATTCTCTTGTGCTTGTAAAGATGAAACAATCATTATCAAAACAACCAAGTATGAGCAACAGTGGCAAAAGAACATGAAGAGTAGATGTGAGTAGGCTAAAAGAAGAGGAAGCGAATAAGCAGTTTAAGATTAAGCTCAGAAGTAGTTTCACGAATTAGAGAATGAAAGCAACAAGAAAGAAGGTGAAAATACGGATACAGTGTGGAACAAGATAACTATTGCTATAAAGAAGAATGCGCAGGAACTTTTAGGAGATAACAATAATAGCAATATCAGGCACAAACCATGGTTCAGTGAAACATGTACGAAAGCAGTTCAGGTCAGGAAGACAGCTGGCAATGATAAGCAAAGACAAATATGAAAACTCAATAAAATTCAGGACAGCCATGAGATAAGTGGTGAGAACACTCAGGCAACAGAAAAGATCATTCACAAATGAACATATAGAGAAGGCAGAGGAGGACTTCAGCCATAATGTTAGTAAACAGTTTTACAGGACAATGAGAAATTATAAAAATGAGAACAGGGCTAAGCCTGTGATAATGAAGGATGAGAATTGAAAACCGTTCACTGCAAATGAAACGAATCTAGAGAACTGGAGAAGATACTTCAAAGAACTGCGGAACGACACCAGTAGACAACTAAGACAATGAAAACAGGCCAGAAAACAACCAGAATGTACAACCATTTGTCAAAGAACAAACTCTGATGGAAGTGAAGGAGGCAATAAAAATACTGAAAAATGAGATGGCCCCAGGCATAGACATGGTATCAACAGAGCTAATCAAAGAAGGGGAGACAAGACATATGAATGGCTAGCCCAATTGATAAAAGAGGTGAGGAGGCAAGAAGTAATGCTGGAGGAATGGAAAACTGCTGCTGTATGTTTCATATACGAGAAGGGAAACAAAATGTTGTCACAGAACTATAGAAGAATATCACTGCTATGCATGTGCTATAAAATAATGTCAAGAATCATACTGAAGAGGCTCAGCACATGCACTGAAGAAACATTAGGCACAGCACAAGTGAGGTTCAGAAAGGGTAAGTCAACAGGGGAGCAGATATTCACACTAAAACAAATGCTAGATAAGTCAAGATACCTTCTGTATGTATAAAGACTTCAACAAAGCATATGGCAGCATAGTGAGAGAAGAGATGTGGAGGATAATCACAGAGTGTGAGATGCTGGACAAGCTGATAAAACTAATAAAATGTGTGTGATGGAATCAAAGTGTAGAGTGAAGGTACATGGGGAGCTCTCAGAAATATTTAAGGTAGAAACAGGAGTAAAATAGGGAGATAATACCACCAACCCTGTTCAATTTGGCACTCAACAACATCGTGAGTAGAGTAACACAATAATGTGCATGAGTCACCATAGGGAAAAAGGATAAATGTTCTGGCTTTCGTGGTTTATATTGTGGTGATCCGGAGAAAATAGTTCTAAGTATAAATGGAAATGAAACAAAGTTCCTGCTAATCGGAAGCAGATCTCCGTTAGGACCAAACCATCTGACAATCAGGAAATGAACAACATAGAAGACAGATGCATTCACATACCTTGGTGTCAACATCAACCAACAAAACCTTCTATAACAGGAAATCATAAAGAGAATTCAAGCGAATATGTCTAGGAACTATACATAACATCATAAGATCTAAGCTGCTGTTCAGGCAGGCAAAAATCTGAATGTATCAGACCATCATCAAACCAGTAATGTGCTATGCTAGCAAGACATGAGCCCTGACAAAAAAGCTCATCACTTTTGAAAATAAAGTACTGAGAAAAATATACAGACCAGTGAAAAAAAAAGAATAATGGAGAATAAGGAAAAACATAGAACTCAAGACGATTATGCTCATTACCTGACATTGTAGCATGTGAAAACTAAAAGTCTCAGGTTGGTACTGACCTGTGAAGAGGGGAGACCCTGGTAATAAAGGCAGTGTGGAGAAGGTGAAGGAATGAGACCACTAGGATGACCAAGAACGAGATGAAACGATAATACCATGGGAGACATGCATATAATGGGTTTGTGATATGAAGATACAGCTGACAGGAAGGTGTTGAATGCTGGAATGAGTGAGGCCAAGGACCGGCAGTGGATTGTGTGGGCAGTATAAGAAGAAGAAGAAGCAATCTATCTTTTCCGATGTTGTTGATGTTCTTATCTGGGGTTTTGTACGTGGTCAACTATTTCTATAAACCTGAACCACAGTTCCTCGGCTTACTCATGCTCAGAGCTGAGGGTTTAAGTTCTTCTTTTGGATAAAACGCTATTTCATTTTAGTTGCCATTGGTACTTTGGTAATCAGTTTTGCACATTTCAGCTGATATAAGGAGACCTACAATTTAATGTGGATTCGTAACTACAATGCAGCTCAGTATTTTTCACATTAACAGACATTGTCAGAGGTGAAAGAATTGATAATCAGTGAATAGGCATGGCAACATCAAGCCTTTTAAGAGTTAATTGTAAAACATATATTTTCCAAAGGGCCGTAATGTTTACAAAAATTAAAACAAAATGAAAATACTGTATTTCTTAACACTTTTGATATAGAGGTCTAATATATATTTTTACGAGAGAAATTCATGACCTCGAGTTGACATGGCCTGTATAATTTGAGATGAACTCACCCTGCTGTAACTAGTGCTTGATATCTTGAGTATTGATACTGGGCAGGAGTTGACATCTGAGCTGGTCTCTCACATGTTTTGTCGGGACAGGTATAGTTATCTTGCTGGCCATGGTAATATGTCAACATCACCCAGACAACTCTTAGAGATGTCTATAATCTGTGGATGAGCATTATCCTGTTAAAAAATGGTGCCACGATACTGTTGCTTGTGAGTTAGCACATGAGGATGCAGGATGTATGTGATGTACCATTGTGCCATCAGAGATTCCTCAATCACTACCAGCCATAACCTAAAGTCACACCCAATGGCTCCCCATATCATGATGCCAGTAGTAACATCACGTGAGCGTCTTCAGAACATTGGATGAAAAGGACCTCTCCCCAGGCCAGTACAGCACTCACCTACAATTGTCACCTGGGGTAGTGCAAAACCATGATTCAGTGCTGAGCGCAATGCTATGCCATTCATCAGCTTTCTACGCTTCCAGGTCACAGTTCCAAATGCAGTCATTTGTGTTGTGGTCTTAAAGGCAGCACACAAATGAGACATTAATATCCTATTCTGACTGCCACTAGTTTCTGACCAATGTAGTGTTGGGCCTCTTCATGTCCTTCACAGTGATCACTCAATATCCAATGCTGTTCACGAGCTTTATGTTTTCTACTAGACCTGCTAACAACACTAAAATGAATGACACTAATACTTGTCACAGATAAATGCAGCTGTAATCATTTACATACCTGCCAGTGGCATATATGTGTAGTAAGTGTCATTGATATCTGACTATGTCTTTGATTGCTTTGCTTTTTTGTATGGTTATACATATACTGGCTAATGACTGAGCCTGATATGCTGGTATTGGAAAGAAAGGTCACTAGTATGTCTTGCATTGTTGGATGTAACAAAATTTTACATGGTGCCAGCACATTATCAGTGCTTCAAGTGTTATTAATTTGAATCAGCTGTGCTGATGCCTGTGACCACTGTGCTATGGCGTACTTCTGCAATGTGACTTCTGTGTACACACTTATAACGTTTGTTCTCATAACATGGATATTCTTGTTAGGGATGTGAGGAAAACCAGTCCGGGCAACTTGAAAACATTGTATACCACAATGAATGACATCCTGTACCCCGGGATTGTGGGTGACTGGAGCCATATGGAACTTGTTTACCACTTTAAGCGTCTGTTGCAGAAACACGTTGCACTGTATCAATGTATCACTCTGATCACAAGTGTAATGTCAAAATCTGCTAAAAAGTGTGTTTCGCTACTTGCAATATTTCAGATGGACATGCAGTTTGAGGTACTTCAGCCAGGCAGGGAACAGACTGGATCGGGGGACACCTCATTATCTGAGGCTAAGTGAATCCCTACATACATGTTAAACTTTCTGCATGTGATTTACTAAATTACACATAAATTTACATTTTACACTCACCCCTGAAAATCTGCAGTCCAAGGTGCATTACTTCAAAAAATATATTACTTGAATGGTTGTTAAGTATTTTAGTTTTGCTGCCACATTCTCTTTGTTGGAAAAATGATTAGATAATAAAGAGAATGTTGCAGACAACAGTAAAACAGACTGCTTGGACAGTGGGACTACATTTTGAACCAAGTAATATAACCAAGGATTAGTAGATAACAAAAAGACCCATTGGCGATCCAGACATTTGATGTCACTTGCTTGAAAGTGTGATGCGAGGCTTTTGTGATACACCTGCCAGTCTCATTGAGCCTCATTGTATGGCTGTATTGCCTTTGAATACTACATTGTTGAAATAGTTAAGTGTTTAACCAGTTCCTGATGCTGGTTCAGATGTTGCTGCCAGAGATCAAGAAATTTAACATTTATGATAATGCTTAGTGAACCAAAACTGTCATATCCTTATTGCCATTGTTGTACCCTTATTTTAGGGCCAGCAACAATTACTGATCACAAACTTCTGCAACAAAAGACGAAAATTGCCTGTTAGTTCACCAAACCAAACTATAATTGTTTTTGATGGAAAATATAAGCTGGTGTTCCATAATGGATTAATATGCAGTAGTTTATTTGTGAGACTGATATAAATCCAAGTACTGCTGATTTGTTATATATGTCTATTGCAAATAAAAGCTACTTTATATCATGGCAGTGGTGGAAGCTATATGCTCATAGGCTAAAGCACTATGCAACACTAGTTTAAACTGGTCTAGTTAAACAGTAGTGGCCGTTTTAGTTCACTTGTTGACATGAAGTTGGTTAATAACAACTGAGTCATACATTGCCTGCTACAGAAGTTCACGTGTCTGGTCTGCAATATGAATCTTCCACTTTCATATCTGGCACAGTAACTAAACATTTGCCTTTGTATACAATGTCCTCCTCAGATTTATCCTAAGCTTCACTTTTTGTTGGTTGCTTTCATCTTCTTTCTTTTTTTCCATTGATGGATCTGCTTCTGAGTCTTCTTTTTGATTTTATAAACATTACCTTTCCTCTTGTGCAAATTGATTGTAATGTTCTTCTGTAGGGCTCGTGATTTTCCTGTACTGCTGCCTCACACTCAGTGTCAAGCTGCATGTTGCTTCAGTTCGTAGTGTTTCATTTCCTGACATCTCCACTGCATGTTGCTTCAGTTAGTAGTGTTTCATTTCCTGACATCTCCACTGCATTCTTTATCACTTCCTGTTGAGTCTTGATGTTGTCCAGAGTCCAGCTTTTGTTGTTGCTAACTGTTTCCTAAAATAATAAGAAACTACCAGTAATAACACAATATAAAATACAGATTTTAGTTAATACCGAAATATATATTAAGATTAAGCGATACATTAACTACTTATATATTATGCAACAGAAAGCAGGTAACCCAGGTCAACAGAAACATATTTAGTCGTGAAGAGAATCGATTTTTGAAAGTATAATGAAATTGAAGGGGAAGGAAGAGGGGTAATGGAAAACGACTGGTGGGGTTTAGCAAAAGGGTGGAGCGGGAAGTTGCCCAGAACCCTGGGTCAGGGGAGGCTTACCGGGTGGGATGAGAAGGGAGGACTGATTGTTGGAGACTGCAATTGATTAGATTTGAAACCCTGAGAACTTAAAGATTGAAGACAGGGTAATGCACAAGACAGAGATTACTGCCAAAACATCGTGCATGAGTTAATAAAAGTAAAAAGCTAAGTACATTGTATGTGATAGAGATGAGAGTCGGGGCTGGGAAAAATAGTCAGGTCAGAAAATGAAGAGTATACCAAACTAAAAGGTAGTGAAGAAAAGATTAGTTACAGCGAATAAATGCTGAGTTGGAAGAAATTAATGTTAATTAAAGCCAGGTGGGTGGTGAGAACCAAGGACATGTTGTAGCGCCAGTTCCCACCTGTGGTGTTCTGAGAAACTGGTATCTGGGGGAATAATCCAAATGGGGGGTTGTGGCACTGAGGTCATGACTGTCATGTTGTAGAGCCCATTCTGCAACATGATATTGCATGTTGACAGTATACACCCTCTGCCTTTGCCCATTCATCCTAACTGAAAACTTGGTGGTAGTCATGCTAATGTGAAGGGCTAAACAGTGTTTGCATGGCACTTGGTGTATGACATGTCACTTCAGAGGTGGCTTCCCTTTCATAGTACATGTATTGCCAGTTGCAGGGCTGATATAGGTCTTGGTAGGAGGGTTTGTAGGGAAATTATTACAGCAGGGATGGTCAGCAGAGATATGAGGCATAGGGTAGGGAGATGAGTGTAGAAGGAGCATAGGGTCTTATAAGGATATTGTGGATACTGGGAGGGTGACAAAAAGCTGTTCTACACGTTGTGGACAAAATGTCGAACAGAATGGACCTTACGTTAAGGCGTGATTTTAGGAAATAGTTGCCTTGTCGAAGTAGCTGATTAATATATTCTAGGCTAGTATAATACCAAATGGGAAGTGACATACTCCCAAGATTTTTTTTCTTTTTTTTGGGGTGGGAGGGTGGGGTGGGGTGGGGGGGGGGGGGGGGGGAGCAATACCAGCATTGGATGTGATGGCCCAGAAAATCTGCTTTTGAACTAGACTGGTGGAGTAATTACATCCATTGAAGGTTGAGGTGATAATAATGGTTTACTGCTGTGAAGAGTCTGAAACTGAACAAATAAGTTTTCCTTGAATGTTGAGGCTATGTGGGAAGGAACATTTGATAGGGAAAGAATGGCAACTGTCAAAATGTAAGTGCTATTGTTTGTTAGTAGGTTTAATGTGAACAGAATTGTGTTGCTGACCTTCACAGAGGATGAGATCAAAATCGAGGAAATTGGCATGGGATTCAGATAGTATTGTGTGAAATTTAATTGGGAGAATGTATTTAGTGATCCAAAGAATTTTATTGGGTTAGACTCACCATGATGAGATGCCATCAGTGTTTCTAAACCAAACCAGGAGCTAAAGGTAGAACCACCTGTGAAACAACCTCATCTCATACACCAGCTGGTAGGTAAACACTGTTCAGCCTTTTACATCGACATGACTGGCGCCAAGTTATTGGTTAGGATGAGTGGGCACAGCTAGAGGGTGTAAACTAGTATGTTCTACAACTTGACAGCTGTGTCATCAGTGCCTGTTTCACCACATGTGCCATGTGGATTCTTTCCCCAGACACACGTTTCTCAGAAATTCACAGTGGCTACGCCGCAACAACAATTATGATCACAACAGCTACGAAAAGAAACTTTAATATCTGTATACACTTACGTTAAATGTTTTGTAATGCCAATATGGCCTAATAATGAGAGATCACCTCAAAACATGTCGCTAAATAAACAATTCAGCTTCACCATATTTTGTGACTGGTAATGGTATCTGAAAACCTTTTCATGCAATAATTGTGAAAAGAGTATGGATAAACCAGAATGAGATTTTCACTCTGCAGCGGAGTGTGCGCTGATATGAAACTTCCTGTAAAGTTTGGAAGGTAGGAGACGGATACTGGCAGAAGTAAAGCTGTGAGTACCGGACGTGAGTCGTGCTTCGGTAGCTCAGTTGGTAGAGCACTTGCCCGCGAAAGGCAAAGGTCCCGAGTTCGAGTCTCGGTCGGGCACACAGTTTTAATCTGCCAGGAAGTTTCATATCAGCGCACACTCCGCTGCAGAGTGAAAATCTCATTCTGGAAACATCCCCCAGGCTGTGGCTAAGCCATGTCTCCGCAATATCCTTTCTTTCAGGAGTGCTAGTTCTGCAAGTTTCGCAGAAGAGCTTCTGTAAAGTTTGGAAGGTAGGAGACGGATACTGGCAGAAGTAAAGCTGTGAGTACCGGACGTGAGTCGTGCTTCGGTAGCTCAGTTGGTAGAGCACTTGCCCGCGAAAGGCAAAGTCCCGAGTTCGAGTCTCGGTCGGGCACACAGTTTTAATCTGCCAGGAAGTTTCATATCAGCGCACACTCCGCTGCAGAGTGAAAATCTCATTCTGGAAACATCCCCCAGGCTGTGGCTAAGCCATGTCTCCGCAACATCCTTTCTTTCAGGAGTGCTAGTTCTGCAAGTTTCGCAGAAGAGCTTCTGTAAAGTTTGGAAGGTAGGAGACGGATACTGGCAGAAGTAAAGCTGTGAGTACCGGACGTGAGTCGTGCTTCGGTAGCTCAGTTGGTAGAGCACTTGCCCGCGAAAGGCAAAGGTCCCGAGTTCGAGTCTCGGTCGGGCACACAGTTTTAATCTGCCAGGAAGTTTCATATCAGCGCACACTCCGCTGCAGAGTGAAAATCTCATTCTGGAAACATCCCCCAGGCTGTGGCTAAGCCATGTCTCCGCAATATCCTTTCTTTCAGGAGTGCTAGTTCTGCAAGTTTCGCAGAAGAGCTTCTGTAAAGTTTGGAAGGTAGGAGACGGATACTGGCAGAAGTAAAGCTGTGAGTACCGGACGTGAGTCGTGCTTCGGTAGCTCAGTTGGTAGAGCACTTGCCCGCGAAAGGCAAAGGTCCCGAGTTCGAGTCTCGGTCGGGCACACAGTTTTAATCTGCCAGGAAGTTTCATATCAGCGCACACTCCGCTGCAGAGTGAAAATCTCATTCTGGAAACATCCCCCAGGCTGTGGCTAAGCCATGTCTCCGCAATATCCTTTCTTTCAGGAGTGCTAGTTCTGCAAGTTTCGCAGAAGAGCTTCTGTAAAGTTTGGAAGGTAGGAGACGGATACTGGCAGAAGTAAAGCTGTGAGTACCGGACGTGAGTCGTGCTTCGGTAGCTCAGTTGGTAGAGCACTTGCCCGCGAAAGGCAAAGGTCCCGAGTTCGAGTCTCGGTCGGGCACACAGTTTTAATCTGCCAGGAAGTTTCATATCAGCGCACACTCCGCTGCAGAGTGAAAATCTCATTCTGGAAACATCCCCCAGGCTGTGGCTAAGCCATGTCTCCGCAATATCCTTTCTTTCAGGAGTGCTAGTTCTGCAAGTTTCGCAGAAGAGCTTCTGTAAAGTTTGGAAGGTAGGAGACGGATACTGGCAGAAGTAAAGCTGTGAGTACCGGACGTGAGTCGTGCTTCGGTAGCTCAGTTGGTAGAGCACTTGCCCGCGAAAGGCAAAGGTCCCGAGTTCGAGTCTCGGTCGGGCACACAGTTTTAATCTGCCAGGAAGTTTCAGTATGGATAAAGTTCTCAAAAACTACTGTGAACGTAAAAGTGTTCCGACATTAAATAGTTTACTTTTGAGGGGACTAATTTGTGCTAATTAGAACGTTCACAGCGAAGTATTCTTCAAGTATGCTATTGAAACAGATATTAAAAATAAAACACATTGGCCATTGAAAAAATATGGTAGTCTATTTTTTTTACTCAGCAGAAGCTGTTTGGACACTAAATGGTTCAGATAAGTACATAGAAACAAACAAAACAAAATTATAAGTAGGCTGAATGCCTGTATATATGTATGACATGGGGGAGGGGGGGGTATCATTACCAGTGTTAATGCTTTCCAGAAGTACTTGTTATGCATCCACTGGTACAAACAGATAGTCACTTATAGGTATCACCCCATCTAATTGTGAAATTATAGTGCTGTGATGCCACAGCTCTCTGTTACTGAGCCGACCTCAGGTGCGACTGAGTCGGCCGGCCCATTCTCACCTCAGTGTGGATGACAGACTGTGTTGAGGTCTTGAGCCTCAAGGTGAAGGCTGCATGTGAGCCTCAAGGTGAAGGCTGCATGGGGGACGCAGCCTCCTACCAAATCCCATGCACTTTGCTAATAGATTCAGTGTGCTATCTGATGCTGGGAGGGAGGTTGAGCCAAATCAGAATGTACCTTCTGCCAGGATAGTGGCCGCTCCTTCAGCAAGGTCCAGACAGGCACGTGGGGATAGGGATTTGTTAGTTATTGGAAGCTCCAATGTTAGGTAGGTCATGGAGCCCCTCAGGAACATAACGACTAGGGCGGGAAAGAAGTCCAACGTTCACTCGGTGTGCTTGCCGGGGGGCCTTGTTCGTGATGTGGAAGAGGCTCTTCCGGTGGCTATCGAGTGTGTGGAGTGCAGCCAGCTGCAGATTGTTGCACATGTCAGCACCAATGATGCCTGTCGTCGGGGCTTCGAGGAAATCTTCGTGTCCTTTCGACGGCTGGCTAAACTGGTGAAGGCGGCCTCCATCTTTCGAGGAGTGGAAGCCAGGCTGTCGATCTGCAGCATTACTCAGGGTGGACTGGGGTCCTCTGGTTTGGAGTCGAGTAGAGAATCTAAACCAGAGGCTACGTCGACTCTGTGACAAAAATGGTTGTAGATTCCTCGACCTACGCTATGGGGTGGAAGGTTGTAGGATGCCTACGATAGATCGGGGGTCACTACACACAGGAAGCAGCTACATGGGTAACATAGTACTTGTGGCGTGCACATAGGGTTTTTTTAGATTAGATTCCTTCCCACGGGAAGCAAATCGCTGGCCTGAAAAATTACCAGTTCATGACACTGATGTGGGTGTGCCAACTGTAAAAATTGTTAGTTTGCCTAAAAGGTCTTCCAAAGGATTTAAATATGCTTAATCTCGTGTTAGTAAATTGTCGAAGTGTCTGTAGCAAGATCCCTGAGTTAATCTCTGAAATAAACAGTAGCAATGTCAATATTTTAGAAGGTACCAAAAGCTGGTTGAAATCAGACATAAAAAGCAGTGAAATTTTGAACCCGGATTGGACAATGTTTAGGAAGGATAGGACTTATGTGGGAGGTGGTGTGTTCATTGCATTAAAAGCTGTTTAAATGCAGTTGAGATCGATACTGGGTCGGACTGTGAAATAGTCTGGATAAAACTGTCAATCAGACAAGGATTGACCATTGTATTAGGACGTTTTCGTAGACCACCAGCATCCGCAACAAACGTCGCAGAACGGTTCAGGGAAAGTCTTGAGTACATAGGAAGTAAGTATCCAAATTATCCATTAGTTATAGGTAGAGACTTTAATCTAGCATCCATTGACTGGGAAAATTACACGTTTATCACAGGGGGCAGAAGCAAAGATTGGTGTAAAGTTATTCTAGAAAAACAATTGGTTAGAAAACCAACACGAGATGGGAACATATTAGATATCTTGGTGACAAACAGACCTGATCTTTTTGAGGAAGTTAATCTAGAAGAAGGTATTAGCGACCATAATGTCATTGTGACTTCTATGTCAGTGGAAGTAGCAAAAAAACCAAAGAAACAGTGTAGAGTTTTCTTGTTTGGGAATGCAAATAAAAGTGTCATTAATGAATACCTTCATAGTCAGCTCCAAGCATTCACTGCGGGACACAAATATTTGAGCATCTTTGATCGGAAAGTATAGGGGAGAGAAAGAATCCACTTTGGTACAACAAACATATTAGGAATTTGCTAAGGAAACAGAGAATTTTGCACAGTCGTTTTAAATGTAGTGACTGCCTCGCTGAGAAACAGAAATTATGCGAAATGAAAGGCAGCTGTCAGAAGGACAATGAGAGATTCTTTTGAAAGCAATATTTTATCTGCAGATTCTAAAAACAACGCTATAAAATTTTGGTAGTACGGGTAATGTAACTGATGATGATAAACAGAAGCCTGAAATTCTAAACCTAGATTTCAAATACGCGGTAGAAGACTGCAGCACCATTCCCCCTTTCAATTATCAAACAAACGAAAGGGTGGCTGATGTAGTGTTTAGTGTATCTGGGATTGCAAAACAGTTAACATCCTTAGACATTCGGAAGGCATCTGGCCCATACGGCATACCCGTAAGATTTTATGTTGACTATGCTACAAATATAGCCTCGTGATGCCAATTGAGGAGCTACTCGACCGAATAGTAGCAGCTCCGGTCAAAGAAAACTATCCTAACGTCCGGGAGAGCGGTGTGCTGACCACACGCCCCTCCTATCCGCTTCCTCACCTGAGGATGACACGGCGGTCGGATGGTCCTGATAGGCCACTTGTGGCCTGAAGACGGAGTGCTGTATGCTACAAATATAGCACCTTTCTTATCCATCATCTATCAGAGATCACTGGAACAGCAGAAAACTTCCACCTGACTGGAAGAAAGTCCAGGTCATAGCAACCTATAAAAACGGTAGAAAATCAAATGCACACAATTATCAACCAATTTCACTGACATCGATTTGTTGGAATGTATTTTGTGTTCAGACATAATGAACTTTGTAGACATTGAGAAGCTCATCTGCAGAAACCAGCACACTTTTAGGAAACAGCGGTCATGCGAGACACAGCTGGCCCTCCTTGTGCATGATATACAACAGGCTCTAGATACCAGCTCCCAGGTTGATACCATATTTCTCGACTTCAGAAAGGCATTCAGCTCAGTTCCGCACTGTCACTTGCTACATAAAGTGCGCGCTTACATCTATCCGATGACATATGCGGTTGGATAGAAAGTTTGCTAACAGACAGGGAGTAGTATGTCGTCCTGAATAGGATGACTTCAACAGAAACAAGCGTAACTTCAGGTGTGCCCCAGGGCAGCGTAATGGGTTGTCTTTTTTTTACGATTTACACAAACGATCTGGTTGATGGTATTGACAGCGGCCTTAGACTGTTTGTCGATCATGCTGTAGTCTGCAAGAAAGTAGTATCACACGAAAGTTGTGAACAAATCAATGAGGATTTGCAGAAAATAAATGCTTGGTATAATGACTGGCAGTTATCTCTCAACATTAATAAGTGTAACCTACTGCGTATAACAAGGCGAAAATCCCCATTAATGTACGATTACAAAATAAATGCCCAGTCTTTGGAAGTGGTACTGTCCGTCAAGTATCTGGGTGTGACTATTTGAAATGATCTCAAATGGAATGATCAGATTACACAAGTAACAGGTAAGGCAAACTCTAGATTGTGGTTTATTGGTAGAATCCTGAAGCGATGCAACACTTCAACAAAGGAAATAGCTTACAATATGTTAGTTCATCTAGTCTTGGAGTATTGTTCATCTGTATGGGAACCTTACCAGTTGGGTTTGATTTAAGAGATTGGGAAGGTCCAAAGAAGAGCAGCAAGATTCGTGACTGGTACATTTAGCCATCGCGAAAGCATCACAAATTCCATATTGTTGTTGTTATTGTCTTCAGTCCTGAGACTGGTTTGATGCAGCTCTCCATGCTACTCTATCCTGTGAAAGCTTCTTCATCTCCCAGTACCTACTGCAACCTACATTCTTCTGAATCTGCTTAGTGTATTCATTTCTTGCTTTCCCTCTACGATTTTTACCCTCCACGCTGCCCTCCAATGCTAAATTTGTGATCCCTTGATGCCTCAAAACTGGCCTACTAACCGATCCCTTCTTCTTGTCAAGTTGTGCCACAAACTTCTCTTCTCCCCAATCCTATTCAATACCTCCTACAAATTCCATAGAAAGTTTGAAGTGGACACACTTGCAGATAGACGGTGCTCTAAACAGAAGGGGCTGCTCACTAAATTCCGAAATCTGATCTTCACTGAGGATGTAGAGCATATATTATTACCACCAACTTGATCTCCATTCAAAGATAAGGGAAATAAGAGCTCATACTGTGGCATTCAGACAGTCGTTTTCCCTCGCGCGATCCACAAGTGAAACAGAAGGGGGGAAATATGACTTTGGTGTGAATTGTGCCCTCCGCCACTCACTGCTTGGCGGCTAACGGAGTATATGTGTAGATGTAGCTGTAGATGTTGATGATTAATTGACATGCTCACTTAAAGATTCCTGATGCATCTTTTTCTTATATGATGCTGTTTTTATTTAAGTACATCTTGCAGAAACAACAAATATTCTGTTGGCAGGTTGTTGTATTCGGTTTCCATCCTAAAGAGGGGAAAGACTGTATCTGACCAAGTAACAGTTGTAGTGAGGGAAAGACATTATAGCACACATTGAACTTACACTAACCTTGTCTTTAGAAACCATTACACTCCATACTAATTTCCAGTGTCAGCTAAAAAGATACACTTTTTCCACTTCTCTCTCTCTCTCTCTCTCTCTCTCTCTCTCTCTCTCACTCACTCACTCACTTGTTGTGTCATAAGCATCAGATTATAAATAGGGAAGAAGAAGAGCAAAGACAAATAAAAGTACAAGTTACGGTGATGAAACTGCTCACACTTATTACATACTAAAAATTATATATCACAAAACAAACTGTTGTAATTAGACTAGTTTAGCCCAGAAGAGGGTGGCACCAATAGCATTAGAAGTATCTGACATGATGTTCTTGAGGCTTCAGAAGATGGAGCAATCATGTCAGGATTCCATTATAATTTCACAGGTCAGATGGTCTGTCAATGTGCCTGATTGCTCTGCAATTCACAATCAAGACCCTGGCAGAGAGTTCATCAAACCATCCCCATCTTATTTCTCAAT
The DNA here is from genome assembly GCF_023897955.1 of Schistocerca gregaria. Taxonomy (NCBI): domain Eukaryota; kingdom Metazoa; phylum Arthropoda; class Insecta; order Orthoptera; family Acrididae; genus Schistocerca; species Schistocerca gregaria. The sequence goes on from NC_064923.1 coordinate 614,324,673, forward strand.
CATTCAACTTTTGAACAGCACACAGGAAAAACAAACACTTAACTCTTTCTTTGCGACTTCTGTCTTATCTTATTTCTCCTTATGTAGGTGCGTGTCAACAAAATATTTTCGCAATCAGAGGAGAAAGCTGGTGATAGAAATTTCATGAGATGAGGTGATCCTGCTGTGATGAAAAACGCCTTTGTTTTATGATTGCCAACCCAATTTGCTTATCATGTCTGTGACACTTTGTCCGCTATTTCACAATAATATAAAACAAGCTGTCCTTCTTTGAACTTTTTTGGTGTCTGTCCTCAGTTCTATCTGAAGCAGATCCCACACAATGAAGCAATACTCCAGAAGAGGACAGACATCTGTTTAATAGATCTGTCTCATTTTCCAAGTGTTGTGCCAATAAATTGTAGTCTTTGGTTCATTTCCCCACAACATGATCTGTGTAGTCATTCTAATTTAACTTATTCATAATTCTAATCCCTAAGTACTTAGTTGAATCACGGCCTTTAGATTTGTGTGATTTATCGTGTGATCAAAATTTAGCAGTTTCTATGTGGATGACTTCACACTTTCCATTACTTGGACGCAATTGCCACTTTTTGCACCATACACATCTTGTCTAACCATTTTGCAACTGATTCTTATCATCTCATGGCTTTTCAAGTTGGTAAAGGACAGCATCATCTGCAAACAATCTAAGAGGGCTGCCCAGATTGTCTCCTAATTCATTTATGTAGATCAAGAACAGCAGAGGGCGTACAACACTTCCTTGGGGAATGCCATATATTACTTCTGTTTTACTCGATGGTTTTCTGTCAGTTACTACAAACAGTGACTTTTCTGACAGGAAACCATGAATCCAGCCACACAACGGAAATGATACTCTGTAGGCATGCAGTTTGATTTGAAGTTGCTTGTGAGGAATGGTATCAAAAGCCTTCTGGGAATCTGGAAATTGGAATCAGTTTGGCATCTGTTGATAGCACTCATTACTCCGTGAGAATAAAGAGCTACTTGTGTTTCACAAAAATGATATTTTCTGAATCCATGTTGGCTATTTGTCAATAAATCATTTTCTTCGAGGTAATTCATAATGTTTGAAGACAGTGTATGCTTCAAAATCCAACTGCAAATCGATGTTACTGGTATGGATGTGTAATTCAGTGAATAGTTTTTATTTCTTTTCTTGAATATTGGTTTGACCTGTGCAACTTCTGAATTTCTAGTTATGGGTCTTTTGGTGGGCAAACAGTGGTATATGTTTACTAAATATAAAGCTATTGCATTAGCATACTCTGAAAGGAATTTATCTGATATTCAATCTGGAGTGAAGGCCTTGCCTTTATAAAGTGATTTAACCTGCTTCACTAGTCTGAGGATACCTACTCAAAGTTAACTCATGTTGGCAGTTGTTCTTGATTCGAATTTTTGAATATTTACATCACCTTCTTTGGTGAAAGAATTTTGGATAATGGTGTTTAATAACTCTACTTCAGTGGCACTGTCATCAGTATTGTTATTGATTGTATTTTGACGCTGGTGTACTGTGCATATGACAAGATTCTCTTTGGATTTTCTGCCAGATTTCAAGTCAGAGTTTCGTTGTGGAAACTATTAAAATCTCCCACGTTGAAGATCACCCTAAATTGTGAGTTTCTGCAAAGTTTTGCTAGTCTTGGGGTTTTGCATTCTTTTAAATTTGGCAGCTTTTTTCTGTTGTACCTATCATGATGCTCTTAGTTTGCTCAGGATTATTTGTTGCTGAGAGTTCATATCTGTATTTGCAACCATTTACACTTGTGAAATGTAATTGTTCAAAAAAAATTTCTGAGAAAGCATTCAATACAATTTTGGATGATGTTTTTGTTTACCACCAACTTTAAACATGTATTTTTGAAAGGATATCAAGGGTAGATTGAAGTCATTGGAACTATCTACTTCAGTTACACTAAAAGGTAAACTACTTTTCATAGCAATAAACTCTCCACACTCTACTGCATTTAATCTATCTTTTCTGAACACAGTTAGGTCCTTTGTTAAAATTTCGACTGAACTTATCTCCAGCTTTAGACTGCTTTCCATACCTATAACTATTTGAGTTTCAGTCCGCTGTATTAATGCTTGGAGCTTAGGGCCTTTCCCAACACATAGCTATGGCAGTTTACAACTACAGTACCAAATGTGACTACGTCTACCCTCACCCTGTGTTTGCCCTCCTCTGATTTGAATTGTGCCGTTTCTGTGGTTTCTTGAGCCCCTCTAACCTAAAAAAACCACCCAGTCCCCTCCACACAGCCCCTCTATCTGGGTAGATGCTTCTTGTATGTAGTGGACCACTGACCTATTAAGTGGAGCCCGAGAATCTACCACTCTATGGCACAAGGTGAGAAATGTTCGGTTTACACTGTTGCAGAACCATCTGAGCCTCTGATTCAGGCACTCCACTTGGCTCTGTACTAATGTCCAAAGTCGGTCCTGTCAACAATGCTACAGATGGTGAGCTCTGCCTTCATCTTGCAAGCAAGGCTGATGGTCTTTACCATTTCAGGCAGCCACCCAAAATGAGAAAGAATCTCTTCCAATCCAAAGCAACACACACAGTTTACATAGATATGAGCCACCATCTGCAGCCGACTCCACCCTGTGCTCTTCCTACCAGTAATTGCAGCTTCTGTGACTGGTCACATCTTGCAGGCCAAGATTCTTCCCCTGAAACAGAGTTATGATTCTGAATTCTAATGTCTTTAGCAATGTGAATTCCTCACTTTATGCAGCATACATCAATTTTTAATTGTAAAAGTGTATGAACAGTCAGCTTTAATAGAAGGCATCTCTTTACTTGTTCCAGCTCCAGGTGACTGATGGGAAGGACTCAGAGAAAACAACTGAAACTGTGGATGCACAGATTTTTGATGAACAGACTCGGATACACATTACCCACAGTATAAAAGAGAGTACACCGGTAAGTGTTACGTGGATCTACACTTAATAGTACTGCCATATGAAGTAGAAATGGGAAAAGTCAGTTACTTCATTTTTCCTGTTCTGCACAGATCTGACAAAAATGAGAGTAAACAGCTTGCATTACTAAGGGACCGTTTGTAATAGCATATCACTGGGCAACATTTTTACAACCTTGAACTTCGTTCGTATGCTGTGCCATATTTAATCAAAATCAATTCGCTCAATGGAAGTGCCTGCAACTTCTATCACATTCTCATGCACCTACTGGAAGGCAAAAAGCTGGAGAGCTACTTTATAGTTTCACAGTAAATGGGATGCAGATAGGTTTTGAACAGAGGAAAGGTCTAATGGAGGCATCTGGAGTAAAACTGACCCTATATTGAAAGTGACTTCAACAAATTGAACATATCAATCTAGAACACAAATTTTTCAGAGTCAGCCTTGGCTGGAGAACGGAGATAAGAATTTGTTCATTCCCACAAAACAGAGTTGATTGAGTTTTGCAGTTCTTGTCGCGCAAAATAAAAAAAAAGGCCTTGCACTTACGCTCTATGATATTTGGTCCCTTAGTAATGTGAGGAGTTTTATATCCTTTCAGTCAGTCCTTGGGTCATACACAGGGCAATAGAAGTTACAAATGGCTACAGCTATTTCATTCATAGCAATACTGCAGTAAGAATTACAGAGAATGTAAAAGAAAGTTAAAAAATGCTTCCTTTACAGATGTTTCATATGCCTTCCCATGCCCACACAGACATCATCCAGGTGATAATCCATTTGATATCATACAGTTTGAAGTATATGTGGAGTCACAAATGTGAGCATATGAGAAATGGCATTTAGAGTTCAGGAATTGGTTTTGGCAAAGATGACAGACCACAAAGATTTCACATACTCAATAAAAAGAAATCCATGGGTTTCAGATTGAGAGATCTAATTGGCCAAGACAGGAACACACTGTTGTCACATCGAGCATGACAAATCCATCTGTTTGGAAGATATTAATTTAAAAATGCATGAACTTCCATACAATTATTTGAGGGGGGGGGGGGGGAGGGGGGGGGGGAGGGGTTGTTCCACCTTGGTGAAAGATGAGATCCATGGAATCCACATCAGGTGGTGGCATTAGCCATTGCTCAAGCATGTCCAGGTAAATCTGTGTTGAAGCATTTAGCACTGTGTAGAAAAATTGGCAGTACAGTTTTTGTGCTACGTCACACAGAAAACATTAACTTTTGATGCAATAAAAGATGAATTAAGACAGTTATCTGTCTCTGTCACTTTTTACTTACTCTCATGACATGTTAGTGAAGTTTAGATTAGGTGTACTTTTCATCCTAATAGATCAATGGGGAGGAGATCCTCCTTGATGAACATGTCAGAAAAACAAGAATGAACAATAAATATTTACAAAGAAAAACAATATGCATATGTACCTTTCACAGACTCCACTATCCTCATTAATGTGGAATAAATCAAAAAAATCTTAAAGATATTTTCATTTAAAACACGTAAATGTTCAAGACACTGAGCTGCATTTGATAATTTATGTATCCTTGTATCATCAAGTAGAAAAGTCATTTTACAATACATTTACAGTGCTTACATGGCTGCACTGAATTTGTACAGAAGTTAGATTGTACTAATACGTTATTTGATATTATTAGGAGCCTACAAACATCATTTGGTTCTACCCAGAAACTCATCAATGGCGTAGGAATTGGCCAGCAATAAAGCCTCTAGGCTCCCTTTAAATTAAAATTAATCAGTAGTTAAACTTTTTATGATTGCTGACAAGTTATTGAAAATGTGTGTTCCTGAAAAATGAACACCTTTATGAACCAAAGAAAGTGAATTTAAATCTTGGTGGAGATTGTTTGTATTTCCAGTATTGACTCAATGAACTGAGCAGTTCATTTGAAAAAGAGTTATATTTTTAATGACAAGTTTCATTCAGGAATAAATATATTGGGAAGCAGTTGTTAAAATCCCTAGTTCCCTAAACAGACCTCTGTGGGGTGTTCTTGAGTTCACACCACAAATAATTGTTATTACATGTTCTTGGACCTGGAAAACTTTAGCTTGGCTTGATGACTGAACCGAAAAAATAATCCCGTATTTCACAGTTGAATGAAAGTAAGCATAGTATGCCTGCTTTTTTATTCTTATGTTTCCTGTATGTGACAACATTCGTATTGCAAATAGAGATGTGTTTAGGTTCTTCAGCAGTTCTGTGGTATGCTCCTCCCAATTGAATTTATCAGGCTGTGATCCCAAGAATTTAACACTGTCGATTTCTCTATCTGTTTGTTGTCATATTTTAAGCCTCAGTGGCCAGAGACAGTGGTTTTGTGTGTGTGTGTGTGTGTGTGTGTGTGTGTGTGTGTGTGTGTGTGTGTGTGTGTGTGAGAGAGAGAGAGAGAGAGAGAGAGAGAGAGAGAGAGAGAGAGAGAGAGAGATTTCTGAGAGAGAGAGAGAGAGAGAGAGAGAGAGAGAGATGAATAACACAGCAGTATCTACTGAACCTGACAACCCTATATTTTCAGTAGCAATTTTGAAATGCTTAATGAAAAGTTTTCAATGCTGCACTCATCTGTTACCGTTGTGTCTTACTCTTAAAGCTATCTGCCCCTCTTCATAACCGGTTCTATCTGTCTCCTCCTTCACCATATCCCATACTGTCTTTATTTTGTTATCTGAAGTGATTGTCTTTTTCTCGTACTGCATTTGCTTTGACGTCTATTTTACTGTCGTTAATATTTTGTGGCAAGTCTCGCAATGAGCTATAGCATCAACATCAGTTCCTTCTGACTGACAGATACAGTTTCATTTTATTTTCACAAGATGTCTTTATCCTTTGAGTAATCCATGGCTTCTTTGTGGGCTTTGCTCTAATGTGGGTTAGTTTTGAGGGAAAACAGTATTCAGACAAGGCAAGCATCCTTTATTAATAAAAGTGTTGTGTTTTTCATTCATGCTGTGACCACTGTGTGCATCCTCCAGTTCATGTCTTCAAGGAGTGCCCTAAAATTATCAATTTGCGCCTTCCTGCCTATATTCTTCAATTCAGGTTTAATAGATTTTATACCCTGTTCAATATTAACATCTGACAAAAGCAACTTCATATCATGGTCTGAGAGGCCATTGGCTATTGATTTTGTAATATAATTCTGTTCGTCAGATCTTTATAAAAGATATTATCAATTGACCCTCCCCCCCCCTCCCTGTTGTTGGGAAGTTTACAGTAGGAAATAAGTTGAATGATAGTATTACTGACTGTAACAAATTCTTTTTTGGTTGGTTTGTGGGGGTTGAAGGGACCAGACTACAAAGGCCATCGTTCCCAGTTCTTTTTTACTGGAACATTTCTTCACATTGAAATCACCAGCAACCTCTAGTTCGTTGTTTTATTTGGTATTAAATAAGTGATTTATGAAAAAAATTATAGTTACTTGCGGGTGCTCATTGTACATTTAACCATTATGAAGAATTTCTTTTGAAATTCTGCTTCTGTCACACATGCTTCCTTATGCTGCTCCACACAAAATTTGTGATTGTGTATGTTCTTAAATTTATGACAATTCCTGATGAATGTGGCAATCTCTTCTTCCTCAATTTCTTACAAAAGTCAGTTGCTAACCTAATCCTGTAACACATAACACATCTATGCCAGTGGTTACATGACATTCAGAGAGGCAGATTGTGTCAACTGGGTTATCAATGCAGATAAGTAGTTCATTAATTTTACTTCATAGTCTTTGAATATTTTGATGCAATGTAGGTAGCTGGTATTTGACATTGACTAAAATGAAATTGCATAGGAAGAAAATTTCTGCTAATTGCTGAAAAATTTTAACTAATCACTGTGCTGATGCAATATGCAAGAATTATGTTGTTTGGTTTCTTTCTCAAACTGAATGTTTATTTCATTAGTAACTCCCTTAAAAACTGGGTTTGAGTGCTTCTGCCCTCATATTCAGGTGGATCAGTGTATTACATTACTTTTTTTATGTAATGCGATCCACTGATCCAGCAGAAGATTAACAAAAGTTTAAGCCTTTGAAACATGCTGTGGAGCAGATAAAAAGTAATAAGTGTTTTAATTTATCTTTTATTGTTATAAACTGTCACAGTTTCCTAGTCCAACATGGATAAAATGAAATTTTGATGAGCCATGCTCATGTTAAATTTACACCTTAAGGCTTTTCTGTCCCCATCTTCAAATATTGTGCTGATGAACCTAGTCACTTATGTGGAAGGTTGCCTCCTCACTGAAAATGTGCCTTTCAGAAAATGTTTCTTCCTCCATGGTCTCCAGCATTGCCATAGCATAATTAGTGCATCTGTTTTTTCTTGTTTCATTTTGTGTAAAACCTAAATTACATACATTGATTGATGGAAAATCTCATATAAAGATGCGAAACAAATACTAACAAAGAGATAGAGGGGCTGGCCAGTACTTACTTCAGCTCAGTACAGCTGATAGATACACAAAAAACAGAACCAAAAATTTTTACGTTCCTAGCTTTTGGAACAAATGTTCCTTCATCAGGATGGAGAGAGGGGAAAGAAAGGGGAGAAGGGAAAGTGGACTCAGTTACTCACAACCCAGGTTATGAAGCAACAGGGAAAGGAAAACAGGGAGGGTAGCAAGGATTGAGTCCACTTTCCCTTCTTTCCTTTCTTTCCCCTCTCTCCTCCCTGATGAAAGAACATTTGTTCCAAAAGCTAGAAACGTAAAAATTTTTGGTTCTGTTTTTTGTGTTTCTATCAGCTGTACTGAGCTGAGGTAAGTACTGGCCAGCCCCTCTATCTCTTTGTTAGTATAAATTACATACATTGTCAGCTTCGTTTCAAAAACATAAAAGATCATTATTTGTTCCTTTTTTTTAACTCTTTGCTAGACTTGTATGTTGATTTCAGATGAACGACGAATTTTTTCAACATTTTTTACTGGTACAAGTGCCAGCCAGTACTTTTTCCATTGCACAAACATTCTGTTTCTTCATATAGCCGGTGTCATCTGTGACTTGTTGACATTTGGCGATGTCCTGCTACAAAGCTGGGAGCAATAGGATGATAAGAAGGGCAGCAAAGTTTGGTTCCACATGTGGTGGATGTAGAAATCCTTGAATTCTGCAGGCAGAAATTGAGGTTTATTGTCAGTCACAAGATATTCTTGTAGAACCTCAAGGCAAAATATGGATCACAAGGCTTGAAGGGTGCAACATTTCATCAAAGAGTGCATGGGAACCGCAAAAGGAAACTTGCTGTATCTGTCGACAACAATCGATGAGTGTTCCAGTAGGGTCCACCAACCTCCAAATGCAAGAACTGCCAGTATGCTTCTGGCCAATTAAAGAATCAGTGACAGTGGGCTGCCTGCTGGCCCGCACAAGCATGGAACTACGCTGTCATGTAGTTTGTTTATGATTCCATGCAAAACCATGTGCAATGTAAGTGCCGCCCAACTCCCATGAACCTGGTGAAGCAAATTAAGAACCTTTGGAATCACTTCACATGATTGGTCAGATTCAGTGTATATCAATAGGAGACCTTGTAACACAGACATGTCATGTTGATGTGCAAAGCATCTGCAAACCGATGGGCTAACAATTTGTTTCACAGTGTGAGGGCAACCATTGTGGATGTAGTGCAACAGAAGCTGCAAGTCCAGATCCATTTCCATGGCCTGGGCGATCTTCTGGTGATCTAATGGAAACTGGTCCAGTGCATTTGAATCCCGTGCATTAATGTAGAAACAAGGTGCTTTTGATGCATCAAAGTCTGCTTCTGTTCCCAAGGGAAGACATGAAAGCATGTGCATCAGGATGCTTGGATGTGGGCCTGTAGTTCATCTCGTCATCTTATGTTGGTAGTACGATAAGTGCCCAATATCGCAGTTTCTGTGCAGTGCAGTTTGGAATCGGATTGGTTGGATCTAAAAAGTCTTTTACTGGTGACGAAGTAGAAGAACTTTCTTCCAAATAAATACTGATGAAATTTAGTCACTTCATAGATGATGGCTGAGCCTACTTCTGTATTTTCGGATAGTTGCTCTGAGCTTTTATAAGCAGTTTGGAGGTGAAGGCTATTGGTCTGTCAGCTGAACCAGTCCTGTGTGAGAATACAGCACAATCAAATAATGAAACTCCATGTAGGATTAGCAACAGTGTAGGAAAAAACAGATTGCCACCTACAGTGAGTTGCAGACAGGCACAATTGAAAGATGCTTAAATGAAGCATTCAGCCACAGCCTTCATCAGCAAATGAGAAACAGAGAAACACACACCATTCATACACACAAGCAACCATGCCTCACACACCGATGACTGCCAACTACAGCAGCAAAGGTCAGAAAGCAAGTATCATATGGGTTGGTAACAGCAATCTGGAGGAGGCGGGGAAGTCTAGGGATTAGTAGTTTATAGTGAGAGGACAGAGAAACGCTGTCTTGCAGAGTGTGCATCTTTACTGAACTGTGTTGATCGGAGTTATTCATACAACACATTCCCCACTCCCGTAATTATCTTGGCCTCAAGCTATGGTAACATACTGTCCCCACACCCTCCACCCAACAGTTTCCACCCCCACTATCCCATCATCTCCTTCCCACACTTATCTCCCGACTTTTCCCACACCTCTCCTTTTTGCTCTTTTTCCCCTAGCTCCCTTCCCAATAACTTCCTAATGTTGCGCCTGTTGGCATTCAAGTCCCTGCACATTCTTCTAGACAGTGTGCCTTTGTCCTCACACCATTACGCTACTATCCCTTCCCCTTCCCCATCCCCTTCCCCTTCCAGATTGTAGCTGCCATCCCACATGATAGTTGCATTCTGGCCTGAGTTGCTGGAGTTGGCGGTCATGTGTACACGAGGTGTGCTTTCTTATGTGTATGAATGGTGTGTGTTTCTCTGTTTCTGTTTTGCTGATGAGGGCTGTGGCTGAAAGTGTTATGTAAATGTCTTTTAATTGTGCCTGTTTGAAACTTAACATGTCTTCTTTACAGTAAGTGCAGCACCAATGCCATACAAAGAGGCAAAGAAAGTATAGATCTGGTAGGATGGAAAAGAACTAGCCAACAATCATTGAGCAAAGTATCTTTGAGTCATCGAAAAGCAGTGTCACATTTTTTGGATCACACAAAAGATACATTCTTGCAGTGAAGTTAGTGCTACGGTGCCACAGTAAAACAGTTAACAATACTTGCAGATAGATGAGCTTCAAACTGGGGCAAGTAATCAACCTAGTGCTCTTTCTTCTCTTCAAATGGGCAAAACAGAGGCACGAATGATGGCTGCGTAAGTTGTGGTGTTGCTGTAGTGGGTGGCATCTGATTGCAAGTCTAATTCGCTGCCATCTGCATCTGAATGAAGCCCCTCTTCGTCTCAATAAGCTGTGTCACTTGTTGTGTCTGTAACTGAAGAAGAAGTATTTATGTCAAAGGCACTTGCAATTACGGTGACGCTAAGTATAAGGCAGGGGTGCATGGGGCTTTGGGTGGTGTGGTAAACTAGGCAAAGCACCAAATACTAAAGCTGCATCAATATGTGGCAGCATAAACAAGTAAATTGAACAAAAATGGCAAACGTGGGTCTGAAACAGAACTATCCACAAAAGCAAGTGGTGAAAGCACAAACAAAAGTCCAAAAACTGATAAAAAATTAGACAACAATGGAATTAATACAATGTGGCACTTTTGGTTTGACAAGGTTTGTTGCCAGATGTTATGATGGAAGTTGGTATCTGTTTTCTTCTGAGAAGTAATGTGTTACATTATTGTTGCTAATGATAAATGGGTGGAAGGTGGCCAAATGATCTGTAGGAATCTGGACGGGCAAACAAAAGATTGGTTGACATGAGTGCACTTTGAATAAATATATTGTATTAAACTGGTGTTAAAGAATTGCTCCATTGTTGACAACATGTGGCATACGTGGCTAGCTATAATCATAGGCCCAGCACGGTCATGTGCCTGAGTACACAGAATGTATGCTGGTAGTGCTAACTATCAGCAACTCAGCGTAATGTTTGGGACCAACTAGCGACACAGAAGTACATTAATCTTGACTCAAAGACTGGTGCCCAGGTGCCCGCTGCTTATAACACCATCCTGGTGGTCTTCATTGTTTGTCAGCCTCGAGGTGTTTCCTTGGTGGTGATGTTCAAAGTGCCACTTGCAGGCTTTCAAATAAAAATGAAATGATATGGTGTGATGAATGAAATGAGGTGACACTCTACTACATACCCTCCAACAATATTAGAAGTTTAGAAGTTTTGGCTGGTTTCATTGTCTAGGGGCTTGGATTCGTAGTTGCCGCATAGAGTCTACAGTATACGATAAGAATAGACACATTAAGCGGATGGTCGAAGGTTTCTATCACTAGACAATTGCAAATTATGATTGTAACATATAAATATAAATGAAAGATTGCAATTAAATAAAATCTGCAGGTACTATCATAACGACTTTAATTGGTGAATACGATAGTAGAAGTACTTTTGAGAATGAGATATATTTCTGCAAAACACTTATTGGTGTCGATGGTCAAGCAATTAAATAAAATATAAGTTGAATAAAAGGGAAGCAGTAGATTCCTACTGCACGTAATTAGCTATGAACAACAACAACAACAACATAGCTCACGAGATATTTACTTCTAAACGCACACTATGTCTTCACTGTAGAAGCCACGGAAATCTCACAAGTTCACAAGTCCGCACTCCGAAGTATTTCTACCTCTCGCAACCACACGCAAACCGCTCCACACTTCAAGTCCTTTGCACGACTCCACGTCCGTCGCACCGTCCAGCATCTCCCGTGTTGTGTGCCGTACCCCTGCGCCACACTCTTCTCCACTACCACGTGTCCTCTCCGGAAACGATGCTCTTCCCCAGCCTCCATACTTCTATCTTAGTAACGATCGCTGTGATTGGCTAGAGCGCTCCCTCCATGTCTTCAAGCCAACGTACACTCACAAACATATTGAAACACATATGAAATACAGGATTTACTTTTAAATAATTTGAAATTAAGTAAATATTCCTATGGATGGACCACAAACACACCTTAACACAAATTATCAAACACATAAACAAATTAAATAAACATATATCAAAGGAATAGCAACGAAAGGTAGGTCAATAGCCTAATGTCTCTATGCTTTCTAAAACACAGTAAATATTTGAGCAATTTCTTCATGAATAGTAGTATATGTTGGATATAAACAAAGACATAGACGAATAAATATATTTACAAGCGTGCTGCTGCCATTTTTTTGTGTCACTGTGGAGTACTTATGGCCTGACGCGATCGATAGTAATCGGACACTTTGACCTCCAATAACTCGTGTATTATCCAAGTTACGTACCTGTAATTTATACCAATTTAGGTTTACACTAATAGCTTTCTAAAGACACGTTGATCGACAGAATGGGGTGAAGCATTTAGATTTTGGAAATTCGTAGCTGGGTGTTAACTTGTATAATTTATCTTCAGATACTAAACTTTAAACTAATAAAGATTTTGAAAATCTGATTACACCATCAGAATCGCCGTGCAAATAATGGTAATGTACATGTTTCTTTGTGAGGTATCATGATTAATCTGGCTACTATTAATTTCTGTACAAACTGTGAAATGTCTGCCATTAAGGTTTCACAAAGTCTTTGGAACTCCAGGCGTGTCACCTTCATCAATACAACGTCACCATGGAATTCCCTGCCACGTGGCTGGACTGGCCATTGTGCGGCATCACGCGGTTACTAAGCTAAGGTTCAGTTCTATGCGGTTGCTGCCAAGCCGTGACCTGCTGAGAGGCACCAGCTCGACCACACAAACCCCGAACTTAGAATATTTTCAGGGCGCCACAACTCGCCCGTTACCTCACACAGTCGTGGTGCCTGCAGGAATCTTTTGAGGTGCCACAGTGTAACGTAACAGTTGCGACACTCCATCTTGTTTTCATTACCATTGCGATAGCAGTGCACTGTGCGGTCAGCAAGTGGAATCACATAGTACGATATTAGACCACTACATATACTATCGTTTATATTGATTTGTAGTATAGTTTTTACAGTAGGGAGCGTATTTAGTGCCAGTAAAATCTTTTTTAGTTTTTTAAAGTTTCTTGAGATATGGGATGGTACATTAGATGACAATTTGTATGATTCTCTTCTGACGTACAGATATTTACCAAACAATTTTGTTAATCTTTAATAATAAAAAATTGCTAGTAAACACCAGAAGATCTGACTTTTTGCAGAAAGATGTATATCTACCCAACAACACAAAGTTTTGTTTGGTACACCTCCAGCCAATCAGTGAATGTGAGACATAACAAACGTGTATGGAATGGAATACTTACAATATTTAATCTACCAAATAAGCCACCACACCTGTTGCTGAAGGGAGAACTATATAGACGTCATAACAAAAAGTCAAAAGTAATAACACTGTTTCAAACTAGTTTCACTATTGTCACTACATCTGAGCCACAAACAGCAAGAATCTTCAAGAAATTCTCTTTTTAAACAAAAGTAATTACATTTAAAAAAATATTTGAGTAACAGAAAGTCAAGTGAAGTGCAAGAATGGGTGAATCATTGGACTTGACAAATTTGTTTTTTATGTATCAAATGGAAGTGACTTATCATAAAAAGATCTGAGAGGAACAGAAATAAGTGCTTCTCATGCATGAAATATGCATGTATATCCTCTTGCTATCAGAGAAGTATGCTGCAATTATACACATATTCGAAAGTATTTCTTTATGAATAAGTTGTAGATGTTGTCATTGAATCAGTGAAACTCAGCTGTTTTTACATTTAGCTTACGATAATTCATGCCCCTTGGTAATTTACTAATGCATGGAATGGAATAATATAATAATTATTTCATTAATTAAGTAGAAAAAATAATTAAAAACATACATTATCCATACGACACAGGTGTATGCTTTCTCACTGCGTGGAGCGCTAGTGTTGCTCCAGCTGTGAAATGGAAACAACTTCACACCGGGGAGTATTGCGACCTTATTTATTAGAGTGTGGAGGAGCCGGCTCTGGCAGTATCGATAACCTACAATACGACAAATACCAATGCACAGGTTGCGGACCCATTTTATTCTGAGCCAATTAGATTTGTTGGAGCATAAATGTATGACTTGTTGGAACATAAGTGTGGGGTCCTGCTCACTCTACTCTTACAGGGTGCCTAAGGGTGTTGCCTTCTCGAATAGCTATACAACAATTCAAGCAAATCACATTAATAGTTTTTATTACAATAAAGAAGATTGACAATACTTAACTTTGGATGTACAAGTTGTTGCAAGCGATGGGCAACAAGCAGTGTCCTTCACTATATACAATGTCCATGTAAGCAATTCACACTCAGTCCTAAGTTCCTGCTATTGTTAATATCACTACATTTCTAAGCCTCTCTGCTAGTCCGGCTGGCAGGGGTGGCACTTATATTCTCTTCGGATAGAGGCTGCTCCTGTCATGGTGTGGTCCTTGTCAGCAGGCTACTGACTGATGTCATCTCACAGCCTCCTCTGCTCTTGCATTCTTCATTTTCATTCTGTCCCTTGTCGTTATGCCGGAACATCCCCCCCCCCCCCTCCCTCCCCCGTCCTCCTCCCAAAGCAATGGTCCGTCGTCATGTAGGCAGTGCGACCACAGTGGGGGAGGCAGGGGTGTGGGGAGAGACAGGAGTGCGGGCGCATCATGGGACTGCAAGCTGTGGCTGCAGGGGACGTCAAGCTTCTGGTCGTACTCTACCATCCGGCCTTTGCTCTGGTGGAAACATCTCATGGAAAATGATCAGAAGGGTACACTTTCACCTCTTGAAGAAGACAGCCACTGCTGCAGTGGTGTGAGTGGGTCCAGCTCCATCGGCAAGACAAGAGGAGGTGAAGGCTCTATCTTCATGGGGTCATCCCACATTGCCATAATGACACCCTCTGGCGGCTACTGTGGCCACTCTATTCTCTGGATATGTGAATCTGGGGGAAGAGACAATGAAAGATCATTGTGTACATGACAGAGGCAAAGCTGACTTTGATGTTGGCACTGCAAGCGATCTAGACCTTAAATAAGATACATGTAAGTGCTGAGTCAACAGGCGATAAGATAACATGTAAGTGCCAATTCTAAAGACAATCTCGCCTTGCGCCCACCATCTGGTGCCGCTAAAAACCCTGTAAAAGACAATATCATGCAGCGCGAAGTGATACTTGCGGCCTTCCTTTGGGGCCGGATGCTGAGGACGGTGCAACAGTGTGTGATGGCGGCGGCCATGAAGCAATTCCACAGGCGATGGCCCATTTTGTGGGTGTGAATGATAGGAGGCGAGAAACAATTGCAATGCTTGATCCCGAGTGTGTGCGGAGCAAAGTTTACCACCTGCTGCTTGAAGATTCTGGCAAAATGTTCCGCTTTGCTGTTTGACTGTGGATGGAATGAAGCACTAGTTAGATGCTGTATGCCATTGCATTCACAGAATGTTTCAAATTCATTTGACATGAACTGAGGACCGTTGTCTGACACTGTGACTTCAGGCAAACCTTCGAGGCAAAGAATAGAGGACAACACCTGAATTGTGCTGTGTGACGTCGTTGAGTTCATTGGCACAGCAAAAGGAAATTTGCTATTTGAGTCCATAATCAACCAGTGAGTGTTCCAAAAAGGTCACGCAAAGTCCATGTGCACACGTTGCCATGGCGATCGCAACTTAGGCCAAGGAGAGAATGTTTGTGGTGGAGTGGACTGATTTTCCACACATCGTGACACTGTGATGTCACCTGTTCTATTTGGGCATCCATACCCTACCAATTAAAGTGTCGACGCGCTAACTGTTCAATACGGCAATCCCCCAGTGTCCTTGGTGAAGTAATTGCAACACTTCTTTTTGTAAAGCTTTAGGGATCAACACACGTGACTGTCCAGTGGTATTTTGAACAAGAACCTCACCTTTCTGTACAGTGAAGCTATGCCGATGGCCAAAGTATTGGCACACTACAGAGCTCTTTATGCAATGCAAGGAACGAGGCCAAGATGTGTGAATGTATGTTAGCAAAATGTTCAAATCTGAATCAGCATCCTTGGCCTGTCCAATTTTCCTATAGTTCAGTGGAAGTGATTGAAGCAATTCAGAATCATGAACACTGATGTGACAACAAGATACAACAGAGACGTCAAAGTCTTTATCAGGGCCAATCGGAAGATGTGAGTGTGTGTCCGCATTTCCATGTTGACCAGTTGGACGATACACAATCTCGTGCTGGTATTGAGACAACAACAAAGCCCATCTTTGCAATTTTTGGGCAGTTTGTACAGGAACAGGTTTCTTCAGATGAAACAAGGACTGCAAAGACTTGTGATCCATTACCAAGTAGAATCTTTTGCCATACAAATAGTGATGAAATTTTGTGACACCATACAAAATACCTAAAGCCTCTTTTCCAGTTTGTAAATAGTTACACTGAGCTTTGGACAACACTTTTGATACAAAAGCAATAGTCCTGTCTTTCTCACCAATTCTGTGTGAAAGCACTGCACTGATTCCATAAGAGGAAGCGTCAACTTGCAATACAACTGGTTTGTCAGGCTCAAAGTGAACTTATCATCGATCACTGAGTAGTGCATCTTTAGTTTTTGAAAAACTACTTGGCACTCATCTGTCCAAACAAAGGGCACATTCTTGTGATGCAGTGGAGCTGTGATTTGTGCAGCATTTGGTCTGAACCAAATGTAATAGTTCATGGTATGGGTGAAAAATGTGAGTGAAGAGGATATACACCTTGACCGTTTATGGCATGACCAAGATACTGCAATTCAGGTTTAAAAAATCACACTTGTTCAGTCTACATTCTAGTTTTGCAACAGATAATGCACAAAACAAAGCAGCTAAATTTGCAATATATTCTTCAGGTATATGACCTGCTACAACAATATCGTCCAAATAGTTTGAACTGTTTGGCACTTGTGCAGTCAGCTGTTCCAAATACCGTTGGAAAATGGCAGGTGCGGAAGCACTGCCAAAAGGCAACCACAAATTTTTAAAAAAGCCCAAATGAGTATTTACTACACACAATTTTTGAGATTCCTCACCGAGCAGTATTTGAGGATATGCGTCGCACAAATAAATTTTTGAAAAGTAGTGTCCAGCTCCTAATCTGTCCATGAGATCCTCTGGGCATGGCAACAGATAAGTATCAATCACAGTTTGTGGGTTGACCATAAACTTAAAGTCAACACAGAGGCAAATGCAACCTGAAAGTTTGGGAAGCAAAACCAGTGGACTTGCCCATTGAATAGCTGAGATTGGTACAATAACTCTGGTATCTTGCAATTCTTTAAGTTCATCAGTGATTGTCCCTTAATGCAAGGGGAGCAGTTCTGGTCCGGCAAAATTTTGGCTGAGCATTGTCTTTCAGAGTAATATGTGCAACAAAATTGTCAGCCTTGCCTAAACTTTCAGAAAAGAGATCTGGGAACTCTTGTAGCTAGCTAGCTACACTGTCTTTTGCATTGAATGCAGATACTGACAACACATTATCCTGAATGTTAAAGCCAAACAAATCAAAAGAATCAAGACCAAATATGTTCTCACAATCATGTGATTGTAGCACTGTAAAAGTCACTGTTCGCTTATGTTAGCAATACATGGCAGGCAGTGTACATTTTCCAAGAACTGGAATGTCTTGTCCATTATAAGCCATCAGTTGCGTGCTAGTTTTAGACAGGTGTGGGGAAACTAACATTTCATATGTGTGATGATTTAGCAATGTGATAGAGGCACCTGTGTCCAAGTGAAATTTCCCACGTTTCCCACAAAGAAGTAAATGAACAAAAAGTTCATTTGACTGGCAGATCACTGAAGAAACTGCTCACGTGCCAGTTTTTTTGAATGCCTGTTTCAGTCTTCGTATATATTGCATTAATGACATGGGCCTGATGAAGAGAATTTTATGAGTGGGCTGAATCCTTATGTTTGTTCCATTGCAAACATACGGATTGTACATGTCCTTTCCTTCCACAAGTGCAACACTGAGCTTATCGGGAGAAGCAGTCTTGGTGTTTGTGTCATGAATAACACCGAGGGCAAGACTTAATTCTGTTCACCTGTGTAGCCACCTCCTTAGGGAACTGCTTATGCGGCGTGGGGAAGTGTTGTTTACTTGCCTTGGCTAGTGCAAGCTGCTGCCGCTGAGTGGGCCGATTGCAACTAAGGGACGCAACCTGACAAATAGCTGGCTGCTCAGATTTAACGGCTGACAGGACATCTGGATCATACTGATCTAGTTTTTGCACTACCTGCTGAAATGATGGATTGGACTATTTCAAAATTTGTTCTCTGAGTGTGGTGTTAGGTACATGGTACACGGTCGCATCACGCAACATAACGTGATTATAAAGCACCGCAAGCACTTGTGAATTTGAATTTTATACTGCAAATCTGTTACCCACTCGCGATAAGTTTGTTCTGACCATTTTTTGCATTTAAAGAACTGACACCTAGCTGCTGCCACATTCAATTGTTGCTCACAATAGTTAGCACCAATACCACCTGTTGATAACTAAGTTCACCCTGAGTTGTGTTAGGAAGAAGTTGTTTATTAGGCAGAACACTGCACTTCCTACCATTGGTAATAAATATGGGAGCTTCACAGTACCTGGTACATTGTGAGCGATGATGTGAGCTTCAGATTGGGGCAACCACTTGAGCCATTCCTCTTCTTGATCATGAAACTGTCAAAAAGGTGGTATAGCAGCTGTAGAATTTACTGCTTGTTCCGTCAGGCGCACAGTGTTGGCCAGTAGCTGCTGCACTGTATTGAGTAACATAGAAATTTGCTGCATCTGGAACTGAAACATCTGCATTAGCTGTGTGGCATCTAACTCTTGCTGCAGCTGTGGCGTCTGAGTATTGGACGGCATAGGTGGGGCGGATATGTTGAAAGAGACAAATGCAACAAACAGACAAAGCAAGCAAGCAAAATAAGGGCAAAAGCAAAGAAAATTTCAGCAATGAACATCTGTAAACACTGATTATTTAAGGCACCAGCAAACACAAAATTCCATGGCCATCAGGTTCGGGGTTTGTTGTGTAACTCGTAGCCAATGTGGTGTCCTGCCCACTCTTCTCTTACAGGGTGCCTAAGGATGCTGCCTTCTCGAGTAGCTATACAACAGTTCAAGCAAATCACATTAATAGTTTTTATTACATTAAAGAAGATTGACAATACTTAACCTTGGATGTACAACAAGTTGTTGCAAGCGATGGGCAACAAGCAGTGTCCTTCACTATATACAATGTCCATGTAAGCAATTCACACTCATTCATAAGTCACTGCTATTGTTAATATCACTACATTTCTAGCCCTCTCTGCTAGTGTTTGTCATCAACTCTGCTGCCAAGGCTGGCAGGAGTAGCGCTTATATTCTCTTCAGATAGAGGCTGCTTCTGTCATGGTGTGGTCCTTGTCAGCAGGCTATTGGCCGATGTCATCTCACTGCCTTCTCTGCTCTTGTGCTCTTCATCTTCGTTCCGGCCCTTGTCGTTACGCCGGAACAATAAGTGTATGTGTTTACCAAAGTGCAAATAGTGTGTCCATATCAGTACCTTGTTGTGAGTAGTATATCTTGACAAGACCTACTCATTGCATAGCCCTTGTCTCTGTTGAATATGTTAGAGGAATCTTTATTTAAATGGGTTCTTTAATTATGAAGTCCCAGTAATCTGACATAAAAAGTAAAACAATCAACAACTTGAAACTTGTATCTATTCTCCCATTTTACCAAGGATTTTTCACAAGTTTCATTTATATCATGTCAGGATATTTTGTGATTTACTTATTTATTTAGTGAAGTGCAGAGATCTTATAATGGGTTTCCACAAAGATACAGGTTTCAGAGTAATAAAATGTTAACTATACAGTAAAAATTTTTACGTAAAGATAAGGAACTTTCAAATGTTTAGTGTTCGAACATTAAAAGAACCTTTGGAACTAAGAAAAGAAAATAAATAAACATTTCACACACCCATTATAACATAAAAGACAGTGGCTATGGAATAAAGAAATGACCAAGTATCCAGTGGCTATAATAATGTGTCAAAATACAAAGAATCCACACTAATACATACACAGATTTGGATACAAATCTTTTTGGCCTTTTAATTTATGATAGCATGTTGTGTTATAGGTGTTGGACAAGTCACATACATTATTTTTATGCACAAATGACAATGTTGTATAATGTAGACTACATGCATGAAACATATGGTATACACTTAGCTAGTACATTTATAAAGCAAGTAATTTGTGTATCCTTGCATTCACTCACTGAGTAAAGACAATGACATTGAAAAAACAACTGGAATGGTGGTTTAAATATCTTATTGCACTGAATAGTCTTAAGTTTCACAGAAAGAGACAAAAAACTAGGCCATTATAGGATTGACAGTTTCATATCGCTAATGATTCAGTATCAGTAGTTTCGGTCAAAGTGGGTACACAACCTTTGCATTTGAGCTTGCACTGTGAGTATGTTTGTCAGTAGTATTTTCTGTTGTTAGAGAAGTGACTGATGCCAGGAAGTTGTGACACTAATGGATTTAGGCAGTAGCTGCCATACAGTAATATGTTGCTGGACATTCCTTACTTGTTTTGAAAAGGGGGCACGGCCGATTTCCTTCACAATCCTTCCCTACCTCGAGCTTGCACTCCGTCTCTAATGACCTCGTTGTCGACGGTACGTTAAACACTAATCACCACCACCTTACTTGTTTTGAGGAATGATTTGGGAGTATAGGTGGGACACATATAAAGAACTGTAATAATAATTTAATCAATTGCAGCGTATAGTACTTATAATCACTTGCAGCTGCCAGAAACCATCCATACACTTTAAATAAACTTCAGACCTTGCCAGACATTTACATGATTCTCAGACTGCTTATTACTTACAAATTGTGAGGAAGACAGTTGTGATCCTACTAATATTTCTTGAATGACATTGTGTTTTAAAGGACCAGAATTCACATCCATGCCTGGCCATCTTGGTGAAGTTTTCTTTGATTTCTCTACTTCAGATCAGATAAATACCAGGTTGTGTGCTGATTTACTCTGTTTATGTTACCTATCGCGGGGGTAGGCATGTGGTATTTTCCTCCAGATAAACATTCAAATACAAAAGAAATAAAACATGGTTACCTCTTAAATTACCCTTCCAAAATAATTTCTTACCTAAGGCATCATTACTGCTAAACACTGGCAATACTCCCGAACTTATTCTAGCATACTCGAAATCCCGCAAAAATGATCATCCTCATAATTCTAGTAACACAGTGACACATGGAAACACTAGGTTGATACAAATACTAAATTACTGGTGCTGGCAGACTCTAGCTAAAACTCTCTAAACATTTGATAGTAGCATAAATGAGACATGGACAAAATGAACAATAGTAAAAATAATACATTGACATAAGTACTTGGGCACAAGTAATTAGACATAAGTAATTAGCAACTCCTCATAGTGATGCAAGCGGTGGCAAAACTGTGACAGAAACAAAAGTACAAAATGTCATTTCCTTTACACAAAATTCCCTTATTCTCCAGTTACATTTCGTAGCAAAATAAGTATTCTCTGTTATTCCCTTATGCTCTTTTTTTTTTCCATACCAAATGATAGTACTTCTACCTACAAGATAACTGTCGAAAAGTCATGGCAGTGTTATGTGTAATGCTGCAGAATAGTGTAATGTCACGTTAATACTTCCTTTAACAAGATTCTGATGAAAAGTGGTTTTATGTCTCCTTCAGTGAACAGACCAATAATTATTAAACATGTGATATGCTGTTTCCCGTGTTGATTTTTATTTGCAAATATTGGTGATTATCAGTCTCCCAATCAATCGTTCAAGGGTATGATTGTTGCTCCTTTTGTTAATTCTCTCGCCTACCTGCTTCCATATAAAATTATGGTCCAATTGTCATGTGTAAAGTGTATAGGAAGGAAAGTAAGTTCCTTAGTATTGAAAATGTGCTTTAAGTTATTAAAAGAGCCATTAAATAATGGTTAAGAATTCTGTGTTGAGATTAAATGCAGCTTGAGGCACTGAGGCGTGACACGCATCACGCTAGTGAGATTGTAAGTTGCTGACAGCACAGCTAACAGTACAGCTGCGTGGGAAATTTCACTTGGACACAGGTGCCTCTATCACATTGCTAAATCATCACACATATGAAATGTTAGTTTCCCCACACCTGTCTAAAACTAGCACACAACTGATGGCTTATAATGGACAAGACATTCACATTCCGTGACAGACACTTTCCGGAGATTTAACTTCTTGTTTAATGAATCTGCCGTCTATTAGTATACAAATTATTTAAATGACACAATTTATACAGTATGTGCTATTCCAGTTTCTGCGTTATGCCACCAAGCATAATCAGTTTTTATTATTGCATAATATGAATCAACAGTGGAAACTCTGCATACGAATATCAACAATGTGGAAAAGACAGATTGTTACTGACCATAAGGTAGACACATCATGTTGCTTATGTAAGTGTCTTTTAGCTGCAACATAATACAAATCAAGCTATATTTGATAGGACCAAGGTTAATTGTGCCCCACTTTATGAAAACTAGAAGAAGTAATACTCTAAACCACCTACATATCAGATGCAACTGTGTCACAAATCAGTTGTACTTGTAAATTACATAATTCCAAAATTAAAATAGCGCATAACAAAATGTAGACAGCCGTAAGCAGTAGTGACATCTTTGAAACTCTGGAGAGTTTATACGTTAATACCTGTTCTTGTTCACGAAGGTGACCTTATGGATAAAGCTCAAGCTCTGCTTACTTTTATACGAAAACTGTTACCCTTTACTGCAGGTTTACTTGATACTAAATAGTCTCATACCTTCATTTCTTTACTGATTATACTGTCTTAGTTTTGTTTGTAAGAAAACCATGAATTATTTGTCACTATTTTCATTCCTCTTTGAATTCTTTCATTCTGAAAAGGCTTCATTAAATGCTGTCATGCTCATAAGTCCTCCATTTGTGTCCTATTTACTGGCTGAACTTGATGTGATAACATGTCCTTCACCACAGGAAACAAACACTGCCGAAGTTGACAGTTTGAAGAAAGAATTATCAGATACCAAAGAAGAATTAGAATCATTGAAACTAAATCAAAAGTCAAAGGATCAGATGGTAAGTCAGAATTTATATTGTGAATTTTTCCTCTGCATAAATTTATTGAATGATATTGTGCATTTAAGATGTGTGCAAATGAATACAAGAAAATTACTCATTTTTATACAAATTTACAATGTGTTATTGTCCGAATTTTTTGGAATTTAATGTCTGGCTGGCCAGGGGCTGCACTATTGTTATTGTTACCTGATGAGATTACACAATGATAAGACACTAGACTCACATTTGTGAGGATGATGGTTCATATCTCAATGTGGCATTCCAGATTTATAATTTCAATGGTTTCCTTAAATAGGAGAGTGTCTGGATGGTTCCTTTTATAAGTACATGGCTATTTATTGCGCCCTCTTTCACTAACCGAAGCTTGTATGCTGCCCACAATGAGCTCGTTGTGGGCAGGATGTGAAACCCTAGTCATCCTTTCTTCTGTTTATTGTTGGAAAGAGACAAACACAGTTTATCTTATGTGCTTCTTTCTGCATATTATCTGAAGGTAAGGCCTTATATACTAAATCCAATATGCTATTATAACACAGTGATAACACATAGATATGTGGAAGGAAAAATAAGGTCCAGTAGGTTCTTCTTTTCACATCGTTGTTGTTTTCATCTGTAGGAGAAGCAGGAACAAAACTTAGTAACTCCACACAACTGCAGGCAACTGGTTCCATAAACATCTCCACATGCAAGCTCACATGCAGTGTCAGTCTTGTGAAAAAGTCTTTCATTCTTGTCTGTGTCTTCATAAACCAGAGTATGTTATAGTTTTTGCATCTTGCTGACAGTAAACAATGAAGTAATGTGTCTTGGCTGAAATGTTAATTTCTCAGTTTTCTGCATGATGTGAAAGTGGGCCATAGGCCTCCATCCACTCACTTGTTGGCCTGTCTGGTGTGGCAGTAGCAAACAGCAAAAGAAAAGCTGACATTTTTTATTAAATGCGAAAAACATTTAAACTTTCATGACTGGAACTGTCACAATTAATAAATTATTCCGGGCTGTTATGCCATGGTCGAAGGAATTTCACTTTAAAACCCAAAGTTTCATTCCCATCTGTGCAGGACATTTTCTAGGGGGATCGTAGCTTTGTTGAATGTGTAGAGCAAATTTGACATAATCGATTTAACATGAGAAAAGTATGTACGAATGTGGTGCTGACATTCATCTACATCTACATATATACTCCGCAAGCCACCCAACGGTGTGTGGCGGAGGGCACTTTACGTGCCACTGTCATTACCTCTCTTTCCTGTTCCAGACTTGTATGGTTCGCGGGAAGAACGACTGTCTGAAAGCCTCCGTGCGCGCTCTAATCTCTCTGATTTTACATTCGTGATCTCCTCGGGAGGTATAAGTAGGGGGAAGCAATATATTCGATACCTCATCCAGAAACGTACCCTCTCGAAACCTGGCAAGCAAGCTACACTGCGATGCAGAGCGCCTCTCTTGCAGAGTTTGCCACTTGAGTTTGTTAAACATCTCCGTAACGCTATCACGGTTACCAAATAACCCTGTGACGAAACGCGCCGCTCTTCTTCGGATCTTCTTTATCTCTTCCGTCATCCCGATCTGGTACGAATCCCACACTGATGAACAATACTCAAGTATAGGTTGAATGAGTGCTTTGTAAGCCCCCTCCTTTGTTGATGGACTACATTTTCTAAGGACTCTCCCAATTAATGTCAACCTCTTACCCGCCTTACCAACAATTAATTTTATATGATCATTCCACTTCAAATCGTTCCACACGCATACTCCCAGATATTTTACAGAAGTAACTGCTACCAGTGTTTGTTCCGCTATCATATAATCATACAATAAAGGATCCATCTTTCTATGTATTCGCAATACATTACATTTGTCTATGTTAAGGGTCAGTTGCCACTCCCTGCTCCAAGTGCCTATCTGCTGCAGATCTTCCTGCATTTCGCTACAATTTTCTAATGCTGCAACTTCTCTGTATACTACAGCATCATCCACGAAAAGCCGCATGGAACTTCCGACACTATCTACTACATTCAACAAAGCTACGACCCCCCTTGAAAATGTCCTTCTCAGATGGGGAAGAAATGTCAGGTTTTAAAGTGAAATCCCTTTGACCACAGCATAATAGCCCAGAATATTTTATTAATTGTAATTTTTAAAAAATAAAAGAAAAAAAAACATACACTCAGGAGGATTGTACAGACATACATGGCATCATTTGACTGCAGCACAGACTCCTGTTTGGAAGACATAGAATTGGCATCACTGGTATTGAGAAGCAACTAAAAGTGTTGAAAACAAGTAAGTCGCCTGGTCTGGGTGAAATCCCGGTTTGGTTTTACAGAAAGTACTCTTTCGCTTTGACTCCTTACTGAGCATGAATTTTTCATGAATCTCTCACCCAGTGCAAAGTGCCAAGTGACTGGCAAATAGAGCAGGTGAGTCCTGTATGTAAGAATGGTAAAAGAAAGGACACGCAAAATTATGGACCAATATTCTTAAAATCAGTTTATTGCAGAAATATTTAGCATATTCTACGTTTGAAGATAATAAATTCCCTAGAGACAGAAATGCTTCTGTCTACAAATCAGCATGGATTTATAAAGCATTGCTTGTGCAAAATATAGCTTGCTTGTTTTGTGATAGAGTATACTGTAAACCATGAATGAATGGCAAAAGGCAAATTCCATATGCCTAGATTTCTGGAAAGTGTTTCACACAGTACAGCATGTTTGACACAGTACTGCATTATAGACTGTTAATGATGGTTCAAGCATATGGAATAGGTTCCCAGGTATGTGAGTGGCTCAAACACTTCTTAAGTAATAGAACCCAGTATGCTGTCCTGGTCAGAGAGTATTCAACAGTGACAAACATTTTGTCAGTTGTGCCACAGAAGCAAACATGAGTGCCACAGGGAAGTGCAATAGGATCACTCCTGTTCTCTGTATATGTGGTCTGGCTATAAAATAACAGGATTGATGCTGCCACAGGGTAAGTACGCATGTGTTAGATGAATGAACAATAGCTGTGAAATGTGAAGCCTTTTTGGTCAGATGCAGCATTTCTGGTGTCTGCAGACAAATCACTGTGGCCATGGGCTTCATTTTTATAGGAGGTGTTAATTTTTTTGTCAGAAAAATGTGAAGTGTAGTAACAGAGCAATAAATTGCATGAAGTTTCACATGGAACTTGGAAAAACTGCTACTGAAACCTATCTTTTACTGAAAGAGTTTTATGATGAAGAAAGTTTATCACATTCGCAAGTTTTTGAGTGTTCCAAGTGTTTCCAAGGTGGCTGAGAAGATTTTGAAAATGACTCACACACCAGGGATGTCCTTTATTTTGAAAATCAGATGAAAATATTGAAGAAGTTCGTAATATGATTCAATCTGACTGTTGATTGAGTATTTGATTGATTGCTGATACTGTAGGAATTGACAAAGAATGTGTAAGGCAAATTTTACATAATCAATTTAACGTAAGAAAATTGTGTGTGAACCTGGTGCTGAAAATTATCGTGGTTGAACAAAAAGTAGCACATGAAAATAATTTTACTGACACTTTGAATACCAGTGAAAATGATCCTAATTTTCAAAGAGTGATAAAATGTGACAAATCTTGGTCTTTCACTTATGTTCCTGAAATTAATCGCCGTCTCATGAGTTGGATGGGCACAACTTCAGTTAGAGCAAAAAAATGCAATTATGATTGTTTCTTTCTTTCTTTTACTTACAATATTCTTTCTTTCTTTTATTTCCGATACTCATGGAATTCTATGTCTTCACTGGGTTCCTGTAGGTCAGAGTATTTATCAGTATTACCATCTTGAAGTTCTTGCCCACCTCTCTGAGAAAATAAGGGAAAAAAATGACCTGAAGTGTACAAGAAACAAGTCACAGTTTCTGCAGCAAGACAACGCACCAGCTCATACCCTTTGTCTGTTAAGAAGCTTCTAGCAAAATACAGCACCCAGTGTTAGACCACCCACTTTTTTGCCTAACGTAGCACCATGTGACTTGTCTATGCATGTGTAATCAAGAAAGACTTCCAGCACTGTTCCCATCAATGGAAAATTCACATGGTGCTTTATAGGAATAGGGGAATGGAGGGTGACAATAACTCAGTATGTATATTTTTGAAACAAAATGTTTTACAGCAATAGCCCATTATTTTATAGGCACGACTCGTTTTTAAGATCTGACAGAAAGGGATTTTGTTATTAAACTTAACAAAATGGACATTGTCAGCATTCAAGAAATGTAGAAAACAAACCATTAACTTGCACTATGAAAAATGGCACGCTACAGTGTCTGGTGGTTCCTGGTGATTAAGGGTGGCAGTGTGGTACTGGTGTGCAAGTCTCACACCCCCCTTGGCTATGGAACTTACTTGTAGTTCCTTCGCCGATCTTCTTTTCAGGATAGCCAGCTGCGATGTCTTGCACAACTTCTTATCCGAAGATAAGATGCTACTTTGGAGGAATTTTTTTATACTTTTAAAATAACTCCATACACTCAAGAATACTTTGAAGTCAATCTCACTGTATTTTCATCACACGTACCAGTTTTCATACAGCTAAAACATTTTTTGTAAACTCGACATCTTCTGGTCCGTCAGAAACTATCGCATTCATTTTCTATAAATACAGCCTAGAAATTTCTCCAAGTTTAACAAGACAATTGTCCGGACCTCACAAAAGTAAGAGAATGAATGAATAAGTAATTGTCTCATCTCTTCTCTCAACAACAATCAAATGTTCACACAATAAATTGTGACGTTGCACGGAGTATGGCGCGTTTATTTCTTGAGCTGGACATGTAACTTCTTAGGTGAGCTTGGCGACTACCTGCCCGTGCCTATCTTCCGTCCGATATACGTCCGTCTTGCACACACATAATTGTGGTACAGTAGACACAGTTATATTTTACTGCACTCATCTCTAAAATAACGCGTGTTTGAGACGATGGACATACAAGGGTCTCTAGAATTTACCCCAAAATTCTTGAGGCACTACAGGTGCTCACAGGGGTTTGCTCCATCAGGTTTGAAGGTCAACTGTTTGGGAGCTACAAACTGCTCAATTCATTCAGCTGCTCGGTATCGACTCTGTGCAACCAAATATAAAACAGTCTGTCATGAATTTATTGTGAACTGGCTATACTATAAGGTGTGATAAAATGTTTTATAGGCACCGAAAAAACAAAAATCCGTACGCTGAGTTTGTCCAGTGGTTCCAGGTGATACAAATTGCAGTGCACACACTTTTTAGGAGGGATATTTTGCTGTAAAAGAGTATGATATTTATATGCAGACCAGGAATCAAACAAAAGCAAGTCATTTTGACCAGCTATTGGCCAAAAGCAGTGCTCATACCATAGTTGTAGTTCTCTTACACCCATTTTCCACTCTTGCTTGTTGTGACATAAATCTTACCCACTGCACTTGCAAGATCCTTCACATGAGAAAGAATCATAGGGGTTAGATCACCTCCAACTTCTCACAGCACAATAAATAATTTTACAGCCAGTTTACCATCTAGATTAACATTTGAAATAATTGTATACGAGTGCGTTAATGCATTGATATTGGTTGATCATGATACAACATTCTTGCTACCTCTAATTTCCAGGATTCGTTTCATGTGCTTTTCTTCTTCAAATCCAGATTGGTTGAGTTTGAAACAAATTCCTTAACTGAGCAGTGGGATAAGTTTGTTTATCTCATCTACGAATTTTCAGACCACTTCCATAGTCTGCTTTGCGTCATCAAGTTGACACTATGAAATTTCATTATCTTACATCTTCCAGTTCTGTAGCACTCCCACCACCCCTCCCACACCCACTTCCCTATGCTGCACCTGGACGTCCCATTAGGTAGTTCTCTTCTCTCACTCCACCTTGCTATCCCTCCCTCTTCCGTGCCCTAGTTCAGATTGAAGCGCACGTGACAGTCACATACAGTCTGAGATGCCGGTGGTAGTGACTGTGTATGCATGAGATATGCACGCTTGCTTGGTGTATCTTTGTTGAAGAAGGACCTGGCCCATAGCTACAATGTGTAATTGTCTTTTCGTTGTGCGTGTTTGCATCTCAGTGGGGAAACGTAATGCAAAACTCATCCCTCACGCACTATCAGACAGACAGAAAGAGATGAAATAGTTTTTTTCTGAACTACTGGATAGAGCCAGATGTGATTCCACGTTTCTGGCAAAGATTATTGCTGGGGAAGAAAGTTGGTGCTCCCAGTATGACCCCCACATGAAGCAATAAAGTGCTGAATGGCGGATTCCTGGATTACCAGCTGCAAAAAAGTCAAACAACAACCTTTGAAAACCAAAGACAATTTTCATCACTTTCTTTTATGGCAATGGCCATGAGTATGTTCCTACAAGTACAACAGTGAACCAAACTCTTTACATCAAAGTCTTGAAACGTTTGCGACAAGCAGTTCGACGCTGCCCTGATTTGTGACATTCTCAGGACTGGTTCTTAATGCATGACAATGCAAGACATCGTACTGCTTTATCTGTTACAGAGTATCGGGCCAGACATTCTGTTATTGACATCCTACATTTGCCATATTTGCCAGACCTCTCTTTGCAATTTTTTCTTGTTTTTGTGAGGGAAAGGCAACTGAAAGAAAAGCTTCATCAAGATATCACAGGCATTCAACACGCTACTTGCTTCCAAACCTCCAGAAACATTGGCAGCGGGGTATAAATAGCCAAGACGACTTCTTCAGTAGGATCTAGGATCAGTTCTTCGTAAGTGCTGTTTTCTATTTTTAAAACAACCTGTCCTGGGATTTTTCTGACAAAGGGAGTATTACAACTCCTACAAATCGCTCCCATAGGGTTTGCGAGGACAAGATCAGACTAATTACAGTGTGCATAGAGGCATTTAAGTAAGCATTCTACTTGCAATCTATGTGTTAATGCAACAGGAGAAAGCCTTAATAATTTGCACAGTGGGACGTATTCTCTGCTGTGCACTGTACAGTTGTTTGCAGAGTGTAGTTGTGGATGTAGACATGGAATATCATTTCCAGTGCCTGCCAGAGTTCATGTGGACTGAAGTTTTGGGTATCATGTTTCAGGCTGCGTGCTATGTGCCCTTTGGCACATAATATTCAGGTTAGAAGTGGAATGACACATTAACCACATTTGGAAGACATTATGTGAGTTCATATTTTTTGAGGATTAAGGCTGACCACATTCTGTACAAAAATGGCTGATATATAAATTTAGTAGTCCACGATTGTCATTTCATGCGTGAAGAAGATTCCAAGAGGGAGAAAACGGGTAATGTCATTGCAACCAAAGTTAGCTGTGTGCTACAACTCTGTGCCAAGATAGTTATTTTGTCATAAGTGCCTGACACATCCAAGAAGAACAGCATCTGTCTTGATTATAGACTTTGCAGCAGCCTCTGGGTCACATACTACCTGCTTGATTGCGCCTCTACCTTTGAGAGATTGTACAGTACGCTAGTCAACTGAACATATGGGTTCTCCTTACACAAAACCACTACATAACTTAATGAATGTGGTTTCTTGCCCACCATGAATGAACACAGGAACTCTGAAGTAGTGTGTACAGGATGGGCTTATGGGAAGGCGGTGGGTGTTATGGAATGATTAGGATAATATTTAATCAAAGGCCATTTATTGGCAAAAACATGTTAAAAAGGGGTCACATAGCCAGGCCTAGGGAGGCAAGGGTAAGCCAGAGTGCAGAGTTTGGCAAAACATAGTTCGCAAAGCTAATAAAAGTTGGTGTCTGCCAAAACTTAATCCACATTGCTGCAGCACCGGGAGAAGTGGGAAGGTCTACACTTATACAGGGTGCGCGTCCAACTCGTGGGCAGGGCGCGCGCCCACCTCGCGGGTAGGGCGCGCGCCCACCTCGCGGGTGAGCAACAATACAAGAGAGGGGGTCCGGCGATGGGCGGCCAGTTATATTCAACTCTCCACATGGCTTCTGCCTGATTGATTGGGACTGAGAAACCTGCGGGGGCGGCAATGGAACTTTCCAGAGTCTTGCATCGTAAGCACATGAGGCAGGCTCATGATCAAGGTGTCCTTCATTGGTGCTGACTGACTGTTACTAGACCATGGGGCGAAAGAATTTACAGGCAGCTAACACTACTGGCTGTGGCTTGGCCGCAATGGAAAAATGAAGTTACCATTTGGAAGCTCATATAATAAAGTAAAATACCCTACTGTCTGGCTGATCCTTTACACTCCTCCCCCTTACATGGGAACGGAGAACGTATGTGAATTTGCTCAATGTAATTATTATTTAAATGTAATCAATTGTTCTTTGCAAAACAAAGTAAACATAACTTGATTAAGAATGGCCCTCACGGAAGACGGCAGGGGTCTTAACCTATGGGATGGTGTAGAGACTCTAAAGACCTCCTAAGGGTCGCAAATGGACTTACACATGCCAACAATATTATGTGTATACAAGAATTATCATAAAACATCAAAACATCTTAAAATATCAAAACAAAATTACATTAATGAAACATGGCAGTGTGAATGAGGTAAACATGCCAAGTGTTCTTGTTGTTAGGATGAAGTAAAAGTGTCTTTTTTTTGCTTAAATAAGTTGGAAATGTAAATATATCACCACTGATTAGTCACTGTGGGTGCGAGTGGCATGAGGCGGCATGTTGTGTTGTCATCAGCGGGCAGTGCACAGGCTGCTGGCGGGAAGGGGGTTTGGCTGTGGCCAAGCCTGTGCACTGGAACTGTGATGTGGGGTATGAGGGCAGGTCCACAAGTGTCAAACACATTTAGAAAGGGAGTTATCACTAAGAGAACACTTTCGCTACACTACACTAGTTTTCCCACATAACTTGATATCAGAATTGCACTCTTAAAACTAAGGGAGGGCACATGCCTGATAGGTTCTTGTTTACTCTTGGGTCCATATCAGTACAATAATAAGAATAACAGTGACCAGGGTTATCGTGGCGCTGGGTACAATGGTTGTATGTAGTTTAATGGCCATTCGCCATTCATTTAGGTGTGCTAACAGGCGAATGTAAGAAATTTGTCCTTTTTCATGTTTTAGCAGGTCATCAATTAATGATAGGAGGTGATCATTTGATACATTAGACAAAACCGGCAAGTTAGCTGACAAGGGAATCATGAGTGAGCTTCCAGGTATAAAAAACATAGGTAGATGAGCGCGAATATTGAGTAAGCCATAGTGGCATGGAAGGTTATTAGTGGCGTAATAATATCACAATAAGAACAGTTGTAACAAGGTAAGGCTAGTGTGTAACGTCATGGTATCTTTAGTAAGGTGGGTGAGAGTGCAGCAGCTACGACAGAGCGGCACGCTACAGATGACTTCAAGACTACGCTAAGTCTGGGTGGCGCGCAGGAGCTATGCCAGACTTGCAGCTGGCTGCAAGGCCAAATCTCATGCTAAGTCAGAAATGCACGCGGCACATAACTTCAGGACCACGTTGTGTCAGAGCAGCACGTGGTAGATGAGAAGCGAAGCCGAGGTGGCTACGACTGTCAAATGCCACATGCACACAGTGCGCATGTGCGCAGCGTAGGAAGCAATTATCAGGTTTAATAGCGAGAGAGAGATGAAGCTTTCAACCCTGTTCACTGTGCTGTCTGTACTTTACACTCTCTCCTCATGTTCTTTGGGCTGTTGCGCCCAGTGAGTGTATTTATGTGCTTTAAAGTGAGAGTGACGAATATTAATGTCACAAAAGGGGAATAGATGTGCGTGGTTGATATGGTTTATTCACTGATGACCAACAAAACAGAAGTGGGATTACGCGTGACATCACACTGGATGTGTTGTTACAGTAGGTTCTGTTTAAATTTGCTAAACATGATAAAGTTAGAATGACAAAGAAAAATGACACCAGTTTGGTGCAGGTGGGGCGTAGGTTGTGTCGTTGGATGTCAACGCTATTGTTAGATATTTACATAGTGGAAACAGAAAGCGTAAGGATTTGAATTAGAAAAGAGTACATTGAGTGTAATTTATGAAGGACTTGTCCTTTATGGAGGTATAGTGCATGGCGCATCAGTGACAGGACAGTATCGCCTACTTAACTGTGTATTTGACAATGCCGCGACTCCAAGATAGCTCCTGCGTACTTCTTCCTAAAACTCGACATCTCTATGTATATACTTTACTATACAACCAAATTCGCCATCTTTATCCTCTCAACATTTTGCAACTAAACTCGCCGTCTCTATTACTGGCCTCCTCGGACCTTGGTAGTTGCTAAAACCTCCTTCTATCCTTGGTTATATCATAGTGTCCTGAGTCATGTCATAAAGTTAAGTGCTACTACTTCAGTAGTCGGTATTCCTTAAGAAAATAAAACAGAAAATCATTGTCGAAGAAGGCTCAAGTTTTGAACGGAGATTTCCGCTCAATGGCGGTTTAGCTGTGGGCTAGACGCAGTTCGCGTCTGATGGTGCCTGATCAGCTGTTGCCAGAGAGCATGGAACACTGTTCTTGTGAACTCTTCTTCGACATGAAAGATTAAGGTCTAACTGTGTTAGTTCATCTGAACTGAATAGTTTTGTGTTAGGATACTCCCGGATAATAAACTCCCTAAGGTGCTGTTCTGTTGAAAGTTGACAGATGAAAGTGGTTAGGATAGTCTAGGCCGCGAAACCGAAATGTGAACGAATGACTTTAGACAGCTAACGGTCCGCTCAGGTGCCAGCTGCATCACATAAGGTACGAGCCCTCACGGGTGGTGTACAACTCTTCCTGTGTTGTTCTGTTGAGAGAGGAAAGATGAAAGTGGGTAGGATGGACTATGCTGTAAAACTGAAAAGAGAAGATGGCACAGACGGCTAGGGCTCCGTGCTATCACCATTCACCTCATGTAAGGTACGTGCCCCTGCGGGTGTGGTTCTCTTGTTCATCCAACAGAATAAGTAGATGGCTAAAGCTTGCTCGTTCTGGGGGCATGATTTACTCTGTTTATGTTACCTATCGCGGGGGTAGGGATGTGGTATTTTCCTCCAGATAAACATTCAAATACAAAAGAAATAAAACATGGTTACCTCTTAAATTACCCTTCCAAAATAATTTCTTACCTAAGGCTTCATTACTGTTAAACACTGGCAATACTCCCAAACTTATTCTAGCATACTCGAAATCCGACAAAAATGATCATCCTCATAATTCTAGTAACACAATGACACATGTAAAAACTAGGTTGATACAAATACTAAATTACTGGTGCTGGCAGACTCTAGCTAAAACTCTCTAAACATTTGATAGTAGCATAAATGAGACATGGACAAAATGAACAATAGTAAAAATAATACATTGACATAAGTACTTGGGCACAAGTAATTAGACATAAGTAATTAGCAACTCCTCATAGTGATGCAAGCGGTGGCAAAACTGAGACAGAAACAAAATTTCATTTCCTTTACACAAAATTCCTTTAGTCTCCAGTTACATTTCGTAGCAAAATAAGTTGTAAGTATTCTCTGTTATTCCCTTATGCTCTAGTTTTTTTTTTTTTTTTTCATACCAACTGATAGTACTTCTACCTACAAGATAACTGTCGAGAAGTCATGGCAATGTTATGTGTAATGCTGCGGAATAGTGTAATGTCACGTTAATACTTCCTTTAACAAGATTCTGATGAAAAGTGGTTTTATGTCTCCTTCAGTGAACAGACCAATAATTATTAAACATGTGATATGCTGTTTCCCGTGTTGATTTTTATTTGCAAATATTGGTGATTATCAGTCTCCCAATCAATCGTTCAAGGGTATGATTGTTGCTCCTTTTGTTAATTCTCTCGCCTACCTGCTTCCATATAATCAACATTGGCAGCTCGACGAAGTTAGTTGCATCTCGAAGATGTCAATATGACTTATGTGTCAGCACTTTTGTTTTTAATAAAATTAGAGTCCAATTGTCATGTGTAAAGTATATAGGAAGGAAAGTAAGTTCCTTGGTATTGAAAATGTGCCTTAAGTTATTAAAAGAGTCATTAAATAATGGTTAAGAATTCTGTGTTGAGATTCAATGCAGCTTG
Organism: Schistocerca gregaria; assembly: GCF_023897955.1. Taxonomy (NCBI): domain Eukaryota; kingdom Metazoa; phylum Arthropoda; class Insecta; order Orthoptera; family Acrididae; genus Schistocerca; species Schistocerca gregaria. Next base: position 614,359,914 of record NC_064923.1, read on the forward strand.
AGGCACTAAGGCGTGACACGCATCGCGCTAGTGATATTGTAAGTTGCTGACAGCACAGCTAACAGTACAGCTGCGTGCGGTTTCAAGTGGCTTGGCGGTAGTACTGGCGTTCACGCGGGGTCTGTTCTCTTGCTACACATGGAGTTTAGTTCCTCGGTAAGACACAAAATTTCCTTCCAGAGTTAGCTTATTTTGTTCACGACAGTTATACATTGAGGATGTTTTCAGGGAACTCAGATAACTCAATCGTTAAAATTCGCAAAACGATCATGACTCATTTGTTCGTTTAGATACTCTGTCCTTCTAAGATTTAGGTAACTGGTAGGTTTTATGCATCTATATAAACTGTATTTAGCAATGTCATTCCAAACCCAACTCATTGGTTAACGCGTTTCCCACATAGCAGTCATTAACAGGACACCACGGCGAGGGCCAACTTGCATGACGACATATAGATCCGTTTATTTTCCATGGTTGTAATATGACATAGCCGGAGATCGATCTGAAATTCCAATGTTTACTAATCCTGATGGTGGTATAGACGTTGTTTATGAGGAAAAACTTCTCTCTCACGATTTTGTTCCTTACTGAAAACTCAAATAGACAACGCAAATAGATTTCCATCTTTAGATAAGACTAGTAAAATCTGTAGGGCAATATTAAGCTGGTGAATTTATTTCTATAACTATCCCTTTAGGTTTGCTGTTTAAACTGCAGTGTAAAATGTACGAAGGTGTCGCGTGGAGCTGAATCAGCGTAATGGAGCACTTGGCGGGTGTGGCGAAGGATGGCGGCGTCGCGGGGCTGCCTGTGCCAGAGACGGAGGCGGTTGGTAGGGGAAGGGGGAACTCCAATGGCCGCCCACTCGGTGCTCAGGGGGGAAGGGAAGGGGGCTGCATCACCAGCTGGCAGGGAGGAGGGGAACTCACCACATGTGAGCAACTGTAGACAACAGCGGCGGTATTTACACGACTCCTTTTGTGGCATTTAATATACAGAAGTGCATGGTATGTTCAACATCATATTATGAAAACAGTAAAATAGCACTTGAGGAAGACTCCTTTTACTTTAGAGTAACATATTTGTTGTTTGACTTGGACATACATATTCTTGCTATTACCATTGTATGATTATTTAGCAAAACCACACATGTAATGGGGCGTAATACAAATGACAGGTAGATGGCAGCATGTAGCCACTGATCTGCTGGCAGTTATGTAGGCGTATTACTATCATGTTCTTATGGTAAAGCTTTAACAGCTGTGTTTGTGCACTATTCACTGAATCAACAGGTGAAGTGTGAATCCCTTTGACATATACACGATTAACTGATTCTCAGTTCAGCGCGTTCTGTTGGCAATTACAACTTTCCAATTAATTCCATGATTAAAGAACATTTGTGTTTTTAATTCTCAACTGCTACGATATCATTACTGGAGACATTAAATGACACAAAACAAAATGCTTACAAAACTTCAATCACTTCCATTAACATATGACATCATCAATTATCAATTACCAATGGTTGCCAATTCTTATGTCTACTTATAACTAATATGCACAACTTAAATAAATGTATAGTAATGACTGTGTTTTCCATCAATTAATTCTCTTGCTACATGGAGGACTTTTCCAGTTAATTACAAGTCATGTTGGATCTAGTGGTGGTGGCCACACATTTGGTGAGAAAATAGTGACTTTATGGGGCAAACATTATTAGTATGGCCTACAGTCTGGCTACATTGACCATTAGATCATCCGGCCAGGCACACGTGCCACCCACATCGCGAATATTCTGTAGGAACAAAGCCACATTTTCGTGGTTCTTCCCATAAAAGGTGGGAATGAAATCAGCCACAGGAAAATTGCTTACAGTCGCCATGTTAGCAGAAATTGTGGCATTTGCATTGGAGACAGAATTGGTGTTAGTTGCCACTGTTCGAGCATTTGTCACAGGGATGGAGCTAGCCAGAGGAATGGAAGTTCGCACACTAGCTTCCAGTGTGTGTTTCAAGACACGGTTTTGTTGAAGGAGCTGCTGATTTTGTGCAAATAATTGGCACATTTGTGCATTTATGGCCTTGAGCAGGTCTTGCAAGGCTAGTGCCTCTGCGGGAGTATCCCGTTCCGTCGCTCGTGTTCCCATAGGCATGTTTACAAATTTAAGGGACACTAGTGATAAAAAAATTGTTACAAAAAAGTATGGCCACAAAGTTTCTTAACCCAGCGGCGGACAATCGACAAAGTTAATGTTGGAAGCATCGCAGCGACTTACATAATAGTGGAGTCAGCATGACGCATTGGTGGCGGTGACAGCGTGATGGAGTGGCGACCAGCGGGTGGCTGCGGGCGGCTGCGGCATCTAGACCCTCGGGTGGCGGCAAATGTGTTGGCGGCAGAAGGCGCTGGCCCGGCCGGTTTGCGATGGCAGCAGGCCCCTGGTGTATCGGCAACAGTGGCAGGCGGCGGTGGGTAGTGTGGCATCGTACTGGAGGCAGCTGGCGCAGTGACGGATAACAGCGGCCCAGAGGGTCACGCTTTGCTGGCCCCTTGAACTCAGGCAATGGGCAGCACGGCAGCTTCCGGCTCACGTGGCTGGCTAGTGTGGGCTGCCTTGCTGCAGCATGCACTCTGTGCATGTTTACTGGAGCATCCATGGGCCATGTGGAGCAAATGTGGCAGCCGGTTGGCGCATTCCATGCGCAACGTGCATGGTGTCTTGCCGAAAGAATTTAATGTAGCGACAAAGTCGCTACCGAAACGGATCCGCACTTCTGACACCAGTTGTACAGGATGGCTTATGGAATTAAGATAATATTTAATCAAAGGCCATTTATTGGCAAAAGAATGTTAAAAAGGATCACATAGCTAGGCCTAGGGATGTGAGGGTGAGCCAGAGTGTAGAATTTGGCGAAATATAGTTCACGAAGCTAACGAAAGTTAGCGTCAGCCAGTCGGGCCAGTCCAAGCGGCATGCCAGCTGCTAAAACTAAGTCTCCAGCGCTGCAGCACCAGGAGAAGCGAGAGATGTTCACAGCTACAGGGCTTGTGTCTAAGAGAGTGAGAAGACAAGAGCAGAAGAGAGCAGGCCCGGTGACGGGCAGCCGGGTATATTTGACACACCACGTGACTTCCTTGGCCCTGATTGGTCGGGACCGAGAAACCCGCAGGGGTGGCAATGGAACTTCCCAAAGCGTTGCCTGCTAAGCGATGCCTGGAACGGCATTACCTCGTAAGCACATGGGGGAGGCGTGTGATCAAGGTGCTCTTCCTCTGTGATGATTTCCTGTTACTAGACCGTGGGACGAAAGAACTTACAGGCAGCTAACACTGCCGGCCGTGGCTTGGCCGCAATGGAAAATTGAAGTTACCGCTAGGAAGCTCATATAATAAAGTAAAATCCCCTACTGTCTGGCTCATCCTTTACTAGTGTCATGTCTGTTAATGAGTCACAGTTGAGCCTGGGGAGTTATTCAGCTTGTCTGTACATTTGGTGCACTCATGGTAGCCCTGCCAGTATTGTGGAAAGGAACTGGTATGGGAGTGTTTTTGTCTGATACAGAGTCATGTTAAAGAGCATGTAAATTGATGATGTTTTGTGATAGTGCTGTGTCAGTTGATGAGTGTGGGATATGATATGAGTGACTTTCTATGGTATAACCGTGAGTTCTATGTAGTGGTTGATGAAGCCCTTACCTAATAGAGCTAGTCAGGTTGATGAGGTTCAGTAACACGAGGGCTTACTCATTGGACTCCATTCAGTGAGCTGCCAATCATTGTATTGTGACTGTTACTTGAAATCTTGACTGGAATTAGCCTGTGCTGTGCCTGACATGAGTTCGTCTCTGCCAACTCGGATATTTTTCAAGAAAAACGAGATCACGGACTACTCATCTTTGTTCTTGAAGGTCTTGTAGATGTCAGAACTGCATAGTTATCTTCTCCAGACACATAGTCTCAGCTTTGCAGCTAAGATAAAAATGGATTCAGTTTGTCATCAATAAAAAGCTGGTGATCTATTTCAATGAGGTGCTGAGTTTATTGCTCAACATATTTTACAGACTTCATGAAAGTTGCAACTAATCTTGGCGCAACACCGTACCATCATAACAGTGTATGTAACATGTCTGTAACTCACGATCTCTATCAAACCACTGTTTTCTTGGACTAAAACACTGTTTTTTCGGACTTTCAGTGACAAACATGGCACACTTATTCTAAGGTCGTTGTAACTAATTTTTTTATGCAGGTCACTAATAAATGTTCAGATTTATGCTAAATAGAAATCAGATGTTGGTAATTCTAATGTAATATTTCTGTTTATTTGGAATGATGAGTAACTGTAAAAATTGAATTCATCATTTGTTTTTGACAGCGCAAGGAACTTGACCACAGCAGTTGTTTTGATGCTTAACTTGCAATTTAGTGTTTACTTTTCTCTAAAATGAATTTCCAGATTTTATGTTTTGTTGGATATTACAAAATTCTGGATATGATGGTAGTATGTATGAGAATTAAGTGTGTTGTAGAATTTCAGTTTGAGAAGTGTTACCTTGCCTGAAATAGTGTGTTTAGCTCGCAATCACCATTACTTTTTAATTCTGAAGTGCTGATTCTTGATTTAATGTTCAGAATAACCATGTAACTCTTTTTATAAATGGCATCATCTACATGAAATTGTTTGTGTGCTAGAAATTTTAAATCTCTTATCTACTTTTAACTTTCTACCAAATAACAAAGCACTACTTATTAAACCCAGTTGTATTGCTCCTTCAAATACAATGAGAGAACACTTCGTAAGAATGAATACATACATGAGCAATAGCATGATGTGTGCTTTGCGTAACTTTAATGTGTGACTTTTCAGTCTTGATTAAACAGAATTCAAACCTCTTTTCTTCCACGATGTCACTCGCATTGTTATGGAGGGCGCTGTTTGATAGCATACCTCACTTCTCATAGCCTGGATGTGACTGGATAGAGTAACTGCCCCAACAGCAGGTACCGCAAAGTGTAGCAAAAACTTACAGTACTGCCCTGTCTTGAAGAGACATAGTAGAGTACATGCACAAATCGCAATAAATTTTTTAATGGCTTGTGGATCTGAACTACCATAATTAATAGTAGAAATATTTTCATTGTGGTGATCATCATTTGTCAGCCAGGTAGACATTGGTTAACACATTGATTTATGAAATTGATATGTTACACCACAGTTCCTAATACTTGGATTATAACCCAGCACAGCAAGTTTAACTTAATCTAAAGTGCACTGTGATTACTCTGTCCTCTAAGCTTTAAGCCGTGATCGTTATCAAAGTAAATCAGGTATCACACATAATTAAATTGCTTCTCAAACTATTGTTTTTATATATTGCCGCAGACATTGTTGCAGTTCCTCAGATACTGGTATAAATGTCAAAGATAGTCTGCTGATGTTTACTTCTTAATTTACAGGTTTATTTACCAAAAATGAGCATGAAAACTTTTAGTGAAGAACCTAGCACAAAGAAAACAGTGGTTTACTATCAGATATGCAACTTGATACAGTATTGAAGTATCAAATACACAGTCATATAATCTGTGATGTGGAAGTGTTTGGATTTATGGGACAAAGACCATTCACAATAAATTGAGAGAATTTTAAATACATTTCACAATAAGATGTTTTGCCTGCCTGACAAGATTGCATGCCTACTTGACCCTATTACTTTCCAGGGCTAATGAAGTCTACTGTATACAATATGCTATGTCTCTGTGGTATGGCATATATTGGTGAGGTTATTCATATTATCCAGCATAGACACGTATAATACTATTGTCATAAAATGGTACAACAGCAGCAGACTTCAACAGTCAGTGAACACTGCCCAACCAGGATACACAGAATGAAATGTTAGGAGTCATTAATAGTTACTGATGCTTCTTTTTATTGGGAGTTATATCATTGAGGAGCAGATTGGAATACAAGATGCTTTCGACAGTTAACGAGGGAAAAAAATACACTTTTTCAATGTACACACTGAACTATTTAGGGTTTTATTCTGTTGCCCCTTTAGGTTCCTGGATCATGAATTCTTGCCGTGATGCGTGCACCACTGGTGTACCCTTGCTTGATGGCATTTTATCTTGAACTATAGTTGGAGTCACAGATGATGACATTCGAGTTTAAGCTTGTTCTGTGCACCTGTGTCACATATTCTCCAACAGCCAGTGCACATTCAGTAGTATTCTGAGCGCTCTGCTATGAATGTCATACCCAATGCAAGCATTAAATGTGATGGTAGTGAGTTGTTTAGCGAATTTTTATTTCATTTGTTGTGAGTTATCAACACTGATGGTGGTGGTAAGTGACAAACTCTACACAAGTAAGTGAGAGAGATAATTTGCCTGATACATGCTCACATCAAGCACAGAGCACATGATGCACATACCAGATGTCACTTGGGACCGGCAACAGTTCAGTCACCATCCATTTCTCAACCTGTGTGAACCACCATTCTTCATGGCTCGGACTATAGGTGCAGTATGAAAATCAGATGGTTTAAGGTCAGCACTGCGATATAGATATCACGTGTTTCTTAGTTTCTGTGTGGTTTGAAGGTGGGCATTGCTGCTCACCTGTATCACCTCTTTAGGAGTTACAGTTTATGTTGAAGCATTTTAGAGTAGTATTCACTGTTATGTGATGTTACCCTTCTAGACAGTCACAGAAAATTGGACTTGGGGAGCCCAAAGACAGTTAACATCAGTTTAGAGACAAACAACTTCAAACATAATGAGCTTTCATGGCTACAGTTTAAATATTTGACTTGCTGGTAATCACAGCCTTAAATAATGTGTGTAACTCAGATTTGCTCCTATTTCACCCAATATCTGTGTCCACTTATAAGTGTGTCAGATGATTTTTACTGATTAATCAAATAAATAATATAACTGAAACAATCATAATACTTTTAAAGCAGGTTTATTGCATCATAAACTGACACAAGTTTAGTATATAAAAGATGATGTTACGTTTGACCTCCTATGGCTACTGCCATTGCTCCATATATAGAATCCAACAGTTACGAAGTTGCTTTTTACATAGTTTCAATCAAATTTATTTGTATTTAAAATTAAAATTTCAATGCTTTTACAAAACTGATTATAGAGTTTGGCTTACAATTGATTGTCTTGTTTCCAAAATAGTTAGCATGTCGAAATATTGCAATATTCATATCAAAATTATGTGAAATCTGCATTCATAAGAATGTCTTTATCTTTACTTGACTTATTCTCATCAGTACAGTGCTCCAACGAAGTTACAATTTATTAACATTAAGCAATATAATTTTTATAATGAGTAACACAATGGTGATGAATACCAACTAAAATGGTATAATTGTGTCATAACAAGGTTTATAATGAATCACATAATGGTAATGAATAGCAATTAAAATATGTGTAAGGTTTGCCAGCTGAGGTGGTATAAATTAGGTACTTACAAGGCGCAGATAAGATAAAACCATGCAACCATGAGTTTTTATTTTTAAAGTCACAGTAACAATATCTCAGCATAGTAAATATATGTAGGAGTGAGAAGTATGATTTTTAAACTGGATGCTGTGCCCTACTACAGTGAAATGCCTGTTTTATGTTTGTGTGTAGTCCAGACTTAAAAGATGCAAAGTTGAGAAAAATGTTGAATTTAGGAAAATGTTTATCAAAAAATTGAAGCTGGTATCTGGGTACAAGGTAATGAAGCTATTTTCTGATATGTTACGACCACAAGCTATATGTTGAAAACACATTTTTTTGAGAGATCATCCTTAGTGCTCACCCAGAAAAAAGCAAAAATTTGTGGACATGTTGAATTAAATCTAAAACATCACAGTGGCTGAGTAGTTAAACCATAAGCACAAATGCAGACATCTGCTTAATGACAAACTTTGTCACTAATGTGGTTATTGTTTAATGCTTTTCTTATGAACCACACTTCATATGCTCACCACTGTTTAAGTGATATTTTAGGCTTGATGAGAGAAACAGAGACATGAAAAAATGAATTTACTTCCCAGTTGACATTACAAGCTCAATAGAAAATGACTCAGTGAATTTATGTGCACTGTGTAAAATGTAAATTTTAAAGAAAGCTCAGGTGCTGCAGTTTTGCTTCATGACCTCTATCTCTGCTGCCAATCTCTACAATCTATAGTGAGTGGAGTGTGTGGGGCAAAGCATATATGTGAGTGGGGTATGTAGTTGTCCAACTCTTATCACATCAGATATGAACACGAAAGTCTTAAAAATCCTTGTTGTGTTTCTGTATGGCATCTCTGTCATAGCACATTGTCTGCATGAAAAGTATATTTTCAGCATTTCACAAAATATTTTTACCCCTATCTGCACTCCCAACATTGAAAGGCCACTCCCCCTTTCCATGCATCCAGTAGGTGAGTTCGTTTTATGTGTGTTGGTATGGTGTGCTGGCTGCACTGACAGTTGGATGACTTAACAAGCTGCCAGCCAATAAGAGTTCACTAGATGGAAATGGGCAATGTCTCCTCCGCTTTGTCCGAGCTTATTCTTCAAGAGTCAGTGTTTGAATTTAAAAGGTTGAAGATTGGTATTTTTGCTGAATACAATAAATTTAAATAGATGTGAAAAGATGAAAAGATGAGACTGAGTTATAAGTGACACAAGAAGAGATGTTGGCTGGACCCTTTGTCATGTATTGGTTCAGTCCAGAACACTTTGTGTCTACTGTCTTGTTTTTCCATTACTGCTGCAACCTAGCAGTAGTTGTATCATAATTGCGTGGTGAAGCTAAATGTTGCAAATTGTGTTGGCAACACCGATCGTGAATTACGTCAACATTCCCTCTCTCACTTCTCCCCTCTCCACAATGGCCTAAAATATGTCCTTAACTCCATCACCACATATACACTCCTGGAAATTGAAATAAGAACACCGTGAATTCATTGTCCCAGGAAGGGGAAATTTTATTGACACATTCCTGGGGTCAGATACATCACATGATCAAGTCGGCACTAGTACAGTGTATATCCACCTTTCGCAGCAATGCAGGCTGCTATTCTCCCATGGAGACGATCGTAGAGATGCTGGATGTAGTCCTGTGGAACGGCTTGCCATGCCATTTCCACCTGGCACCTCAGTTGGACCAGCGTTCGTGCTGGACGTGCAGACCGCGTGAGACGACGCTTCATCCAGTCCCAAACATGCTCAATGGGGGACAGATCCGGAGATCTTGCTGGCCAGGGTAGTTGACTTACACCTTCTAGAGCACGTTGGGTGGCACGAGATACATGCGGACGTGCAATGTCCTGTTGGAACAGCAAGTTCCCTTGCCGGTCTAGGAATGGTAGAACGATGGGTTCGATGACGGTTTGGATGTACCGTGCACTATTCAGTGTCCCCTCGACGATCACCAGAGGTGTACGGCCAGTGTAGGAGATCACTCCCCACACCATGATGCCGGGTGTTGGCCCTGTGTGCCTCGGTCGTATGCAGTCCTAATTGTGGCGCTCACCTGCACGGCGCCAAACACGCATACGACCATCATTGGCACCAAGGCAGAAGCGACTCTCATCGCTGAAGACGACACGTCTCCATTCGTCCCTCCATTCACGCCTGTCGCGACACCACTGGAAGCGGGCTGCACGATGTTGGGGCGTGAGCGGAAGACGGCCTAACGGTGTGCGGGACCGTAGCCCAGCTTCATGGAGACGGTTGCGAATGGTCCTCGCCGATACCCCAGGAGCAACAGTGTCCCTAATTTTCTGGGAATTGGTGGTGCGGTGCCCTACGGAACTGCGTAGGATCCTACGGTCTTGGCGTGCATCCGTGCATCGCTGCGGTCCGGTCCCAGGTCGACGGGCACGTGCACCTTCCACCGACCACTGGCGACAACATCGATGTACTGTGGAGACCTCACGCCCCACGTGATGAGCAATTCGGCGGTACGTCCACCCGGCCTCCCGCATGCCCACTATACGCCCTCGCTCAAAGTCCGTCAACTGCACTTACGGTTCACGTCCACGCTGTCGCGGCATGCTACCAGTGTTAAAGACTGCGATGGAGCTCTGTATGCCACGGCAAACTGGCTGACACTAATGGCGGCGGTGCACAAATGCTGCGCAGCTAGCGCCATTCGACGGCCAACACCGCGGTTCCTGGTGTGTCCGCTGTGCCGTGCATGTGATCATTGCTTGTACAGCCCTCTCGCAGTGTCCGGAGCAAGTATGGTGGGTCTGACACACCGGTGTCAATGTGTTCTTTTTTCCATTTCCAGGAGTGTAGTTTGAACCCTCTGTCTTTTATTCCACTTTCAACTTGTTCAGTCACATCAAATGTTAATAGGAAGAAAATAGAATGAAGTCAGCTGAGACGTCGAGAAAGAACCTAGAACTGAGGTAAACCTTACAAGGAAGAAATGTAAAATTTGTGGATTTTTAAAAACGTAAAATCGTAGAATGTAAAACCGAAGTCACTCTGTGTATCTAGTATGATAGGGAATAGGTCAAGTGTACCAAGGAAGGAGGACCTACACCATTGTGCAGAAAAAGGAGGAGGAATGTATGTAGTGTGGTAGGCAATTGGGTAGGTATACCAAGGAAGGAGGACCTATGTCTGTGTTGAGGAAAAGGTGAAATATATAGTGATAATGTGTCTGTGAGAAATGTGTGATTAGTAGGAGAAACAAATCGGAGGAAAGAAGTAGTTTCTGTAGAAGTAAAATAATGAATATTTTTAAACTTACTCCAACATCGTGCCGAAAGAAACGTACCTGACTCTCAGTACATTGATGAGTGTTATTAAAATGGAGCATGAGTTGTATAGTGGAAATAATGGAGGGACAAGAGACAAAAGAATTACAACTTGCAAACAATGTAAAAAGTTTAAGGTTCCTAAGTACTCACAATGTAATTTCACCTATATGATTATTAAGATTACTACTGAAGGATAAGCCAGGCAGAATCTGTTGTAGTAGCATAAAAGCTGCATTATAAAAAATTGTCTTACAATGATATGAAATAAAGGAAAGACAACCACTCACCTACAGCAGATTGATGCAGTGAGCACAGAAACTTGTGACAGAAAGCAGCATTCACACTAGAGTTTGGGAACTAGCTCATTTTATGAAAATGAGTATAATGGTATAATGTATTCGAACTGCAATTGAGCCTGGCGAGATGGAAACTGGTGAAGGTGCATCAATTGCTGATCAAAAGGCATATTTGTCACTTCAAGATAAGGTGCTACTCCGCAACATTTGAATTGGAGCGATGTCACAATTCAACAATGGAGAGCAGCGCGCTTCATTACAGGCGCATTTAGTAATCGCGAAAGCGTTACAGAGATGATAGATAAACTCCAGTCTAAGACTCTGCAGGAGAGACGCTCAGTAGCTCGGTGTGGGCTTTTGTTGAAGTTTCGAGAACATACCTTCACCGAGGAGTCAAACAGTATATTGCTCCCTCCTACGTATATCTCGCAAGGAGACCATGAGGATAAAATCAGAGAGATTAGAGCCCACACAGAGGGATACCGGCAATCTTTCTTTCCACAAACAATACGAGACTGGAATAGAGGGGGAACCGATAGAGGTATTCAAAGTACCCTCCGCCACACACAGTCAGGTGGCTTGCGGAGTATAGATGTAGATGTAGATTTAGAACAATAAATGCAGGAAAATGAAAAAAAAATGCATCACAAAAGAATTATATGAATGGGACAGAAAGTCATAGATGTGATACACATGTAGAGACAAACAAAACATTAGAGTATCACAAAAATGGGATGATTTATTCAAGAGCATTACAGTATCACAAAAATGGGATGATTTATTCAAGAGAAAGAGCTTCAGAAATTGAGCAGGTTAGTAATGTGTAGGTTCACCTCTTGTCTTTGTGCAAGCAGTTTTTTAGCTTGACACTGATTGATAGTGTTATTTATGTCCTCCTCAGGGGTATTGTGCCAGATTCTGTCCATTTGGCATGTTGGATCATAAAACTTGCAACTGGTTGGAGGACCGTGTGCACAATCCTCCAAATCTCCCTAACTTGGGATAGAGCCGGCGATTTTGCCGACCATGGTAGAGTTTGGCAAGCGGGAAGACAAGCAGTGGAAACTCTCTTCGTGTGCAGGTGGTCATTATCTTGCTGCCATTGAGGGCAACAAAATGGGATGTAGAACATTGTCAGTGTATCGATGTGCTGTAAGGGTGCCATGGATACAAGCAAAGAGGTCCTGCTATGAATGAAGTGGCAGCCTGGTTGTCCAGGGCATCTCCAGACGCATTTTTGCCGGTCATCAGAACTCAGTTCCAAGTAGGACTCATCACTGAACACAGTTCTACTCCCGTCAATGAGATTCCAGGCCCAGTGTGTCCAATGCCAAAGCAAACAAGCTTATTGATGTACAGAGGTCTGTGGTAGTCAGCACAAGGGGTACTGTGAGCTCAGACCCATTTCTGTGAACTATTTATTAATCGTCCTTGTGACCACTGAAGTATCAGTTGCACATTGGATGGTGAATCCAGGGCTCTTAGTGTCTCTCTGATGATTACTTGGTCCATGCATTGTCATCTCTCTAGGTTGACCACTTCTTTTTTGATGCAGTTTTCACCTGTTCCTGTATACATTGTTGAATTGTGACATCACTCCAATTCAAATGTTAAGCGATTTGCTGATTACTCCAACCAGCTTCTGTGAGCCCAAACAGCACATCCTCTCTCAAATACTGACATCTGCATATGTTGTTCTCATGCATGCCTGGGAGGCAATGTTACTGCCCAACTGAGTGAGCAGAATGAAATTCACAAAGACATTACGTCCTGGTATCGACATGTTACCTGTTTACTGTCTTTGCCAGTTTCTTGGAAAAATTGCACTGCACATTCATCCATCAGCCACCAAAGTTTACAGTTTTGGGTTTTCTGTTGATAGCTTTATGAATATTAATTTGTAACCAATTTGCATAATTTCTTCATGGTGCTATATTATTTTTATCTTAGAGTGTATTTTCCATATGTGACAAGCAGCAAATCCAATTGTGAAATTTGACAAATCGAAAGACGGTATGATAAGAAATTAAAAAATTTTGCGCTCCAAAAGATAGCAAGTTTCTTATTGTGCTGTTGAGACAGGAATTATAGTGACTAAAACTGAATTATGAATCTGTTGGGAATTATGTTGGACTTGTAAGCAAAACTGTAGTGGATCTAGTGAACATTGTTGATGAAATTGAAGATGAAGCTCTAGCAATGACTATTGTTTCTGGATTTCCAGACAAATGGGATACACGTTCTACAGTGTACTTGACAGCTAGTTGTGGTAATTAAAGATGCTGAGGAATGTCATGTGTGCCAAAGGACAGAAGGAAATGAAAGTACTGAAACAAAAAAAAAAAAAAACTTAATGATTGTTATAAACGTCACACAGTCAGTTACATATTGAGAAATTGCCCTGAAAAGGGAAAAGTTAAAAGACAGCAAAGGAATCAGGTGCTGCTAGAATGAGTGCTTCCTGTGGCACATGAATAATAATAATAACGATTAATGATAACTTACTGTGGACTAAGGGACACCTCATCACATTTTTCCAGATGAATACTATTTTTCAGCTGTTAATAAAAATGTCATAATTGGGAAACATAACTTCCACTATGGCAAAAGAACAAAAGCTGTGGGGAAAGGTTCACTAAGGCCCAAGATAATTAACAGTGTAGGTTTGGTGAAAGAATCTGTGCTAAATATACACTACTTGTTCCTAAGATTTATCATGAAATCTTATTTGTAAGGCAGAGGGGGTGTGGGGAGGCAGGTGGAAGAGGGACAGGCTGTGAAGAGGTAAATTGAAGAGATGTAGGTTGTGAGGTGGCAAGTAGAAGAGATACAGGATGCGAAGAGCCAGGTGGCCGAGGGACAGAGTGTGAGGAGGCAGGTGGAAAAAGAGAAAGAAAAATAGAAGGGGGAAGGTAGATAGAGGGAGAGTTAAATTTTTCATGGTCATTTTGCTGAAACAATAGCTATGTTACGTTATGGATTTAGGTTAATCGGAATATTTTAAAAGTAAGGAGTACAATGTACTTCTTATTTGTGCTAGTGTGTCAGTGTGTCAGCTAGGTCATGAGAATGAGCACTGCCAATATTTTTGCTAATACGCTGTGGGCCCAAAGACCATGCCAATCATCATCATCATCATCATCATCATTTAAGACTGATTATGCCTTTCAGCGTTCAGTCTGGAGCATAGCCCCCCTTATAAAATTCCTCCATGATCCCCTATTCAGTGCTAACATTGGTGCCTCTTCTGATGTTAAACCTATTACTTCAAAATCATTCTTAACCGAATCCAGGTACCTTCTCCTTGGTCTGCCCCGACTCCTCCTACCCTCTACTGCTGAACCCATGAGTCTCTTGTGTAACCATGCTTCTCCCATGCGTGTAACATGACCCCACCATCTAAGCCTGTTCGCCCTTACTGCTACATCTATAGAGTTCATTCCCAGTTTTTCTTTGATTTACTCATTGCTGACACCCTCCTGCCATTGTTCCCATCTACTAGTACCTGCAATCATCCTAGCTACTTTCATATCCGTAACTTCAACCTTGTTGATAAGGTAACCTGAATCCACCCAGCTTTCGCTCCCATACAACAAAGTTGGTCGAAAGATTGAACGGTGCACAGATAACTTAGTCTTGGTACTGACTTCCTTTTTGCAGAAGGGAATAGATCGTAGCTGAGCGCTCACTGCATTAGATTTGCTACACCTTGCTTCCAGTTCTTTCACTATGTTGCCATCCTGTGAGAATATGCATCCTAAGTACTTGAAACCGTCCATCTGTTCTAACTTTGTTCCTCCTATTTTGCTCTCAATCCATTTATATTTCTTTCCCACTGGCATTACTTTCGTTTTGGAGATGGTAATCTTCATACCATAGTCCTTACATTTCTGACCTAGCTCTGAAATATTACTTTGCAAACTTTCAATCGAATCTGCCATCACAACTAAGTCATCTGCATATGCAAGACTGCTTATTTTGTGTTCACATATCTTAATTTCACCCAGCCAGTCTATTGTTTTCAACATATGATCCATAAATAATATGAACAACACTGGAGA
Source organism: Schistocerca gregaria (assembly GCF_023897955.1). Taxonomy (NCBI): domain Eukaryota; kingdom Metazoa; phylum Arthropoda; class Insecta; order Orthoptera; family Acrididae; genus Schistocerca; species Schistocerca gregaria. The sequence continues at coordinate 614,375,043 of NC_064923.1, forward strand.
CAGGTTGCAACCTTGTCTTACCCCTGAAACTACTCTGAACCATGAACTCAATTTACCGTCAACTCTAACTGCTGCCTGACTATCCATGTAAAGACCTTTAATTGCTTGCAAAAGTTTGCCTCCCATTCCATAATCTCGTAGTACAGACAATAACTTCCTCCTAGGAACCCGGTCATTTGCCTTTTCTAGATCTATAAAGCATAGATACAATTCCCTGTTCCACTCATAACACTTCTCCATTGTTTGCTATGAGCTAAAGATCTGGTCCTGACAACCTCTAAGAGGCCTGAACCCTCACTGATTTTCTTCCAATTGGTCCTCAACTAATACTCGCACTTTCCTTTCAACAATACCTGAGAAGATTTTACGCACAACGCTGATTAAAGAGATACCTCTGTAGTTGTTACAATCTTTTCTGTTTCCATGTTTAAAGATTGGCGTGATTACTGCTTTTGTCCAGTCTGATGGAACCTGTCCCGACTCCCACACCATTTCAATTATCCTGTGTAGCTATTTAAGACCTGACATTCCACTGTATTTGATGAGTTCCGACTTAATTTCATCCACCCCAGCTGCTTTGTTGCACTGCAATATATTGACCATTTTCTCAATTTCCTCAAATGTGATCCTATTTCCATCATCATTCCTATCCCATTCTACCTCGAAATATGAAACATTACTGATTGCATTTTCACCTACATTGAGAAACTCTTTAAAATATTCACTCCATCTGCCCAAGGCATCCACAGGATTCACCAGCAGTTTTCCTGACCTGTCCAAAATACTTGTCATTTCCTTCTTACCTCCCTTTTGAAGACTGCTAATTACACTCCAGAATGGTTTTCCAGCAGCTTGACCCATTGTCTCCAACCTGTTTCCAAAGTCTTCCCAAGATTTCTTCTTGGATGCTGTAATTATCTGTTTGGCTTTGTTTCTTTCTTCAACGTAACTTTCTCTGTCTACCTGAGTTCTAGTATGTAGCCATTTTTGATACACCTTCTTTTTCCTTTTACAGGCTGCCTTGACTGTGTCATTCCACCAAGCTGTTCGCTTCATCCTACTTTTACACACTACTGTTCCAAGACATTCTTTAGCCACTTCTAGTACTGTGTCCCTGTACCTTGTCCATTCCTTTTCCAATGACTGTAATTGACTACATTCAACTAACTGGTACCTTTCTGAGATCGCTGTTATGTACTTGTGCCTAATTTCCTTATCCTGAAGTTTCTCCACTTTTATCCTCCTACATATGGAGCTGACCTCCTGCACTTTCGGCCTCACAGTCCCAATTTCACTGCAGATTAAATAATGATCAGTGTCACCAAAGAATCGCCTGAATACACGTGTGTCCCTCACAGCCTTCCTGAATTCCTGATCTGTTATTATATAGTCAGTGACAGATCTGGTTCCCCTGCCTTCCCAAGTATACTGGTGAATGTACTTATGTTTAAAAAAGGAGTTTGTGATTACTAGGCCCATACTGGCACAGAAATCCAAGAGTTGTTTCCTGTTCCTGTTGGCTTCCATATCCTCTCCAAATTTACCCATAACCTTTTCATACTCTTCTGTTCGATTTCCAATCCTGGCATTAAAATCACCCATGAGCAGAACACTGCCCTTGTCCTTTACTCTAACAACTACATCACTGAGTGCCTCATAAAAACTATCCATCTTATCTTGATCTGTCCCTTCACAATGCGAATATACTGACACAATCCTAATTTTCTTGCTAGACACTGTCAAATCTATCCACATCAGTCGTTCATTTACATACCTTATTGCAACTATGCTGGGTTCCATTTCTTTCCTGATGTAAAGCCCTACACCCCATTGTGCTGTTCCTGCTTTGACTCCTGACAGGTAGACCTTGTATTCTCCCACTTCCTCTTCTTTCTCACCCCTTACCCGAATGTCACTAACAGCTAAAACGTCCAGCCTCATCTTACTTGCAGCCTCTGCCAGCTCTACCTTCTTCCCAGAGAAGCCCCCATTGATATTAATAGCTCCCAATCTCATTGCCATTTGTTTGCCAAGTCGTATCTTAGGAGTCCCTGGTTTGTCAGTTAGAGGTGGGACTCCGTCACCTCCAAAGGTCCGAGGCATTTTGCTCTGATTGTTGCCAGCATCATATTTAAAGTACCAGGGAAGCAGGTTGCTAGCCTTACTTGCCCCGAGTCCCAATGGGTTTTACCCCTAACGGCTGAGGGACTAACCGGTGGATTTGGTAGTCTTTGCCGTATGAGCACAAAGGTGATCACGACTCAGAATATGTCCGTGATGCCCAGACTTATTCCAAAGTAACTGGTATCCTGACTGTCAGGACCACTTACTTGGCCTCTCATACGTTGCCCGTGGTTCATGAACTAGGACATGACTACAGGAACCCACACCATGAATCACGACCATGCTGATAGCACTGATAAATTTAACACCCTATCTGAGTTGTATGGTGCAAAACAGCAGAGATTCAGACATGTATGTGTGCAGTATATGTGAAATATGTATGTGTGCAAAGCTATGGGTATGTCTTATTCAAAGAATCAAAGATTCCAGATAAGTTGCAATCAAATACTGCTGTACAACTTAAGTTTTTATGGATATTTCTAAATTGTGTACAGAAATCATTTAAGTAGTTTTCCCAGCAGTTCAGGTGGTGTTGTGTACTAAATGTAATTAATTTCTCCCAAACAGATTGTACACAAACAATACCTGATGAAAAATGTGTATTAATAAGTGACCCATTATTCTGCTGAACCTTTTGTTCCAGTACATTATCAACATCTACGTCCTATGATGTTGAACAGGAACATGAAGTTTCTGCTTTATCTGATTCAGTATCTTGTTCTAAAATATTCTTAAATTTGTTTTAAATCTATATTTAATTCATCAGACTTACCATATGCCTCATTCCTAACTTGAGTCAGACTGTTCAGTTATGAAATTACTATTGTGGATTTCAGTTCTAATAAATTTCTGATTATTCTGCATTTCCCCGGTGTGATGCAGCAACATGTTCATCTAACATATTTGTTTGTTGGTCTATTCTAATATTAATTATATCTAATTTGGCTTTTAGTTCATAATTGTCTCCACATTTGTCTCAGTAAGAGCCTTTTTGTATTTAACACCATGAGCATTTAAAATAACCTTGGTTTGTTTAAAAATCACCACCAGTATATCTGTATTTAATTCAGCAAGAGTGTGTAAAATTACTTGTTTTTTTCCACTTTTCCTCTTACTTATAGCATACAGTTGAAACAATAACAATACATGCACTACTTTTCCCTAGTCCACAATGGTTACCAACCCTTTTTTAGAAAATTCAACTAAAACCCAACTAAGTCCCCATTGACACATGATGTCATCAATTACTTGTTGAAGACAGTCGACATATGACAAAGCTACTGGCCACCAGTCTTACAACTCGCTATCTTAAAATCTTCTTTGTTGTGTAGAATGTTGACAATTATAATTGTACAGGGTGTTTGAAAAAGAACTCCCTAGTTCTAAGTATACATTTAATGGGGAAATTAATGAAAAATTACATCACTGAGTACATATCATGAAAGAGAATTCCCTCAAGTTTTATTTAATGTTTGTAGACTTCAATGTGGGATCTGTTTGTTCCCGTACACCCGTTGAGACGATAGTCCACTTCTCCCCACATATTCATCAACATTTCAGGTGTAAGTGTCCCCACCACCGCAACGATTCTTTCCCATAAATGATTGATGTCTCTGATCTTTTCACTGTACACAACATTTTTTATGTGTCCCCAAAAGAGAAAGTCCAGTGCAGTTAAGGCTGGGCTTCATGGTGGCCAAGGTATCCCAACTTCCTGGAAAGTGAGTGTCAAGAGGCGCAGACCGTGGTTAATATAATGAGGTGGGGCCTCCATACGAGCCCTAATTTCTTTCATCTTATCTTTGCTACTGTCATGTGAAATGTATGTTTGTGGCAGTAGAATCTTTCTGCAGTTGGCCTCAGATGCTGGTTCTCTATAATTCCCCAATACAGCCTCACAAAAAGAACATTGTCTTCCCTCCAGAAATTCCCTTATGATTTCACGAAGCATCTCCATAATACTTGTGTGCTGTGGAACCTCCTGGTAATAAATCTTAGCAGTGCCCCTCTGACCATTTCACATCATCCTTTAACCTAACCTTGTGGGGACCCCAAGCAATTGAGTAGTACTCCAGAATGGGTTGCACTGAAGTTATATACACAACCTCAGAAGTATACCATTTTCCTTCAATACTTCTGACCTTACATGTTTGTTCCTCATTTCGCTTTTCAACATTATGCCTAATACTTAATCATCACAACTTGAGTCAATCAAGCACACCACTGATAATGTAGTTGAACGTTACGGGTTTACTTTTCCCACTCATTATGTATTAACTTACATTTTTATAATCCAGTATTATCTTATCATCACTCACCCATGCAGCATTTCTGTACAATTCAGCATCATCGGCAAACAGCTGCAGATTGCTGCTCACCCTGTCCATCAGATCATTTGTGTACACAGACAGCAACAGGGGTCCTAACACACTTCCATGAGGCACTCCTAGTGATACCTTTGTCTCAGATGAACACTCCCTGTCCAGGATAATGTACTGGATTGTAGTACTTAATCAGTCTTCAAGCCACTCACATATCTGCAGACCTATTCCATGTACTCGGCTCTTCATCAATAGTCAGTTGTGGGGCACTGTGTCAAACAATTTCCTAAAATCTAGGAGTATGGGATCTGCCTGCTGCCCTTCATCCATAGTTTGCAGCATGTCATGTGAGAAAAGGGCAAGCTGTGTTACACACAAGTGATTCTTTCTAACTCTGTGCTGATTTGTGGACTCCAGCACTCCTCTTGCTTCTGCTATTGTCACCCCAGACTGGTCAATGAGTGATTGAATATAAGCCTTCGACACACTTGAGGATTTTATGTTGTTGTTGTTGTTGTTGTTGTTGTTGCAGTCTTCAGTCCTGAGACTGGTTTGATGCAGCTCTCCATGCTACTCTATCCTGTGCAAGCTTCTTCATCTCCTAATACGTACTGCAGCCTACATCCTTCTGAATCTGTGTAGTGTATTCATCTCTTGGTCTCCCTCTATGATTTTTACCCTCCACACTGCCCTCCAGTACTAAATTGGTGATCCCTTGATGCCTCAGAACATGTCCTACCAACCGATCCCTTCTTCTTGTCAAGTTGTGCCACAAACTCCTCTTCTCACCAATCCTATTCGATATTTACTCATTAGTTACGTGATCTACCCATCTAATCTTCAGAATTCTTCTGTAGCACCACATTTCAAAGGGTTCTATTCTCTTCTTGTCCAAACTATTTATCGTCCATGTTTCACTTCCATACATGGCTACACTCCAAACAAATACTTTCAGATATGACTTCCTGACATTTAAATCTATACTCGATGTTAACAAATTCCTCTTCTTGAGAAACCCTTTTCGTGCCATTGCCAGTCTACATTTTATATTCTCTCTACTTCGACCATCATCAGTTACTTTGCTCCCCAAATAGCAAAACTCCTTTACTACTTTAAGTGTCTTATTTCCTAATCTAATTCCCTCAGCATCGCCCGACTTAATTCGACTACATTCCATTATCCTCGTTTTTCTTTTGTTTCCTTTACTGCTTGCTCAATATACAGATTGAATAACACCGCGGAGAGGCTAAAACCCTGTCGCACTCCCTTCTCAACCACTGTTTCCCTTTCGTGTCCCTCGACTCTTATAACTGCCATCTGGTTTCTGTACAAATTGTAAATAGCCTTTCACTCCCTGTATTTTATCCCTGCCTCCTTCAGAATTTGAAAGAGAGTATTCCAGTCAACATTGTCAAAAGCTTTCTCCAAGTCTACAAATGCTAGAAACGTATGTTTGTCTTTTCTTACTCTAGCTTCTAAGATAAGTCGTAGGGTCAGTATTGCCTCACGTGTTCCCATATTTCCACGGAATCCCAAATGATCTTCCCCGAGGTCGGCTTCTACCAGATTTTCCATTCGTCTGTACAGAATTCGTGTTAGTATTTCACAGCCATGACTTATTAAACTGATAGTTCAGTAATTTTCACATCTGTCAACGCCTGCTTTGTTTGGCATTGGAATTATTATATTCTTATTCTGGAAGTCTGAGGGTATTTCGCCCTTCTCATACATTTTGCTCACCAGATGGTAGAGTTTTGTCAGGGCTGTCTCTCCCAAGGCTATCAGTAGTTCTAATGGAATGTTGTCTACTCCCGGGGCCTTGTTTCGACTTAGGTATTTCAGTGCTCTATCAAAGTCTTCACGCAGTATCATATCTCCCATTTCATTTTCATCTACATCCTCTTCCATTTCCATAATATTGTCCTCAAGAACATCGCCCTTGTATAGACCCTCTATATACTCCTTCCACCTTCCTGCTTTCCCTTCTTTCCACCTGAGCTCTTGATATTCATACAAGTGGTTCTCTTTTCTCCAAAGGTCTCTTTAATTTTCCTGTAGGCAGTATCTATCTTACCCCTAGTGAGATAAGCCTCTACATCCTTACATTTGTCCTCTAGCCATCCCTGCTTAGCCATTTTGCACTCCCTGTCAATTTCATTTTTGAGACGTTTGAATTCCTTTTTGCCTGCTTCACTTAGTGCATTATTATATTTTCTCCTTTCATCAATTAAATTCAGTATTTCTTCTGTCACCCAAGGATTTCTGCTAGCCCTCGTCCTTTTACCTACTTGATCCTCTGCTGCCTTCACCACTTCATACTTCAAAGCTACCCATTCTTCTTCTGCTGTATTTCTTTCCCCCACTCTTGTCAATTGTTCCTTTATGCACTTCCTGAAACTCTCTACAACCTCTGGTTCTTTCAGTTTATCCAGGTCCCATCTCCTAAAATTGCCACCTTTTTGCAGTTTCTTCAGTTTTAACCTACAGTTCATTACCAACAGATTGTGGTCAGAGTCCACATCTGTCCCTGGAAAAGTCTTACAATTTAAAACCTGGTTCCTAAATCTCTGTCGTACCATTATATAATCTATCTGAAACCTTTTAGTATCTCATGGCTTCTTCCATGTATACAACCTTCTTTCATGATTCTTGAACCAAGTGTTAGCTATGATTAAGTTGTGCTCTGTGCAAGATTCTACCAGGCGGCTTCCTCTTTCATTTCTTAGCCCGAATCCATATTCACCTACTACGTTTCCTTCTCTCCCTTTTCCTACTACCGAATTCCAGTCACCCATGACTATTAAATTTTCATCTTCCTTCACTATCTGAATAATTTCTTTTATTTCATCATACATTTCTTCAATTTCTTCGTCATCTGCGGAGCTAGTTGGCCTATAGACTTGTACTACTGTAGTAGGCGTGAGCGTCATGTCTATCTTGGCCACAATAATGTGTTCACTATGTTGTTTGTAGTAGCTTTCCCGAACTCCTATGTTTTTATTTATTATTAAACCTACTCCTGCATTACCCCTATTTGATTTTGTATTTATAGCCCTGTATTCACCTGACCAAAAGTCTTGTTCCTCCTGCCACCGAACATCGCTAATTCCCACTATATCTAACTTCAACCTAGCCATTTCCCTTTTAAAATTTTCTAATCTACCTGCCCGATTACTGGATCTGACATTCCATGCTCCAATCCGTAGAACGCCAGTTTTCTTTCTCCTGATAATGACGTCCTCCTGAGTAGCCCCCGCCCGGAGATCCGAATGGGGGACTATTTTACCTCTGGAATATTTTATGCAAGAGGATGCCATCATCATTTATCTATACAGTAAAGCTGCATGCCCTCGGGAAAAATTACGGTCGTAGTTTCCCCTTGCTTTCAGCCGTTCGCAGTACCAGCACAACAAGGCCATTTTGGTTAATGTTACAAGGCCAGATCAGTCAATCATCCAGACTGTTGCCCCTGCAACTACTGAAAAGGCTACTGCCCCTCTTCAGGAACCATACGTTTGTCTGGCCTCTCAACAGATACCCCTCCGTTGTGGTTGCACCTACTTTACGGCCATCTGTGTCGCTGAGGCACGCACCTGCTGTTTTATGTATGATCAGAATTTTCTCGGATTCTCAGAAAGATCACACTGCTGTCCTCTATATTTACAGGCATAGAGTGTCTTCCCAGTTGGACTATGATTATCAGGTTTGTGCCTCAGTAGCGAATTCAGATTTAAAATTGTTGGACGCAGTCCATCATTGTGTAGTGAGACTAGCCACTGGAGGTTTCTGGACTAGTCTTGAAGTCAGTCTCCTTGCCAAGGCAGAAATATTCCCTCTTCAGTTCCAACAGTGCCAGCTATTGCTAACTTACTCAATCAGCATAGTGACAAGTTTGTAACGCTCCAATTTTTTAAGTTCTTTTTATATACATGGGGCAATGATCCCCTGACACTCGCTCTTGGGTGGTATTATCATTTGGGATGTGCTTTAAGGCCCTATGCTGGGACTTCTGCCTAACATCTGTGTTTTTCCTCACACCATTCCTTGCTTAGTTCTCGGTCTTAGAACTGGTCTATTTCAAGCCCCTAAAGTCTCATTTGACTCCATGACTCTTCAGCACGTGTTCCTCTCTGTTCTCCAGGTGTATCAGGTACCTCTGTCGTTTACACTGCTGGTTGTAAAACAGCAGAGCCCTTAATTTTATTAAACAGACCTCCCTTATTTTAATTTGCAGTAACTCAATGTGTAGTCCTTTGGAGACTTACCAATGTTACTCTTGTCACCCAGTGATACCTGCTATTCACGACCTTCTCTCTGTCCTTAGTCATACTGCTTGTCATACTGCGTACTCAGTTGTCTTTCTCCAGCAATGAATTGGCTGACCATTTAATTTGACAGTCCCAGGAGTGAGTTTGCAGATGGAAATAAAGCCTCTCCTGAGAGATAGAACAACGTCTGGTGCACTCTTGCCTCCTCTCATAATCTCCACACTATCCAGGACTGCATGGCACTCTGCCTCCTTTTTCTCCCTGAAGCAATCCACCATCCTTTGTCACCTCTGCATTGGTCATACCTTGTTAAACCATGGTTTTATTTTATGTGGTGAACCACTCCCACATTGTGGTTGTAGAGTTTCACAGACAGTAGCTCCCATTCTGGTTGAATACCTCCTCCTAGCTGTCCATGCTAGGCATGGTCTTCTGAATTCTTTGGTTTAATATTGGTAGACAACTTGCGAGCAGTTGATTTGGTTCTCCATTTTCTCTGTGAAAGTGGTTTTTATTCTCAGATATAACATTTTAAACAACTTTTGGGGCTGAGTGGCTGGTTTTAGCATTTGCTACCTTGTGCTGGGTCTGGAACACTCTCGATCCTATCACATTTTTCCAACTGCTGCAATTATCCCTCTTTTACTCTGTTTTAAATGCTTTTAGATGTGGTTATTCCCTTTTTCATCTACACCATATTTTCCATTTTAGGGGTAGCACTCTGATGAGTTGTGGGTGCTGTTCCACTTTTTAACGCTTTGACTATAATGGATGAGGGGAGGGGCGGTTGAGGGAGGGTTGACCCCATCACATGCTGGGCCTCAGAGACAATCGCTTAACACCACCCAACTGCTGACGTGATTATTTGCCTCAAATTGTTGTATTATATTGATGGTTCAACTGGTGTCAAATACATTTTTAGCCTTCTTTCCCATCTAGAATGCCTTCATTACTCTGTAACTGTCTTCCCCCTTAATCAGGTTGGTGGAGGGTAAGATGTAAGTGGGATTTCTCTTGTGATGGGAGCATCCTATTCTGCTCTGATCTGTGTACCAGGCTGACACATATACTATTACTTGTCTGTAAATTATTTCTTATTCGGCAGCAATAATGCTTCCAATGGCTCTGTTTTACCAGTCCTGCATATTTTCATAAATCAGTCAAATTTCTAGTTCTGTGACTGCATCCAGTGCAGTTAGTCGAAGTCTCAAATCCCAGTGGTTATCATTTCCCAGTGGGTGCACCATGTACACTTGTTCCAGTGCGTCACTTGTGAGGATAGCTTCGTGATCATCGACTGGGGTTCCTTGCTATCTTCGTTGAAACATTTGTGTTATTGCACTCCACGTTGAGTAGGATGGTACATTGACATATAGCAGTGTTGTGTAAAATGTATCACTTTGACAAAGTTGTAAAAATGTAGTTAATGACATACTCACTGGTGGTTCACTACCTATTCTCTCTTCAGTTGCTAGTGTAATTACATAGATTGACTGTTTTCTAAATGCATTGCTAAGTGAACAACTGCTAACACTTGATAATGTATTGGGAAATCCAATTTTCATCAAGTCACTGCATTACAATTTATATATCTGCCCACTTTATTCTGAATTATTTCATCTTTCAGATGTTGTTCTCTCTCGGTTATTGTAAGTTCAGCTACATCACTGCCATTGTTAACATTTTTGGACACATATTTATTTCACTCAGCTGTAGTACTCAACATTTATGTGCGCTTGAAATATTTTTGGTAGACATGGATTGTATGGTGCTACCCGTTCATTTCCTACTTCTATCGCTTGGTTAGAGCATTCATGTTTTGACGGTGAAACCACCATCTGCTGGAGATCATCTTCTATGCATGATATCAATCTTTTCTTGTTTGTCTCATTTAAATAAAACATATTTCTTTGTACAATTACCTTCTGTCATACATGGTGAATCCATATTTAAACTTTCACTTGGGCCGTAAATCATGTTTTTCACTGTTATAATGTATAATTCTGGATCCTATTTTGGTTTCGAAAGTCTGCTCAGATTACTTGGTCAAATATATACTCAAGTGTAACTGAATTACTTGTTTTGGATGAACTTTTTAATGCACCATCATGCGACTGAGGTAATCCTAATTTCTGTCATTTGATTGTGTAAATCCAGCATCTAACAATAGAAAAACCTGACACTTTGTGTCTGTCAAAAAACTTGAGCTGTTATGTTTTGACAGTCCATGGTAACTTGTCAATGAAACTTATCTTCTTTGATCTCCACCCATGATGATACTGCAAGTGAGCAGATCAGGGTGACCTTGTTTTCTTACATACGTCATAGCATCCACTGTGCACTCGTGCATGTGTTCTGGACTTCTTCTGTAACTTGATTGTAAGATCTCCAATCATCCCCTGTCATTAGAGTAGCCGTCATTCATGACTGAGTCTCTCAAATGAATGTACTCTTCTCTAAGCAATTTTTTTTCATTCTGTCATATGAACATCATTTGTTCCGCCTTTACTTTTGTGTACAAATCGTCTAATACTGGTGTAATAAACGGCGAGATTTGGTAATATTATTATATTCCTTGTTGTCTCTGATCAATATGCATTATGCATAAAATTCCTTTGAAGTTATTCTTCTATTCATCGCTGCACCTTTATTTGGGTTCGCTTGTTTTAAATTGAGATGGTAACAATTTTCTTCTCCTATAAAAAGGATGGATATTGAACTACGTTGTAAGGATGATGTGTTTTTGTGATTCATTGTACTCTTTCACATCTTTGTGGAATATTTATTTCACTACTTTTATCCTTGTCCATTAGATACCATTTGATCCAGCACTGTGCCACCTTCTGATTCCCATGTCTTTGAACCAAACTCATTTAGTTCCATACTGATTGCTGATGGAGGGATACCACACCCTATAACTGCCTTGAGGCTGCAGGTGTGGGTTATGGAATTACAGTGGCATGCATGGATGATGGCTGCAAGTATAGCAAGGATTTTAAAATTTTGTGACCTAACAGGACTATTCACAAAATTATTAATGCCAGATTTTAACTGGTATAGGACTGGCTCTTTCCTAGTAGCTTATAGCATTTGTCAGGTGGCCATGTACATTTGCCAAAAACTCTTCAATTATAGGCTGTTCACAATGTCCTGAATGAGGGCTCCATACTTACGGACCACCTAAAGCTGGTAGAAGTCGGGTGACTTATGGTCATGAGTGTTTGTATTTAGCCATGACCAACATTGGCTATTTAATGATACAGTCCTTCTTTATGTAGCAGTTACAAAATGATTTTCCTAATATGGAGTGTCAAAACATTAAGCATATGTGTAATGCAAATACTGCCTGAAGAAAGTGCAACTTGTTCCTCCTGTACTGTCATTCTCCCCATGGCTGGACATGCAGACACATTGGTAAATCAACCAGAAAACAGCAGTTCAGGATACCAGCTCAGTAATTGTTCTTGCAATGGGTAGAAAAATTGTTTAATATTCATCTTGTTTTGTTGTACAGGGTGATTCAAAAAGAATACCACAACTTTAAAAATGTGTATTTAATGAAAGAAACATAATATAACCTTCTGTTATACATCATTACAAAGAGTATTTAAAAAGTTTTTTTTTTTTTTTTTTTTTTTTTTTTTTTTTTTTTTTTTTTCACTGAAAAACAAGTTCAGAGGTGTTCAATATGGCCCCCTCCAGACACTCGAGCAATATCAACCCGATACTCCAACTCGTTCCACACTCTCTGTAGCATATCAGGCGTAACAGTTTCGATAGCTGCTGTTATTTCTCATTTCAAATCATCAATGGTGGCTGGGAGAGGTGGCCGAAACACCATATTCTTATCATACCCCCATAAGAAAAAATCTCAGGGGGTAAGATCAGGGCTTCTTGGAGGCCAGTGATGAAGTGCTCTGTCACGGGCTGCCTGGCGGCCGATCCATACCTCGGGTAGTTGACGTTCAGGTAGTTATGGACAGATAAGTGCCATTGTGGTGGCGCTCCATCCTGCTGAAATATGAATTGTTGTGCTTCTTGTTCGAGCTGAGGGAACAGCCAATTCTCTAACATCTCCAGATACTGTAGTCCAATTACAGTAGCACCTTCGAAGAAAAAGGGACCAAAAACTTTATTGGCTGAAATGGCACAGAAAGCGTTCACCTTAGGCGAGTCACGTTCATACTGAGTTGTTTCCCGCGGATTCTCAGTGCCCCATATACAGACATTGTGACGGTTGACTTTCCCGTTAGTGTGGAAAGTTGCTTCATCACTAAACACAATCTTTGAAACGAAAGATTCATCTGTTTCCATTTGAGCAAGGGTAAAATCACAGAAATCGATTCTTTTAATCTTATCAGCTGCAGACAGTGCTTGAACCAATTTCAGACAGTAAGGTTTCATAACTAACCTTTTTCGTAGGACTCTCCATACAGTTGATTGTGGAATTTGCAGCTCTCTGCTAGATCTGCGAGTCGATTTTCCTGGGCTGCGAACAAATGCTTGCTGGATGCGTGCTACATTTTCATCACTCGTTCTCGGCCTTCCAGAACTTTTCCCTTTGCACAAACATCCATTCTATATAAACTGTTTATACCAACGTTTAATACACCACCTATCAGAAGGTTTAACACCATACTTCATTCGAAATGCACGCTGAACAACTGTCGTCGATTCACTTCTGCCATACTCAATAACACAAAAAGCTTTCTATTGAGCGGTCGCCATCTTAGCATCAACTGACGCTGACACCTAGTCAACAGCGCCTCAAGCGAACAAATGTACAACTAAATGAAACTTTATAGTTCCCTTAATTTGCCGACAGATAGTGCTTAGCTCTGCCTTTTGTCGTTGCAGAGTTTTAAATTCCTAAAGTTGTGGTATTCTGATTGAATCACCCTGTATTATTTGTGGCTCTGGTCATCATCTTGATAACACCAAGGACATGATTTTCAGGTTCTGGATTTGGAATGTTAGGGAAGATACTTATTTACAATTATAAGGCATCAGGGTTATTTCAAATGGTGCATTGCAAGTCTTTCACATGACAAAATTGTAAATCATTTCAAATGCGTATCCATTTAACTGTTTCAAACTGAAAAGACTTACCTGATGCACATGTACTTCACAGTCCTCTATGCAACTCTAAAAATGTAGTCCATTCTGTCCGTTCCCAGCGGAGGCATGCTGCTTATTCCAGTTCCAAATAAACACTTGCTCACTCCATTTTCAAACCAACCTTACCTTACTTGAAAGTGAATCAGTGACTGTCCAGTTCTTTGGTACAAAACACCACCGATCTATTTTACAGCAAGAAAATCTTTTTCTTTCAAAAACCAGAAAATAAACAAATAAATAAAATAGAAAGAAACTTCCACATGGGAAAAATATATTAAAAACAAAGATTCCAAGACTTACCAAGCGGGAAAGCGCCGGCAGACAGGCACATGAACAAAACACACAAACACACACGCAGAATTACTAGCTTTCGCAACCGATGGTTGCTTCTTCAGGAAGGAGAGGGAAAGACGAAAGGATGTGGGTTTTAAGGGAGAGGGTAAGGAGTCATTCCAATCCCGGGAGCGGAAAGACTTCCCTTAGGGGAAAAAATGGACAGGTGTACACTCGCGCACACACACACACACACACACACACACACACACACACACACACACACACAGATATCCATCCGCACATACACAGACACAAGCAGACAAATATGCGGAAAGACTTCCCTTAGGGGAAAAAATGGACAGGTGTACACTCGCACACACACACACACACACACACACACACACACACACACATATATATCCATCCGCACATACACAGACACAAGCAGACAAATATGTCTGCTTGTGTCTGTGTATGTGCGGATGGATGTGTGTGTGTGTGTGTGTGTGTGTGTGTGTGTGTGTGTGTGTGTGTGTGTGTGTGCGAGTGTACACCTGTCCATTTTTTCCACTAAGGGAAGTCTTTCCGCTCCCGGGATTGGAATGACTCCTTACCCTCTCCCTTAAAACCCACATCCTTTCGTCTTTCCCTCTCCTTCCTGAAGAAGCAACCATCGGTTGCGAAAGCTAGTAATTCTGTGTGTGCGTTTGTGTGTTTTGTTCATGTGCCTGTCTGCCGGTGCTTTCCCGCTTGGTAAGTCTTGGAATCTTTGTTTTTACATGCTTGATTTAACATATCCCAAGAAACCATGGCTCTGGATATAAACAAAATTTATTGAAATGAAATAATTATATATTATTAAACATAATTTTGAAATGGGAGTTCTCGTATACAAATACTGCAAAATGCACAATATGTGCCAATTACGGCCAATGAAACACACAGAATTTATAGGATAATTAATTTCTTTAAATTCAGAGATAAAAATGGAGTTCCAAAATATTGAAGAAAAAGCGCAAAAGAAAGAAATTTAAATAGTGTTTCCACCCAATACATTGACTCTATATCTTCCTTTTTGAACATTAGATTGCAGATTTAGTTAAAATGTAAGTGAATGTAATTGCAGATTTTAACAATCAAAATAGGTGTTATAATCTGATAATCTGTTGCTGAACAAAGGTTTCTGTAATACTCCCCCCCCCTTCCCTCCCCCACTAGTTTCTCTCCCCACCCTGAAAACTTAGTCAGCATGTGGCGAACAGACCACAGTTTCATTTTGGTGGTTTGGAGACATAATAGCGGTTACTATTTAACTTTTAAGTTTCTGATAATTGAGATACCTCATAGTACTTAGAGTGCGTTTGCATTCATTCAATCATCTCCTAGATCTACATTAAGACAGTGGTGAAGCAGACATGCAGATGTGTCAAAGTGGCAAATTTTGCAGATGCGTTGTTATGACTCCTAACTCCTGAATTCACTAATTTCTTTTAATATTTCATCTTTTGACTACAGTCTCTCTCTCTCTCTCTCTCTCTCTCTCTCTCTCTCTCTCTCTCTCTCTCTCTCTCTCTCTGTGTGTGTGTGTGTGTGTGTGTGTGTGTGTGTGTGTGTGTGTGATGGAGGACACATGCGTCCAAGGTTTTAATATTTGTCAGGGTGCAATAAGAAAGCAGCAGTAGCAACAATAACCAGGTAGCAGTCTTAAATTAACTGTGATACACTATCTTCATGCTGCCAGATAACAGGATTTGTTGACCATCTATGCATACATGTCAGCTTGAAGTACTTCCTACTTTTGAGATAACAATGTCACGTGGCTTGCTTTGCTCCTTTCCTTATTATTTTACATTATTACCATGTTGCTCAGTTTTAATGAATTAGTTTTTAACTTGTACCATCGAGAGGTCAAGCAGTTAACTTTCATACCACTCAGATGACACAGAGGTTAAAAGTATTGTCACGTAGAGGAAGATGTAATTAGATGAATGACAAACCTAACTTCACTTAATGAAGGTTTATTCAGCACTTGCACATACAAGAGCGTGGAGCGAACTTCCTCTGGCCAGAACACATACGGTATATATACAGCTACAGAACATTCAAGTACAATGATTCTTGGCATTTGTGGATACTTCTAGAATGTAATCAAACCAAAGATAGAAATTAAAATGTTTCAGTTCAGGTGAGTCTTGAACTCACGACCCTCCATGCAACAATCTAGTATCGTAACCACTACACTATAGCGACTGCTCTACTCAGCTTCTGTGACATTGCTCCCTCCTTAAGAGAACAGCATCTCGGTGTACGTTTTCCTAGTCCGGGAACGAGTCATCAGTCCTGCATATTCCGACTCCCGATGACAGATGTTCGCCCTGGCGGTGATCTTCATAGAATTTACCAAGTCGCTACGTTCTTCGTTACCTTTCCTCTTGTTGCCTATTACTGGAGCTTCGAATTTACTCTGGGTTGCAGGATCCTTATAAGGCTTCATTCGAAGGATGTGGACCATATCTCTGATCTTTCGTCGTCTTGTGTCGGGATTGAAATCTTCAGCTTCATAAGTAACATCAGACAACTGTCTTACAACTGTATAAGGTCCAAAGTAGCGCCTGAGGAGCATCACAGAGAGACCAACCTTCCGAACAAGAGTGACGATCCAGACAAGGTCACCAGGTTGGTACACAACAGGACACCTGGCTGATGTAGTTGTTGTCCACGTCACCAGGATGTAATGGAAACACAGTGTCTGTTGTCGTTGTCGCCTCACGCCCATGCAGCAGGAAAAATGGCGTAAATCCTGTTGTGCCTTGTTTGGCGGTGTTGTCAACAAACGTCACGAAAGGTAGCACGTCATCCCAGTTGCTCTTCTCAACATTGACAAACATTGATGGAATGTTGGCCAAGGTCTTATTAAGGCATTCAGTAAGCCCGTTAGTTTGTGGATGGTAGGCAGTCGTCATGTGATGAGTAATGTTGCACCGATGGTTTATCTCTGTGACAAGATTCGATTGAAAAACTTTCCCTCGATCCGTAATTTACGTCCTTTCGGCACCGTATTTTAATACAATGTCTTCTAAGATGACTTTTGCTACCTCGGATGCTTTCGCTGTTTTCTCGGCTTTTGTAATGGCGTAGCATGTCAGATAATCAGTGCAAACAATAATCCATCTATTGCCACTGGTAGACGTTGGAAATCATCCGAAGAGGTCAATCCTAACATTGTGGAAAGGCGTTTCGGCTGATGAAATTGGTACGCGTTGACCAGGTGGTTTCTGAGGAACTGCTTTTCTCCTCTGGCACTCTTGACAGTGCGACACTCTTAAATAAACCTGGCCAGAAAAATCTCTTACGGATCCTATCGTATGTCTTAACAAATCCTAAATGTCTGGCCTCAGGTGTGTCATGGAATTTCTGTAGAACATCTAAGCGCATGTGTTTAGGAATCACTGGCAGCCACCTCTTTCCAAACGGATCAAAGTTTTTCTTGCAAAGTAATCCATTAACTATCTTAAATTGTCCTTTCACATCCTCTGACTGATTTAAGGTAAGCATAATTTGAGATATCTTGGCGCCCTTCGTCTGTTCAGCAGAGAGATCCTTGAGTGCAGCAGGACAGTCACTATCTTCATCAAAGTCTTGATGGTGTTTCACAGGGTTTCTTGAGACACAGTTGGCATCTTAGTGTTTTCTTCCGCTTTTGTATACTATGGTAATGTCATACTCTTGAAGACATAGTGCCCACCTGGCGAGTCATCCTGTTAGATCCTGTCAACCATCAAAGTGAATGATGATCTGTAACAAGTGTGATTGGCCTTCCCTAGACATACTGTCGAAATTTGCACATGGCCCAGATCACAGCAAGACATTCTCTTTTTGTAGTCGAGTAGTTTCTCTCGGCTTTTGTAATGTCCTAGAAGCATAGGCTATAACCTTCTCTTTTCCATCTGAAATCTGCACCAGAACAATTCATGGAAGAGGGTAAACGTCCTTTTTAGTTATCTTATTAAGCTTCCTGTAATCAACACAAAAGTGCCAACTGCCATCCTTCTTCCTGATGAGAACCACTGGTGATGACCGTGGGCTCTGTGAAGGGTGAATGATGTCATTCTTCATCATTTTCTCTACTGGCATCTGTGTGTAGTTCTATAGATGCTCTCTCATCATACAGACGAAGTACAGGGCCAGCCATCAGAGCTTTTTGCAACACATCGAAAGCATCTTGTTGAGCACCACCCCTGATAACTTTAGCAGAGGCTCTTAACAACCCTTGGAGTGGCCTGCATTTGATACAAAAGTCTTTGATAAAACGATGATAATAGGAACACACTCCGAGGAAGCTTCTCACATCTCTAATACTTTTAGGAATAGGAAATTCCATTATAGCTGTCATCTTTTCTGGGTCTGGCCGCACACCTTCGTTTGACACAAGGTGCCCAAGTATTTTGATTTCTTTTGCTCCAAAGAGACAATCTCTTAGATTAAGTTTCAGTTCGGCTTGTTGGAGACACTTAAGAACAGCCCTCAGTCTTTTTATGTGTTCATCAAATGTCTCTAAGAACACTATAATGTCATCTAAATAACAAAGACACATTATCCACTTCAGGTGCCTTAGAAGATTATCCATCATTTGTTCAAAATTTGCTGGTGCATTACACAAACCAAATGGCATTACCTTAAACTCATACAGGCCCTCATTGGTGATGAAAGCAGTTTTCTCACGATCAGCCTCATCCACTTCAATTTGCCAGTATCCTGAGTACATGTCCATGGTTGAGAAAAACTTAGCCCCCTTCAGACAGTCTAGTGTTTCATCAATTCATGGAAGAGGGTAAACGTCTTTTTTAGTTATCTTATTAAGCTTCCTGTAATCAACACAAAAGTGCCAACTGCCATCCTTCTTCCTGATGAGAACCACTGGTGATGACCGTGGGCTCTGTGAAGGATGAATGATGTCATTCTTCATCATATTCTCTACCTTGTCGCGAATTATTCAATGTTCCGTTGCTGACACACGGTATGCTCTCTGGCTTATTGGTTCATGGTCTCCAGTGGTAATCCGGTGCTTCACTGTCGATTTGTCTAATTTGTTCTTTGACTGTGGATTGAAGCATTCAGAGACCTCTTGAAGAATGGCAAGTAGCTTTCTCTGTTGTTCCTTAGTGAGATCTGGTGATAGTTGAGCTAGAAAGCTATAATTGCTTGAGAAGATTTCAAAAGTCCCATCCGAGAATGACA
The DNA here is from genome assembly GCF_023897955.1 of Schistocerca gregaria. Lineage (NCBI taxonomy): Eukaryota > Metazoa > Arthropoda > Insecta > Orthoptera > Acrididae > Schistocerca > Schistocerca gregaria. The sequence goes on from NC_064923.1 coordinate 614,394,388, forward strand.
TCATGACTACACTCTTGTAAGACGATGAATTCTAAGTGCTGTGTATAGCCACTTTACCCATACGAATGACACATCTTCCTGTAGGTTTAGCATATTTCCCACTAGCCACCTTCAGCAGAATGTTTTGTTGTTGACGAGTACGGTTTTCTGCAACTGGCGATGGTACTTTTCCGAAATGACTGAATATGATAGTCCAGAGTCCACAAGAGCTTGGGCTGGTTGGCCATCCATAAGGATATCGTCATAGTTTCCTATCATTTTTGTAGTGAAGGATGTTGGAGGATTTTTCTCTTTGGCGGCCTCACCTCCAAGGAAGGTCACACCCTTTAGTTTTCCAGGTTGCGGTGGTTAGGTGATTGGCTGGAGCTTCTAAACAGCAATAGAGACCTTGATCAGCATGTTGGGGAGCGTCCTCTCCAGCGGTTAGCTTGCGACAATGTTGACCTACGTTGTCCTGTATCCACATCTTGTTCATCTTCATTGTCCTGGAGTTGGCGTCTTCAAAGATCGGTCTCTTGTCTTCTGGCATGGGCATCATCAGATATCCGCCGCCTTTCTTGACAATAGCGCACCACATGTCCTGGTCGTCTGCAGTGGAAACATACTGGTTGGTTATCCTGGGTCCTCCAGGCATTAGTCTTCCTTGGTGCCCAAACAGGTTCCTCATGCGGCATTGTAGGAATGTAACTTTGCCTGGGCCTTGACTTTTTTACTGTTTTAAAGGGAAATGAAGGACAAGTGATTGAGTTTGATGTCTGTTCCACTTCCTCCCTTATGACCTCTTGAAGTGTCTCGGTTTTTTGCTCGCCATGCAATCCAAGTGCCTTCTTAACTTCTTCTCTCATTATCTGATGAAGAACACTTGTGAAAACAGTTTCTTCCTCCATCACCGACATTGATACGATGTTTGGAAGCCGTTCAAACTTCTTGTGTGTAATTCTTTTTTGATACATTGTCTCAACATACTGGCAACATTTTATGAAGTTGTCTGCTGTTGAAACCTCCTTTAGGAGTGGGTCTTGATACATGGCCTCAGCAGCGCCCTTCATGAGATGTGCAATCTTATCTTCCTCCTTCATTCGAGGATCCACTATTTCACACAGCTCCAAGACATCTTGAGTGTAGGATGCTGTCGTTTCTCCTGGACGCTGTGCCCTGCACTTTTTAATTTATCGTCAGCCTTACACTTCTGTTGTTGTGTGTCACCGAAATACTTGCGCAGTTCTGCCTGGAATACTTATTTGCTAGTGAACTTCTCCTCGTTGTTCTCATACCATTGGTTGGCAGTGCCCTCCAAGTAGAAAAATACTTTAGTCAGACACACGGTGTCATCCCATTTGTTAAATTTGGCTATCTGCTCATATACCTCAGCCACTTGTTTGGATCTTGGCAATCGTCACCACAGAACCCAGAAGGATGTCTCATGTAGTGGCACACAGTTGCTGTCACAGTTATGTCATCTTCTTCTTCTATCTCTGATATATTGCAATCTGTTGAATGTGGCTCGAACTCAGGTTTCTCGTCACGTAAAGGGCGTCTCTGTCGTGGCCTGATGGGAGCCACTGTGTCATCAATAATGTGCGTTATCACAAGTTGCAATAACCAGCATCTCCACCAGAATAATGTCACATAGAGGAAGGTGTAAGTAGATGAGTGATGAACACTAACTCCACTTAAAGAAGGTTTATTCAGCACTTGCAAACTGCCTCCAGCCAGAACACATATGGTATCTATACAGCTACACAACATTCCAGTATAGTGATACTTCCCATTTGTGAATACTTCTAGAATGTACTCGAACCAAATATATAAATTAAAATGTTTCAGTTCAGGTGAGTTTTGAACTCACGACCCTCCATGCAACAATCTAGTATCGTAACCACTACACTATATCTACATCTACATCCATACTCCGCAAACCACCTGACGGTGTGTGGCGGAGGGTACCCTGAGTACCTCTATCGGTTCTTCCTTCTATTTCAGTCTCGTATTGTTCGTGGAAAGAAGGATTGTCGGTATGCTTCTGTGTGGGCACTAATCTCTCTGATTTTATCCTCATAGTCTCTTCACGAGATATACATAGGAGGGAGCAATATACTGCTCGACTCTTCGGTGAAGGTATGTTCTCGAAACTTCATCAAAAGCCCGTACCGAGCTACTGAGCGTCTCTCCTGCAGAGTCTTCCACTGGAGTTTATCTATCATCTCCGTAACGCTTTCGCGATTACTAAATGATCCTGTCACGAAGTGCGCTGCTCTCCGTTGGATCTTCTCTATCTCTTCTATCAACCCTGTTTGGTACGGATCCCACACTGCTGAGCAGTATTCAAGCAGTGGGCGAACAAGCATACTGTAACCTACTTCCTTTGTTTTCGGATTGCATTTCCTTAGGATTCTACCAATGAATCTCAGTCTGGCATCTGCTTTACCGATGATCAACTTTATATGATCATTCCATTTTAAATCCCTCCTAATGCGTACTCCCAGATAATTTGTGGAATTAACTGCTTCCAGTTGCTGACCTGCTATTTTGTAGCTAAATGATAAGGGATCTATCTTTCTATGTATTCGTAGCACATTACACTTGTCTACATTGAGATTCAATTGCCATTCCCTGCACCATGCGTCAATTCGCTGCAGATCCTCCTGCATTTCAGTACAATTTTCCATTGTTACAACCGGCGAGTGCGCTACTCGGTTTCTTCTGTGACAGTATTGGTATAAAGTATTCAACATGGTGACTGAGTTTGTTCCTGAGGCATCTTTTTCCTTAGAACTGAGTTATCAAATAGAAATAAAACATAATGTAAGTGTTGAGTGTTTGTGGAGAAAAGGAACTAATACAAACCAGTATTGAATCTTATGAGACCTTAAGCAGATTTTTGACTCGAAACAAGATAATTCTTAATATATTGTTTTACAAGCACTTTTTCTTTTCTATTTGTTAAGTATAAGTTGAACCACCACAAAGCATTGTCCTTCACTTGGTACCCTTATATTTTCCAGAGAATTAAAAAGTGTTTCACTAAGTCAGATACTTTTACTAAACAATAGGAACTTGTTGCTGGCCTTTTAGATTTATTTAGCTTGGAACAAATTATTCTGTAACCTCATTGATGCTAATTATAGAACTTTTCCAGCTTCAACGTCAAATGTACTTTAAAAATGTAGTGCTATTTTGTGAATTTAAATTGGGAAGTTGTTGCTTGACAGTATTGTAAAATATGTAAGGTAAGTCCGGTTGAACAGAGATCATACAGTAACTTGCCACATTTTGTTGTTGAGCTGTTCACATGACTGTTTTATGTTTATGGGCAATAGATGTGAAATAATGTAATAAAAAGCTTTGATTAGAGTGGCAAGTATTTCATTCCATTCACTTGATGTTTTTCTTACCTTGTAAGTCTTTTCACTTTTTCTACATCTTGTCCAGAGTTCCTGAATTTTGCAACACAAGTAATTGGTTTCTCATTAATGTTAAATGGAATTGACATTGTCATGTTAGGGCCCCACATCTGTGGAATTTGTTAAGAACTCATTAAACAGTCATTGAACAGAATTTACGGCAAAATAATTTGTGAACACAGTTTTCAAAATGTTTGGACTAGTTTTCTCTCAAAATTCAGATTTCACTTCATCTTTGTTGTGTCTGTGAATGAGTGAACTATTTTCCATTATTTTAACTGCTGTTAACAGTTTGTTTTAAACAAAGTATTTGATGCAGCCCTCACTGCCACAGATTTACTGGAAATTATGTTAGGAAACTGTCATGCAAAACTAGACTTTCCTGTTCATGAAGAGCTATCTGGTATGAAATTTCTTTTCCTAAAGGAACTACTATCGTATAAACTATACAACATGAACAAGTTCTTAATTGTCAGTTCATAACTGAAGTGACTCATTGGTTAAAGCACTGGACTCACTTTTAGGAAAACAGGGCTCAGGTCCTGTCCAACCATCCCTGATTTATGATTTCCCTGAAACACTTTAGGTGAATACTGAGATGCTTCCTTTTAAAAGGATACAGCTGATTTTCTTCCGCATCCCTTATCCCTTTGAAGCTTGTGTTCTCCATGAAATGATTTTATCTTCTGTGTGGTGTTAATCCTTATTTTTCCTTCATGAAACATCCTCTAGTATTTGTCAGTATGATATGTGGTTTGTGGACAGCTATTCAGCTGTGGATATTAATTTAGATTCCTTGTGCTTACTGTTGATAATAGTTGGAATGTATACAGGAGTTTTTTTTGTAAGAGTAGAGGTTGAGGAATTCCAGTTTGTCACGTTGACTTTCATTGTGCTCAATAGTTTAGAAGTTCAAAATGTGTCTTCTGATTGTGGGTATTCAGCATATCTTCACTTCTATGAAAGTTACTATGTGGGGTATGTTTATGATACTAAAACTTTCCTCAGCAACCTTTGTTTGTTGGTGGTAATCAAGTATCCAACCATTCTAGGAAACTTCAAGTTTTGTAGATGACCCAAGCTTCATGTGTACACAGATCTTGGGCACTCTGTATATTGATACTTGACCTGACATACTTAACACTGTTTGTTGGTTTGGGACTTAAACCAGAGACCTTTGCCATACTGGTGAGTGATGTACTGACTGAGCTATCGAAGCATGACTCACAACCCACTCTCAGAGGTTTACTTAAGTTCATACCTCACCTCCTACCTTTCAGATTTCACAGAAGTTTTTTTGCAGACCCAGTGGGACTAGCACTCCTGGAAGAAAGAACATAGCTGCTAGGAAGTTTCAAATCAGTGCTCACTGCACTATAGAGTGAATATTTTATTCTGGAAACAATCCTACAGGCTGTGGCTAAGTCATGTTTCTGCAATATCCTTTTGTCTAGGAGTGCTAGTTATGTAAGGTATGCAGAAGAACTTCTGTGAAGTTTGAAAGGTAGGAGATGAGATACTGGTGGAAGTAAAGCTGTGAGGGCAGGCTGTTCTTGGATTGCTCAGTCAGTAAGCACTTTCCTGCGAAAGGCGAAGGTCCCAGGTTCAAGTCCTGATCTGGCACACAGTTTTAAGCTGCCAAAGAGTTCCAAATCAACTCACACTCCACTGCAGATTGAAAATTTCATTCTGGAAACACTATATAGGTTACTGGTAGGTTACATTTGTGTGTCGAAGACACTTTCCTTACACAAATGCTCATGCTTTTAATTAAGTGTTATAGGGATGAATACTAAAAGTAATCAATAATTATTTCCCAAAGTGATCACTTGGTAATTTAGAAAATAAATTTTAAGCTAAGCTATTGAAGAAATTCTTCATAAAATTATATAATTGAGATTGGCGAAAATCACTTTATTTTTCAGAGCTTCATTTATTAAAATACAGGTAGCTACAAAACGAACAACTGAATAAAATTATGATATGAAAAATGTATATTGAGAATGGTAACCAAAGTAATTAATGTTGTGACCACACTAAGCAAAACAGATAAATTTCGAAATACATTCAGATTTGTGAAGAGGTCCCACACTAAGTCCATGAGTACATTAGGAAGTTGAGCTAATATAACCTATATTAATTAAAATTCATTATATATAAGCTTCAGGAAACAAATGTAAGTGTGGATCTAGTTGTAGAACTTGTACTTGGGTATTATCTCATGCTGTTAAAATTTTACACCTAAACATAATTGTAATTTGCTCTGCCAGGTGAAATAACCTCCCTTATACATTTTTGGCACAGGAGTATAAGTGGTTTAAATAACTGTTTTATACACATCTCAGATTATATTTGAAATTTTTAAGTACTTTAATAAGTGTTAGCCAGAATCATACCATAGCAAGATAGTACAGATGTTAAAGACCTTGATATTGTGCCCACTCCCAAAAATACAGGGTGATTATAATTAGAGCCAAACTTTCAAAATGCTGTAGAAATATCACCTTTGGTCAGAATAACGTCAAATTGCAATGGAATATTATCGGAGAAGGGGGAAAACGTATGACAGAATAAAAAAAATAGTATGAAAATTGATCAAATTGATCAATAGATGGTGCTATATGTGTCAGAATACGTAAATGAAAACATCTGTCATGTGCACGACCCACTGAAGTTGGTATAAGCAAGCCGGGTACACGGTTTTTCCTCCTTTTGCATTTGTGACATTCATCATGACTGTATCAATGCAAGATCGCACTCTCCTTGTGAAGCTACTTTACAAGAATGATGACCATGCACGCGTCGCTCTGCAGAAGTTCCAGAAGGGTTTGAAAAAAGGCGGTCATCCGGTGACTGCCGTGGATCTGGAGAAAATGATTCGGAAATTCGAGAAGACGGTTTCTTTTGGTGTGCAATCTGGTAGAGGGAGGGAACAAATTGATTCAACATCAGTGGAAGCAGTGGCCACAGCAATGCAGGAGATGAGTGGTGGTGTGCAAACGTGTAGTGCACAGAGAATTTCCCGAACATTGAACATCCTCGTGAACATGGTGCAAAAAATCCTATGAAACATCCTTCTTTGCTATCCATTAAAAAAAAACTGATTTTTCCCATCCGATATGATATGACCTTGCCGTGGTGGATGGGCTTACATAACTAGCAGTACACACCTGTACATCCATGCACACTGAGTAGTACAATGTGCTTAATGTTAAACATACATATTGTTGTATGATTCATTTGTCATTTGTAGCCAGACACTATAAAATTATGATGCTTACAGTGCCATCTATTGCTACATTTTGTAACTATTTATTTTTCTTCTGCCATACGTTTTTCCTCTTCTCCGATAATATTTTGTTTAAATTTGACATCATTCTGACTGGAGGTGTTATTTCTACAGCGGTTGAAAGTCTAACTTTCATTATAATCACCCTGTATATCATTATCTCCATGTGATGTCATATATGAATGCTGCTAGATACTATATGCCTAAAAGAATAAAGCTATAAGTACTGGACCCAACAGAAGTATACATTATCAAGGAAGGGACTGATTTGATAGCATCCATGTCAAATCAACACACTTCAAATAAAAATTTTTCCTCACCCTCTTAGATTTCGCTGAAAGTTGGTATACTTATAGTGGGTGCTGAGACTAAGAAAAATACCAAATTTTAATTTTTTACCTTAAACCATTCGTGAAATACGGTCACGTAAACTTTTCAAAAACTGGCCAAAAATGTATGAACGGACTTTTTTTAAAAATTGCCCTAGGAGCTGCCCTAATTGAGCTAGAGAACTGGGAAATGTGTCATTTTGCAGCATTTTTCATGCTCTTTCCAGTGATAGAGAAAAAACATAGCTTCTAATTAATAACCTTTTTCAAAATGGTAATTAATATATTAATTTTTTTTACGAAAAGTACATAACTGAAAATTTTCAAAATATTTCCATAACTACTTCATACTGTTGTAAATCACATGGCAAAATATAAATGTGGGATGATGATGGGTTCATTGTTAAAAAAAATTATTCCGGACTCTTGTTTGACCAAACTGATCTTTAAGGTAGTACGTCAGTAGAGGACCATATACATAGGGCTTGATGTCTGTACAATAATTCAGAGACTGGAGCCATAGTTGAGATGATGTAGTCTGCATTGTTACCTTCTAAGGCTTTGTGTGCCTACAGCATTATTGTGCACTGTGGTTTTAGGGCAAATCAATTGTTACCTCTGTGTTGACCAGTCTGTATCTATTATGTTTAATAGTTCATTTTCAAGTAAATCTATACACTGAAGGACAGTTTATAAGTGGTTTTTGTATAAATATGGAACCAAGTAATAAGTGCAGCGCTGCAAGAATGCAGTGTTGTAATCCATTGAAGAAGTCAAATCATTTTATTAGAGACAGAAAAAAACTGAGAATTGTCACCACATGGATGCCCAAATTATTTCCTCAAATACCAAGCGGTGCCAAGATTTGTGATAAATGTAGGAAAGATGTAACCAAATTGAAAAATACATGAGAGCCCATCAGTGATGAAAGTGTAGAAGAAAAATCTTATGGATCAGGGAGAATCATTCGAGACCAAGACCCTGACTTTACTCCAACTTCAGTAGCTGTTAAAACATTTAACACAACACTTCAAGAACTAGATGAGTTCCCAGTTGACAAGAGAAAGCTAACATCTAGCCATTACGCCAAATCAAAATTGAAGAAAATCTCATCAATGACACACAAACTTTTTGTTGCTCCTAAAACTTCTTCGCCAGATACTGATACTGATGAATCCGTTCTTGAAAATCTTAAAAGAAACTTTAAAAATTTTATAAGTAGAGCAAAAAAACTAATGATTCTTACAAGTTTACCTGAAAAGTGGAGTGTCAGGAAAATAATGAGGGAATTTAATTCTCCTAATTACATTTTTCGGCAGTCCAAAAAAGTTTTGAAAGAGAACGGATTCATGGAAGGTCCAAACCCAAAACCAGGGAAGTGTTTACCAACAGAAACTGTCAAAACTGTACATTCATCTTATGAAAATGATGAAGTTAGCAGGGCAATGCCAGGTATTAAAAGATTGTGTGACAATTACAGAAACAAGTGAAAATAAAACAAAAATATCAAAAAAGACTTATTTTGTGTAACCTTAAAGAAGATTACAAGCATTATAAGACAAGTTTCCTACCATAAAAATATGTTTCTCTAAATTTGCTGAGTTGAGACCAAAACATTGTGTATTAGCTGGCCGGAGTGGCACACTGACTATCTGCGTGTGCACAACATAGCCAAACATAAAATTAATGATAGAAAATGCCAAACTAAATACAGTAACAAACAGCAGCTTAAACAATTATAAGCAGTGCATTGCAAAAATGCTTTGCAACCCATCATCAATTGATTGCAACATGGGAAACTGTGAATACTGCCCAGGAGAAACTGTGATATGTAAAATTTTAAGAGACTCTTTTCATGAAAACTTAATTGAACAAGTTCAGTTCTGACAGTGGATGTCAGTTAACCCATGTAATCTGGAAATTGTTCAGAAAACTTCTGAAGAATTCATAGATTTATTTTGTAGTAAGATGTCGACTTTGATTCGGCATGACCTCATTGCCAAGCAACAACGAACATTCCTTAACTCCGCAAGAGAAAAACTTATGGAATCTGAATTTGTTGTCATATGTGATTTTTCAGAAAATTATAGTGTAGTTATACAGGATGAAGTTCAAAGTTTCCATTGGACAAGACAACAGATTACCATTCATCCTGTTGTTATGTAATACAAACAGGAAGACAAAATTGAGAATACGAGCTTTATCATTGTTTCCGATTGCTGGAGCACAATACAACTGCGGTTTACACCTTTCAAAAGAAGCTAATTTCATATCTAAAAAAGAAATTTCAAAAGATTCCAAAAAAGACATACTATTATTCTGACGGTTCTGCCACTCTGTATAAAAATAAGAAAAACTTCCTGAACCTTTGCCTTCATGAGGTAGACTTCAACATAAAAGCTTAGTGGCACTTTTCAGCCACAGCACATGGGAAAGGGCCGTGTGATGAAGTAGGGGGTTCAGTAAAGAGACTGGCAGCTCGTGCAAGTTTGCAAAGGCCATACCAAAATCAGATCCTAACTGCACGAGACCTATTTGAGTGGGCAGTTGATAATATCACAAATGTTGATTTTGCATATTCCACTCAAGAAAGTCGACTTAAAGAGGCATTGACAATCAAAGGAACACGCAATTTCATGCTTTCATTCCCAACACTACATCAAAATGAATAGTCAAATACTTCTCAGGTGATATGCAGAGTTGGGAGAGGGAAGTAACTAGATCACCAGACAAACTGAAGTTACAAGATGTATCAGGCTATGTCACCACTGTATAGGACAGAAACTGGTGGCTTGGGTACATTTTAGGAAAAAACAAAGAACTTGATGAAGTGAAAATAACTTTTCTTCATCCATGTGGACCAGCTAAGTCATTCTCTTATCCTGCACATGCAGATGTCCTGTGGGTGTCAGTTGTGGATGTTCTCACAAAAGTGAATCTATTTACTCCGACAGGGAGAACATACCTTCTTAATGAAAGTGATGTAAACCAAACCCAGTCAGCTTTATTAAAATGTAGTATGTGAAGTTCCAAGACAATTTATTGGGAACCTGCTTTCAACTCAAAACTTAATTTTTGTCTCAGGTTAGTGTTAATGTATATTTTATAGAAAGTTGTTTCAAAATTATTTTTAGTACCTATTGTGTTAAATTTAGCTATGTACAGATACCTGTTACTCAAAAACAAGCATTACGTATTTAATGTGTTTAATAATTCCATTTCAAACATCATGGACCAGAACTATTATGTAAATACTTGTACTTATTCATATTTTATTTCAGTTTGTAGTTAAATGCTCAATTTCTTGTTCTTGGTTATATTGGTTAGTATACTGTTAGTGAAGTTGTATGAAATTAAAATAAGCAATCAACTTATAATTATAAAATATGCTGAATAGTTTTGGTTTAATAAGGCGATGTTTTGATATTTCTAATACTTTTTTTTACTTACCTTTCAGTATATTTTAAAGAAATTGCTGTTTGTTAAAGGTCATTTTGATCAAACTAGGGCCGTTAGCGAAAAACAAGAGTCCGGAATAATTAAAAAAAAAAAACATCATCATCCCAGATTTATATTTTTGCCATGTGATTTACAATAGTATGAAATAGTTATGGAAATATTTTGAAAATTTTCAATTATGTACTTTTTGTAAAAAAATTAAAATTAAATCAAAATATTAATTAGTCTTTTGAAAAAGGTTATTAATTAGAAGCTATGTTTTGTTGTATATCCCTGGAAAGAACATGCAAACTGCTGCAAAATGACATGTTTCCTAGTTCTCTAGCTCAATTAGGGCAGCTCCTAGGACAATTTAAAAAAAGTCCGTTCACACATTTTTGGCTGGTTTTTGAGAAGTTTACATAGCCATATTTCAGGAATGGTTTGAGATTAAAAAAAATTGAAATTTTGTATTTTTCTTAGTTTTAGTGCCCACTATAAGTATACAAAGTTTCAGAAAAATATAAGAGGGTGAGGTAAAATAGGTGTGTTGATTTGACATGGAATGACTCTTGTGTAAAGAACCTACACAGTAGCAAAAGAAATAAGTATGTATGGAAACTGTTGTTGCTGTGAAGCAACAACTCAGATGACTTCGTCACATATTGGAATAGAGTTATTTGTGAACTGTGACCATAGTGACTACTGCATTTGACTTGAATCAGAACACCTTTCAAAATTGCGATGATTATCATATGGATGCAACTTGAAACCATATGGAATCAACTTTTGCATAGCAGACAGACCAGTTGCAATTAACTTTATTTCACTTTCACCAACTAAATTCTCACATTGTCATGAGAAGAGAATGTAGTCTTGGTATTTGAACAAAATCATGACTTATGTTTCTGTTCCTTGTCAGACCTTGATGCATTTTATTATGAATGATTTGTGTGTGCGTGTGTGTGTAAAGTCAGTGCAAAATTCATGATAGTGTATTTTGTCTGTCTCATTCTGAGTAAATTGTCGTAATAGTTCTATGTCTTTCAGTGGGTATTAAAAAGAAGAAGAATTGTTTAATTTAATAAAATCTGTGATTTCAAATTGTTTTTAAATTTTCTGAATATTGTTTGCGAATCTTCTCAGAAAATTGCTGTTGGCTTACATTGAAAATAGGCATATTATGTTGAATGATATTGCAGCAATGGTAAACATTAGTGTTAGATCACACTGATGTTCAAGAAAATGTGTGTGAGGTGGGTTCCAAAACATTTCACATCAGAAATGAAAGAAAGGAAGGTGCATGGGTATTTGCAGGGAGACCTGAGGTTTGCCTGCCCCCCCCCCCCCCCTCCTTGTTCCTCAGATTGGTACATTTTTAAGCCACTGAAAGAAGTTGTTAGTGGGCCAAGGTTAGCTGATGATGAGGAAATCCAGGCAGCAGCGCATAACTGATTATACATATACTCCGAAGAATTCAAGAATTCTTTGCTTGTGGAATGGAGAAGCTCATCCAGTGCAGGCAAAGTACATACTACTTGAGGGGGGGATTAAATTCAGTTTTTTATGGAATGACCCATGTGTAATGAGAAGAAATGAAAGACAAATTAACTACTTCCACATGGGAAAAATATATTAAAAACAAAGATTCCAAGACTTACCAAGCGGGAAAGCGCCGGCAGACAGGCACAATGAACAAAACACACAAACACACACGCAGAATTACTAGCTTTTGCAACTGATGGTTGCTTCTTCAGGAAAGAGGGAAGGAGAGGGAAAGATGAAAGGATGTGGGTTTTAAGGGAGAGGGTAAGGAGTCATTCCAATCCCGGGAGCGGAAAGACTTCCCTTAGGGGGAAAAAAGGAGGACAGGTGTACACTCGCGCGCACACACACACACACACACACACACACACACACACACACACACACATCTATCCGCACATACACAGACACAAGCAGACATATTTAAAGGCAAAGAGTAAGGGCAGAGATGTCAGTCGAGGCGGAAGTACAGAGGCAAAGAAGTTGTTGAAAGACAGGTGAGGTATGAGCGGCGGCAACTTGAAATTAGCGGATATTAAGGTGAAGATGACCAATTGATCACTTCGATGTGGATGCACACCACACTCGAACTCTTATGGGAATTGGCAAAATGCCACGAGTAATGAGGATAATGGACAAGGGGCACTACATTAGTATTGTGAGGATAAGTTGAGAATTTGGGTCCGTTGACAGGCATACTAAGGTGATCCATGTAGTTGTGCTGACTGCTGTGTTTGGACGGTGCAGTGGTCAGCACATCTGTTCAATAAGTAAGAGGCCCAGGTTCGAATCTTGCTCTGGTACAAATTTCCAACTTTCCCCATTGGTTTAAATCAGTGCGCACGGGCAGCTTATGTCATTAATTCCTCTGTGTCTTGATTAATCGGTCATGTTGTCCGAGTTTATAGAATGCTCAAAAAATTTTGCGAAATGTGATTTTATGCTGGAGTACCAATAAATAATTCAGGGTTACTTACTTGTGCATCAAATGTTTTACAATTACATAAAAATATTTTCACATCACTCTGAGAAGAAGTTGAAAACTTACAAAATATCATATTTTTTACTTTAATTTGGACATTTACCTTCAGTGGCCTAAATCTGATAACATATAGTACCTAATTTTTAATTTATGTAGCATACTTTGCGCTGCTTATCATGTGAGAGGCTGATATACACTACCCAGTTCCTGGCACCAGTTGAAATCAATTGAGATTAGAATGTCCCATGATCAGCTTTGCATATTGCTGCTAGATGATTCACTTTCTTGGAATATGTTACATCTAAATGAACAGAAAAAACAAATTTGTTGGTGTTGATTCTCATCCGCTACCAACTATTACCATAGGAGTTCTAATATATGCTAAAACCATACAGAGCTTGGACAAAAATATGGAAAAACCATAAGAAATCAATCTTTGAACATAAACACAGTTTCTAGTCAGGCCTACACGTGACACTGTTGTATTTGTGATGAACACACCCGTTCGGTGTCTTCTATACATTGCAATTGTCAGTTGTTGACAGAACAGTGTTTTGTGCTGTTATTAATGCATTAGGTCAAGTTAAGTGAATTTGAAAAAGGCCAAATTATTGGCTCTGGTATGATGGTGTTCCCATAACTAAGATAGCAGAAGTGTTTAGTGTTTCAGGAGGCACTGTGTCGAAGATTTATACCACATACAGGAAAACAGAAAAACATCAACTGTCAAGTCACAAGAAGGACAAAAGTGTGTCTTGAGTAATTGTGACAGACTGCAGTTGAAGAGGATTGTGGTGAAGAATGAGAGAACAGTAGCTCCAAAAGTCACTACAGAACTGAAAGTCACATTCTCAAACTGTCTCAGCACCTAAGTAACAAACACAAAGGGTTCTCCATAAGCTGTAAATTGCAGGGTGGGGTGGAAAACCAAACCCACTCATTGGAGATGCAAATACCCGTAACAGGAATACGTGGTGCAATGGAAGAATGTTACTTGGTCGAGTAAGTCTTGTTTTACTCTGTTTCCAACTTCTGGCCAAGTTTACATCCCAAAAGTGAAACATGAGAGGCGTCCAGTTATGATTTGGTTGGCCATATTGAGGTACTCCTTGTGCCCCATGGTTACTCTGGAGAGTCACAAAACTGCCAAGAATTATGTGACCATTTTGGCTGATCAGGTCTATCCTGTGGTACAGTGTTTGTTCTCCAGTGGGGATGCTATGTTCCAGGTTGACAGGGCTCCTGTTTACACAACACACATAATTCAGGAGAAGTTTTGTGAGCACGAGGACAAATTGTCACATCTCTCCTGGCCTACAAACACCAGATCTCAATAACATTGAGCACTTGTGGTCTACTTTGGAGAGAAGGATACATGATCACTCTCCACTTTCATTGTCCTTACCTTAACTTTCTACTATTTTGCAGGAGGAATGGTATAAGATTCTCTTGAAAACAATACAGGACATGTATTTATCCATTCAGAGAGGAATAGGTGCTGTTTGGAATGCCAATAGTTTTCCTACACAGTATTAGGCATGTTAATGTGTTTGTTTTTGGTGTTTCCACTTTTTTGTCCACCCACTGTAATTCTCTGCAGTGTACAAATTTTGATGACAGATCAGCAGTCAACATTGTTAGTTCAGAACAACTGTGAAAACAAATACCCAAACAGACCAATGTGAAGAAATGGAAACTTCCTTCATAGCCAAAATGTAACCTTACAACCTCCAACCCATGAATGCCGTTGCCGACACCACACCACAACACAACCACAACCACTGTCAAAAAACACATATTGTTTGTCATTCTCATGGTACAGTCACATTTATGAAGTTTGTCAAAACATTAATTAGTAGTTGCTTATAATAATACCTTATTTTTTTTGCATTAGATTAATTGGAGAGAGAGAGAGAGAGAGAGAGAGAGAGAGAGAGAGAGAACTCGTGAATGTAATAAGTAATTAAGTTCTCTCTGTATTTTCAAATTGTTAATCTGATCCAACAAAAACTTTCAGCTTGCAAATCAAATGGAAATGCTCAAAGTGCAACAGGATACACTGAATATGACTCAGGCTGAGTTAAAGGAAGCACAGGAGCGTATCAAAGAACTTGTAAGTAAACTAGTTCTATTTTTCTTTTTAAGCTTTTATAGTCTTATGGAGAGGTTTGATGACAAATGGAAAAATAGAATCACACCAAAAAAAGATGATTTAGAAACAAGAATAATGATCAAAATGTTATAGATGGCAGCAGGTGCAAGGGATATGAATGAGACACAAAGGCCATGGAGCTAGTGAGTTTGTGCAACTCATGGTAACCGTGATGTGGAGGTAGAAGAGGAAGGGACTGTTAGGGGGTGTAACATAGTGGCTTAGCAGAGATTGAGATTAGGTGAATTGTAAAGTAGCCATTGAATTTGAACATGTTGTGCTCAGTAGCTTGTTCTATTACTGAGTGGTCTGACCTGTTCTTGATGATGGCTATTCATTCTGGTGGATAGCCGGTTCATGGTCATACTCACATAAAATACTGTGCAGAAGTTGCAGCAGTGCTAATGTATTATGTGGGTGCTTTCACAGGTGGTCTTGCTTCTGATGGTGTACAATAAGCCTGTGGAAGAACTACAGTAGGATGTGCTGTGTGGGTGAATCAAACAAGTCTTGGACCTGGTTCTTCCATAGCTATACATCCCCACACGCAGTTGGTTGGAGGTGAGAGTAGCACAAGGGTGGTTCAAGATGTTGTGTAGATTGGGTGGCAGTGGAATACAGCTTTCTGAACATGATAGCAAATAGTTGAATCTCTGCCCAAGGACATGATTCAGTTTCTCCAGTTCAGGATTATATTGGTACATGAGGGGAGTGCTCCTTTGCAGTTGGTTCTTGGTTGCGATGGAAGTATTGGGGATGTGTGAGGATGTGTGGAGGAAATCTGTTTGCAGGCTAGGTTTGGGGGATAGTGCCTGTCTGTGAAGACCTTTATGAAACTTTCAAAATACTAAGCATTCAAATTCTTGTCACTGCAGATGCACCATCCATGGATGGTTAGGCTATATGGGTGTGATTTTTTGGTGTGGAAGGCCTGATGTCAGAATGCCTGTACTGTTGGTGGTTGGTGGACTTAATACAGACAGAGGTAAGTATGGAGCCATCAGAAAGGTGCAGGTTAGTATCTCGCACAGTGGCACATTGTGCTGAGGAGTACCAGGTGAAGTGGAAGGGAGAGAAGGTGTTGAGGCTGTGAGTAAATGAGAATAGGATGTTTTGGCCCTGGGTTCAGATCATAAAGATATCATCAATGTACCTGAACCAGACAAAAGGTTTTGGGAGGCTAGGATGGTTTGCTGTGGAGGACACATATGCAGATTGGTATAGGAGGATGCTATGCAGGTGCGCATGGCCTAACCTTTCATTTTATAGATACAAATCTCTTTCTCCACAGACTGTCAACAACCCCCACCCCATTACCTCCTGGATGCCTATTAGTCAGTGTTAACCTCACATTGTGATACACCAACATCCCCTTCCATATCCATGGACTTATGCTATTGAACACTACCTTTCCCAGTGTCCTTCAGGCATTAACTCACTACCCAATTCCTAGCACACCTAACCAATTACATCCTCATACATAACTACTTCTCCTTTGAAGGAAAGGTATATAAATAAACCTTCAACATGGCCAGGGCCACTTGCTTGGCATCCTCCGATGTTAATCTGTAGTGCACCATCTAGAGGAAATTTTCGTAGTCCTCCACAACCCAAAACCTTTTGTCTGCTTCAGTTTCATTGATGATATCTTCATGATCTGGAACCAGGGCCAAGACATCATATTTTTATTCTCCTACAGCCTCAACACCTCTCTCACGTGCTCCACCTGGTCCAATGTGCCATCTACCTTGATATTGACCTCCACCTCTGATGTCGCCATCCATGCCTCTGTCCATATTAAGACCATTGACCATCAAAATATCTGCATTTTGACAGCTGTCATGCTTTCCACTCTAAAAATTACTCCCATCGCAGTGACGAGAATTCACTTTCGCATTATTCTGGAGGTGCACAAAGGCCATCACCAACAGGCAATATCCTACGAACCTCATCTCTCATCTGCAAACAAGTTTGTGCACCCTATCCTCACATATCCCTTATACTCCCACCACAGACAAGAACCAGCTGCAAAGGGGCACCCTCCTCATCACCCAGTATCATCCTGAACTGGACTAATTGAATCATGTCCTTTGCCAGGGCTTCGAGTATCTGTCATCACACCCACAATCCTTCCTTCCCGTCCTAAAGTGGTTTTTCAGCAGCTGCCCAACATACACAACATCCAAGTCCATTATTATGCCACCTGCACTCCCAACCACACAGGCCACATCCCTTGGAAGACCAAGGTACAAGACCTATCCGATTCCACACCCAGAACTTTCTGTTTCAATCCTAACATCAGAAGAAGTAGGACCACCTGTGAAATAGCCATGTAATATATTAGTTCTGCTGCAATTTCTGCACAGCATTTTATGTGGCCGTGACCACCAACCAGCTGTCCACCAAGAACAGAGTTGACCACCCAATGGGGAAACAAGTTGTTGAGAATATCATGCCAGAGTGCCCCCCCCTCCCTCCCAATACCAGCTTTGCTGAACTAACTCCTGTGTTACTCCTGGCCTCAATATCTGCTAAGCCACTGCCCAACATCCTATGCCCTACAGTCTACCCTTCCTGTATCCTGTCACCCCCTCTCAATCCACTCCAGCACATCATTGCTATCCTGTGCTGCATGAACTAAATGGTTCTTTTGCCCATGTGTTGTATTTCTATTTAGCACCTGCAACCTGATGCCTCTCCATCCCACATTCCTGTCCTGCACACCTACTGCCTCCCTGCAAACCTGTAACCACACTTTCCCAACCCCCCATCTCACTTCTTGTCTCTTTAATTCCACTACCTACCCCCTTCCAGCCCAACTCCTTTTTCCTGTCTACTAGCTGAACTACAGTCATGTTCAGCTGGCACAATGTAGGTACTATGTTTGTGTGTGTGTGTGTGTGTGTGTGTGTGTGTGTGTGTGTGTGTGTGTGTTTGTTTGTTTGTTTGTTTGTTTGTGATAGTACTCTAGCAAAGCTTCCCTCATGCGTGCTTGTCACTGACTTAACACTATTTTTTTAAATGAATTGTCTCCTTTACTCCTTAATTATTTATATTCTGCCAGAACTCTGCTAACCATGTTGACATTACGATTTTGCAGACAAAAATATGAAGGTGGTTTGAAAATTTCTTGGAATGGAATAGAAAAAAAAGTACTTACATCATTGAAGCTTTTTTTGTTTTTTGATGTAGTCTCCTTATTGATTAATGCACTTGGTCCAATGATGTTCCAGTGCGTTGATCCATTCTCGAGAATGAGTTTCCTCCAGGTCTGCAAAATCTGGTTATCAGTTCTTTGTTTGAAGTGAATCTTTGTCCAACAAGAAAAATTTTCAGTTTTGGGAAGAGATGGAAGTCTGATGGAGCCAAATCAGGTGGATAAGGCAGGTGTGGCAACAATTCATATCTTAGTTCGTGTAATTTTGCCATGGTGACGGCACATGTGTACAGGCGCACTTCAAGGGTTGCAGCACCCATCTTGCAGATAATTTTTTCATTTCTAATTCTTCAGTTAAAATGTGATATACCCTTTCAGATGAAGTCTGACAAACATGAGCAATTTCATGCATTTTATATCAGCAATCCACCATTGCCATTTTGTGCACTTTTGCAATGATTTCTGTATTACTGTCATATCTTGGCTGACCACTGCACAGATCATCGTCTAAGCTCCCCTGACTAAATTTAAATTCATTTGCCCACTTGGCAACAGTTGAATATGAAGGAGCAGAGTCCCCCGGTGTATTCTGGAAATCAGCATGAATGTCCTTCACTTTCATACCTTTCTTTATGAAGCACTTAATCACTGCTCAAATCTCGATTTTTTCCGTCTTTGCAAATCATTATGCGGGCACATCAACAGAGCAACGTCACTGCCACAGCTCTCTTCCAAGAGCACTGATGTGGCACGTGCTTACAGGCAACAGTCCAATGAACATCATTTGAACAACTCGTTGCGCTAGCCATGTGAACAACTCGTTGCGCTACCGCTGGCCTCTCGTGGTGATTCCGAGAACTTTCCAAACTACTCTCGTACATGGGAAAACTAAATATTTATTGGATATTTTAAGCAAGAACTGTTGTCAGCCATGATTTATTTTCTTGAAATGTCCCAGATCTTTTAATTTTTCGTGTCTGTTTGAGTAAATTTTAGAATTAAAAGTTTGGTAGTAGCCCCTCAACTCACCAACTGCTGGAACAATACATGTCATTAAGTTAACCTAAAGAGATCCACAACTTCTCCCTTCCCTCAAGTCAATGTACAAGTTTGGTCTGTCTCTTTTCCTGAATTTTCCTTGGCTTGAATAGCTCAGGTGAGAGCTATTTTACTGTATTAACGTGTCAGGATTGGCGAGGAAGGGGAAGCAGTAGGCACCCGTTGAGGTGATGAAGTTAAACATGATAGACATGATGGTTTATTTCAGTAAAATGTGGTTGAAGGCAGGCCTAGAGAAAGTGCTGAAACTGAATGGGCTGCTGCCCAAGAGAGCAGGAGAGGAGAGTGTCTTAACAGGGTTGGAAGCTGCCAGCAGAAGAAAGCAGATGGTGTGTCCACTCTGGCAGCTGGCCGCGGCTCCACCCCATGTGACCACCTCCCTGTTGGACAGCCAAATTGTAGATGCGCAGTTCAGTAGCGCTACCTCGTCAGCAACACGTGACTTTAGCTGCTGATGGTTCAACATGTGAGTTTCGAAGTGGTTCTGTTCGATATAATGCAATGTGACTTATAAGCTGTAACTAGCCACCAGGCAGAAGGCGCTGGCAAACATAAATTGAAATACAAATAATTAAAATTTTATAGTATTACATCCACTCAGTAATGGCCCCCACTGTACAACTGGGATCATGACTCTTAAGTTATCAAACCAAAGAAACCCTTGTGTCCATACTAAAGGTGATTTTGTTAAGGCTGTTTTCTGTGGGAGGAGAAGGGATTCTGGACTTGTCAAACAGTAAGTGACCCATTGGAGGAAGAAAGGAAGAAGAGAGAGAAGGAGCAACAGTATATTTGGTCTAAATGTTTTTGTTTTCACTAGCACTACAACATCAGCAACTAGGTGTAATTCCCGTTGTGTTTGATGTACTGTGATTGGTACCATATGATCGTGATACTGCTAAAATCTGGAAGATAATATCTCACAGAAAAGTAATTATTTCGAGAGAACAAACCATGAATAATATCTGTTTCCGTTGCTAGTATCTTCTCTTTACACAGTACTCACAGTATTCAACAATTTGAAAATGATAGATGTTTAAATACACTCAATCCTTCAGCTCCTACTAATTTCCGTTAGGCATAGGATTTAGACTCTTCCTTTTGCAGCTTATGATAGGTATGTGTCTGATAATAGATCAGCATGAAGTAAATAAATAAAAGTAGTCTCTGTTGGGCAGCTTATGTCAGTATACATAAAATCATATAAATGTGACAAAGAACTTACAGAGAACTTAAACTTGGAAACAAACAGTCAAAGGAAAAAAGGAGCTAAGGTATAAAAATACTTAATAGCACTATGTTCTTGAACCCAATCTACAGGGCATTACTTATGAGATTGTATATCACTGCAACCTGTATCATGAAACCTGGTTCCTTATGTAATGACAAACAGAAATAGCTGTGGACAGAATAAGTGAAAAAAGTTCAAGAGAAGAAGACAGCTTTTAAGAAATCATATGTTGACTTGTCTCTGTCTCATAGTATCCTCTCCTGGAGATCTGAATTGAGGACTCTTTTAATGTGGATAAATTTATATAGAGTTGCATCTTGAAGGTCTTCTATGGACTGTTTTGTATTATTGAGGATGCTCCTGCTGGCTAAACCATACAGAGATGTCTACATTACAATACAAACTAGGTGTAATGGATAATTCTAAAAAGGTGAAAAAGATAAATTAATAATGAGACAACATCGGAAACAGTAAATCTGAGATACCCTGAAGGTCAGTGGCATCACGTCAACTAATGGAAAAAGAAGGAAATTTTGGGATAGAAATAGACAACAATTTTTTTTTTTCTTTTCTGTCAAACTTCACTGTTCAAATTTTGAAGGTGACGTTGAAGCCATCAGAATTGCAATGAGTCAGCTAGACAATTTATTCCATCCGTTCAACAAAGCAGTAATATTTTGTGATGCCAGAGCAGGAATTTCACTGGTTATCAACACACAAGATCCAAAAGTCATAAAAATTAAATAAGGCTAAGAAGTAATTAAGTCACTACAACAGAAAGAACAATATAATTATGGTCCAGTGCATACAATCTGGAACAATTACAATGATCCCATAAAATTTCATGTGTATGAAAGATCTTGAAAAACCTCACGAATAACTCAGTACTGTAGTACCTAATGAAACAAGGATAGAAACAGTAGCCATTTTGTGCTTGACTGCCATGCATGACTATTTAGCAAATTACCAGCGTACATATCCAGTCTATCAACAAGCCAGGTGGCACAATGGTTAGCACACTGGAATCACATTTGGGAGGATGGTGGTTCAAATCTCTTCTGGTCGTCCAAATTTAGGTTTTCCATGATTTCGATAAATCACTCCAGGAAAATGCAGGATGGTTCCTTTGAAAAGAGCATGACCGATCTCCTTCTCCATTCCTTCATAATCTGAGCATGTGCTCTGTCTGTAATGACACCGCAGTTGACAGGATGTGAAACTGTAATTTTCTTTTCTTCTGTCCTTCTCTATTCTATTGTCTCCTAAATGTGTTTTGTGCTACGAAATTGGTTCAGTCATGAATAAAGAATATTTAAAAAAACCTTATTAAATGAAGATGATCTTATTCAGACTTTACATTTTGTTCTGGAGCAAGAAGGTGAATGACTACTACAATAATAATAATAATAATAATAATAATAATAATATTTAAGAAGTAATAAACCAACAAGCACAAAATAAGCTGCAGGCATTTATGGTCATCAAAAAGTGAAAGAAAGAGAGCATACAGGGTGGCCGAGAAGTCCCATACCCCCTATTACTGAATGCTAATTAATTTTATTTGTTTTAGCACAAGTACATACTTTCTTAATAAGTACCCAAGATATTAGTATGTTCCCCATCATGCTGTAAATACATTTACATACTCCTACATGTTCGTCTTGATACATTTTTGAGCATGTCCAGAGTTACAACACGAAACACATCCTCAAAACAGCATTGTGCCATTCTCTGTTTGTAGAATAATGACATGCAGATACATACACTTTCATGAGTCCCCATAATGAGTTGTCATCTGTGGTGAGGTCAGGGTGACCATTTCATAGGAACTGGTGTTGCTGATGAACCACAACCTGTTCACCCTTCTGGAAAGCGTTCATTAGGAACTCAAGCATTTCAAGAACATAGTGAGGAGGTGCTTCATCCAGCTGGAAACATAAGCATCATGCGAGACCCATTTCCTGAAGCTGATGTATTAAGCATGTTTGTAACTTGTGCAAATAATGGCAGCAAAATGCACAAATATTTTGTGAGACGTTGTGGCCATTTTTAATGCACTGAGTAAATGATATGTTTTGACCATGGAATTTATTAATTTTATACTGCCTTATGCATTTTGGTCTTACACCTTTCTCAAAGGCCTTATAAGAGAAATACAAGAAAAGGTATCAGTGAAAATTCACTGGTAAAGTTCCATCAAAAGAGGCAGAACTCACCAAATATCTGTAACACATTCTTAGGTAAAATGAAACTAGAGTTGTCCAATATAAATACAAAGTATCTGGTCTACATTATTTGATGACATTTGAGTGCAAACTGACTCCCTATACACATCGAAGTATTAGGTGAAGCAGCTGATTTTAATGAAAATTTTATATTTGGAAATACAGAAACCTGATATGATTGATTGATACAGTGTCATTCTAAATGACAGATAACATTCTATTACATCTTTTACATCACCCAGTTTCTTATCTTACAAACGTCCATCTAGTGTAAGGAGACTGGTGAAAATTATCTCCTCAAGATGGTGCCAACATATAAAAATATAATTACATAATAAGTGAACATCCATCTGTTGAATAAAGTATTACAATAAATTCATAATTTAATATCCAGAGTCAGTTTCCACTCATATGTCATCAAATAAAGTAGACCAGACCGAGTGAGGTGGTGCAGTGGTTAGCAAACTGGACTCGCATTCAGGAGGATGCAGTTCAATCCTGTGTCCGGCCATCCTGATTTGGGTTTTCTGTGATTTCCTTAAATTGCCTCAGGCAAAATCTGGGGTGGTTCCTTTGAAAGGGCACAGCTGACTTCCTTCCCTATCCGATGAGACCGATGACCTCGCTGTTTGGTCTCCTCCTCCTTAATCAACCCAACCCTCCAGACAATGAAAACCTAACAATGAAAGTAGACCAACTACTTTGTGTCCATATTTGGCAACTTTAATTTCATTTTACTTAAGAATATGTTATAGATATTTGGTGAGTTCTACCTCTATTTTTTACGATGTGCATTTAATGTATTTTATCATTGTTCTTGAGTGAGTGCTCTTAACGTCTTTGAGAAAGACATAAGGCCGAAACAGGTGACAGTGTAAAATCAATAAATATAGTGATCAAGACTTATACCAATTACAGGACATATACACCGAAGAGACAAAGAAACTGGTACACCTCCCTAATATCGTGTAGGGCCCCTGCGAGTATGCAGAAATGCCGCAACGCGATGTGGCATGGACTTGACTAATGTCTGAAGTAGTGCTGGAGGCAGTTGACAGCGTGGATCCTGCAGAGCTGTCTGTAAACCTGTAAGATTACTCTTTTGAACAGCACATTGAAAGGCATCCCAGATGTGTTCAATAATGTTAATGTCTGGGGAGATTGTTGACTAGCAGAAGTGTTTAAACTCAGAAGAGTGTTCCTGGAGCTACTGTGTAGCAATTCTGGATTTTATTGCTTGCTAGTTCCAGAAGGCGTACTAATTAATGGAGAAGTCATTCCATCATTGCTGAGATATTAGCAAAAACGTTGAACAAGATGAGCCTTTGGTCTAGGAGGAAAACTCACCTGAAATAGTCTCCTGGCTGATAGATTCTTCAGTGCTGTAATAAATCAGACAAGTACCAAATGATAGGTTGACTCAAGTAACTACACTGTTTTCAAGAACAGGAGCTAAATCGGTCAGCAGTTGTCTGGTACAACATCTTTTACTTAGAGTGAAGATAATTAGAAGAATCTTGTCTCATCAAATCTGTACGTTTCAGTAGGGAAACAAAGTACTGCATGCACTGTCCAGCTGGTCCCTCCAACATTATTCCACTGACAGTTGGAGTCCACTCCTATTGTTGATCATACACACCACTTCATCAGAATTACGGACGAAGATACCATGCACTTTCTCATGGTTATGATTGCTTCTTGAAATTCTACAAAGAACAGACTCAGTGAGGAATGTGAGCATACTTTGATACCTTGGGACCTGCTTACAAATTAATTTCAGCATGAATAGTAGTGAAAGGATTGAAATCACAAGTAGGCTGAAAGCAATGATGGGACCTGTAACAAACAACTGCTGCTAGGCCTGAAGGCCAAGATATAAAATACTGTTGTTTATCTTGTATCACTGTGGCACAGAATACTGGGAAATAATAGTGACTATTGGCAGACATTTCTCTGTTATGGGAATGCATATGCTAAGTTGGATGATAGGATTTTACCTTATGTGCTCACATTTTCAGTGACAGTGTCCATCAGAGGTGCGACATACATTTTATCACAGAGAAAATGAAGGAAGGCCAACTTTTTTAGTGTGGATTGCAAATTATTTAGGAGTAAAGATGACTCAGCAAAAAGGCAGAAGCACTGCATTGTTGATAGGAAGACAAGCAAAACCTACAGAGCTTGGCTGGCTTTCAGAATGCACCTCCTTTTTCAAAGTTGTATGAAAAACATCCACACACACACACACACACACACACACACACACACACACACACACACACACTGCCTCACACTTACTCACATGCACACTTGTCTCAGGCATGTGTGTGTGTGTGTGTGTTCCAAAAGCTAGCCGAGCTCTTTACCTTTTGTTTGTGTACCTATAGATGATGCAGTGCTTCTGCCTTTCAGGGAGCCATCTTCTTTATTCCTAAATAATTCATAATTTTTAACCAGAACTTTCTGGACATATCCTGAGAGTGGAATTAACTGTTTTTGTTAAAACTGTTTAAAGTCTCAGAATGAATGGCAAGTAGACATGAGGTTAACCTAAGAAGAGAGAATAAGACGAAATGTGGCAAATGTGGTGTCCAAGATCCAAAGCAGTAAATACTAATGAAGTGGGTGGACCTTAGGATAAAGAAGAAGAAGAAGAAGAATCTCTGCTTCCCTTCGAGTTAAACAACAAAAAGCAAACAATATTTCACAAATACTAACGATGTACTTACATGGTGAAAACTCAGTTCAAATTTACTGAGCTCTTTGACTATTTCAATGAGTGCCTCATAAGTCTTTTTATTCTTCTTGTTTCAAAGTCCAGTTGAATACTGGAAGCCTGGAGTAATCTGTAAATAACTGTACACAAAATCATTAAAATAGATTTTTCACTGTCCAAACCAACGGTGATTAGCTTTTATGTGTTACACTTCATATTGTTAACTTAAAAGATCAGTAAAGTACATAAACCTCTCTACAGGCAATTAAAGGCCTATGAAACTGTTCAAAAAATTGGCCAAGAATGATGTAACAAATGATATAGTATGTAAAAAATAAGCTGTCAAAAGTTTTTACAGTAATCATGAATGTTGTGTGTCCACCCTTCATCAAATGGCACACATCTAATCGGTAGTTCAATTTTGCCCATAACTGAGCCAGCATATCGTATGTGAAGATAAGAACAACTGCTGCAATGTGTTGTGAGTCTTTGATGACATGTACTAGAGAAGGAATATAAATGCTATCCTTGATTTAACCCCACATTAAAAATCTCAGAGCATGGAGTTGGGTAATATGGTGGCAGTTTCAGGTTGTGGTGTGAGGTATGGTTGCGGCACTACAAAATAGGTGATACTGTTAGCAAACAGCTATCCTCCTCCAATTTCTTGTGTTGCTTCACTACACTGTTGTAACCGGATGGTGTCTTGTGAAACTTGCCACAGAAAGCTCTTTGCATGCTCACTACTGATTGGCAACATGTAAATTCTATCTGACAAAATGCATTCTCTCCCAAATTTGTTGCCATTTTCAGCACCTACATTTGGTTGCATATTTCCAGAGTAATTTGCAGAAATTTTTTTAATTTACAATGGTTTTTTAAAATGCTTCATGGAACTTCTAATCACCCTTATTTTGTTCTTGCCTTCCAATATCTTTTGTTTGACACACGTTACTATGTTACAAAGTCATTTTTCTATGCTCCATAGTCTCTCCACCCTATGTATGATGCTACTGTAAGACCAGAACTTTACTGACAGTCTAGTAAGTGAAATAAAGCTGTCTGCAACCCAAATATTGGTTTGCACACAGCAGTTCTTTACTACTCATGGTCCTAAAGGAGGCGGTATGCATTTCCCTTCCTCCAACCTTTGAACTGACTTACTGTTCTAGTTATAGGGGATTTACAATTTGACATGGACTCTGAATAAAACAATAAATAAATAGTGTAATGTGACATATTTCACATTAACAAGCCATTGACAGGTTTGAAAGAAGTGATGTTACCAAAAAATATTCCAGTAACAGCTGGAGATTGAGTGCCGGATCTCTGGTTTTGTAATTGATACAGTAAACATCCTTAACCCCAATTAATTTGAGATATCTGCCTAGAAACATAAATACTTCACTTATGAAAGGTGTAGGAAAGACACTCCACTCCAGCTGTTCTGTAAGACAAAATAATTTTGTGACAAGTGCCTGGCACTCTACTAGAATGACTAATTGAGTGATGTGTGACACGGAAAATGTGTACACAGTTGTAAAGAGGGAAGAATTCATTCAAGAAAGTTCCTCCATTGTACCAATATGAAGAACTGTTGATGATTGTTGGCCGCTGAAGTCCATATATGGGCTCCGCAATTGCACTGTAAAGTGAAGACACATTCTAGAAACAACCCATAGGTAGTGTTGATGGCATTCTCCACCACATCCTTTTTCCAAGGTGCACAGGAGAGCTTTTGTAAAGTTTTTGAAAGTAGGAAACAGGTATTGGTTGATTTAATGGTGTGTGCTGGGAAATGAGGGATGCTTGTCTTTCTCAGAGGGTAAGAACATAGTCTACAGGTTTAATTTATCGTAGTGTTCAAATATTACATTATTGTTGGTATGCCCTACTCTCCAGTACTGTGTAGTGCCAAGAAAATAATGAATATTTTTTCTCTATCTGTTATTAACATAATTGTAACTGAAAAATGTAAATTCATGGTTTCTTTAATTTACTTAGGAGTATATGAAGAAATCAGCAGAAGATTTGTCTAAAGAACTTAAAGATAAAAGTGAAGAAGAGAAAGCACAAAAAGAAGCTCTTGCAAAGGCTGAGAAGAGGGTAAGTTCATAAATGTGTAAATTCATATGCTATGTTATGAATATGTAGTATGGTTATTTCTGATGGTTTATTCAGTGAGAAGTAATATTAAGGATGTCATATGATGAAGTGTATGTGTTAATTAATACATATAAGGTAAATGACTGCTCACCAAGAAGCAGAGCTGAGGCATGATCAGCAGCATTGTTAGAAAGGATTATTATAACTTGCTAAGCTTTTTTGCTCTAGTCGGCCTACAGTTATGTGTGTGTGTGGGGGGGGGGGGGGGGGGGTCATGATGCAGGGAGCTTTGAAGAAGGACTTTCTTTGAAATCATGTCCACATATTATTTTTTCCACATGTCTGTACCCAGCTCAGTGCCTCGTCTGTGAGCAGCATTTTATAGTTATATCCTTTTTACTGATTAACCTATATTTTAAATGTGCATACAGTTAAATTGATTGATTTGGTGGAGGGAACCAAACGGTGATGTCATTGGTCTCTTTGAATTAGGGAAGGATGGGGGCTCTGCCCTTTCAAAGAGGAACCATTGTCTGAAGTCATTTAGGGAAAGCACAGAAAATCTTAAATCGGGATGGCTGGATGTGGGTTGCACCATCATCCTCCCAAATACCAGTCCAGTGTGCATTTAATCTTTAAATACATATATTTCTCCTTGATTTCATGTATTTTGTATTTCCCTCAACATGATTAATTTCTTATACACGTTCTCTACTGTATCCTGCCACTTAGAATGTGAACATAATTTCAAGATTTTGACCCTAAAAGTCTTATAAACAACACACATCCATCAGCATAGCACTAATAATCTAATACTATAATAAATGTTCAGAAAAATATATACTGTATATAAATCTGTACTACTGTATAGAGACAAGTTGTTGTTTAATGTTGTTGCCAAAAATCTCAAAAAGTTCTTGATCAATTTAAAACTGTTTTTTACACTATGCTCCGATAAACATTTTGACAAATATTGGCTGTATATATATTTTAACCCTTAACTACTATGGTCATTCACAGAAACACAATTACTATGGAGGGGTCTCACAGACCGCATTTTTCTATTTTATATATCAAACCATAATTTTGCTGAATTTATGTAGTTTCTTGATTTCCAGTCATTTATTACACTTCTTAGAGGTGGCTTTTGTTGAAATTTGATTTTTTTTTAAACGCTACGGTATTTTAAACACTTCAACAATTAAAACAAAACAAAGACTGGAGTATATTTTAATTTTATGAGTTACGAAAATAACAGAAAATAGTTACCTTTCTACTCACACATAGATTTTCAGCTGAGGGATTATATTGCAAATTGGCAATATAACTAGGCGGAAAAATCCGACATGACTTATGACAAATTGTGTGCGAAGCCAGCTTTCAGTTTACGACTCACTTTGCAATGTAGAGCGAATATTTCAGTCCATAAGTCTATGAATGGAGAAACATTGCCACCATTTTACTTCTAAAATTACACGTAAAAACTAAATACTTGTTCTCATGTGCTACTGAACCATACTTTAGTCAATTTACACCTGCAAACACTTCACGCAGACCTTCCTGGAACACTCCAAACAAATCAGAACAGCACACTGTTCACATGGTTACTTTGTTTTCCTCTTCAGATGAGGAGGGCGAAAGGTGCACGTTTTTCAATTTTTGATTTCTTCTTTTGGTGTCTGGGACTCATCTTGCAAGTGAATACATCTGTCTCACATAACACACACTGCACAGAAAGCCCAGCATTCCCCGCCATGGAGAAACAGTAGTATGCAATAAAAATGCGGCACGCAAACACTATGGTACGTCTGTGAGACCTCTCAAGGCTAATAATTACGAAACAAAGAGCAGCAACAATGGAAGAATGCTTGCATGTGTAGGTACATGAAAGAGTCCATTTGGCTTTGCAGGGGTGTGAGAAAGATCTCGACAAAAAAATTAGTAGTGGTCTGAGAGACGGTCAATAGTAGTTAATGGTTAAATATAAATGTGTGGTTCCTGAAGAGGTGCAGCAGCCTTTTCAGTAGTTGCAGGGGCAACAGTCAGGATGATTGGCTGACCTGGCCTTGTAACACTAACCAAAATGGCCTTGCTGTGCTGGTACTGTGAACGGCTGAAAGCAAGAGGAAACTACCGCTGTAATTTTTCCCGTATGATTAAATGATGATGGCGTCCGCTTGGGTAAAATATTCTGGAGGTAAAATAGTCCCCCATTCGGATCTCCGGGCGGGGACTACTCAAGAGGACGCCGTTACCAGGAGAAAGAAAAGTGGCTTTCTACGGATCGGAGAATGGAATGTCAGAACCCTTAATCGGGCAGGTTGGTTAGAAAATTTAAAAAGGGAAATGGGTAGGTTAAAGTTAGATATAGTGCAGGAGGAACAAGACTTTTGGTCAGGTGAATATAGGGTTATAAATACAAAATCAAATAGGGGAAATGCAGGAGTAGGTTTAATAATGAATAAAAAATAGGAGTTTGGGTAAGCTACTACAAACAACATAGTGAACGCATTATTGTGGCCAAGATAGACACAAAGCCCATGCCTACTACAGTAGTACAAGTTTATATGCCAAGTAGCTCTGCAGATGATGAAGAAATTGATGAAATGTATGATGAGATAAAAGAAATTATTCAGGTAGTGAAGGGAGACAAAAATTTAATAGTCTTGGGTGACTGGAATTTGACAGTAGGAAAAGGAAGAGAAGGAAACGTAGTAGGTGAATATGGATTGGGGCTAAGAAATGCAAGAGGAAGCCACCTGGTAGAATTTTGCACAGAGCATAACTTAATCATAGCTAACACTTGGTTCAAGAATCATGAAAGAAAGTTGTATACATGGAAGAACCCTGGAGACACTAGAAGGTTTCAGATAGATTATATAATGGTAAGACAGAGATTTAGGAATCAGGTTTTAAATTGTAAGACATTTCCAGGGGCAGATGCGGACTCTGACCACAATCTGTTGGTTATGAACTGTAGGTTAAAACTGAAGAAACTGCAAAAAAGTGGGAATTTAAGGAGATGGGACCTGGATAAACTGAATGAACCAGACGTTGTACAGAGTTACAGGGAGAGCATAAGGGAACAATTGACAGGAATGGGGAAAAGAAGTACAGTAGAAGAAGAATGGGTAGCTCTGAGGGATGAAGTAGTGAAGGCAGCAGAGAATCAAGTAGGTAAAAAGATGAGTGCTAGTAGAAATCCTTGGGTAACAGAAGAGATACTGAATTTAATTGATGAAAGGACAAAGTAAAAAAATGAAGTAAGTGAAGCAGGCAAAAAGGAATACAAACGTCTCAAAAATGAGATTGACAGGAAGTGCAAAATGGCTAAGCAGGGATGGCTAGAGGACAAATCTAAGGATTTAGAGGCTTATCTCACGAGGGGTAAGATAGATACTACCTACAGGAAAATTAAAGAGACGTTTGGAGAAAAGAGAACCACTTGCATGAATATCAAGAGCTTTGATTGAAACCCAGTTCTAAGCAAAGAAGGGAAAGCAGAAAGGTGGAAGGAGTATATAGAGGGGCAAAATACTAATCCGAATTCTTTACAGACGAATAGAAAAACTGGTAGATTACAACCTCAAAGAAGATCAGTTTGGATTCCGTAGAAATGTTGGAACACGTGAGGCAATACTGACCCTACGACTTATCTTAGAAGAAAGATTAAGGAAAGGCAAACCTACATTTGTAGCATTTGTAGACTTGGAGAAAGCTTTTGACAATGTTGACTGGAATACTCTCTTTCAAATTCTGAAGGTGGCATTGGTAAAATACAGGGTGTGAAAGGCTATTCACAATTAGCACAGAAACCAGATGGCAGTTATAAGAGTCGAGGGACATGAAAGGGAATCAGTGGTTGGGAAGGGAGTGAGACAGGGTTGTAGCCTCTCCCCGATGCTATTCAATCTGTATATTGAGCAAGCAGTAAAGAAAACGAAAGAAAAGTTCAGAGTAGGTATTAAAATCCACGGAGAAGAAATAAAAACTTTGAGGTTCGCTGATGACATTGTAATTCTGTCAGAGACAGCAAAGGACTTGGAAGAGCAGTTGAATGGTATGGACAGATTCTTGAAAGGAGGATATAAGATGAACAACAACAAAAACAAAACGAGGGTAATGGAATGTAGCCGAGTTAAATCAGGTGATGCTGAGGGAATTAGATTAGGAAATGAGGGACATCCTACACTAGATACTTCCCACCCCTCTTAAAGTGGTGTTCTTTTACCTACCCAACTTCCACAACATCTTAGTCCATCCATATGCCATTCCCAATCCCAACCCATTCCCACAGGGATCATATCCCTGTGTTAGACCCAGTTGCAAAACCTGCCCAATCCATCCACCATCACTTCGTATTCCAGTCCTGTCAGATGACCCTATCAGAGGCTGGGTCACGTATGAAAGCAGCCATGTAATTTACCAGCTCTGCTGTAATCGGTGCACAGGTTCTTATATTGATAGCTTTCAGCTGTCCACTAGGATGAATGGCCACTGCCAAACTTTTGCCAATAGCAGAGTAGACCAACCTGTGGCACATCATGCAGCTGAATGTAACACACTTGATTTCAATGGCTGCTTCACTATGCGAGTCATTTGGATCCTTCCCTCCGCCACCAGCTTTTCTGAACAGTGTAAATGGGAGTTATCGTTACAACACATTCTCCACTCCTGTAATTATTCCGGTCTCCACCTACAGTAACATATTGTCCCCACACCCTCCACCCAACAGTTTCTACCTCCTCTGCCCTGAAAAACTCCCCCCCCCCCCCTCCCCCCTCCATTCTCATCTAATACCCTATTTATTTGCAGCCCTCTGGCAATGCATCTGCCCATCTTTCCCAGCTCCTCTCCATTTTTGCCCCTTTTTTCTCCATTGGTTGATTTATGCAAGTCACTATTTTATTTCAATAATACAGTAATGGTATTCCTTTAACTTAACAGAATGAAGAACAGCAAGTGACCATCAAAAATCTTCAGGAGGCCTTACTGTCTACAAAAAATCAACTGGAAGAGCTCCAAGGAAAAGGAACAGTGGAAGTGAGTGTAAACACTGGAAGAACTTGGGGATGGTTGCAAACTTCTAGAAGTAACCATACAACTAAGATGGTTGTGCATGATGTTTGATATTTCTTCATTAGCATTCTGGTGAACAATCTTTCACATAGAGAGATATGTGGGAATGTACAAATGTTTTTAGTCACAGCAGCAACTGCTGTAGTAGGTATAATACAAACGATATAATTTTATAACAATGGAATCATGTAAGTCTCTGTTCAGTGAAAACACTTACGTATGTTCTAATTTTTTGCTACTTTACTAATATTAGTTTTATTGAAGGTACATAGCAATTGATTCACACAGTAGTTCGTTAATGGATCTTGCTCTGTCTAATAACTTTATGAATTAGTCTTTGCACTTTCAGATATTCAATTCGTTAAATGCTTAGAATTGTGAGATTTCTTCTGTAATTTCATTTGAGATTTCTTCTGTAATTTCATTTGGAACTGTTACTAGTTTAACTTGCTTGTACTGTAGCTTTAATAGAAATGTGTCAATTTGTGATTTACCGAGGGTAACAGCATGCTCAGAATTATTTCTTCAATTTTAACACTTTGTAAGAAGTTTCTTTCTTGCACCCAACAATTATAGTAATTTATTGAGCTCTTTAAAACTATTAAACCTTGCAGTTATTGTATGTGAGTAATTAGATTTAATTTAAGTATGTACCTGATAAAGAACTACAAGAATTTTAATGATTGACGTACTACTTATTCTGTGGTGCTGTAAGATAGTAAGATTGGAGAAATCTGCAGAGAGTTAGCTTTTGTGTAGGAAAATATTTGTAGGTACATTTCGTGATATAATTTGTGGTATTCGAGGTTCTTTGTGAAAGTTTTCAAAACTGTGATACTGTAGGGAAGGCACTTCCTAGTTAATGCATAAGCCTTTTACCAGTCGCAGAGCAGAATTTGAAGGCATGGTTAGAGTAGTGTATTTCGTTCTAGTTCCTCTGTATAGGGTATTACATAATATTATGAATGTATCATGTATCTGGAGTTAATGGAGTTTATAAAACACAACGACCACTCTTGTAAACAATTAATCTCAGTGAAGAGAAAAAATTATCTATTTTTATTGAAGAATCCTTATTGATAAAATACAGAACACTTACGTAGGGTAAGTTACAGTCAGTTGTCTATTTTTATAACTGTTAAAAGAAAATGTAGTGTGTCTCATTATTGATGAGTTTTTGTTATATATTCATTTAATTTTAAGTGTCTATACTCATGTACATATATTTTTTGTGTGTTTTACCAGATAAATGTAATTTAAGACTATTTAATTCAAAATATATTTATGTATTTATTTATATTTTATTTATGAGTGTTGCTATTTTGAAAAGTCATGAATATTATCTTGTACATTGGAAATGGTTTTGTCAAGTGAAATATTTTTGGACACTAGATAAAATTTTAACTGTGAATAATTAAATAGTTATTCAGAGTCTGTCATGTGAAAAATGCTGAAATACTTACTAATTTTTCATATTTCCTCAATAATTCAAATTAAATATCTCAGTGTTGCTAAAACAACTAAAACCCCTTTTGTTTCTATGCTACAAGTCACATTCTCCTACTTTACCATTCCAACTGATTTAATTTGCCTGGCAATTCTCAGAGATGATTTATTGTACTGTAGTAGACGAATGTAGCATGTTATCTACAAATTTTTTTTTCCTTCCCCCGTTTGTGTATATATAAAGCTGTTTGTTAGTCTGTGTTCAGTTGAACCTGAAATTTAGATATACTGCTTTAAATCACAGTCTGAAAATAACAATCATTTCTGAAATGTGGGTGTACCAACAATAAATTATGTGATTAGTTTCATCTGTGCTATCAACATATGTCATACAAAGACTTGCGGATTTTGAAAGACCTTCTGCCATTCATACTCATCATTGAGAGTATTCTACTACAATGAATAAGGGAATTTAAATGTTTCAGATTTCTACAAAGTTGGCCTGAGGGAACGGTATCTTTTTAAATTTTTCAGAAATATCCAAGGAATTTTGTATATAAACATAGGAACATAAACAGCCGTGCATGTTCTCACAAGTCACAACATGATGGTGCATCGATTGGTCATTGTCTAGTGACCATTTTCCTTCCAATATACAGCCCATTTTAAAAACATGTATATTCTCTGTGCCACTCTCTGTAACAGATTAGTAGATAGGTATGTTTTACTTTATTTTATTTGAATGTAGCTTTCCCAATAAAATAATTATAAGTTACTTTGAAAGTGTCCAACAATCTCCCTGGGCACAGTATGTGCTAGTTTCCTGTACTGCTCACACTGTCATTCCTGTTCGTTTCATGCAACCTCCCCCCCCCCCCCCCCCCCCTTCTTTCATCTGCTTCGTATTGCTCACTGCATTCAATTCATAGCTATATGAATATTCATTGATAACTCTCACTAAGAAAGCTCGTTCTCATGCACATTTCCATCTCCCACACTTAAAACAACCCCTCACATTGTGCATTTTCATGTACTCTGAGGAAGAACACGCAGTGCATAAGTTGATCTACCGTATTCTTCACATGTGTTCTTGTCTACCATTCAGCATTCAATTGCTTACATTAAAAATGGCTGTGGAAAAACCATGGGTTACTCAACAAATGAATATAGCCTTCAAATGGAAAATGTAATTTTATGCAGTTGACTTTATATGGTATGTAAAATAAAGGAAAGTATGGTAAATAAAATAAAGGAAAGGCAACTACTCAACTGTTGTGTTGCACATAGGAACACACAACAGAAAACAGTATTCTCACTAGCTAGGCATGCAGCATTACTGTATGATTAAATGATGATGGTGTCCTCTTGGGTAAAATATTCCGGAGGTTAAATAGTCCCCCATTCTGATCTCCGGGTGGGGACTACTCAGGAAGACGTCGTTATCAAGAGAAAGAAAACTGGTGTTCTACGGATCGGAGAGTGGACTGTCAGATTCCTTAATCAGGCAGGTAGGTTAGAAAATATAAAAATGGAAATGGATAGGTTAAAGTTAGATATAGTGGGAATTAGTGAAGTTCAGAGGCATGGGGGACAAGACTTTTGGTCAGGTGAATACAGGGTTATAAATACAAAATCAAATAGGGGAAATGCAGGAGTAGGTTTAATAATGAATAAAAACATAGGAGTGTGGGTAAGCTACTACAAACAGCATAGTGAACACATTATTGTGGCCAAGATAGACACGAAGCCCACGTCTACTACAGTAGTACAAGTTTTATGCCAAATAGCTCTGTAGATGATGAAGAAATTGATGAAATGTATTATGAGATAAAAGAAATTATTTTGGTAGTGAAGGGAGGCGAAAATTTAATAGTCATGGGTGACTGGAATTCGACAGTAGGAAAGGGAAGAGAAGGAAACGTAGCAGGTGAATATGGATTGGGGCTAAGAAATGCAAGAGGAAGCCGCCTGGTACAATTTTGCACAAATCGTAACTTAATCATAGCTAACACTTGGTTCAAGAACCATAAAAGAAGGTTGTATACATGGATGAATCCTGGAGATACTACAAGGTATCAGATAGATTATATAATGGTAAGACAGAGATTTAGGAACCAGGTTTTAAATTGTAAGACATTTCCAGGGGCAGATGTGGACACTCTATTGGTTATGAACTGAAGATTAAAACTGAAGAAACTGCAAAAAGGTGGGAAATTAAGGAGATGGGACCTGGATAAACTGAAAGAACCAGAGGTTGTACAGAGTTTCAGGGAGAGCATAAGGGAACAATTGACAGGAATGGGGGAAAGAAGTACAGTAGAAGAAGAATGGATAGCTCTGAGGGATGAAATAGTGAAGGAAGCAGAGGATCAAGTAGGTAAAAAATCAATTGCTAGTAGAAATCCTTGGGTAACAGAAGAAATATTGAATTTAATTGATGAAAGGAGAAAATATAAAAATACAGTAAATGAAGCAGGCAAAAAGGAATTCAAACGTTTCAAAAATGAAATTGACAGGAAGTGCAAAGTGGCTAAGCAGGGATGGCTAAAGGACAAATGTAAGGATGTAGAGGCTTATCTCACGAGCGGTAAGATAGATATTGCCTACAGGAAAATTAAAGAGACCTTTGGAGAAAAGAGAACCACTTGCATGAATATCAAGAGCTTTGATGGAAACCCAGTTCTAAGCAAAGAAGGGAAAGCAGAAAGGAGTAAGGAGTATATAGAGGGCTATACAAGGGCGATGTACTTGAGGATAATATTCTGAAAATGGCAAAATAGTCTCGTACTTCATGAAGAATATAATAATTCCAATCCCAAAGAAAGCAGGTGTTGACAGATATGAAAATTACTGAACTATCAGTAATAAGTCACAGCTGCAAAATACTAACACGAATTATTTACAGATGAATGGAAAAACTGGTAGAAACTGACCTCGGGGGAGATCAGTTTGGATTCCGTAGAAATATTGGAACACGTGAGACAATACTGACCCTACGACTTATCTTAGAAGAAAGGTTAAGGAAAGGCAAACCTACGTTTGTAGCATTTGTAGACTTAGAGAAAGCTTTTGACAATGTTGACTGGAATACTCTCTTTCAAATTCTGAAGGTGCCAGGGGTAAAAGATAGGTGAGAAAGGCTATCGAGGAGCACGGAAGGGAAGCAGTGGGTGGGAAGGGAGTGAGACATGGTTGTATGTTATTAAGTCTGTATATTGAGCAAGCAGTAAAGGAAACAAAAGAAAAATTCAGAGTAGGTATTAAAATTCATGGGGATGAAAGAAAAACGTTGAGGTTCGCCAATGACATTGTAATTCTGTCAGAGACAGCAAAGGACTTGGAATAGCAGTTGAACGGAATGGACAGTGTCTTGAAAGGAGGATATAAGATGAACATCTCAAAAGCGAAATGAAGGTAATGGAATGTAGTTGAATTAAGTCGGGTGATGCTGAGGGAAGTAGATTAGTAAATGAGACACTTAAAGTAGTAAAGGAGTTTTGCTATTGGGAGAGAAAAATAACTGATGATGGCCGAAGTAGAGAGGATATAAGATGTAGACTGGCAATGGCAAGGAAAGTGTTTCTGAAGAAGAGAAATTTGTTAACATCGAATATAGGTTTAAGTGTCAGGAAGTCATTTCTGAAAGTATTTGTATGGACTGTAGCCATGTATGGAAGTGAAACATAGACGATAAATAGTTTGGACAAGAAGAGAATAGAAGTTTTCAAAATGTGGTGCTACAGAAGAATGCTGAAGATTAGATGGGTAGATCACATAACTAATGTGGAGGTATTGAATAGAATTGGGGAGAAGAGGAGTTCGTGGCACAACTTGACAAGAAAAAGGGATCAGTTGGTAGGACATGTTCTGAGGCATCAAGGGATCTCCAATTTGGTATTGGAGGGCAGCGTGGAGGGTAAAAATCATAGAGGGAGACCAAGAGATGAATACACTAAGATGAAAAGCTTGCACAGAATAGAGTAGCATGGAGAGCTGAATCAAACCAGTCTCAGGATTGAGGACCACCACCACAACAACAACAGGAACACACAACAGAAAACAGTATTCATACTAGCTTTCAACCTCTTGCTCTTTCTCCTGCACAAGTTCAAACATTCACACACACAACTACACTGACAATGAAACGTATAGACCTGAAGCTGTGGCAAGACTGTCTGTGAATTATTGATTGTTGATAGCTGCTGCCTGGATAGATGGGGGTGGGGAGGAAGTAGGTAAGAATGAATGAGGTGAGGAGGGGTAGCAGGATAGTGTGAGGCAAGTTTTTCAACAGATGACTCCCTGTGTGTGTGTGTGTGTGTGTGTGTGTGTGTGTGTGTGTGTGTGTGTGTGAGAGAGAGAGAGAGAGAGAGAGAGAGAGAATGAATGAATGAGTGAATGCCCTACTTGTAAGGGGGGGGGGGGGAGATAATCATAGAAGAATGTGTTACATAATGTGGATGGGAAAGGAGTAGTGGTGTGGACAGAAGAGAGAAGGGAAAAGGTGAGCTGAGGCAGAGGGACATAGGTTAGTAGAGCTTTAGGCCTGGAGGATTGTGTGAGCACAGGATATGTTGGAGAGACAATTCCTGCCCTCATAGTCCAGAGGAACTAGTGCTGGAAGGAAATATCCAGTTGGCTTGTATAGTGAAGTAGCTGTTGAAGTCATTTGTGTTGTTGTGTGCATCTTATTTGGCAGTTGGATGGTCAAGTGTGCATTTTACTATGGGTTAGCATTAATCATTCATGCAAGTAGACAGTTGGTTGCTTCTCATACTTACATAGAATACTGTGCAGTAATTGCAGCATAACTGACATATAAAACAGCAGCTTTCACACTTGGCCCTCCCTCTTACATGGCAGGAAATGCCTTTGACTGGACTGCAATAGGAGGTGGTTGGTGGAGTGGGCGGGAGAGGTCTTGCACCTGGATCGACTGCAAAGGAATGACCCATGGGGTACAGTACTAGAAACAGAATCGGAATAGTGATAGGCAAGAATATTCTATAGTATGAGGGAGCGAGGAACTGGGTAATGTGGGTAGGGTTTTCTGTAGGATATCACTCATCGACACAATGAGATATAGTCAAAAGCCCTGGTGAAATGTGGTTTAGCTTGTCAATACCAGGATGGTACTGGGTGAACAGAGGAGTCCTGCTGGAGGCAGGTTAACAGGTTTACTGATGTTAGAATAGGAGATGGCATGGGAAATTTTTTTGTGGATGAATTGAATAGGATACTGTCTGTCAATAAAGGCTCTTATAAGGTTATCAGCATGCTTCAACAGCTTCTACTTTCAATTGCAGCTGAAGTGTCCATGGTTGACAAGGCTTAAGGAAAAGTCTGTTTGATATGCAACAGGTGGCAGCTATTAAAGTGAAGGTACTATTGGAGGTTGGTGTGCTGGATGTCAACAGACTTATTTATGGAGATCAGCATTCAACAAATTGGCTTGTTTAGTTGAGAAGGACCAGGTGAAGCAGATATGTGGTAGGAGTTGGGGTAATGGAGAAAATAGCAAGGGTTTCCCTGCCATGAGTCTAGATTGTGAAAATTGAATCCGACAATAGAAAGTCCATCAAGAATAGTGACAATGTTATGAGAAGAATAGTGAAAATGTTACTCACCATGTAGTGGAGATGTTGAGTCACAGACGTGCACAACCAAAACACTGCTAGACAAGTAACATTTCAGCCAAAAGGCCTTTTTCTTAATTACGCAATGGGCACTTGCATGACACCATCTATGTCATCCTATTCATGGGCCCTCTAGAGGGATCCTTCCTGACATCCAAAATCCCAAATCCCTCATCTGTTTCACATTCATTTGGGACATTTTCGTGATCTGGTTCGAGGGTCCATATTTGTCCAGAACTCAACACCTTGTCCACCATTCGCTTCACCTGGTCCTCCTCAACCCAACAAGCCACCTTCCTCGATGTTGACCTCCACCTCAAAGATGGCTACATCATTACCTCCATCCATATCAATCCTACGAGCCACCAGGCAACCCTCTACTTTGACAACTGTCACCCATTCATTCCCAAGAAGTCGCTTTCATACAACCTGGCTACCCGTGGCTGTCACATCTGCAATGGTGAGCAGTCCCTCTTGAAATTAACCAAGGGTCCACTAAGGCCTTCACGGGCTGTAATTACCTTCCCAACTTCTCACAGAAGCAGATCTACCATGCCTTGACTCCCTAGTCACCTACCACCTCCCAAAGCCCCATTGTCTGGCCACAGAGGAGCATTCCCCATGTGACTCAATACCACCTAGGACTGGAGCAACTGAATCACATTCTCAACCATGGTTTTGACTACCTGTCATTGTACTCTGAAATGAGGAATGTCTTACCCACTATCATTCCCAACCATCCCACAGTGCTATTCTGCTACCCACTGAACCTACAAAATACCTTCGTCCATCCCTACTTAACCCCTGCTCTCAAACCATTGCCTCATGGCTTATATCCCTGCAATAGAGCTGTTTGCAAGATCTCTACTACATCCTTCCACCACCACCTACTCCAGTCCAGTCACAAGCATCACTTATCCCATCAAAGGCAGGGCTACCTGTGAAACCAGTCATGTGATATCAAAGCTAAGCTGCAACCACTGTACTGTGTTCTAGGTGAGCATGACAACCAACAATCTTGTCTGTCCACATGAATGACTACCGACAAACTGGGATGGGGGAAAAAAAAAAAAAAAAACTGCACTGAATTGTGCAGTTGGTAACTCTCCCTGCAATATATCCTACATTCTCATAACCTTCCTGGCCTCAACCTTCATTAGTCACTGTCATTCACCCACCTATCCTCTTCCCTGTTCCCACTCCAGTATTGTACAGTGTTCTGTCCCACCGACACACCCATTTTTTTATACTTCTCTCCTTCTGCCTTCCCCCTTCCCTCCCAGCCATGCTCCCCCCCCCCCCCCCCCCTCCCCAGTCTAACTTCCTGACTGTGGACTGCACCTGGCTGCCGTATACCCTCCTCACCTTGTCCCTCTATGTTCCCACAAGCAGCACTTTACCATTGACCACTCCTTCCCTGCTACCCCTCCCTCATCGCACATCATCCTCCTCCATGAAAAACATGACCACCCATAACACCACTGCCTTCAAATTTTACTGTTGGCAGTACACATGCTGGCAGATGACTTCACCAGGCATTCGCCATATCCACACCCTGCCATCGGCTTGCCACAATGTGTACTGTGATTCATCACTCCATGCAACGTTTTACCACTGTTCCACCATTCAATGTTTACACTCCTTACACCAAGCAAGGTGTCGTTTGGCATTTACCGGTGTGATACGTGGCATATGAGCAGCCGCTTGACTATGAAATCGAGTTTTCTCACCTCCCGTCTAACTGCCGTAGTACTTGCAGACGATCCTGATGCATTATGGAATTCCTGTGTGATGGTCTGGATAGATGTCTGCCTATTACACATTATGACCCTCTTCAATTGTCAGCGGTCTTTGTCTGTCAAAAGATGAGGTTGGCCTGTACACTTTTGTGCTGTATGTGTACCTTGACATTTCCACTTCACTATCACATCAGAAACAGTGAACCTAGGGATGTTTAGGAGTGCGGAAATCTCACATACAGAGGTATGACACAAGTGACACACAATAACCTGACTACGTTTGAAGTCCGTGAGTTCTGCAAACCCCCCACCCCTCATTCTGCTCCCTCACAATATCTAATGACTACTGAGGTCACTGATATGGAATATCTGGCAGTAGGTGGCAGCAAAATGCACCTAATATGAAAAACATATCTTTTTGGGGGTGTCCAGATACTCTTGATCACATAGTGTGATTCAGAACAATGCCTTTTGGCCAAAAGCTTACTTGTCTAGCAGACTTTTTTGTTGTACGCGTCTGCGACTCAATGCCTTCCCTGTATGGTGAGTAGCAGTCTACCCATTTCATAATTGAATCTGAACCAGACAAGAGGTTTTGGCTTGATAGATAGGATTCCTGCAGATGGCCCATAAATAAGTTGTCATAAGATGGGGCCATACAAGTACCCATGGCAGTACTGTGGTATTTATAGATTTGGCCTCAGAAAGTGAAATAATTGTGGGTCAGGATGTAGTGGGCTAGGAGGATTTGGAAAGAGTGGTGATTTTGGTGTTAGGAGAAGACTGGAAAAGGTACTGTTCCATGGCTGCAAGACCATGCATGAGTGTGAAGGATGCTTGTGTGTAAGGATGTTTCATCCATGATGTTTCATCCATAGTGAACAACAAGGAATTTGGAGATAACAGGACAGGAACTGTGGAAAGTGGTGAGTAGTGTCTTGAATATGGGATGGGAGACTATGGACAACAGTTTGAGAAGTAGATAAAAGGCATTGGCACGAGGGGTTGTCGGTGTGAGGAGGTGGATGGAGTCAGGCTTAACGTATTGGGATGGACCTAAACCCTGAGGAGGTGCTGGAGGTTCTGTTGAACTTGTGGGATGGGATCACGATTATAAGGTTTGTATGTAGAGACATCGGAAAATTGGCAGAAACTCCCAGCCACATAGTCACGATTCATGAACACTGTTGGAGACCTTGTGTGCGGGAAGTATGGTGAAGTTT
The DNA here is from genome assembly GCF_023897955.1 of Schistocerca gregaria. Classification (NCBI taxonomy): domain Eukaryota; kingdom Metazoa; phylum Arthropoda; class Insecta; order Orthoptera; family Acrididae; genus Schistocerca; species Schistocerca gregaria. The sequence continues at coordinate 614,437,144 of NC_064923.1, forward strand.
TTATTGGTTTTCAGGTTGTGGATAGCTTTGTATTCCATAATAGTTATGTTGCTCTCATTGGTGAGGGATTTAGGAAAGGAAAGTGAGGCTAGGTTAGAAGTGAGGAATTCGTGAAAGTTTACCAGGGCATGACAAGGTGGAAGGGAAGAAGGATCATGGTTGAGGCAGTTTGGAACTGTTTTAAACAATATTCTGTTTGAGATTTTGGTTGGCTGTTGTCAGCGAGGTATATGGCGAAGAAATTTTTCCACGGTAGAGAATGAGTGAAGAAAAGAAGGCCCTTTACAAGCCCAGCATGGCTGAACTTAAGTTCAGTGATAAAGGTGAGGCAGTAACTAGAACAAAGGTGATATCTTAGTAACACACATCAAAAATTATTCCAGTATATTAGGAAAAGCTATTAAATGTACTGTAGCATTCACACTTTGTGGAAGCATTGATAGTTAAGGGAATTTTTCCAGAGATGGAAATTGTCGTTATTAATACGTAGTTTAGAAAGGTGTCAGGAGGGGTGTAAGCTGCCAAACTTTTTCTGCTGAAATCATTCTCTGATGTTATTAAGAAAATAGTGGGAAAAATGTACTGCTTTGGGGCTAACAATTCAGTTGGTAAATCATAATTTCAATTTCAAAAGACATGGTCTTCTGAGAATATTATTTGTTCACTCACTAACTATAGATTATAAAGATTAAATGACAGTGTAACCTCAATGGTATTTTTGTATGTATTGAAATCGGAATGTTTAAATCATTAAATTTTTCTAGAAAATCTGAAGCTTTTCAGAGGTAGTGATTGGGCTCATCACTAATTAATATAATGTTTCAAATATGTTTGTTGCTATTTATGCTAAATTATTCAAATAAGGGGCCAAGAGAGAATTTTCTGCTAGGAGCAAAAACCCCACATAAATAATGCCTGCAATGTCAGAAGGACGCATGCTCCCATTCGTGTGGCTGTCCATGTGAGAAGCATGGCTCTTCCTTGTGCTTGTAGCAACTGCCCCCCCCCCCCCCTCCCTTCATTCACCTAACTGCCCCCCCTCCCTCCATTCCCCTAAATATGTTAAGATACAGTGTACACAAAAGTTAGTCAACAATTTATTGAATTTCTTGTCTTATATAGCGTATCTTATTCATTGCTTTTCTCTTTCTCACTGTCACACTGGCATTATCTACAATATTTAAAAAAACACACACACACACACAATGTTAATTAAGTTGTTGGTTTTTCTCTTTTAAAAAATTAAGAAAAGGAAAAAAAAACTTGTGTGGACAATTTCATGATTTTCTTACATTATGCAGCATCAGTATCATTAAGTATCTCATCCCTTTCTTTTCTCTTTCTCACTGTCATCAAACTTGCACTTGTACTCTTGCAAATGACATTATGCGAGTCTCTTCTTATCGAAGCATTTCATCATATTTTATATTATTTTCTGTGCATCTCCTAGTTCACAGATTTTTTTAATGGAATGAGAAAGTACTGTTAAATTGGATGATAGTTCTGTATGGTGTATTCTTCATATAAACAGGCAGTCATCAAAAATATAGTTTAAAACCAGAATTTATCGTAGTCAGCCACACTTAATGTTTAGTGGTGCATTTTAAGCTGAAATACATCATATTTACATGCATATTGATTAAATTTCATGCTTTAATGGTAATCTCTTGGAAAGTACTTTTGGAATGCAATCATTGTAGAAGAGATGACTGAATCGCCAATTTCTGAGGGCTTTAAATATTTGTTTTATTTAAAACTTCGTGTTAATTCGTATTAACTCACAGTTTTATGATTCTGCCTCTGTTGTTGTTTTAGTCATCCACCTTATGGTGGATCTGATACTATTTCCATTCCTCTTGCATTCCTTCTGCCCTCTTTTTTGGCATCACTGCTATTCACTGCATCACTGATCTGTTTTGTATTTTATGGACTATAAGACCCACTTCTTTTTTGAATAATTGCCTCAAAAATTCGGGTGCATCTTCTACTCAAAATTTATATAAAAATGTCCAGTGTTTGATTTAAAATTCCCTCCAGTCTTAAAAACAGCCATATATTCGATGCCATGGGAAAGCTATCTCTATCTGGCAGCATTGGATTTAGCTGGGAGCAGCAGTCCACCAATATGGTGAACATGAGTTACGAGGATTCACAAGTTTGCTAACACTGTCTCGCCCCTGCCCTGCCATCACAAACCCAGTCCACCAATGTGGCGAACATGAGTTACGAGGATTCACAAGGTTGCTAACACTGTCTCGCCCCTGCCCTGCCATCACAAACCCAGAACACTGTCTATCCTATGATGTGCAACACTGTAGTGTACAGTGCCAGTGAACTTGAATTGAAAACGAACCGAAATACATCAGAAAATGCAACAAGGGTATGAAGAGAAAATATTACATTTCCATCGCTTTGTTATTCAACATCGAAAGAAAATTATTGTGGAACTAAGACAAATAGAGAATGCCAATAAAGCGGCTCTTGACGTTCATTGTGCCAAATAACAGAACTGTTGCTATGAAAGGTGCTAAAACTGTAACTATGGAAACAAGTGGACGTGAAAATAATGCACTACACTGTTGTCCTTTTATGTTGTGCTGACAGCACTAAACATAACCCATGATCATGCCAGAACTTTCTGAAATACTGTCAGTTGTTGTTGTTGTTCACGTACATGACGAGGGTTGGATGGATGATGCTGGTATGAAACTATGAATTAATGGAGTGTGGGGGAGGAGGAAAGGTGCTTTATTGAAGAAGAGTTCTCTCGCTGTGCTAGATCAGTTTATTAGTCATTTGAAAAATTCTGTGAAAGAGAAATCTTTCAAGAAGTGTGGTATAAGTAATGCTCTTGATGGAAGTGAAGACCATCTTATATATGAAGAGGATTTTAAGGACAGTTTGGTTTCATAAACAAAGAATTTTTTAAATTTGGATTTGCAGTTTAATAATAAAAATGGTAAAAATATATTTTTTAAAGTTGCTTAAAAATTAAGGTGCATCTTATAATCTGTACTATATTATAGTCTGTAAAATACGGTACTCAAGCCTAGGTCAGGACCTGCAATTGTTTCCTGTCACCTTATTTTCAGCAGTAGTTTTCAGCAAAACCTCATGTTGTATTATGTGAATGTCCACCTTAGGAATTTTTCCTCGTTAACTCATTGCAGGATATCATGATTCCTCAATTAGTCCATTTGACCTTTCATCACTCTCTATTAATACCACATTTCAGATTCTTCTGATATTTCATTGCTGTATTCTCCATTGTCCATGTTTTGCACTCATACAGAGCTGTGCTCCATACAGCTTCTCATGAATCATTTACTTTTCATATTTATTAATGTTGCTGCTATTTCCATTCCTGTTGCATGCGTTCTGTCCTCTTCTTTGGCATAACTGCTATTCCCCACATTGATGATGTGCCATGTAATCATATCTGGGCCAGGTCCTGCAATTGTTTGCTGTTGCCACACCTTCAGTTGTAGCTTTCAGCAAAAACTCACATTGTAGTATGTATATGTCCATCTTAGGAATTTTTTCTAATTGACTCTTTGCAGGATATCTCCATTCCTTACTTGATCAGTCCATCTGATCTTCCATCGCTCTCCAGTATTCCACATTTCAAATTCTCAGTCAGTCCATCTTGACCTTCCATCACTGTTCATTAATACCACGTTTCAGATTCTTTTGTTCATTTCATTTCTGTATTCTCCATTGTCTTATGTTTTGTACTGATACAAAGCTGTGCTACAAACAGCTTTTCACGAGTCATTTACTTTTTGTATTCATTCAATGTCTGTGCTATTACCATTCCTGTTGCATCCCTTCTGACCTCTTCTTCAGCATAACTGCTGTTCCCTACATTGGTGATGTATCATATACTCTTGACTAGGCCAGGTCATGCAATTGTTTCCTGTTGCCATACCTTCAACAGTAGTTCTCAGTAAAAATTCATGTTGTAATGTGTGTATGTTCATCTTAGGAGTTTTTTTCTGATTGACTCACTGAAAGATATCTCCATTCCTTGATCAGTCCATCTGACCTTCCATCACTATCCATTAATACCACATTTTGATTTCTTCTGATCATTTCATTTCTGTATTCTCCATTGTCCATGTTTTGCACCCATACAAAGCTGCTCTCCAAACAGCTTTTCGTGACTCTTCTACTTTTCATATTTTGGAATGTCGGCAGCTGTTTCTCTTTATAGAAAGCTCTTCTGCCTTCTGCAATGTACTACTATGTTCTAGTTCTGAGATAGCAAAATTCATCCTATTCTCCAAGAATCTCTTCATGAAGTTTAACTTTTATCTATCCTGTGATTGCAAGTGCTAGTCACACCATTACATTAGTTTCATTTTAGTACTTGTGTGTATTACAGTAGTGAGGTGCCAAGCATGTATTCCATTTCTAAAATGCTAGACTCAGTTACTGTTCAGTTTCAGCATCTGTTGCTGTGTTGCGAGCAACACATATCCTGCTGATTTATGTGACAACAAACTCCCGCATAAAGGCAGACCTTGAACAATTCCACATAGCCATGTACTTTTATATTATGCGGTTCTAGGCTGTTGGTGTAATAACTTTCACATCTGTACACTCTAGCTTTTTTGGTAGTGTAATAATTACATTATTTTCAAATTGTTGTGGAACTTCTCAAGTTTCATAAATTTCATTTGTGAGTCTGTGTAATTAGTGCTCTGTCCTTAGCAAAATGTCAGTCAGTGCCGTAGGAGAAGGCAACAACTAAATGGGCTTGGGAAAGGTGCGGACCATTTATCACAAGTCAATCTTTTATTGCACAGATACTAAAACACTAGTAAAATACAAATAATTCAGGCAGTTACTCTAAAATTTCTTCATTTAAACCAATTGATGATAAATTAGTTAATTTAAATGAATAAAATGCACCAATTTAGGAAGGGCTAACAAGCGAGTAGTACAGTCAGATATAACTCAAACATCCACTTAGCGCTGGGCAAACAATGACAGCATTGGTGCTAAAGATTACAATTCCAAATTCCATCATGTGGCTGGTCAAAGGGAATGCTTTACATTAATGAATATAACTTATAAGAAGTGCGCTGATATAATATTACACAAGTCTAGTATCTGCCGAGCAGAGGTCAGTTAACTACTAATATTTTATGCAACTAGCATGGGAACAATTTGTAACGCAAATGTCCAATATTTAATAAATCAGAGAAGCCAAGATACTGAGATGGAAAAATAATAAAATACCACTTAACAAAAACATTACACCAATTTTAAAATTATTACATTAAAACCGAACTTCATACTGGGAAAATATGGAAGGCACAGGTATGGCCAGCCAGGTCTGAGTAAGATGGTTTAGAATAACAGGCCTTGTGATTAAATTAACACCTGATTGCTACAAGATAGAAGCTCCACTTACAAGGGATGCCACATGAAGCTAGGAGTTCACTGTCTCAGAGGCTACAGCGAGACAGGAAGCAGTGCTCCACCTGTCCACGCAAACACAGCTGACATGGACAGGTTACACCCAATGAACCAGTGGGTAACAGACAACAGTCTGGGGCAGCATCTCCAAATACTATGAATAGCTCAAAGAGTCGAGTGCAAACAAACAAACATATAATTCGTGCATAATAATCATAGGACATATGAAAATGCTCTGACCAAGACAAGAAACTCAATGTGCGCATGACCGCAAGCCCCAACTAAACCTTACATATCACAACACAATATTACAATAAGAATTACTAAAAGGATTAGTGGGATAATCTTATAATAAAATATAACAATAAATTAATGTAATAATCTAGAAATCACAGGGTATTCAACACATTAACTTAAGTGACTTAAAAGGTAACAGGCAAATCTTGAGGGCTAACATTCAAACAGCTACAATAGTAATTTTATTTAGAATAATAACTATTAAATTCTTTGAATGAGGCAAAATGTCGCCAGAGTAATGGGACTTAATTACCCAGGTGAGCCAAGATTCACTGGACCGCTAGTGTTCTCTTACCTTGGCCATAGTCAGTTTTATTAGTCATTACATCAATCAAGGAAGCAACAACTTTCAATACAAATAAGAGTCAATTTTGAACTCAGTGATCACTAATACATGTGGCGGCCTAGAACACATGAGACAATTAATTTCAGGCCTGAATGACAAGATAAGCAGAGGTTAAACAATTAAAAGAAATTTTAAAACACATCAAATATGGCACTCAGATAATTTCAAACAGGCACCAAAAGGAAAATTTAACATTTAACACAGAGTGATGGAGAACCACAGGCAATCCAGCACAGAGGGAACAACTTGAATATGAGTGCAGATGTGTCAATCAAGTACCTTACTCCAAAGGGCAGAACAGATGACACCAGAAAATGAACAGCACTCCAACACTCACATCAGTGACTGTGCCTTCTTAACCAAGAGTAAACTGGCTGCATCGACATTAGGCCCAAGTATTGCCGACCAACACAACTCTTCTGACCACTGGCTGCTTAGACAATTGTGCACCTGTAAGCTCCATGAATAGCTCACCGTACATCGCTTGTGCCTCTTGTCTCTTTTTCCATGACTGACAGACTGATTGGCAATGTGGTCAGCAACCCACTCTGAGGAACTACAACCAAAGACTCAACTAACAGGCAACCGAACACCACTCGGCGACTAGACAGAGATGGATCCCACCAGCAGGCAAAATTGTAAAACCATAGGACGATCTGACACAGCTCAGTTTGCCTCGATACCTGCAAGAATTCTGCTGGTATTTCATCAGTACCTGGGCATTTATTCTTTCCAAGAATGTTCAGAGCTTTTTGAAATTCCAAAATGAATGCTGAACTTCCACTATAATCTTCTTGTACTGGGACTTCATTTTCATCTAGTCAGTTTTTCTGGCTCACTATAAAATTTCTCGAAGTATTATTTCAATCTTCTGGTGCCATCTTCTGACCTTAATTCATGCTACCATTATCCAGTCACCTGTTTTCATCTCTGATAATTGTGCTCCTTGTTTTGTGTTTCATGATTCAATATTATTAAACTGTGTGTAGCATGTGTGTTACTGTTTTAAAATTTTGTATCTATCTTACAATATATTTATTCCCTCATCATAATATAGCTTTCTTACTTGTCTGGGTAATTTTGTTTCTGAGCGACCTGCACTGTTGCTATTCTTTTTCAACAGTTTTGCACTTTAATTGTTTTATTGTAGCTGTAGATGTAGGGAACTTACAGCAGTCCTCAGCAGTTAGGAGGCCTAGGTCATTCGTAAAGTCTAACAGAAAGATGAAGGTTCTGCTGCTAGGTAGTTTGCATGGTAGAGGTGTGGGCCAGCAGTTGCAGGAAGTGTTGGGGACTGAGTACCAGGTCACCAGCATTGTGAAGCCTAGTGCAGGGTTGGCTCAGGTGGCTGACAGAATAGGAAAGTTATGTAGGAGTTTTACGGAAGAGGATCAGGTAGTGATGGGTGGAGCCGGGAACAGTCTTGATAGGGACGGGGAATATGATGTAGGTGGTGACCTGGTAAAGGTAGCTACTCAAATCGGTGGCACTAATATGCATTTTGTGCAAGTGTTTCAGTGTTATGATCAGCCTCATCTTAATGCTACTGTTATGCACGTTAACATGGAGCATGAGAGAGTGCTGATGGCAGAGGCAATGGGTCACATTTCAGTGGTACCAGTTGGGTCTATCAGTAGATTGGGTTTCACTAGTCATGGCCTGCACCTCAATAGGAAGGGGAGGCTGGCAAACCTTATAGGTGACTGTATAGCGTGTGGTGGTGGGATCACTCATGGAAAATTTCCTGTAGTAGTTGGTGTTAGAGCTCCACTTTTTTTAGATAGAAGTCAGCTGATAGGTATACCTGCTTATAGGAAGTCCCTCTAACTAATGGCTCACCTTCAGAGGACATCATGTTTCCAAGTAGAGAAGGAATTATCATATTTCATCAAAATATAATAGGTATTAGAGATAAAGTTAGTGATCTGTTTATAGATGTTGACTCAGAAATTATTGGTATATCAGAGCACCACTTAAATAATTTGACAATTCAGAGGCTTCCTTTACCAGGATAGAGATTAACTGGCTGTTTTTCAAGGAGTTCCTTGTGAGGTGTGGGAGTGGCTACGTACTTAAAAATCAGTATTCCATTTGAGTCCATAGATGTATTACACACTGCACTGAACAGATATTTGAATGTTGTGCAGGGGCAGTTGAATTTAGTGAAATTAAACTTCTGATTGCTGTTGTTTATAGGTCCCCTAACTCTGACTTCAGAGCATTTCTGCTCAAGCTAGAGAGGGTTCTTGATTCATCTTATAGGAAGTACCAGAAATTAGTTGTATGTGGTGACTTCAATATAAATTTTGTATATCATGGTGCAAGATAAAGGATGTTAGTAGACCTAAATTCATGTGATCTGATGCAGACTGTGTTTTTTCCACCTAGGACGCAGGGGAACAGCAGCATAGCTGCGGACAGTATTTTTATTCATTCTTCATTACTAGATGGGCATTCATTTAGTAAAAGGGTGAATGGCCTTTCAGAACATGATGCACAAATTTTAACACTAAAGGCTTTTGTACTCAAACAAATCTCACATATAATTACAAACTATGTAGGACAATTAATCCAACAGCAACAAAGAGGTTTTTAAACCTTGTCAAGGAAGAAGAGTGGCAGGATATTTATAGTGTCAATAACATAGAAGATAAATATAATGCTTTCCTTAACACATTTCTGATGCTCTTTGTGAGTTGCTTTCCATTAGAATGTTCTAAATGGGCTACTAGCAGTAAGTAATAGGTAGCCCAGGTGGCTGACTAGTGGGATAAGGATATCATATAGAACAAAGCAGGAATTGTATCAAAATGTTAGAAGTAGTCACAATCAAGCTACAGTAGTCCATTACAAACAGTATTGCAAGGAGCTTAAAAATATTACGAAGGCAAAGAGTATGTGGTATGAAAATAGAATAGCTACTTCACAGGAGAAAATTAAAACCATATGGTCAGTTGTGAAGGAAGTGCCTGGTCAGCAGCACAAGGTCGATGAAATAAAGTCAGTTCGTAGTAAAAATATTTCTGTTACTGATAAATGAGATATATGCACAATATATAACAAACATTTTCTGAGCATTGCTGGTGAATTGAATAAAAATTTAGTTTCTACAGGGAATCATGTAACTTTCTTGGCAAATGCTTTTCTGACATTGATGTCTGAAAGCCTCCTCTGTGATACAGACGAGGGGGAGATTGAGTCAGTAATTAAATCACTGAAGACAAAGAACTCTCATGGATATGATGGAGTGCCTAGCAGAATATTAAAGTACTATGCTGCACATGTTAGCCCTGTATTTAGCCATATTTGTAATTTTTCCTTTAGTAATGGTCAGTTTTCTGAATGATAAACGATAAATGTAGTAAAGCTGCTTTATAAAAAGGGAGAAAAGGATAATGTCGACAAATTTAGACCTATTTCTATGCCATCAGAGAGTGCTAAAGTTATTGAAAAGGCTGTGTATGTAAGGATAATTAATCGTTTTATTCAACATAATTTGCTATTAAATGACAGTTTGGTTTTTAGAAGTGGTTTAACAATTGTAAATGCTATATTCTCCTTTCTCTGTGAGGTACTGGATTGGTTAAACAAGAGGTTTCGAATGCTAGGCATATTTTTTTTTTTTTTTATTTGACTAAGGCCTTTGATTGTGTTGATCACGAAGTATTGCTACAGAACTTGGATCATTACAGAGTACGGGGAGTACCTCACAATTGGTTCACCTCTTACTTTAGAAACAGACAGCAACAGGTCATTATTAACAATGTTGAGAATGGCTGTGATGTGGGGTCTGAGTGGGGTACAGTCAAGTGGAGGGAGGGGGGAAGGTGTCCCAGGGATCAGTGTTGAGGGCACTCCTGTACCTTATTTGTGTAATTGATATGGCCTCTAGTATTATGGGTAACTATAAAATATTTCTGTTTGCTGACAACACTAACTTGGTAGTAAAGGGTGTTGTGTGCAAATAGTGCAGTTCATGACATAAGTTCATGGCTTGTAGAAAATAAACTAACACTAAATCACAGTAAGACTCAGTTTTACAGTTTGTAACACACAGTTCAACAAAACCTGATGTTTTAATTTCACAGAATGGGCATATGATTAGTGAAACTGAACAGTTCAAATTTCTAGGTGTTCAGATAGATAGTAAAGTGTCGCAGAAAGCCCACATTCATGAGCTTGTTCAGACTTAATGCTGCTGTTTTTAGTATTGGAACAGTATGTGCAGTGAGTGATGGTTCGACATGAAAATAGTCTGCTTTGCTTATTTTCATTTGCTTATGTTGTATGGTATTATATTTTGGGGTAACTCTTCCCACTGTAAAGGGATATTTTTATCTCAGAAATGGGCGGTTCGGGGTGGAGTAAGTTCGTGATCCTCTTGTCGACCCCTGTTTACGAGTCAGGGTATATATATAAAACAAAGATTCCAAGACTTACCAAGCGGGAAAGCGCCGGCAGACAGGCACAATGAACAAAACACACAAACACACACACAGAATTACTAGCTTTCGCAACCGATGGTTGCTTCTTCAGGAAGGAGAGGGAAAGACGAAAGGATGTGGGTTTTAAGGGAGAGGGTAAGGAGTCATTCCAATCCCGAGAGCAGAAAGACTTCCCTTAGGTGGAAAAAAAAGGACAGGTGTACACTCTTTCGAAACTTTTTTCGAAAAATGTTTTTTGAATTTTTCTTGAATTTCCCCACCCTTTAACGTGATCTGGAGACAACATAACTACCTAACCTTTGCACCCATTGTTGTTCACGAACCTAAGTAAAGTGTGAGTGCGAGTGTACACCTGTCCTTTTTTTCCCCCTAAGGGAAGTCTTTCCGCTCCAGGGATTGGAATGACTCCTTACCCTCTCCCTTAAAACCCACATCCTTTCGTCTTTCCCTCTCCTTCCTGAAGAAGCAATCATCGGTTGCGAAAGCTAGTAATTCTGTGTGTGTGTTTCAGACATATTTAAAGTCAAAGAGTTTGGGCAGAGATGTCAGTCGAGGTGGAAGTGCAGAGGCAAAGATGATGTTGAATGACAGGTGAGGTGTGAGTGGCGGCAACTTGAAATTAGCGGAGATTGAGGTCTGGTGGATAACGAGAAGAGAGGATATATTGAAGGGCAAGTTCCCATCTTCGGAGTTCGGATAGGTTGGTGTTGGTGGGAAGTATCCAGATAACCCGGACAGTGTAACACTGTGCCAAGATGTGCTGGACGTGCACCAAGACATGTTTAGCCACAGGGTGATCCTCATTACCAACAAACACTGTCTGCCTGTGTCCATTCATGCAAATGGACAGTTTGTTACTGGTCATTCCCACATAGAAAGCGTCACAGTGTAGGCAGGTCAGTTGGTAAATCACGTGGGTGCTTTCACACGTGGCTCTGTCTTTGATCGTGTACACCTTCCGGGTTACAGGACTGGAGTAGGTGGTGGTGGGAGGGTGCATAGGACAGGTTTTACACCGGGGGTGGTTACAAGGGTAGGAGCCAGAGGGTAGGGAAGGTGGTTTGGGGATTTCATAGGGATGAACCAAGAGGTTACGAAGGGTAGGTGGACGGCGGAAAGACTTTCTTGGTGGAGTGGGGAGGAATTTCATGAAGGATGGATCTCATTTCGGGGAGTGGGATTAAGGTTTTTCAACAAAAAGGCAAGGTTGGAAGTGAGAAATTCCTAGAAGGTTTGGAGAGAGTGATTTTGAGGAAGAGGAGGTGGGTCCAAACCTTAATCCTACTCCCAACATCACCACAGCCGAAGCCCAGGCTACCCGTGATCTGAAAGCAGACCATTCCATCAACATTCTTCTGGCTGACAAGGGTTCCACGACCGTGGTACTTGATCGTCGGGAGTATGTGGCTGAGGGACTGCGTCAGCTTTCAGACAACTCTACATACAAAGTTTGCCAAGGTAATCCCATTCCTGATGTCCAGACGGAGCTTCAAGGAATCCTCAGAACCTTAGGCCCCCTACAAAACCTTTCACCTGACTCCATCAAACTCCTGACCCCACTGACACCTCGCACTCCCACCTTCTATCTACTTCCTAAAATTCACAAACCCAAACATCCCAGCCACCCCATTGTAGCTGGTTACCAAGCCCCCACAGAACATATCTCTGCCTACGTTGATCAACACCTTCAAGCCATTACATGCAGTCTCCCATCCTTCATCAAAGACACCAACCACTTTCTCGAATGCCTGGAATCCTTACCCAGTCTGTTACCCTCGGAAACCATCCTTGTAACCATTGATGCCACTTCCCTATACACAAATATCTCGCACGTCCAGGGCCTTGCTGCAATGGAGCACTTCCTTTCACGCCGATCACCTGCCACCCTACCTAAAACCTCTTTCCTCATCACCTTAGCCAGCGTCATCCTGACCCACAACTTCTTCATTTTTGAAGGCCAGACATACCAACAATTAAAGGGAACAGCCATGGGTACCAGGATGGCCCCCTCATATGCCAACCTATTTATGGGTCGCTTAGAGGAAGCATTCTTAGTTACCCAAGCCTGCCAACCCAAAGTTTGGTACAGATTTATTGATGACATCTTCATGATCTGGACTCACACTGAAGAACAACTCCTGAATTTCCTCTCCAACCTCAACTCCTTTGGTTCCATCAGATTCACCTGGTCCTACTCCAAATCCCATGCCACTTTCCTTGACATTGACCTCCATCTGTCCAATGGTTAGCTTCACACATCCGTCCACACCAAACCCACCAACAAGCAACAGTACCTCCATTATGACAGCTGACACCCATTCCATATCAAACGGTCCCTTCCCTACAGCCTACACCTTCGTGGCAAACGAATCTGCTCCAGTCCTGAATCCCTCGACCATTACACCAATAACCTGAAAACAGCTTTCGCATCCCGCAACTACCCTCCCGATCTGGTACAGAAGCAAATAACCAGAGCCACTTCCTCAAACCCAGAACCTCTCACAGAAGAACCCCAAAAGTGCCCCACTTGTGACAGGATGCTTTCCGGGACTGGATCAGACTCTGAATGTGGCTCTCCAGCAGGGATACGACTTCCTAAAATCCTGTCCCGAAATGAGATCCATCCTTCATGAAATCCTCCCCACTCCACCAAGAATGTCTTTCCGCCGTCCACCTAACCTTCGTAACCTCGTGGTTCATCCCTATGAAATCCCCAAACCACCTTCCCTACCCTCTGGCTCCTACCCTTGTAACCACCCCCGGTGTAAAACCTGTCCTATGCACCCTCCCACCACCACCTACTCCAGTCCTGTAACCCGGAATTTGTACACGATCAAAGGCAGAGCCACGTGTGAAAGCACCCACGTGATTTACCAACTGACCTGCCTACACTGTGACGCTTTCTATGTGGAAATGACCAGTAACAAACTGTCCATTCGCATGAATGGACACAGGCAGACAGTGTTTGTTGGTAATGAGGATCACCCTGTGGCTAAACATGCCTTGGTGCATGGCCAGCACATCTTGGCACAGTGTTACACCATCCGGGTTATCTGGATACTTCCCACCAACACCAACCTATCCGAACTCCGAAGATGCCTTGGTGCATGGCCAGCACATCTTGGCACAGTGTTACACCGTCCGGGTTATCTGGATACTTCCCACCAACACCAACCTATCCGAAGTCCGAAGATGGGAACTTGCCCTTCAATATATCCTCTCTTCTCGTTATTCACCAGGCCTCAATCTCCGCTAATTTCAAGTTGCTGCCACTCATACCTCACCTGTCATTCAACATCATCTTTGCCTCTGCACTTCCGCCTCGACTGTCATCTCTGCCCAAACTCTTTGACTTTAAATATGTCTGCTTGTGTCTGTATATATATATATATATATATATATATATATATATATATATATATGTGTGTGTGTGTGTGTGTGTGTGTGTGTGTGTGTGTGTGTGTGTGCCTATCCTTTTTTCCCCTTACGGTAAGTCATTCCAATCCTGGGAGCGGAAAGACTTACCGTAGGGGGAAAAAAGGATAGGTATACACACACACACACACACACACACACACACACACACACACACACATCCATCCACACATATACAGACACAAGCAGACATATTTAAAGGCAAATGAATATTGTTTTGTAAGTACTAATCCAAGGTGTCAATCGCAACTGTCAATTCGCATCCACATTCAGTATTATGAACTATCTTCTAGTGCTCTCAAAGTATTAAATATGTGCTATAGGAAGATCACTGTATGGAATCTTAAGAACATATGGCACATATAAAGGACGAGTATTTATCTTGAGACATCAAATATCTCGAAATCTCAAGAACCATGTACCAGATTAAAAAACAGGAAAATAGATGTTCAGTATTTCTAAAAGTGCTATCCGTCTATGCCAATGTTGACCCCTCTGACGGGGAACAACTTTGAAATCTTTAAACATGAACATCCCATTTTAATTATAGATTCAGATTCTATGGAACAAAAAACATAACTTTTGGATGTAACACTCATTTTGTTGTATTACAGATAACACTGATACAACAAGAAATAAAACTGAGCTCAGAAACAATATTATCTCAAGAAAAATGCATTAGATCAAGATAGTTTTGTAGGAATCTGTGTCTGTGTTAAAGCATATAAGATTGTTGATTATAAGGATTCTCCCTTGTAAGTTGATGAAAAGTTTTTCCCCTAAATCTATGGGTACCCTAGTGAGTCAGAATTTGTGATTTTTCACTTTGGACAGATGTAGCCAGTCTGTGAGATATTGTAAGACATTAGCTATAAATAGCTGAGCAAGTGTTCGTAAATCTAAGTTAAATTTCTAGCTGAATATTTTCTGAAAGAACCACTATCTTACTTGTAATTAATTTGCTAGTCTTGTGATATGTTGAACAACTCGTTGATTCTCAGTTCTGGACAAAGGTAAAGGCACTTCTTCTGAGAATAATAGCTCTCCCTGCCCTGTAGGCTTGAGATGACACTAATAACCTTCTCTTTTTTTTGCTGCAAACTTCTCTTTCTTGTAATCACCCCCTGTGCATTCTCTATATCCTACACCACCCATAACTGATTTATCAGTTGCATTTAGATGACTCTGCCCAAATCCAAACAGCTCTGAAAAAAATTTTGCTCTCTCTGGTTCCAAATCTCATTTTATATATATTATATAATTGGATTATATTTTTGTGCAGTTGTCTCCAGCATCACACTGCCACAGCATATCAAATCAGTACAACTGTGGCGGTGTGATGCTGGAGACAACTGCACAAAAATGTAATCTAAATACCATAATGTTACTTGTTAGAAGGCTCTAATGGAACATAGAAGTTTGGTGTAATTGAACACACGTAACTTCTGGGGCAGGTAATTTCCAATAACTAAATCCACGACTTGGGGATTTAATATACCCTTCTTAATAGGCACTTTCCTATCTATATCCAAATGATTAATATAACTGGATAGATAAAAAATCTACTTCCCAAAGAGCAGCAGGAGGAAACTCATATAAAAGTTAAGGAAATGTGCAAGCTTTTGGAGCCAGTAGCTCCTACTTCTGGCAGAAGGGTTGAGGGGGATGGAAGAGGAATAAAGGAAAAGCACTGCTGAGGTTTAGGAAATGGGGAGGGCTACGGAAAAGAAGAAGGAATCATTCACTCCAAAAGCTTTCACATTTCCTTAACTTTTATATGTGTTCTCTCCTGCTTCCCCTTGCTGAGTAGATTTTGTTTATCTGTCCAATCATATTTTCAAACACTGATTATTTTTGTTGATACAAATGATTACCCTCAATTCATCATTATGTGTTTGGTAGAAGGTACATAGAACCACTCTCAGATTATTTTTATATTAGTCTTGAAGAGGACTGCTGCAAAGACGGTGAAAACATCACTGTTGCATTTGTTTTAGTGATTTATAATGATACGACCTAACACCCAAAATTTTATTTTAAAATTGACACTGGCCATGGAAGCTTACAAACTTAAATTTCCGTACTGTTATACTCTTGACTAACTTGTTGGGAAAATGGATGTGAGTCATTGGCATTTGGAGGAAAGTGTTGGTGTTTGTCTCCTTCTCGCACTTCTACATCCTGCAGTGGCCGAGATTTATTTCCTAGTCACCCCATCTCATGTGACACAGCTACACTGACTGCTATAGTCTTGTATGAATTGATTTGTTGGTTGGGTTGAAAGAGGTTGTATTTTGCTTTTGGAAAACAGTTATTAATCTGTGCAGTAATTCAGTGTCTTTATTTGTGTTCAAGAAATATATTAATTTCAATCAAAATATTCTGTTGTTGTAACAAATTCAAAGATTGTTCAATTATTTCAGCACTTTGTATTCAGCATGTGTTTATTGAAATGAAGAGTTAATAAAAATAAATGAAGAATTGCAAACAGACATCAAAATTTCCATGAAAAATGAGAGCTGGATTTCTTTTGCAGTGAAGTACAATGCAATACATAACTTGTTTGATATGCACTCATGCTATTAGTGTACCAAAATCATGCGTTACTTGTCATTAGAACAACAATGTACAGTAGTTAGAAAAGTTGAAAGAGCTGAAGTTGGGATTGACAGAACAACAGTTAGTATTTAAACCGGTATCACAAGAAAGTGAAGCGGCAATGCATGCAAGTTACATCTTGTCTGAGTTGATAGCTAAACACTTGAAACATTTTACTGTAGGCGGTTTCATAAAAGAATGCCTGATAAAAACTACAGAAATTATTTGTCCAGGAAATGAGCAGGCTTTTCAAGCAGTATCTTTGTCTCTAAATAGAGTTGCAGAAAGAGTTACAGATTTGGCCAACAATTTTACTATGCAGATCAAAGCAAATTCATCTAGTTTTGAGACTTTTCCATTGCCTGAGGTGAGAGGATGGAGATTAGAGGAATACTTCAATTAGCTGTGAATTTTTTTTTGTGTCTGTGAAGAGTTTCATGATTCCTGAGGATTTATTGGAACCAGTTTCAATAAAAATGCTTGTACAAGCCAAGATTTATTTAATTGTGTTTTTGAAGCATGCAAAAGTATGAACTGCCCCTGTCAGAATTAACTGGGTGTCTGACTGGGAAACACAATAGTTTTATTGCATTGTTGGAAAAAAGAAGCAAAATTTATGATGGATCAAAGATTCATCATATGCATTGTATTGCACATCGGAACATGTTTTGGACAAAGATAATGAATATGTAAAATGTTAAAACCTATTTAAAAACTACCAGTTTCATTAAATATAGAGTTTCAAATCAGTGGGAGTTCTTTGCTTTCTTACATGAACTAAAAACCAACCATTCCAGTTTGTCACACTATATTGAGATACGTTGGTCATCTTGTACCATGGATCTTAAACAGTTCTCGAACCTGAAAGAGGAAGTATTCCAGTTCTTAACAAGTAAAATTCAAGTTACAAGACTGTTCTTTGACAAAATATAACTGCAAGATTTATCCTTCGTGGTCTGAATTTGAAACTTTGAGGGAAAGATGAGATCATCATGAACATAAGTGATAAAGTTAAAGCATTCAAAGGTAAGCTAATCTTCTGAGATTTAACACAAACAAATCAGATTTGGTGAAAGAACATCTTTGCAGAAAAAATCTTGAGCCTCGGAAATGAGTTTAAAACAAGATTTTCATGTTGCGAATTAATGGAAAACAAGTTTTCTTTAATCTCTTCAATTTCCACAGTAAATATAGAATTAATATCTAACCATATCCAAATTGAGATAATTGAGATCCAGTGTGATACAGAATTGAAGATCAAACTTAGTGAAACTGATGTACATGAATTTTATAAATATTTGCATTCCACATTTGATACTACTTGAAAAGTTGCATATAAAAGTACTTTCATGTTTGGAAGTAATTGTTAATATGAGCAGGTGTTTTCAATTATGAAAGCAATTAAATCTGTTGTCAGATTCAAAATTTCAAGCATTCGCCTTGGTTCAGTCTTGAAAGTAATTACTGTGAATAAGTTGTCTGCCAAAATAATGAACATAGTAGCAGAAAAGAGTTGTCAAGTGTCAGGGAGAAAATATTAATATTACTGTTGTTCTTGTGCTTTGTACTATATATTAAAAAATTTAAGTTTCTGGTTCTATGAAAACTTAATGTTTTCTTTCTTGCCCCCCCCCCCCTCCCCCCCTCATCCCTCCAAACATTTTCCATGTTATGATTCCATTTTAAAGTGTTTATAATTTTAATCCCTTGATATTTAGTTGAATCAATAACATTTAAATTGGTGGGATTTATCATTTAACTTAAATTGAGAGTAAGTTGCCACTTTTTGATCTGTACAGATATCTAGTCTAAATAGTTCTGTAGTTCATTTTGATTTTCTATGTCTTAACTTGATGATAAACAACAGTGCCACCTGCAAATGATCTAAGAGAGCTGCTAAGTTTGACTCACAAATCATTTAGACCGATTAAAAACAGCAGTGGCCTATAACGCTTCCCGTGAGAATCCCAGACATATCTTCGATTTCACTAGATAATCCACTGTCAGTTGTATGAATTGCGACCTTTTGACAGAAGATAATGAGTCCAGTTGTACAGCAGAGATAATTTTTTTTCAAGGTTGTAATTTAATTAGAAGTCACTTGAGAGGAATAGTGTCGGAAACCATTTGGAAATCTAAAGGTATTGAAGCAATTTGAGATCCCCTGTCAGTAGCATATGTTACTTCATGCAAATAAACAGCCAGTTGTATTTCACAAAACAGTATTTTCTGAATCCATGCTGGTTATGTGTCATCAGTAGATCATTTTCTTCAAGGCATTTCATAATTTTAAACACAGTATACATACAATGCTACAAATCAGTGTCAATGATATGGTTTTTGGTACAGAAGATTACTTCTGTTTGCTTTCTTGTGTACTGGTGTGATACTTTACATACAGTCAGTACCTCTACGGATTTTCTGGCAGCTTTCAAGTCAGAATTTCATTGTGGAAACTATTGAAAGCAGCTTTTGTTGAAGTCCAAATAAGTTTTGAGCAAAAAGTTGCTAATCTATTTTGCCTTCTTGTAAATTTGGCACACGTTTTATGTTGCTTTTATAACAGTGTTCTGACTTTTTTTGTGTGCTGTGGGGGGATTTGTTCCATCTCCTATTAATTTACTTAGTATAAACACTCAAATTTAAAGATGTATCAATAATAATTTAAAAAATCCTGAGCAAATAGAATGTGTCATGACGGACAGAGGAATTAGTGACCTCAGAGTCATTGTAATAAGATTGAATAATGTAACAACCAAATGCACCAAAAATAAAAACAAATATATCTACTAAAAAAGATCAGATAAAAAGTCGTTTGATGATTTCCTAAGAGACAGTCTCTATTCCTTCCATAGTGCAATACTCACTGCCCTTCACTCAAGACAAGAAGGCACACTTAATGGAAAACCTGCATGTAAGTCTTTCTCAAAAGCCAGGCACATCCAGTTTAATTGAAGTGTTTGTTTAATTTTGAAAGGGTTATTCCATTTAAAGTCTGACAGACAGCAAGAAGTACACTGATGAGTCACAAACACTCTTGAGCAATGCACAGACATTCCTTCTGCAAACACTTAGATTTGTTGTTAGGTTGATGCTTTCTTCACAGGAATTCTGAGAAACACTTGAAGAAAATTGAAGTGGTATGCAATGTGCTAAGCACCCAGTAACTAGTGCGGAAGGTACCACAACAAGGAACACCTGAGGGTGACATGGGAATTTTGAAGACACAGGCTGCATGCCAGCTGCTGGAAAATGGGAAATTCAGCACATCGGAGAACAGAGTGGGGGCAAATAATATAACTGCCAAGCAATCAGAGGGAGACAGTGAGTAGACATTCAGAGAGATAAGTAATCAGCAATCAGGGCAAGAGGAATTGGAGAGGGGCAGTGAAGTTGCATTCTAGAGGCATCCCCACTCACAGTCGACTCAGGTTTCAGGCTTTGAGTCAGACACTTGCAGTTATTTGGATATCTGTTGTAACTTTATAACATATTCATTTCCCACGCTAAGTTGAATGGATGTTCCTTGTAGCCCAGTGCTTGAAACTTTAAGCATCTGACTCCAATTCCATGTCTTCTGACCTTAGTTTCCAAATATTTGCACTGACATTTCCTCTGTGGAGTAATGACTGCAGATAACAGACACTGAGCACTAACACATTAATATCATAACTGCTGCCTACTGCACTATACCTGAAGGGATTAGGACGGGACTGCAGAATAAAAAATGTATTGAGCCACCCACAGCACTCGTTCCAAGTTATAGATTATGAAGGGTGAAATTTGCCAGGAGTCAACGTGCAGTAACAGATGATGAGGGGTTAGTGAAGCATTATGCTAACACTGAAACTGCCACACATGCTTACATGTAAAACCAACTCCAGCAAGTGGTGAAATGGAATGGTTCATTTCCCATGTCCCTCCCATCCCTACTTCACTTTCTCATGTGTGGAGTTGTGTCTGTGATCAATCACAACAGCCCTGAGTTTATACTGTATGCTTATTGTTGATGCAATAATCAATGTACCATATTTACCTTATTATAAGATGAGGTTTTTTCTCAAATTTGTCAATCAAATATTATGGGGTAATTTTATATTCACTGTGTTTTTAATGTTTAATAGACTAATATAGGGGTTGTCTTACATTTAAAAATGAATCTTTGGCTTTTGAAGTTTCACAGAAATTTATTTTGAGCCCCAACTATGAACCACCGATTGTAACAATCTAATGTTCTGTATGAAAATTGATAATTTTCTGAAACACAGGAGGAAAGAGCACTAAATACTATGAACTTGCAGACTTTTGTTGTATTTGATAAGGTTTGCAATGAAAGTTCTCGTACATATATGGATACATTATACATACATTTATGCTGCTTTTTAAGTAAAGGTAACTTCGAAGGGGAAAATCTTGTCCTTCAAAAACCATTACATATTCTGAACTGAAGCGAATATTTTATTCTGTTATGAGAGACTGTAATGATTTACCAAGTTGGTTGCAGATGAGAAATTTGGTCACTTCACATATTAGAGTACTGGGGAAAAACATCACTACCTTTAGAACAAGATGGCGACATTCAGATAAAACAGGAAAGAAAGCTATTCTGAAATCAGATGTCTAACAAACAAAATAAATCACATTAAACTGACTGCAATTGTTATCGCAAGAATAAATTACAGTGGAAAGACCCATTATGGAGACAGTACCAACAGACATCACTAAATCACAGGATGAGTGAAAGTTTTAGAATTGGACTGAATCATGATTGCAAACTTTAATTTATATATTACTTGCTAGTGTTGCATATGATCTGCACCCAAGAAGATATTGCCATCCATGTTTCACTATGCTCAAGGATAGTGCTACAGAAGGATTGGAGGGGGAACAGTGACACCAACTTCACTGAGACCTGTGATGAGTGCGAGGAGGGGAGTGGTGAGAGCAGCAGATTTCGTCATGCTGCAAATCGGGGGAATTACTTTGGTTTTTAAACATCTGCCATGTTTGAACTACAGGTTTGCCCGAATCGATTTCTATTTAGAATCAAATTGACTTTAAAATTGAACAAATGCCCAACATAGCATACATTTCTGCAGGGGATGTTAAAAAAGTCTGGATTTGGGGCCAACGTCATATTTTGTGCAACAATGTTGTTGATGCTAACGGTGGGGTACGATGGAAACAATTGTTGGTGTGTCGGCTGCTGAATCTACACAGTAAATCAGAGTGGGATGACAAATGTACATTTGGAAGCAAGGGACATTGTTAACATCACGCCAGTATAGATGCAAAATCCACTATGTGTTCAGAAGAAAACAGTTGTGTTCTCATGCCCCACGATAACTACAACCTCAGAAATCGCAAGACATTTGGAAGAAAGAGCGAAATATTTGTGACAATGAAGATACGAGTTTCACAGTGGTCCTGTTCTGATGGATGATGATGATGATGATTAAAAGTAGTGATACCACAGATGACAGTAAACAGAAAAGCCAATGAGGATAAAAGTTTGTTGTAAAACATTTCTTTTTGTTTATTTTATTTCTTCTTGTCTTATCAAAATGTAGTCAGTGAATGAACGGCATAAGTTTAGAATAGGGAGGTGCCTTGCATCGATAAAAATTTGTGATTTTGATTAGTCAGAATATGTCACAATATAAATTTTGATCAAGGAGCACCCTAAAAAAGGGGGGAGGGCGAACTTTTTTTAATATTCAGTGTTGTCGTGTACTCAGGTAAATACAGCAAATGTTTCCATGTATTGGTCCTTCAGACCATTTGTTTTCACTGTGACCTTATTTGTCATTTATCAATTTCATTTAAATTTGCTGCAATACTAAATATATGTCAACCAGATGTGGCCCATATTCAAAAATACTGTGGACACAGTGTCCCAGGGAAACATTGACTCTTCTCTCAACTAAATCATGAGGTAAAGGTAGCTGTTCCTCTTATTCTGTTTACATTCTCTGTAATGGCCGATGATGGCTCTTGGTGTGCATACAGAGGTTGGTATGGACGGACTTACTGTAGACACAGTGTCCCAGGGAAACATCCACTCTGCTCTCAATAAATCATCAGGTAAAGGTAACAGTTTCTCTTATTCGATTTCCATTATTATTTTTATACTAGAATGGATTGAGATGCTGTAGGAACGCTTGGTTTTTGTCTTATTATGTTTATTTATTTGGTCCAAGAATCAGTTTTGTACATTGTTTGTACATGTGATATAGGAAAGTGGTAAACCTAGTTAGTTTACAATACAGTAGTCATTTTGACTACATTGTTGACATAATAAAAATGCATGATAATGTAGATTGGTGCACTACATTGCTTCCACATGTGATAATAGCAGTTATTAAATGAGATGACATGATAAGCACAATGTAAACTATATTATGAATTGGCAATTAGTGAAATTTGGTAAATGAGGTTTACTTATTATGAAGTTCCATAAACTCAGACAAAGTATAAAAGCAGTGGTCAAGCAAGAACTGTTTTAACTTTATTTTAAATGCATTTAATGTTGGTATGCATTTTAGGTAAGAAGGCATATAGTTATATAACATAGCTCCAGAATGATACACTTCTCTTTTGCATAAGTTTGTATTTACTGTGTTACTGTGTAAGTACATCTTCTGTCTAGTTTCATATATGTGTACGTCATAGTTGTGTTTGAAGAGATTTTCCTTTTTTAAGATGCTCCCTTTTGTGAAAATTAGTATTTCGTACATATACAAGCAAGGCAGTGGCAATTTTTCATAGTTTTAAAAAGGGGTCTACAGGAATCCATACATTTAGCTTTTTTTTATCTCCCTGATAATCTTTTTCTGTATTTTAAATGTTTTTGTAGTTTTTGTGGAATTCCCCCTCCCCCCCCCCCCCCCCCCAAAAAAAGTTATGCTGTACATAAGTAGTGCCTGTGTACTGCAGTGATACATTGTCAGCACTGATGAGCAGCTTGTATTTTGAGTGATGATCCTAACAGCATGTGCTAGTGAATTCAGTCTCTTATTTAAATTGTTTAGGTGTACCTCCCACTTCTGATCTGCCTGAACATGTACACCTAGAAATTTTGTATGGCTGACCTACAACCCATTTTTTGCTTCAATTGTGAAAACAGGGTTTGCAGGATGGATGTTGTGTGTGGTATGGAAGTTAACTTCCACAGTTTTGTCAGGATTTTTATTAGCCTATGCATCTTGAACCAGTTTATTATGGTACGCATAACGGATACTGCAGCCTTCTGCAGATTTTCCTCATTCTGTGATTTAATTAGAAACAGTACAGTGGGTTCATCATGTATTTTATTAGCCAAGTCATTTACATACAGCAGAAAAAGGACAGGTCCTAGAACTGACCCATGTGGGACTCCATACTTGATTTTCTGCTCATCACTCTAAAAACTAGAAATTTTTTGTACTTAACTATCTTTGTGTTTTATTTCTGTAATCCGCTGAAGATTGCCGAGGTATGACTGGATCCACTTTTCAGACAGGCCTCTAATTCCATAATTACTTAATTTACACAAGAGAATGCCATGATCAGTTACATCAAACGCTTTACTTGGATCCAGAAATATCACAGATACATGTTGTTTATCATCCATTGCTTTTAATACTTCATTAAAGAAGGCAAAAATTGCTGACTTAGTTGACTTTCCAGCTCTGAACCCATGTTGGGAGTCACTTATCAGCCTCTCTTTATTTAAGAAAACTGTTAATCTTCCAAGGAACATTTTTTCCATAATTTTGCTGAAGCCTGACAAAACTGAAACTGGTCTATAATTAGCAATATCACTTTTTGCACCCTTCTTTTGCAAAGGTGTTACTTTTGCAGTTTTTAGATTATTTGGAAATACACTACTCTCAAAAGATGTATTTACGATGTCTGTTAGTGGTTCCCCAATAAATGTTGCACTAGCTTTGATAATAGCATCTCGTATCTCATCAACACCCACTGAATATTTATTAGGTAATTCTTCTAGGATACTTTAGAGTTTCTCAGGTGTTGCTGGATACAGGAATAATATCTTTGAATGAATTTTTTGATCTGGATGACTGGTTGGCTGTTTGTCATGGTGTGTTTTTATTGGCTGCTGTGTTATATTTGAGAAATAATTGTTGAAAGCACTAGCAACATGTTTGGGGCCAGTTAGTTTATTTTTATTCATAATCAGCTCTATATTACTGTGATTAACTGGCCTGGTACCCATTTCTTTCCTTATAATTTGCCAGGTTGCTTTAGTTTTGTCCTTGGAATCACACAAAATATTGTCATTTCCTAGGTTTTCCTTTTTAAATTACTTGTGTTAGTTTGCTTTTGTATCTTTTGAAATATGCAATAAAGTCAGGACTGGTGTTACGCTTGGAGTACTCATACAATCTCCTTTTATTTGGACATGATACCCTTATCCCTTTCGTAATCCACTTGTTTGTTTTTTGAGTAGAGTTCAACATAGCTGTTTTCTTGGGAAAAGCCATTTCAAAAAATGTTTGATTGTAGCCACAAACTTCATATATTTCTATTTGGTCTCGTTACAGTCATATACATCTTTCCAACTTTCACCCTCTCGGAGAGAACAAAATTATTCCACATTTTTTATACAGAAATTCCTTACAGCGTGTTGTATTTGACTCGGAATTTGGTGTCCTGAAACATTAATCGCTAGAATTTGAGCATAGTGATCGCTAAAACCCATGTTTACAACTTGTGTGTTGTAGGCATATTTGCATGTATTTATCAAGATCTGATCAATAATAGATACAGAGGTAGGTGTTTCTCGAGTTGGTTCAGTTACAATTGGACTGATGTTGAATGGTTCTAGTAAATTTATTATGTCATCTCTGAATTTATTGGATTTCAAGAAATCAATATTAAAGTCACCACATATAATTATATTTTTCTTGGGAGAGTGAATTTCTTCCAAGAGTTCTTTCATGTAATTGTAAAACACATTTTTGTCTCCATCTGGTGACCTGTATACACAAATAATAACTGTATTTTGCCTTGGTAGTTCGGCAATAGAGAGTTTTATATCTGTTTCACAGGACAGTTTATGGTATTTAGTTACAGTCATATACATAAACTATCAATTTAATAATTCACAGCTGCAAAATACTAATGCGAATTCTTTACAGAAGAATGGAAAATCTGGTAGATGCTGACCTCGGGGAAGATCAGTTTGGATTCCGTAGAAATATTGGAACATGTGAGGCAATACTGACCTTATGACTTATCTTAGAAGAAAGATTAAGGAAAGGCAAACCTACGTTTCTAGCATTTGTAGACTTAGAGAAAGCTTTTGACAGTTTTGACTGGAATACTCTCTTTCAAATTCTGGAGGTGGCAGGGGTAAAATACAGGGAGCGAAAAGCTGTTTACAATTTGTACAGAAACCAGATGGCAGTTATAAGAGTCGAGGGACATGAAAGGGAAGCAGTGGTTGGGAAGGGAGTGAGACAGGGTTGTAGCTTCTCCCTGATGTTTCAATCTGTATATTGAGCAAGCAGTAAAGGAAACAAAAGAAAAATTTGGAGTAGGTATTAAAATCCATGGAGAAAAAATAAAAACTTTGAGGTTCGCCGATGACATTGTAATTCTGTCAGAGACAGCAAAGGACTTGGAAGAGCAGTTGAATGGAATGGACAGTGTCTTGAAAGGGGGATATAAAATGAACATCAACAAAAGCAAAATGAGGATAATGGAATGTAGTCGAATTAAGTTGGGTGATGCTGAGGGAATTAGATTAGGAAATGAGACACTTAAACTAGTTAAGGAGTTTTGCTGTTTGGGGAGCAAAATAACTTATGATGGTCAAAGTAGAGAGGATATAATATGTAGACTGGCAATGGCAAGGGAAGAGTTTCTGAAGAAGAGAAATTTGTTAACATCGAGTATAGATTTAAGTGTCAGGAAATCATTTCTGAAAGTATTTGTATGGAGTGTAGCCGTCTATGGAAGTGAAACATGGACAGTAAATAGTTTGGACAAGAAGAGAATAGAAGCTTTCGAAATGTGGTGCTACAGAAGAATGCTGAAGATTAGATGGGTAGATCACATAACTAATGAGGAGGTATTGAATAGAATTGGGGAGAAGAGGAGTTTGTGGCACAACTTGATGAGCAGAAGGGTCCGGTTGGTAGGACATGTTCTGAGGCATCAAGGGATCATAAATTTAGCATTGGAGGGCAGCATGGAGGGTAAAAATCATAGAGGGAGATCAAGAGATGAATACAGTAAGCAGATTCAGAAGGATGTAGGTTTCAGTAGATACTGGGAGATGAAGAAACTTGCACAGGATAGAGTAGCATGGAGAGCTGCATCAAACCAGTCTCAGGACTGAAGACCACAACAACAACAACAACAACAACAACAACAGTTACACTATTGAATACAATATTTTCTTTAACATATATACAAGTGCCTTAATGACTCAATATTTTCCTACAAAACATGCTTGCAAGTTTTCCTACAAAACATGCTTACAAGTTTGAACTGAGGAAGGTATGTTTGCTCTAACATGTCTTGTTTGTGGTTAGAATACAAAATTTTCACTTTGCATCTGAGGAAGATAATTAGGAAAGTCATTGAAATATTGTGTAAATAAAAAATGACTAGTTGGGTGCAAACTCAAAAATATTTAAAACGTCCATTTAGTCAGGAATGGCTGAAAGATCACATGTAACAGTTATTGGTATCTCCATGACCTGCAAGATGTTCATGGAGTGCAGTTGTTAGTAATGGAATGAGCTACTATGAGCAATATTGTTCCTCTAAGATTTGAATCAAAGCAAATAGTAACCACCCTCATACAAGTTTACATGCTCAAGTCACGAGCTGGAGAAGATGATGCAAATAGAGGAGATGTCAAAAAGCGATCCGAATATTGGGCACAACCAACAATTACATCTTAGTGAAAGTTATGGGAAGGGTAAATCTCAGTATCCAATTCTGACATTTGAGACATACAGTTGTTAGTACTTGTAAGATGATGAATCACTGTAAGGGAGCAAATACGAATTGGCTACTCACTGTCATTGCAACACCATGATGAGTCAAAGTCTGCGACTTCTGGGCCAGCTGTATGACAGGTGACACAAAAATTAACTGACTGCCAAATGACAATTTTGGCAAGAGACTTGAGGGACTTACTGCCAAATGGTCACCATGTAAATTGGTGGTGACAATCCCAAGACCTGGGATTCAGATACACTCGGCTGTAGGCTGAAACTGTTGTGATCATAGTTCTGCAAAGTTTCAGCTATTTTCATGTGTCTCGCAAAATTTTTGGTTCTTAGTAGTTTAGTATATTATGGGTAGAGTAGTCAGGGACAATTCTGTTGCTGAAATTATGTTATTTTGGTCTGGAAGAAAGAATGATGTGTGTAGGTTGTTGAGGGTTGTGTTAAAGCAATAATGCATACCAGTTATGTGTGCATGTACATGTTAATATAAATTGTTGGTTAAAAAAACTACTCATAACATGTAAGCTTTCACGACCAGTGTCTTCATTAATTAAAACTTCTGGGCTGAATTTCCGTGGTCCATATATAAAACTTCTCCTTCCTGACGTTTCATTGCCTACTGCGGGCAATATCTTCCGAGGTGGGTCAGCGACTGGCTGCTAGGCGATGGTGGTCTCGCTTCTATAGAGCGCTTAGATGGTGCCACCACTCGTCATGTGCTTTGGACTTTAAACTATCTCTGGCTAGTGCCATCTCTCTCTATTACAGGTAATCTATTGTCACTTCTTGGTACAAAGTCGACCACCATATCTTGTCTAGTTTTAATCCTTCTTCTTTTCTATTAAAATTATTTCCGTGCTTGTAGATCTCTATAGCTTCTCTATACATGCGAGTATAATAATGTGATGTCGTAGCTATCACGTTTGTCTCACTAAATTTTATTTTGTGATCAACCGTCTCTGAAAATGTGTTCCGCTACAGCTGATTTGTCAATCTGTCCCAATCTACAGTTCCTTTTGTGTTCCGTTAGGCGGATATTAACACTCCTTTTAGTTGTTCCAATATAAACCATGTCACAGCTACATGGAATTTTATACACTCCTCGTTGGAGGGCACTGTCCATAATGCTCAAATGTTGTCAGTTGGGAAGAAATCCAGTGACCCAGCTGGTCAAGGTGGGGTGTTACAACCATAAAGACAAGCAGTAGAAATTCTTGCTGTGTTCAACCTGGCCTTATCTTGCAGAAACATAAGACAATAATTGCATGGCATACTATGAAGGTCAACAAAACAGTGTAGAAATTGTCAGCATACAATGGATGACAGCAACGAATGACACCCAAAAGGGTATGGCTATGAAAAGAAATGGCACTCCAGGCCATCACTCCTGTCAGGTCATGTGGTGGGTGACAGTCTGGTTGGTATCCCACTACTACTCAGGGCTTCTCCAGACATGTCTTCAGCCTAGAATCTCACTACCTGAAGAAGAACTGTCTTCAGTGATGAGTCCCTCTTTGTACTGAGCCTGATCGACCAGCAAAGCCATGTCTGGAGATGCCCTGCAGAGCAGTTGGCTACCAACCTGACTGTTGCCCGCCACATGGCCCAGCAACTGGGATGATGGTCTGGGATGCAATTTGATTTTGTAGCAGGACCCTGGTTGTCACCTGTGGCATCCTTACAGCACAATGGTGTATCAAAAATATTCTATGCCCCCCTTTTGTTGACCATCATGGCAAGCTATCCTGACCACCCACACATATTGAGAGTTTTTACTACTTGTCTTCGTGCTTGCCAAACACTCCATTGCCCAACAAGGTCGACAATCTCTTCCAAATTCAGAATATTTGGAGAATTATAAACAGGGCCCTCCAACCAGCTCAGAATTTTGACAATCTAACGTGCCAATTGGACAGAATTTGATGTGATATCCCTCAGGAGATCATGCAATGACTATTAGTCAATGACAAGCCAAATAACTGCTTGCATAAGGACCAGAGGTTGACCAATGTATTACTGACTTGCTCAGTTTGTGAAACTCTTCCTCATGAATGAATCATCAATTTTTTCTGAAACTGTAATCAATTGTTTGTCTGTACATGTAAATCACATCTACCGATCTCCGTCTCATGCACATAATTCCCTCATGGTGCATATTTTTCTTTTTGCCTTAGTGTATAAATAAAAAAAGTTAGAAGGACAGAGACTCATCAGTCAGGAAATCAAAGTTAATGTAGATTATGAAAATTTATATGAGAACACTCAGGTATAGTGGATTAAATTATGCAACAAATTTGGCATGTCTGAAAGGGAAGGTTAAAAAGACTTAGAAAAACTGGCAGTTATTTGATAAAGGCATTCTTCCAAACAGCAAAAGGTATTGCAGGTACAAACAAAACAAAAGAAAAGAATCAAATGAAATGTGAAGCTATTAAACAGAAAGGAAGTGTTTCAAATTTATGATAATCAGAATGTTATAGAATGTACTGCATTAAATACAAGTATAAGAGATAATTTTGACCTTGAGTTTTGTGGGGTATGAAATAGCAGTAACAAATCTGCTGAGGTATCAATAGAAAAGATGAAAGAATATAGAATAGATCATGGTATGAAAACGAAACTGGTAAAATGTCACGGCGGGCTTGGACTCTTTGTGGTTATTAAGCAACAACTTGTGAACTATGAGGTCCTGGACAACAAATTAAATGTCTATCAAGCACCCATCATCTGGAAAATATACATTTACAGATACTGTAGTCTGCAGGGAGAATGTTTCCTCCTGTTTCTTATTCTCATAACCTTGGTGACCTTGAACCAAATTGTTAGAGAAATAGTATGGATATGGCAGTAAACTCTCATCACAACTCTTAACAAGTCAGAAATAAACCTCTTCCTAGTGACAAAGACATAGATTAATCAGTGCAGCCTTTTCTGTTATAAAATGAAGTTATGTTCTCTTTTTGAGGTACATGCTCAAAATGAGAACTAAATTAAACTACCATTTACCTTAACCTCTCTGTATTTATATTTCAGTCTATACCTTAACCATTTCTAAAAAATTACAGTAAAGAGCAGTGATAGAAGATTCCCTTGAATACTCTTCATTCAAAACCATGATATTAACTTAGAAAGTAATTTGGCAAAACATATTTACTTATGGTGCATGTTACTATCTAGTGTCCCAAGTAACAGTATTGGATGGTGGTAGATTGTATGACTGGAAGAACACTCCAAGTGAGTACTTTTCACTTCAGAATTTTGCGTCTGAAACAAGAGGATGGCACCCTGTGCTGTTGACATCTCCCACAGATTGCTTGATGGTAGACATGCAAAGCAGTTGCAGTTCTTAGTCTTGTGGGTAGATGTGATAAGATGCAACGTGATGTCAACCCCAAATGGCAGTGGCAGAAATGACAGGTATATGGCTGGCTCTCCAGACATGTGGTGTCTCCACATGGGCAGGGTGGACTCTACAGTGGGTGGGAGCAACACTGGTGGGGTAAAGATGCTGTGTTGTTGGATCCAGTACCTTCAGACAGGGCAGCCACAGATGGGCACACAGTGGCAGGCTTTGTCAACAGATGGGCAGTGGCTGCAGATTCAGTGAAATGGTACTGCCCTGGTATGGGCAGCTCAATGCTGGATGTTTGATGACCCTGTAGCTATGCAACAGCAAACAGAGTGGCCAATGACATGGACAGCTTGATCAGCAGTGCAAGCTGCAGCAGCATTAAGCAGGACACTTGTGTGCTAGACCCTTTACAGGGTGATGTTGGCAAGGCCACGGTAGCAGCGTGGCCCACAGATCTCGTGTATGGACGGTGTTGGTCATGGCACCTGGCTTGACATGGCACATGATGACAGGGTGACGCCAGGTGGAATTGACTGGGCACGACAATGTTATGGGCTGGACTTAGCCCAGCTGCAGGAATGTGCAAATGTGAAGCACTCTGACTGTGGCATGACTGGTGCACTGTAGCAGGTTAGCAGCTGCAGTGTGGTGACTCATCACTCATCATTACACACATGAACCAGATTTTAGTACCTCTCTTCAAAATAAGAGGTGGGGTGTCTCAACACATGACACAAATTTGTACAGGTGTAGAAGTGGAGGGTGATCGAGATGGATGAGGATGGTTGTCTGAAAACAATTTGTAAACTTGTGAAGTAAACTGAACTTTGGTTATATTCCAGGTACTCAGGATACATGAGGGCTCATCTGGGCCAGACTCGGAGAGCATCCACTAATCTAGGTGATAGTAGGATAATGGAACAAGCGGAGAGAGAAAAGGTGGTTCGTATTTGGATCAGCTAGGGGACGGTCAGGAAGAACACAGCCAGAGACAGATGACATAAGCCATTCTTTCTGCAGAAATCCTGGAACACATGAGAGAGACGAGACTGGGCTCTGCACTCCGTGGAGCATCCAGAAATGACCACATGAGTCCTTTCTCACGACTCTTATTGGTTAGACGAGTGGCATATCTAGTTGGTTTGGTCAGCAGAGTGCTGGAACTTTGGTGTCTGATGATGGCTGTGGTTGTGCCTGTCACAAAGACTACAGGGAAATGATCTTGGGAGGGTATCTTTAAATACACAATGAAACGAATCTCCAGCAAAAGTTTTGTCATAATCCTAAAATACGCCACAAATTGACTGTGTTCTGTACAAATTAGATGTCCGTTGGGTACCACAGAACCTAATATACTGCTAGTGTTCTAAATATTTTCATTGTCATTTAAGTAAAAACAGGAAAATGTATTTCACTGCACCACAGTCTTCCGTTTATGCAACTGTTCGAAACAAGGGGAGGGGGGAGATCACACAGATGTATGGATGTCTCTTCTATGTACCTTAAGTGTAGCCATCTCTTAGCTGAAAGATTTGATTTGCAATGTGTTCAAGCATTCTCATGAGAGCTGTAAATTGCGAAGATGTTACTTCCCAGTATACACACAATATGCAGACTCCTTACTCATGTCCATGCCACTGTAATCTATCTTTGCTTTCTTGACACTGGAATTATTAGTAACATAATAACCTTAAACCTGGGTGCCATTGAAATACAGTTTTAGTGTAACGTTGGCTGAATTTAACAAAGAACCTTAATGCAATGACTATGTTGTGGTGTCTATGAAAGTGTTCAGTGTTTTTTTTTTTTTTTTTTTGTGAATGTGATTCTCTTCATTATCAAGGAGAATGAAGATCTTTTATGGTTTAAATTATCTTTTCTCACAGTTCTTCTAGAAGATGCCTGTCAGTGTCAGTTAACATTTACTCTGTGTCAGTGGCGACTTGTGTAAGAGCCCAAGAGCACATGAACACCCAAACTTTTGACAACTTTTGGATTCATTGATTACTTTTTTAAAAAAAGCTGTTAAATGTAGTGTAGATGCGGTAATCTGAAATACATGACACTAAATATACCGCACTGTGAAAATTGCTCCTCTAGACTCGGTGAAACTTAGCATCAGGATGGTGAGCACACCTTCACTTGTGCACATTTTAAGGAGCTTCTGCACATGCACAACTGCCTGACATAATTGCCTTACATGTCAAATACATAAAGATTAGATAAGCAATGTGCACGGTTCACAGCGAGAAGTGCTAGCTCTTACCATCCAACTACAAGTGTATGTCAGTGCCACCAAGTGGTAGCACATTGCAACAGACTTTTATCCATGTTTGCTTGGCATAAATCTCATTAGGTTGCAGCACACATCACAAATATGTCATTTCACTCACTGTATATTAACATTAGACTGCACATCAGTATATGTTATTAGATTAGATTGATTGATTGATTGATTTGTTTATTAATCCATGTAACAATTTACATTGTGTGGATTTCGTCAGCAGAATCATATACAATACAATATACCTACAATTATACACATAAAATTAGTATTTACACACATTTTTGAGGTATCTTAAATTAGTTTTATATCCTTATATAATTTGTAATTTTCTTATAGTACTGTACAATTCTGGATTTCATATTATAATTACTTCCTCATGTATTACAATGCAGGCTACTTTAATTACACTACATGTTTTAATTCAGATAGTCCGTTACTGTGTAATAACTCCCATTTAATAAAAAAAAATTAGTTTTGTTTTGAACTTTCCAATTATGTCAATATCTTTTATTTTTTGGGGTAATTTATTATATAATTTAACAGCATTGTACAACAAGCTCTGCTGAGTTTTAACTTTATTTTTCCTCTCTAGATGCAGATTGTATTGGTTTCTAGTTTCATAGCTGTGTACTAAAGTGTTCCATAGATCATGAATACGACACATTATAATGATGTGGAATGTGTCAGGTTAATAAAAGGTGTCTACACAAGATATTACATTACACAGAATTCTACATAGCACTTAATTTTTTTGGTGGGGTTGGGGAAATTACCCACTTACTATATCCAAAAATTCATCTAAGGAGTAGAAGGAGTTGCCATTAAGAAATTATTTTAATTTCCTTTTAAATGCTATATGACTATCTGTCAGACTTTTGATGCTATTAGGTAAGTGACCAAAGACTTTGGTGGCAGCATGATTTGCCCCCTTCTGAGCCAAAGTTAGATTTAACCTTGAGCAGTGAAAATCATCCTTTCTCCTAGTGTTGTAGCCATGCACACTGCTTTTGCTTCTGAATTCGTTTGGATTGTTAATAACTCATTTTATAAGTGAATATATATATTGTGAGGCTACAGTGAAGATCTCTAGCTCTTTAAATAAGTTTCTGCAGGATGATCTTGGATGAGCTCCAGCAATTATCCTGATTACATGCTTTTGTGCAATGAACACTCTTTTACTCAATGATGAGTTACCCCAGAATATGATGCCATATGAAAGCAGAGAATTAAAATAGGCATAGTAAGCTAATTTACTGAGATGTATAGCACCAAAATTTGCAATGACCCTAATAGCATAAGTAGCTGAACTCAAGTGTTTCAGCAGATCTTCAGTGTGTTTTTTCCAGTTCATCCCCTCATCAGTGCGTACACCTAGAAATTTTGAATATTCTACCTAAGCTACTGATTTCTGATCAAAGTCTATATTTATTAATGGCGTCATTCCATTTACTGTGTGGAACTGCATATACTGTGTTCTGTCAAAGTTTAATGAGAGCCCATTTTGCAGAGAACAATTTAAAGATTTACAATTTCACCAGTTAAGTCTTGTCTGTTGGGTGTGATAGCTATACTTGCATTGTCAGCGAAAACTACCAGCTTTGCATCTTTGTGAATATAGAATGGCAAGTCATTAATATTTATTAAGAACAGCAGAGGACCCAAGACCGAACCTTGCGGCACCTTATTCTTCATTGTTCCCCAGTTTGAGAAATCACCAGTTTTTTGCATATTATGTGAACTGCTTATTTCAACTATCTGCACCTTTCCAGTTATGTATGATTTGAACCATTTGAGTGCTGTCCCATTCATACCACAGTACTTGAGCTTATCTAGAAGTATTCCATGATTTACACAAAAAAACCAACAGGTGACTTCCAGTTACTCAGAGCATTTAATATTTCATTAGTGATAGAATATATAGCATTTTCTGTTGAAAAACCTTTCTGGAAACCAAACAGACATTTTGTTAAAACTTCATTTTTACACAGGTGTGAAGCTACTCTACAATATGTTACTTTTTCAAGAATTTTGGATAAGGCAGTCAGAAGAGAGATTGGGCAGTAGTTGTTGACATCAGACTTATCCCCTTTTTTATGCAGTGGTTTAACTTCAGACTATCTGGGAAAATACCCTGCTTCAGAGAGCTATTATATATTTGGCTAAGAATACCACTTATCTCTTGGGAACAAGCTTTTATTATCCTGCTGGAAATGCCATCAATTCGTGTGAGCTTTTATTCTTGAGAGAGCTTATTATCTTCAAAATTTCAGGAGAGGTGGGTGGAATTTCAATTGTATCAAATTGTGTGGGTAAGGCCTCTTCCATTAACTGCCTTGCTTCTTCAAATGAACATTTAGAGCCTATTTTCTCTACAACATTTAAAAAATGATTATTCAAAATGTTTTCAACTTTTGGCTTGTTGTTTGTCAAGTTTCCATTCACTCTTATGGTAATGCCATCATCCTGTACTCGTGGTTGCCCTGTCTCCCTTGTAATAATATTCCAAATTGTTTTGGTTTTGTTATCAGAGGTATTAATCTCAGGCATGATGCACATGCTTCTGGACTTTTTAATAGCATTTCGTAATGTAGCACAGTAGTTTTTATAATATTTGGGTGTTTCTGGGTCATTACTCTTTCTTGTTGTTAGATACAGTTCCCTTTTGTGGTTACAAGGTATTTTTATTCCTTTAGTAAGCCAAGGTTTTTTGCATGGATTCTTTTAATTAGATTTAACTTCTTTCTTGGGGAAACAGTTTTCAAATTCTCTTACAAGTGTATCATGAAATAAGTTATATTTTAAATTAGCATTGGATTCCTTGTACACCTCAGCCCAGTCAAACTGCTGAAGATTTCCCTGAAATTTCTAATTTTTGAGTCATTGATTGAATGCACAAGTTTGGAGGGTAGTTTTGAATTACTGAATGGAGCTATGACATATACTGTAACTAGATGAGCACGATGATCAGAAAGGCCATTTTCAACAGGACAAGAATTTATGTTTTTAAACTTACCTTGGTCTATAAAAGTGTTATCTATCAATGTGCTGCTGTCCTTTACTATCCGAGTAGGAAAATTAATGACAGATGTCAAATTGAAAGAACTGAGCAAGACTTCCAGGTCATTCTTCCTATTACACTCTTTCAGTGAATCAGCATTGAAGTTCCCACAAATAATAATTTGCTTTCCCCTATCTGACAGATAGGACAACAAGGCATCCATAAATGAAAGTTTCCTGAAGGGGACCTACAGGGTGTTTCAAAAATGACCGGTATATTTGAACCGGCAATACAAACTGAACGAGCAGCGATAGAAATACACCGTTTGTTGCAATATGCTTGGGACAACAGTACATTTTCAGGCAGACAAACTTTTGAAATTACAGTAGTTACAATTGTCAACAACAGATGGCACTGCGGTCTGGGAAACTCTATAGTACGATATTTTCCACATATCCACCATGCGTAGCAATAATATGGCGTAGTCTCTGAATGAAATTACCCGAAACCTTTGACAACGTGTCTGGCGGAATGGCTTCAGATGCAGATGAGATGTACTGCTTCAGCTGTTCAATTGTTTCTGGATTCTGGCGGTACACCTGGTCTTTCAAGTGTCCCCACAGAAAGAAGTCACAGGGGTTCATGTCTGGCGAATAGGGAGGCCAATCCATGCCGCCTCCTGTATGTTTCGGATAGCCCAAAGCAATCACACGATCATCGAAATATTCATTCAGGAAATTAAAGACGTCGGCCATGCGGTGTGGCCGGGCACCATCTTGCATAAACCACGAGGTGGTCGCAGTGTCGTCTAAGGCAGTTTGTACCGCCACAAATTCACGAAGAATGTCCAGATAGCATGATACAGTAATGGTTTCGGATCTGAAAAATGGGCCAATGATTCCTTTGGAAGAAATGGCGGCCCAGACCAGTACTTTTTGAGGATGCAGGGACGATGGGACTGCAACATGGGGCTTTTCGGTTCCCCATATGCGCCAGTTCTGTTTATTGACAAAGCCGTCCAGGTAAAAATAAGCTTCTTCAGTAAACCAAATGCTGCCCACATGCATATCGCCATCATCAATCCTGTGCACTATATCGTTAGCAAATGTCTCTCGTGCAGCAATGGTAGCGGCGCTGAGGGGTTGCCGCGTTTGAATTTTGTATGGATAGAGGTGTAAACTCTGGCGTATGAGACAATATGTGGACATTGGCGTCATTTGGACCGCAGCTGCAACACTGCGAACGAAAACCAGAGGCCGCTGTTGGATCACCTGCTGCACTACCTGCACGTTCCCCTCTGTGGTTGCCGTACGCGGTCGCCCTACCTTTCCAGCACGTTCATCCGTCACGTTCCCAGTCCGTTGAAATTTTTCAAACAGATCCTTTATTGTATCGCTTTTCGGTCCTTTGGTTACATTAAACATCCGTTGAAAACTTCGTCTTGTTGCACCAACACTGTGTTCTAGGCGGTGGAATTCCAACACCAGAAAAATCTTATGTTCTAAGGAATAAACCATGTTGTCTACAGTACACTTACACGTTCTGAACAGCACACGCTTACAGCAGAAAGACGACGTACAGAATGGCGCACCCACAGACTGCGTTGTCTTCTATATCTTTCACATCACTTGCAGCGCCATCTGTTGTTGAAAATTGTAACTACTGTATTTTTCAAAAGTTTGTCCGCCTGAAAATGTACTGTTGTCCCAAACATATTGTGAAAAACGGTGTATTTCTATAGCTGCTTGTTTAGTTTTTATTGCCGTTTCAAATATACCGATCATTTTTGAAACACCCTGTATATACTGTTACAATTATAAAAGAGCCCTCCTTCCATTTAAGCTGACAGGTGCATGCTTCTATATGTTGCTCTAAAACTAAACTTTTTTGTATCTAAGCCTTTTACACAGTGATAACTTTTGTCATATATGGCAACTCCTCCTCTCACCTTATTCTCTCTACTCATATGTGCAGCTAGTTTATAACTACTGATATTTACCTTTTCCATGTCAGACACAATGTGATGCTCAGACAGGCATGGTATATCTATTACATTATCAGATTCAATGTCATCTAAACAAACCAGGAGCTCATCTACTTTATTATTCAATCCCAGAATATTTTGGTGAAAAATGGTAACATTATTTTTTACTTTACTTTTGTGAGAATCTACTTTTTTTCTTTAATCCACCAATATTTTTGTTATATATAGTAACATTATTATTTACTTTACTGTTGTGAGAATCTTGTGAGTTTTGGCCCTCTGTAGCACCTGCCTGCCCGAACTTCTCATTGGACACTGATATTAGTCTAAAAAAGAGGTACATCCATGAGTACTAGTGTCACCCTTATGGATTTCACTAACAACCCTTCCAGTTTACCCTTCCCTTTCCTATTGAAATGTAGGCCATGCCTTGTGAAATCCCCCCTATCAATAGCCTCGACAGGAACCAATCCAATGTCTGACAGAGTGGCCACCCTATGCAACTGATCCAACTCCATATTTACCCTCCTGACAGAGCAGTTCAACTGGGGCTGATCATGCTGCATGAAAGCAGGCACCAGCCCAACATTGGTATGGGTCATTGCAGAGGCTATTTTCACCAGGTCACACTCAATACTGTAGCCCTGATCCCTATCAATACTGTTTCCCACTCGACCCACTGTCATCACATGACCCTGCTTTGAGAAACGCTTGTGCAAGGAACCTGTATCCTCTACCACCTGGCTAAGACATGCACTTGGCTTGAAAAAGTTTGTGACCTAGCACCTGTCATCTAATTTTTCCTGCAAAATCTGGCCCACAACTCTTCCATGGCTGCTACCTATCAACAGTTGGTTTCCTAGTGAGATTCTGTTGCATCTTAACTACATCTACTTCTACTGGAGCCTCTTCCTTACTTAACTGTGGTAGCAAGGCAAATTTATTGGTTGTGTCAATTGCGAAACTGTCAGACACTTTCTGTGGTCCCTGTTTCCAGCTACCACTTCCTGCTGCTGTTTACCCTCCTCCTCCCTTAACCTCTTCATTTCCTCCTTAGCTTTGTCCAAGTCAGCCTGAAGGACTCTACTTTTCTCCTCCTGTTCAGCTATAATCCTATCTCTTGAGAAAACCCTGCAAAAGAATGGAAGAGTCTTGTTTGCTTCCCCAATTCCCACACCACTACAATTTCCCCAATGAAACCACCTGTCACAACAGCTGCACAAAACCCCTGAACTATCTTCCCTACTGCAGCTCACACGTTTAGTATCCATGGTAGTTTGTAAATTAGTTATGAGATTTACTAAGTGATAATAACAATATATTAAATACAGATGTAAAAGGACACTAAATATGTTTTGCAAACTAATATGTAAGTAAACTATTAGCAAATGCACTTAAATTTGTGGTATAACGCTAAATATGCATGTTCAAAAATTAGGTCTAAACAGCCGACTGTAACCAAAATGAACTTTTTGCGATTACTGGAAGAATACACAAATAAAAGAAAAACCTTTAATGACAAGCTTGAAGAGCACACTAATGAACATATTTAATTAGTTAATCTATACCAAACGCACTTAAGATTGGGGTATAATGCTAAGTATGCACACTCAGAAAGTAATGCCAAACAAAAAAGAAACTTACCAGGGAAAGTTAGCCTCAAAAGAAGTAGTGCCTCCCAGACCAGATCCATTGTCTGAGAAAGTGACTTCAAGTGAACATTTAACAAAGAAGTGACTTCAAGTGAACATTTAACAAAGAAGTGTATAATAAGCATAAATTGTTGTCTGGGTGCAATGTGAAAATGCCAACTTTTCAGCCCAGAAATTAATTTGATAACTAATGCATGAATTTGGGATCTTGTTCATTTTACCAAGAAACTAAAAACACACAAAAACTCCCACTTCCACAAAAATGTGAAATGGAGGGTAGCAACAGCTTAAACAGTATTCTGTACTTGTCATAAACTGTAATTAACTATGTATAAAACAACAAAATTCTACAAAAACAATTCATCATATTTTCAGACAAGTTATGCATATTATTCATTATTTTTGTTATTATTATTACTTTATTGTTATTATTATTATTATCAGTAGTAGTAGTAGTAGTAGTAGTAGTAGTATATTATTGACAACAGCTGAAGTTGTAAAAATATGTTGATAAGCATAACTTTTATACAGCAGATGTTATTGGTTTTGCACTCTGATATTTATCTGAATTTAAAAATTTGTGAGCACCCAGAATGTATACCTATGAGCCGCCACTGCTGTGTGTTGTATTATATTGAATAATGAAAGGAAAAAAAGATATTGGGGTGATTTAGTCTTGTTATTTTATTCTCATGCAGGCATGTAGTTCCCCCTGATTTGTTAAATACCATACTTTTCAGATAAATATGAAAAATGACACAATAAAAGCACTTCATTTGGCACTGTCGGAAGCTGAAAACCAATATATAGATTGCTATGGTGAGGTAAGCTGCATGGAATGTAGCAGAATGAAGTCATCATTCGAACTGCAATGTATATTAAAGAAAATTATCTTTAATGTGTATTTATCATTTGATGCATGTGTACTAATTGAAAAAATCATTAGTTTCATTTTTTCTAATCAAAGAATAGTGGATCTGTGGATCTTTCATGTGGAATGCATTTTTAAGATAATATGTGAAATGATGTTTTGACGGAAACTCTTAGTGAACATTAATTGTTCCTCTTTACTTTTTATTAACCATTATTTTGATTAAATTTGGTAGCTACCTTTCCAGAGACCTCGTCCTTAGAGCTCTTTACTCTTCTCCCAATCTTGTGTGTCAGTCTTTTTATGTTATCAGTGTCTGTAAGCTGATGTAATTTTACAGGTAATACAGTGGGACTGCATAAATGTATGATATTTACAGTAATGCTAGAAACTTACATTTCATTCTGTTTACAGTTACTGATTCACAAGTAAAGGATAAGTTGGACACTATGAATTTTTCTCTTATTTTACTGAGTTATGTGGGATATCAGTGTTTCATAGGTACAATAGTTTTTTCAGGTTACTCTTCCTGTTTAAATTAATCAAGTAGATATATGTACTGGATGTAACAAACAGAATCATCCAATTTGGCATATCTGTGTTTCTAAAACTAGTAAACATATACAATGAAATTTGTTTTTTGATGAATGGGAAACTCAAAAAGTTTTTTTTTTTGAACCTTTTTATAGGTGGTCAATATACTTCCCTTGGGATGAATGGCACATGTCAATCCAGTATTCAAATTGTTCCCACACTACACTGAGCCTGTCTTGAGTTACAGATTCCACAGCTGCTGTTATGTGATGTCTCAGTTCCATCACGTTGTTGGTAATGGAGGCACATAAACAGAGTCTTTTATAAACCACAACAAGAAATAATTGCATACAGTCAGGTCCTGTGACCTTAGAGGCCAGTAATGTAAGGCTGAATCATTTGATCCAGTGTGACTGATCCATCATTCGGTAACCCTTTGATTTAAAAATTCCCTCACATCCTGGTGCCGTTGTGACAGTGCCCTGTACTGTTGGTAAATGACGTAATTCAGATCAGCTCCAAATGTGGGAAAAGAAAGTTCTCAAGCATATCGAGATATGTGCTTCCTGTAACAGTGTTCTTGGCAAAGAAAAATGGACCATACACCTTTTCCTGTGAAAGTGCACAGAACATATAAGTTTTGGAGAGTCTCTCTCATGTTGTACAGCTTCATGTGGTTGTTCCATATCCCAAAATCTCACATTATGACAGTTCACCTTTCCATTTAAATGGCATGTTGCCTCATCACTAAACACTAAGCATGGAAGAAAACATCTTACCAAGAACGGAATTACAGAACTCCACATACTGTTGGTTGCCATCTTCATTAAGAGCTTGCAGTAGCTGAATTTTGTATGGTTTCATGTGTAAACATCGATGCAACACATCCCAGTTTGGTCATGTTGAGCTGTCAAGGTGCACAGTGAACAGATTTCTGCAGAGTTCTTGTGAAACTACAGTGGATGAGTTTGACACTTGTGTCAGAAAATCGGGGAGGCCCGATGATTTGCCTTTACACAAACAACTTTTTTCTTGGAATGGTGTACACCATCATCTAATGCTCTGTGTTGTAGGAGGATCCACACTATATCTAGAACAAAAGACATGCTGAACAGTTATTACTGACCCCGCATTGCGCAGAACATAGAACACAAAATGCTTTTTGCTGTGCCGACTCCATTTTTACTAGAACTGAAGTGGGCATACACTGTTGCTACCTAGTGGGAACCAGGTAAAACTTGAGAGTTTGCTCTTTTCAAAAGTAGGTTGTTTACATATGTATCTCAAATAACACAATAGCTATGATTTTTTAAAAATCAGATGATTCTTTTTGATAACCTGATAGCTCATAAAAAAACATTTTTTCTCTTAATTTAACACACAACTGGTAGTATCAAGGGAAAATGGTTTTGAAAGAAACCAAGTAATAAAAAATTAAAAAAAAATAGTATGTGGCTGTAATATTATGTCTTTAGATATGAATATTACATTGGGTTACCAAATTTAATGAACTATAGAAACAGCATGTGGGGTCTGGTCTTCCCTACACAATTTTGCCATACTACACTGATGACTACTATCTTACCACAGTTGTATGCATATGTTGATATGAAGAGTCAAAGGAAATTTACCTAGTAAAGTATGTTTTGTGTACTTTTGTTAGTATAACTGTATATCAGACTTCATACAATCTGTCTGTATAATAACAATCACAGAATGAGATATAATTGCATTTGATATGAATGAGCCAAGGTTACTAGGCACTCTATCTGCAAAGTTTATCAAATCCAAACTGCACATTCTGTGATGAGGTATGGATGTTGAAGAACTAGCTGCCTCCTTGCGGTTTCACTATCCTTCAACTTTCCATTGCTGCTCATAAAAGCAGCACTAGCTTTGCTGTAGCCAAGTTGCTTATGTCAGTGGATTTCCCCATTTGCAGCCCATACTGTCTCTGCTACCCATATGTCTCTACTCAACTTACATATGTGCCTTATTGCATTACATGCCAGCAGTGGCACCAGATGACATTCAGTCTCGCAGTGCCAATGGTCATAGTATTCTGGATCATCAGTGTGTCTGTGCAGGTCAACAACTTATGAGCAGGTATACCCCATTGAACCATCTGCTCAACATCTAGCACAGAAGGGAATCTGTCATTCTGGGAGCTTTTTAACTCCTTGTTACAGGGCACAGTGTTTGTTATGTGTGCAGGATCACTACAGTTGAAATTCAGGAGCATGGTAAGTGGCTCTTGACCACAATATGTTCTTACCATCATGGGACAGTGATATGAAAGTATATAGATAGTAAAAATATTGCATACAAAGTATATCAAAGGATAGTGCATTGGTGGAGTTGTCATTTATACTCAGGTGATTCATGTGAAAAGGTTCCCAACATGGTTATGCACACACGATGGGAATTAACCGACTTTGAACATGGAATTGAAGTTGGAGCCAGATGCATGGGGCATTTATTTTCAGAAATCATTTGAGAATTCAATATTCTGAGATTCAAAGCGTCAAGAGTGTGCCAAGAATATCAAATTTCAGGGATTTCCTCTCGCCATGGACAACACAGCTGCTGACGGCCTTCATTTAATGACCGAGAGCAGTGTCGTTAGCGTAGTGTTGTCAGTGCTAAAGAGAAGCAACACTGCATTCAATAACCACAGAAATCAATGTGGGACATACAACAAACTTATCTGGTAGGACATCATAGTGACATTTTGTTTTAATGGGCTGTGGCAGCAGATTACCAAGTGCAAGTGCCTTTGCTAACAGCAAGACATTGCCTGCAGTGCCTCTCCTAGCCTTGTGACCATATTGGTTGGATGCTAGAAAACTGGAAAACTATGGCCTGTTCAGATGAGTCCAGATTTCAGTTGGTAAGAGCTGATGGTAGGTTTTGAGTGTGGCACAGGCCCCACAAAGCCATGGACCCAAGTTGTCAACAAGGCACTGTGCAAGCTGGTGGTGCTCCATAATGTGGGCTGATTTTACATGGAATGGACTGGGTCCTCTGGTCCAACTGAATGGATCATTCATTGGAAATGGTTATGTTAGGCTACTTGGAGACCATTTGCAGCCATTCATGGACCTCATGTTCCCAATTTTTATGGATGACAAAGCGCCATGTCACTGAGCCACAATTGCTTGAAAATGCTTTGAAGAACATTGTGGAGAGTTCAAACAAATGATATGGTCCCTGAGATTGCCGAAAATGAATCTCATC
Organism: Schistocerca gregaria; assembly: GCF_023897955.1. Classification (NCBI taxonomy): domain Eukaryota; kingdom Metazoa; phylum Arthropoda; class Insecta; order Orthoptera; family Acrididae; genus Schistocerca; species Schistocerca gregaria. The sequence continues at coordinate 614,481,574 of NC_064923.1, forward strand.
ATACTTTTATGGGACTTAATCGAGAGGTCAGTTGGTGCAGAAAATCCTTCACTGGTAACATTTTTCACAATTGTGGGTGGCTCTGTAGAGAACTTCCAACAACTCGTTGAGCCCATGCCGTGCTGAGTTGCTGCACTACACTGGGCAAAAGGAGGCCTGGCGCTATACTGGAAGGTATTACATGACATTTCTCACCTCAGTGTACATGTCAGCAACAGTTGTCTAGGACATGGAAAAGTTAAAAAAGTACTGCATTTCTCTTTCTGGCAATTTTATCTTTTGTCTGTTGTTGTATCATTGCCTGGGGAATTTTAATATGGGAAGAAATGGGCCTTGTTCTATGACTAGCATCTTCCTGCTCTTGCAAAAGATACAGAGACCTGGAAAATTAGACACACCATTTATTTATGGACAATACTTCACTGGGGACCTTTATTGTCAAAAAAATGTTACAGTAACCCAATGCCTCAAATTATTTGAGAGCTATAATGACCAGTATGCTCAGCCAATATGGTGGGTTGTGGAATTATGCAGCTCATTGTCAGGATATCAGAATACCACCTACCATTGTGTATGTCGGAGTGGAATGGTGAGTGGATACCTGTCAGATGCACAATGAAGCATCAGAGAGACAGCAGTGGATAACTATTCATTTATTACTGCACAATGAGGCATCAGAGAGACAGCAGTGGATAACTATTCATTTATTACACAGTCTACATCTGTCATATTGTTGCAGTGGAATGCCAGTGCCCATATGTCATAAACAGTGAATTTACAGTCAGTGAAGGCAATGCAGTCAGCACATCGTGTGTGGCCACAGTAAGCTTTGAGGTGGCGATGCCAGTGGAAGCTTAGCCAGTTGAACCAGCAGCACAGGAACACTGCACTGGCTGCACACGAAGCTGTTAGCAGCTCTGGGAGTAAATAGCCAGTATGCACATAACCACGCTGATAACCACACACAGATGTGATAGTTCACAAAGGCAGAGTCTGCCTAGAGCAGAGGAGAGCATGAAATGTGGCCACACAGGCGATCGCAGATGGGCGGCTGCACGTCCCCAGGCAGGAACAAGAGACCTTCAGAGTGGAAGGTGATAAAGCTGAAGGATGCCCTGCAGGTGGTCCACTGGCTGGAGAGTACTAAGTCCACAGCATCAAACTTGATTCTTGCAGCAGTGTCACTGCTAGAAGTGGCAGAGTCTAGAAAGGGTGACTGGTTGACTTGTGGACCAAGGTAGGTCTCCTCTCCAGACTGGTGGTCAACAGACTGCGACACCTTTGACTAAAAATGGGGGTATTTGTACTGGCTTGGTGTGTACTTGCTTTCTGACTGCATTGGTTCTGGTCATGTAAATCACAATAATTTGGTGCCTTGGATGTGAAGCAACTGGGCCATTGTAACTGCAATGGTTCTGTCTTTCTGCTGTGTTGGGTGCTTTTGCTCCTGTGGTTGCTGTGCTTGGTGACAGCATGAAGTAACTACCTTAGTATCATAGTGCAGTTCTCTTGTAACGTGCAAGTAGCCCATGATACAATAAAATTCTGGTCTGACCTACTTATGCAACCCACTGTATTAGCTAAAGGAGATGTCTTAATATTCCCCAGTCATGCCAAGAACATCGTTTTGCAGCACAACATGCCTCCTCCTTGTAGAAAACCATTCCAGATTTTTTCTTATGGTGCCCCTGAAGAAATTTGGAGATACATTTACACACCACAGTTATACACAGTACACTTAGTCTTTCTCTTATACTAGTTCAGCTTAAGCCACAAGGTTCATTGAATGCATTCTTAGAAGCAGACATCATTATCTAGGTTTAGTGTAATAGACAGTCTTCCTTCCTTACAGGAATCACCACTACAACTAGTTCAATCAAATTCTCCCATCTTGATGAATCTTCAGCAGACATAACCTCACTCAGCTCTTACATACACTCTGCACATCCTCTCATTTACCATGTAATTTTCTGTCTAATCCTTTACTCAACTGATTACTATTTTCTACATGTTACTGAGTTGTCTTCTCTCATTTACACACACAGCCATGGCTCCAATGAACCATTACTTACTAACCTTAAGAAATTTTTCGTCAGCAAATGGTTCCACCTAGTTATTTCTTATGCTCAACATCACAATTCAGTTATCAGGTGGCATTTTAACTCACTGTTTTGGTCATCATCTGGAACTTTTTGAAAAAAAACTTAACACTATGACTCCTCAGAAAATATCCTTAAAACTAAGCATATACAGAAACTGCATTTACTACTGTCACTCATGACATACTGATTGGTTGTTCCAATTATTTAAAGCTAATTTCAAACTGATTGAATGTTGCAGTGCCATAATTTATTGTACCTTTCTTTTATCACGTGAATTTCATCTTAATGATGTTGTTCTCACTTTCTATTACCTTACTCGTATATTACATAACACTGAAATGCTATAGTGTTTTTCTGTGCATATTTGTAGATACTCATTTAGAACTTTTTTTAAAAAAAATGTTAGTATCATTTAAAACACCAAGAAGAGGGTGCTGCACATTAACATTAAAAACTGTAAAAGAGGGTTGTAAACCAGAGCATCACAAATTTGAATACAGCAATTTGTGTATTATTAAATAATGATTTACATGTTTACTCTTAAAATAAGCAGAAGATGACAAGAATGGGTTTAATTTGATGTAACTGTAGTGGAATTATATTGCCTAATTAAGACTTGCATGCAGACTTCCCTTTTTGCCATTTCCCCCTGTAACTGCTTATAGTTGTTTCGCAACAATATTATTTTATATTTACATTGCTCTCTGCTTGTTCAGTGCAAACTATGATACTTTTTTTAAATACGGTTACTCATGTGTTCTAGTCACATGTACCCTGACTGCAGCTGACAAATGTTTTTGTGGAGGTTCATCTCATTTACTGGTCTCTGAGTTGCTGATGTATTAGTTAACAGCTAAATTTCTTCACTATCATTCTCTCATACAAGCTCCTCATAAATCTTTTTGTTGTGTTCACTCTCAATTGGAGGAAATCATATTTCAATTAGCTAACATAGTTAGTCCTTTAGGAGGCAAACTGTAATTTTAAATGTTGAAGTCTTCCTATATAAACACTTTATTTGCTGGATCACAATTATTTGTACAGTGATGACTGGTTACGCAAATCTGAATTTCTACTTTCAAATCTTAAAATATATGAGATGTGAGTTACAGGTGAACATTCAACTTCAATATGTAATATAATATAATGGAGAAACAAGTAAAAGAATTACATACCTCATTAATACAAGCAGTAGCATCTACACTGACCATTAAAAATTGAGACTTCTTTCTAATCGATAATAATTTACTGTAAGATACAAAATAGGGGACCATGCAGAAAAATATCCATAGTCATAAATAAAATAATACAAGGTGTGTTTGTAAGTGTTGTACCTCACAGTAAAGATAATATTACATAATGTTCAATGGAAATTAGAGAAATAAAATGTACATCAAGTGAAACAAGTTGTTGATATTAAGTCATTTATCCAGTACCATGTTAGATATAGACATAGCCAAGTTAACAGTTGGAGAAAGATCAGCATACAGCTCATAAACATATTTCAAGGTGCTTGAGTCTGACATCCAGTGGCAGTCTAATTTACACTAATAATTTTTGATTATGTAAATTAATATTCATACAAGCATGTATATACCACAAAAATCCACTGTGTGAATAGCAACAAATATGGACAGACAAATAACAGAAAGTGATTAATAATTGCTAATTGAATAATTGGAAAAAAGTTGATTGGAAGGAATAGTTGAAAGAAATTGGAAGGTAATTTGTAAATCTGTGCACATATTGTGGGTGAACTTTAACTGGTACCGATATCAACAGACCTTCAATGTCAATACATTTAAGAACAATATTCGTAATTCAAGTTACATATTGCTTCAAATTAATTCCACTGTGCATCGTCCTTATTATAATAATGCCAATGCAGGATCGCTCCTCTGCTGCTCGTGCAAATTCCTCTTGTCTGCTCTGAACCTCGTGAGGCAGGATCTTGTTGGCAGGTGATATGATGAACAGACAGGTTTGGTCATTATGAAAGTTTGAATAAATTTTGATTTCCTAATAACTTTTTATAACACGTTTGAATGTATGGTTGAAATACACATTTTTAAACAGTATGGATACGAAAGATCTAATCATCCGTCCACCTTCTACCACTTCTAGAAACAAACCGGTGAAGATACAGGAATTATTAAATTGAAGAGCATATTTGTTCTTCCTTTTTTCATGCAGATGAAATTATCCTTGCCACAAATCAACTCATTAATTTATCTTTGTCATGGTCTATATATGTCATTCAGTTTACCTGTAGCTTAGATGTGTAAAAAGAAATGAACAAAACGTAATATGATTCAAATAATTGCCCCCCACTGCACACTGACGTCATATGGAAGTGCACAGTATCTGAGCTTATTTCCCTTTTCGATAGTTGATAATCCTGGCCGGTACGGGCATAGCCATTATTTTTGGCCATTGGAGTTATCCTAAATGGTTATCAGTTTATATGGGCATGTCAGATTCTTTTCACACTTACATACATAATAAAGTCCTTGCTGTAACGATAACCCACTGTTGTCAATGAGCATCTGCACAGTGTTTAGCTTGCAAAGCATGCACACACAGCACAATGTTCATTATCATCCCAGTTTGCATTCACATGTTTAGTACAAGGCCAGAGTGTCCATGTCATGTGCTTACAGTAGCTTTCACTACACAAATTCATGAAGCTCATGTTCAGCAGTGTGATACTTTGTGAAATCTTTGATGCAATGACAACTGGTTTCCATATCAGCAGGCCGAGGAACTTATTTCACCTTGTCGCTCTCACTTATTCAGTGGGGACACCAGCTGTGCATACATCTGTGAACAAGGTAAGTTTCTTGCTGCTTTTACATTGTTTTTGACAACAGGGAATTCATGTTACACAAAGTATTGCCATCTTTAGTTTATCACACGCACACTTGCATATATCTCTCACACACTTAACACTTTGCAGCCAGATTATTTACGTTTTTGCATTTTGATTTTGTTTTTGAGCATCTTCCATACAGTTGCAATACATAAAGTTTCTGTAGTGTCCTTTCCACATACCATATACATAACATAAAAAACTACAAATATAATTACAAGATACACTTATCCTATTCATTTGCTGACATGTCATTATCATCGCTTATATGCATTATAGTCTATGATATATTCTCTCCCCTTTTTATATATAATGTCACTGCTTGTCGTTTCACTTTCATTTTCGTTACATTATTTAATTCAAATTATATGAGTACACATTTTACTCTCATTTGGTAATACATTCTTCATATAATATTCATACAATAATAGATTCTATTTTCATTTATGGCATAAACTGATATACATTTCATTTCAATTTGCAGTGAATTCTTGTAAGAGCATATTTATCAATTCCAAAGAATTAAAGAAGTAAACAAAAGTCGCTACAATAGATACTACATGCCGCTCAGATAACTACACATGGCCTCGCCCCTCTAGCATTCTCCAGAAAGGATCTACACACTACAGGGTTGGGGAAATTTATGTGCCCAGTTACATCTCATTAATAGACTTAGCCATGATCCCAAGAACTAAATAGTTTGTTGTTTTTAAATGTGAATCAAATCTGATGATACCAATCATATCAAATAGTTACTCAGTGGGGGACTGATGATCATAGATGTTAAGTCCCATAGTGCTCAGAGCCAATTTACTCAGTGTTTAAAAGTGCAACTCAGTATTTACTTGTTATGTTCATTATATAAAGAATAACCATTTTATGTGCTGCAGTTTACAGAGTTGACTAATTAATGGAAAATTTCATATAAATATGTGAAACAATTACTAACAAAGAGATAGAGGGGCTGGCCAGTACTTACCTCAGCTCAGTACAGTCGATAGAAAAAAAAAAAAAAAAAAAAAACTGAAAATTTAAGTTCCTAGCTTTCGGAATAAATGTTCCTTCATCAGGGAGGAGAGAGGGGAAAGAAAGGGAAGAAGGGAAAGTGGATTTAGTTACTCACAACCCAGGTTATGAAGCAACAGGGAAAGGAAATCAGGGAAGGTAGCAAGGATGGAGGCATGGTTGTCAGAGGGAAGCCAAAGATATTCTACTGTAGGTACTGTACCAGCTTCAAACCAAAGAGGATGCATACAGAAGTAAAGAGGTGTATAGTATAAAGATGTAGGATGAAAAGATGCATGAATGGCTAAAGAGGAAAGGGAAAGAGGAGAAGACTGAAAAGTAGATGGGAGTGAGGTTGTTTAACGTAGGTTCAGTCCAGGGGGATGGCGGGATGAAAGGATGTGCTGAAGTGCAAGTTCCCATCTCCGCAGTTCAGAGGGACTGGTGTTGGGTGGGAGAAGCCAAATGGCACATACAGTGTAGCAGGTTCCTAGGTCCCTAGAATTATGCTGGAGGGCATGCTCCTGCCCCATGCATCCCCCCCACAACCACCTACTCCAGCCCCGCTACTGGTAAAACATACACAATTTAAGGCAGGGCCACGTGTGAAACTACACATGTCATTTATCAGCTGACATGCCTGCACTGCACAGCCGTTTACATTGGTATGACAACAACTAAACTGGCTGAGCGCATGAACGGACACAGACGAACTGCCCGCCTAGGAGATGTTCAATACCCAGTAGCGGAGCATGCCCTCCAGCATAATTCTAGGGACCTAGGAACCTGCTACACCGTATGTGCCATTTGGCTTCTCCCACCCAACACCAGTCCCTCTGAACTGCGGAGATGGGAACTTGCACTCCAGCACATCCTTTCATCCCGCCATCCCCCTGGACTGAACCTACATTAAACAACCTCACTCCCATTTACTTTTCAGTCTTCTCCTCTTTCCCTTTCCTCTTTAGCCATTCATGCATCTTTTCATCCTACATCTTTATACTATACACCTCTTTACTTCTGTATGCATCCTCTTTGGTTTGAAGCTGGCACAGTACCTACAGTAGAATATCTTTGGCTTCCCTCTGACAACCATGCCTCCATCCTTGCTACCTTCCCTGTTTTCCTTTCCCTGTTGCTTCATAACCTGGGTTGTGGGTAACTAAATCCACTTTCCCTTCTTCCCTTTCTTTCCCCTCTCTCCTCCCTGATGAAGGAACATTTATTCTGAAAGCTAGGAACTTAAATTTTCGGCTGTACTGAGCTGAGGTAAGTACTGGCCAGCCCCTCTATCTCTTTGTTAGTTTACAGAGTTGATCCATTAATATGATGTGTTATGTTTAATGAGCGTAAAACAGTGTTTTCATAAGTAACAAACATGCAAAAAAATTTCATTGTAAATCAAGTATTTGACATTCTCATTATAGTCAATACTCCAGTAGTTAGGTTTCAACCCCTTGATTATTTGGTTGTGCTCAACCTTAGTTCAGCATCGTGATATGTGCCGTATTGCAACTGTTTTCTTCTTCACATTCTTTAACACTATCACATTCATATTTATCATAAACTTGTGGCGTGGTCCTGTCTTATGTTTATATGGTACCTAACACTTGACAAGCATTTATCTTTCTTCATATTAGGACAAGTCAATGCATCATTCACTGGAACAAACACGCTTAATACTTATGTAAAACTAAATCTCCATAGAGAAGTGTATAGTGGCTCAATGGCTACTAATATCTTTTTCATGTATTGAACCATGTATTCATTCACTTCAGTGAGCAGTCATGCTATCACAATACTTATTTAATGTCGTGTGTGCAACTCTACTTACCTTATAAATCTGAAAGATAAAGTGTATTATAGGTGTGGTGTGACCTCTTATTCAGTTTGCTACTTATATTGTATTTGCTTGTTTATCTGCAGCAAGACTTTTTCTTGTCCATCAGGTATAATTAGTGTGTGCACTTTCAGTAATTAAATTTGTAAATATTGTACATATATATAGGTATGATGTGTATAGCAGCATAGCTTGAGTAAATATCTCATAGTTTAGCATCCCTTTCCTTTATATATAATCCCTTAGTTTATCTTTGTATGTGCATATTGTGTAAATAGTCGTAGCTGTAGTATAGACTCTCCCTTAATTTTCTATGTTGTTTATTCAATATGCTTTACAGATGCTTGTGTGGGCTGTAGCTCACCAGGTTTGTCTGTTTTCGGCACTCCAACACCCCCAGCTGTGCCTGTCTGGATTTGTTGACTAGCTTGCTCCCCATTGTGCATGTGCTGCATCCCTCTGATATCAGTTACAATGTGGCGAGTTGTGCATTTTACAAGTTTCTTTATTTGTTTACAAGTGGGATTCATGCAAGGCTAAGCATTGTACTTACAGTATCGTTGTATCTAGACACACAAAAATAAATTTCTTCCTTGTTACAACTACTCGTCATTTACACATTTGACATATAAGAAAAAACACAAATAAAAATTTTCCTTATCAAATAACGACATTAATTCTGGAATTTGACTTTCCATCACCCTAAATCTAATATTATTGTACATATATACAACTTAGAAGGTATACAGCCCTTCTTCAGTATATGAACATTCTCAAGTCTTTGTGTGGGTAAAGGCCCTTTTGTCTTTACCTGTGTTCATGTGTATCAATCTGTATGCTCCCGGTTAGGAGATTACAGTAATTAAGTATGGTCCAGTGTATAGCAGTTGCCACTTACAGTTCAGTTTTTCAATTTTTGTGGATTTGGGATGTGTTCTAAGTAACACGTTGTGTCCTGTATAAAATTGTGTTGTATGTTTCAGCTTTCTGTTATAAATTCCTTTCCCATATTTAGTCCAGATTTCACGGTTGATTATTGTTTGTTGTATTTTATCCTCCAGCGATAATTCTGCTATTGGTATTTTGGGTGAAGGATTCTCCCACTCATCTACTTGTTTGCAGTTGAACATCAGCTCATTTGGTGGAAATCCAGTTGATGTATGGGGAAGGTTACTAACAACTTGTTCAATTAATCTTAAGTGTTCTACCCAAGTGGGTGTAGCAACTAAGAGGTCATCCACACATACTGTTACCTTACTGAAAACTTCAGGCCCTAGCACTTTGTCCAGTGCAGAGATAAATTCACCTGCACTTACGTTCAGTCCATATGGTAATACTTGAAATTTCAAGCTCTTGCCCCCACATATGAAGGCAGTATACTTCTGTCTTTCTCCATGTAGTCTTATTTGCTAATATGAGATCAATTATAGTAAGAAATTTAGCACCATAGAATTTCGTAACCTGTTCCTCTAAATTGCCTGGACATGCTTGGACTGGTACAATAATCATATTAATGTTACGGGTGTTGAGGACTAAGCGCACCTTGTCATCTGGCTTACTCATGGCCAAAATAGGACTATAATAAGGGGAAAATGATGATTGTATTACACCCCATTCAACCATCCTGTTAATCTCTTTTCTTACTGCTTCCCTCTTTGGCCAGAGCTGTGGGTATGAAATAGAGCAAAAAGTTTCATGGGGATATTCTTCCATTTTGTACACAAAATTCTTAATGATACCTGGTTTTTTTCAAATACATGTATATAAGCAAGTATCAGCTCCCTGAGTTCCACTTGCTGTTCTTGAGACAAGCACTTTAATTCAGTTACCTTTGTGTTTATTGTGTCTACGTTTACCTCTTCTGCTGCCGACTGTTCATTACTGTAAGTGTTGACAAACATAACCATGGGATTTACCAATTGAACCTCAATGTCATGAGTAACTTCAGTTTTGCATCTATTAGTACTTCCCCTGATTAGGTCTATTGAAAAAAAAATTGGTTATTTGCAGTGAAATGACATTGGTCCTTCCCTACATCAATTTGTACAATTTGTCCTGAATGTATCCATACCGATTAAACAATGCACTATTAATTTCTCTACTATCAAAAAAGTGCATTGAACAGAAAACTGTCCTATTTGGATTGGAATTATGGTTTGTATTTTGGGTCCTTTTGATTTCTTAGCAGTGGCAGTTTGTCCCTTGCAATTTTGCACTGGCATTGCACCTGCATTTCTTCACTTCATGAAGGAATCCCTGTGACATCAAATTAGTCGTAGCACCTGTGTCAAGCACAATGAGTACATCAAGTTCAAATATTTTGACTTTAATAGTAGCTTGTACTTTGCCCTCTGTCAAGTTTTTCTGTGTATTCTCATTACTTTGATATAGATCATGTTTCACATCACTACCTGGATTGTATCTGATAAAGCAAGTGTCGATCAAGCTCGTGCTCCCACTCTCCTCCCAGGTTACAGAAAGGGGGCCTACCATGACCGGTTCAAGTTTTTCTGTGTCGTGATGGAATCAGTGTCTGGGTTAGGTGTAACTTCTACTATATGAACTGTTGGTATTTGAATATGCCAATTAGTTTCCTGTCAGGCTCTCAACTGAAATTCTCTTTGCCTTTGTGCATTATTGGTATATGTGCATTATTTTGCTGGCCAAATCCCACTGTCTGTGGATTGTTCAGCTGTCTGGAATTGTTTTGTTTTTTGCCAAGTGATTGGCTGATTATTTCCAGTAGCTTGTGTCTGTACATATTGTACAAGCTAGCCATATGCAACTTGCTCATTGGAGATGTTTTTGTCAAATTTTTGCCCATTTCTTTCACATCCGCCCTTGAATTTATGGCTTTCTCCATTGCCATTCTGATTACTGTTACCAAAGGTCTGTGTGTGGTAAGGTTGCCATCCGTGTGGTACTATGAATCTGTTGTACCCTTGTTGGTCCGTAAATCTCTGTGGTACTGTCTGTGTATTAATAGGCTTGGATTGCACTGGTCTCTCCTTGTATATCAAATTTATTGAGTCCAGTACAGGTAGGAAGTATTAAGTTTCATGTTTCGTAATGGTAATGAGTTTTTGCCTAATGTGGGCAGGAAGATAGCTCTTTAAAATTTTCAGCACGTCTACTTGAGATACTCTACTTGAGATACCAGGTTCATCCAGTATTTGGTTTTATTCCAATATTTTTCAAAAAAGCCCCATTAAGTTTCCTTGTTAGCCATTGAATGCAGCTGGGTTAAATACTTTGCATCTCAGCCTCTCTTGTATGGCCTTAGACCAATATTTGTCCAGAAAGGCTCTCTCAAAGTATTCATGGTAATGGCAATGTTCCGCCATGTTCATAGCCCATAGCAGAATGTCACCCTGTGTGTATCCAACAACAAATCTAATTTTATGGGCTTTGGTCCAGGTATGAGGTAAAACATTTCAAAATGCCCTGATAAAGACCATGGGGTTTGTTCTTTTCCCTTCAGAGATAAATACCAGAAATTGTTGATGCCTAACTAATCCCTCATATGCAAATAATGTTGGAAAACACGACATTCTGTCAATGACAAGCTTGTTTCTGTTCAATTGTGGGGTAGTGCATGGCAATTTTGCTTGCTCGACAAGTACAGTTGCCGGAAAGTGTTGCTACATTCTGCAACCTTCTTCATTTTCCTTCGACAGGCAACCCAAATATTGTGGGTAACCAGTGAAAGTACTTAACTTCTCTAAAAGCATGGGTTTGTATTCTATCAAATCTTGTTTTGGAATGTCAGTAGTTTTAGCAAAACTGCTTCATAACCTTTCCCCTGCTTTCTTTAAACCTGAATCTATTTGACCTAGAAATTGACTTTCTTTCTCTTTTAGAGCTTTTTCTACTGTATCCACATAAATTTTTCACTCTGACACTACCATTTTAGCAAGTGTGCTGCCCTTATCCAGCACCCCAGCTTCAGGTTTTTCAGTTACTTTCTTTATGTCTGCACATATCTTACCTGTCTGTTTTTTGGGAAATTTTGACTCTAAAGTTAACTAGTCTTCTCTTAGACTTAACTTTTGTTCTACTGTAGGTAAGTTTTTGCACACATCTTGCAGCTCACTGACTGTGTCTGTCACAGTTTTTACTGACACATCCACTTCAGACCGCATCTCCTGAATTTGAGAGTATGCTTCACTAAGGTTTTGTAGCTCACCTGCAAGTTGTTCCTGTTTATTGGCTATGGATGATACTCTTTCCATTAACATATTGATATTGCGAGATACGTCAGTAATTATTTCTTGTTTCAGTTGTTTAGCTAGCTCTGTCAACTTCCTGGATAGTTCATGACATAATTCAGTCCATATAGTTTTGCTCACCTCACTGAACTGTTGACTAATACTATTCCTGAAATCATTAAATACCTTATTTTGCTGTGTAAAATGTCGTCCTATACCCTTAAGTTGTTGTGTTGCATTTTCCTGTTGTTTTGTAAACTGTTGGGTTATTTGTTGCATGAGATCTAAATTTTTTTCCTAACTGTTTCCTGTTCTTATGTTGGCAGTGTTGTGAGCAAGTAATCAAAGGACTTTTTGCTGTTGTGCCCTTCAGTTTCACTATTTGAAAAAATGTTTCCCAGTGAGAACTAAGACATTGTCTTAAAAGTGACATCACAATTATTTATATTACAAGTGTCATCATTTTTTGATAGTGGGATGCCAACCTCGTTTTTGTTGCCATCGGCCAGTTCACGAGTTGGCACATTACCTTCAACTGTTGCCAAGCTTGGATTTCTGACATCTTGGCATATTGCATTTTGTAATGAATTTTCAACTATGGACGTTTCCTTGACTCCATTGTGAATTGTTTTTAGCAAAATTATGAATAAATTTTTTTTCAGAAGTGAAATTTTGTGTGTATTTGTACTGTTCAATTAAAGGAGATTTAGCTGCATATTCATTAATGAACCTGATTATTATCTGACACAGTCTTATAGAATGATGAAATTGTAGAAATTTTTGTCTTTTCCATAGAAATGCACTTTCCATAACAGATATTAATTTGAAGGAAATGAAATTATCTACTTCCTGAGAGATGGCACCAAGCACGGCCATATAAACATAGAGTATAGCAGATTCCTACCTTTTTTCACAGAAATCAGCATTCCCGGCACATCTTATTTGTAGGCAGGATTTAATTTTAATTTGCTCCTTCAATCTTTTTCTTACTCCCAATCTCACAGACATGTAACAAATAAAAGTTTCCTTAATTTTTTTGTAACAATAAAATGAATCATTTATCTCATTTTTTTATCTCAGCAATTGAAAGGTCTGTTTATATTTCACTGAGCACCATCCTTTAAACAGTCACAATTGAATAGTGGTATATGTGGGTGGGCAAATAATGGAAACTGATTGATAATTGCTGCTTGAATAATGGAAAAAAATTGATGGGAAGGAATAGCTGAAAGAAATTGGAAGTTAATTTATAAATCTGTGTACATATCTTGAACCAATATCAAAAGACCTTCAGTGTCAATACATCTAAAGAACAATATTCATAAAACAAGTTGCATACTGTTTTACATTAATTCCATTGTGCATAGTCCTTATTTTAACAATCCTGATGCACAATTGCTCCTTCGCTGCTCATGCAAATTCCTCTTGTCTGCTCCAAAACTCTTGATGCAGTATCTCAGTGGTGGGCAAAATAATGTGCAGACAAGTATGGTTGTTGCAAATGCATGAGTAAACTTTGCTTTCCTAATAACTTTTTTTAACATTTTTTAATGTATGATTGAAATAAATATTTTTAAACAATACTGGTATGATATATCTAATCATATGTCTGTCTGCTACCACTTATAAAAACAAACAGGTGAAGATATGGGAATTAATAAATTGAAAATCACATTTCTTTTTCCTTTTTTAATGCAGAAGTATCAACACACTATCCTTGCCACAAAACAACTCATTAATTTGTCTTTGTCACAGTCTGTAAGTAATTCAGTTTATATATAACTTACATGTATAAAAAGAAAAGAACGAAAAAATAATATCGTTCAACATATTTGTAACAGTATAAAATGTTTTACAAAATTAAGAATGGTGTAATATCTCATACAGAATATTATAAAATGTAATTATAACTTTCAATATATCTTATTTTGGTAAACTTTAAATGTTATATAAATAATAATTTGAGATTACAATATTGTTTGTAAGGAGTATTTAGACGTTATTGTGTAATGTGGTAGATTATAGGAATGATACATAGAAAAGTATACAACAGATTTGACATTATGTCAGAAATGTACCAATGTTCATGCATCTTAGTTTACAATAAAATATACGACAAAAACCTGTGGACCTTAAAAATTGTTTTCATAACATAAGGTATTAAAGAATTAATTTCATGACATATGATGCTAAATAATCCAAGACATAAAATATGTACTTTTAGTGTTTAAGACTGTTCACAGTGACTGTTGGTTCATATACAACTAACCTCAGGAATACATTCCAGTATATACCCCTTAAATTTCATTGTATTTGTCAATAATGTAATCTCACATAGTTTAAGTAACACATATGGATTACCAAAATATGATTTACCAGAAGTTATAATATTATGCTATCTACTGTTCTCAGTGTGCAGTTCTCTTATATAATGATTTTACATTTTATGATTTTCTGTATGAAATATTATATCATTTTTAATTTTGTAAAACACTGTATACTGTTACGTAGCAGATTTTAATGATATATATGCACTTGTATGCATATTACTTTATATATGAAAATATTTTAGAGTAAAGTACATTGCTACCAAGTGTCAGACTCTAGTACTTTGCAAGCTGTATGCCAGTCTTCCTCCAACTGTCAATTGGGCTGTGTTGTCTAACATGGTACTGTCTAGATGTACTTGCTATCTGCAACTTGTAACAATTGATGTACATTTTATCTCTCTAATTGACATGGAATGTGTAAAGTATTACCTTCACTGTGAGGTATGACAGTTACAAACACACCTTGTATTATTTTATTTATAACGGGATATTTTTCTACATAGACACCTGTTTTTTGTCTTACAGTAACGTTATTATTGATTATGACAATTTTCCTACATGCAATGGCCATTGTGGATCCTACTGCTTGTACTGACGTGGTATTTAATTTCTTTTCTTCCTTCTCTGTTATCCTATATTACATATTCAAGTCGAATATTTACCTGTAGCTGACACTTCATATACTTCCAGATTTGAACACAGCAATTCAAATTTGCTGAAACTAGTCATCACTGTACAAGCAATTGTGATTTTGGCAAATAAAGTGTCCTTATAAGCAGACTTCAACATTTACAAACTATATTTGGTTTTACAAAACCTGTACTTGTAAGAATGTCACCTACATAAGTTTTTGTAAGTCACATATTAGTTGCAATTTTCTTAGTCAGCTCTGGATATTGTTTAGGAAGATAATTTTTCAACTTATTATCCTCATTTTTTTTTTAATTATGAACACCATCTTACTATTCTGTTATGAATAGAAAACATTTCTCTATATGTATTGTCATTTTTCTCACACTCTGTGCATGGATTGATCCCCAGTATTTATGAGTGAGTGTTCATTGATCAATGTATGTATCTATATGAATTTGTGAGAACTGTTTCATGTTGGCTGTGTTTTCAAAATACAGGGCATGTCTGGGAAGTAAGTACCATTAAGTGTGAGATCAAGTCTGTATGATGACTGATCTAACTACTCACAATCAAATTGAATCAAATTGTTGAACAGGGTTTTGAGTGACACCAACAGAATGGGGATGTATTTTGTCACGAAACAACTCCGTGCCTTGACTGAGCATTCGGTGCCTTTTGTTTTGAATTGCATGTCAAAGTTTTCTCAGTGTTTTACAATATCATACCACATTGATGGTTACACCTCTGGGAAGGAATTTAACAAATAGAATGCCATGTCTGTCCCAGAACACAGTGTAAACAATTATTTGAGCACACAGTTATTTGTGCTGAAAACATTGAGTTGATTTTTTGTTTTTTGGAGGTCACTATTGTTTTGACTCTGGAGTGACATGAAATCCCAAGTTTCATCACTGGTCACAACTCTATTTAAGAATTCAACTCCCTCATTACTGTATTTGGTAAGAAATGTCAAAGCATTGGCGTGTCATCTATTTTGTGGACATACATAAGCATTTTCAGAACCCAACAGGAACATAGTTTGCAAAAATTTTAGCAATTTGTGACAATCTCATACAAAACAGTTTTTGAAATTTTTGGAAACCCAGCAGGAAATATCCTTATTGTGAAGTGTCAGTTGCCACAAATTTTCTCTTCACTTTCTCAACCAATCCATCATTGACAACAGAAGACCACCCACTCCATGCTTCATCATGTAAATTGGTTTATCCATCATTGAATTGTCTCACCTACTTTCTCACCATTCCATTAGTCACTACATTTTCACCATAGATCTGTACAGGTTGATGATGTATTTAAGCTGGTGTAACATTCTTTGCAATCAAAAAGCATATAGCAGAATGCACTTCACAGTTGGTGGGCTCAGAGATTCTCTTAAACATTTTGAACAACCACTAACTAATGTAAACACAGTGCAGTGTGGCCATAATGGCATTTGTGGAAAGACAGTGAATCAGAAAGAATACGGCAAATGTGCAGATCAGAGACACTGTCTGGGTCATGGCAGAATGAAATGGTACTTTCTTTCTGGGCATACCTTGTTTTTTAATAGAAATTATTTTAAACTACCAATGTTCATTTTGAGGTGGTGATAAAAGCAAATACTGTGAAGAATCTGAAGGAATCAAATCTCAGCCTCCACTATCAAAACGACCTACTACAACAGGAATTGTGTCTTTTGGGATTTTTTTTATCTGAGTTCTTTATTGAACTCAGTATGACAAAGGTATCTCATATCCAGTGAAATATTTTGCATGGAGTGATAATTAGAATTAAGTTCAATTGAATGTGTGAAGGTAATCACTATCACAGCCTAAATGTACTCTGTTCTGAAAACAAAACCACACACTCAGAAGTAATGATCAAAATCAGTTCTAACTTTATGTATGGGACATAAGACATTGACACAAGCAAATGATTAAAAGTCACAGGTAATGATTATTTTAGTAAGGAATGTTTGTGCCTTGAACAAAAAGCTGTTGGGTTGACTCTACATTGAGTTGGAACATGATTTTTCTGGGCATGAAAATTTGCATTTTTTGTTGGTACCTGATGCTATTTCTAACTACATTTTATGTGATTAAACAGTGGAAAGTCCAGGACAGGATAACAACAATATTATGGAGAGAATTAGGTTGCTACTTGCCATATAGAGGAAATGTTGAGTCACAAGTAGGTGCAACAAAAAGTCTGCTATATATTTAAGCTTTTGGCCAAAATGCCTTCTTCCAAAGTAGAAAAAATACACACAACTCACACTTGTCCACTGTCACTGGCCATGTGTTTGGACACAGCAGCCAGAGAAAGTGGCCATGCATGTGTGAATGTGTGTGTGTTTTCTACTTCAGAAGAAGGCCTTTTGGCTTAAAGCTTAAATGTATGGCAATCCTTTCATTGTGAGTAGCAATACATCCTTTTCATGTAATTGTTTGTATGTAACTAGGCCATTAGATGCTGGGTACTATGAAGGTTGCTGCAAATAGTATTTCTGGTGCTCCTATATGCACTCTGCTGTCGAGAAACTAGGAAGTATGGTAGACTGTGGAAACATTTTGTGACATCTGAGTGCATACATGTACACACTATACTGTTGACGTAGTGCTACTAGAAACCCTGCTATGTGAGACATAAAATACATCTGCAGTATATACAGTGCCCACTACTGAGTACTCAGTCATTTTGTGCCACTAGTACTGTTAGGGAGTAACTGTGGAAACTGCTCAATGGTCACCCTGACTAATATACCAGAAGTTTGACACCCTATCATGAGATGATCACCGTGAGATATACAGTATGGCATCATTTGAAGTAATGGTCTCAAATAATACATTCAGTTGTGACAGGTGTCTTTAATGTGAATACAGTTTGTATCTGGACACTTGCTATAGTTGTGTATGTGCCCATCCAAAGGTCTCCTGTCTTCTGAAATCATCTTTATTTTCTTTGCAACAACACTCAAACCACAATATTGTAGTGAATGCTTGGGAGACCATTATACAACAGAGGCTACATTGAGAAGAGATGTAAGGGCTGATAACAGCTCAGCACAATGTGCTGGACCTAGTATCTTGTATTGCTTCTAGAAGTTTAGGATTTAATGTCCTGTTGATGTGACTGCCATTACAAATGAAACACATTCTTGTTTGGACAAGGATGCATGGAAAGCATCTATGCCCTTTTGAAAGTAATCGTTCTGACATTCAGCTTTGAATGGTTGGACAATAATTTGAAACCTACTACTCTGGAATGTGTGCTCAGTGTCTTAGCTGCTATGCTGCCTCACTCAGTGCCCTACTTTCAAAAACAAAACATGATGTCACAAGGTTTATAGCCCTCATAAAACTCCTCACTGAAACTGTACATTATATGTAAAGTTTGCTCAATAGTTGTATGGAGTACAGCAAAGATGCGAGCTAATCAGCTGCCTAGAACTGCTATGAGATGAAGTGTATTTCATCTACGGCTGAATGCTGATGGGCCCAAAGGCTCAGAGCATGCTGCATCAGCTGATTGCTTCTGGCAAGGTGACAGGTATGAGTAAATGCAGTTGCTGTGACAAGGCTAGAAATAGGGTAAATCCCTAAACCTGGAATTTGGACAGCTCTTCCAAGAAATGGCAGAGATTCACGCAATCTTAAATTTGGCTAAGTTACAGCTCTTTAAGATTTGACAGTAACTCACTTTAAATATTAATGCAAATATGAAAACATTTACAGTCTTATAAAAAAGCACATCAAATCTCACAACAATATTTCAATATCTTTAAAACTATAGAAGTTAATGTTCCACAGTGAATAAACATTTACACAATGAGCCTCTGAATTAACAACTTTTAATTGCTTCATGCAATTTCAACAAATGACATCACAGATTATAGCATTGCACTGTAGCTATCATCACTGAAAGATACATATCTATATCTACTTTATTTATTGATTGATCATGTCTCCTATATCTTTTTTATTACCCAAATGTTTGCCACAACATTGTATTCTCCACATTTGCACAGCTAATGAATAGAGTATGAACACCTCACATATTGTCATTCTTGTGTTTTTACTTAATGAACAGTTTACTATTTTGCCAGTAACATTATTTAAGTGCTGATTGCAAGTACTATTAAAAAGCTGTGCTAGTTTAAAAGTGGTCAACCACATGTATTAGCGGACACCATGATTGAAAAGAGAATCGAAAGATACTTCTGTGAAGAAGGCATTAAATAACTGTTTAAATAATATTTAGTAATAATCTGCAGTTATTTAATGTGAGTGCATTTGTGCAAGAATACTGATCATTTATTTTTTGAACCGACTGTTACTTATGATTAATGTAAATGATCTGAGTGTGAATTATTGCTTATATTTATTGTAAATGATCTGCATGTAACTAAATGTTTAAGACATTTCTTTTTTAAAATGTTGTTTTAATATATTAGTTTAGTCTGGGAAGTGGTCACCCTGAATCAAATCATGTCTATAGAGCTTAAGGACGATGTATTTTTGGTGGGGATGGCTTTAAGCCAATGGTAAAGCAGATAGTAGTGGGACTATGGGAGTCAAATGGAGACTGGATCTTCTTGAGTGAAGAGCTAAAGGGAGCAATTCTGGACATGCGGTGTCGAGTTCTGGAAGAAAGCAGACCCTTCTAGACTGACATGAGTGACTCAGTCATATAGGTGATCTTTTCTGGGTGGTGAACAGCCACTATAATACTCTGAACTTCTGAAGTGACTTTATATTTTGAGAGGACTGAATGTGCCCCATAGTAGGATTCTAACTTTTGCCTCTTGATTTATGGAGCTGAGAATAGACAGAGTATGAACTACTATTGTTTGCACTGCATGTGTTAATTTTCGAATCATCTTGCTGAATGCTGAAATATTTTTAGCTGTTGAATCTTTTGTGTATCATGGTCATGAAATGGACTTAGTTCTCATTAGTCTTTGATGACTATTTAGTTTGGGAACTTTGCTACCAATCTCATTTCCCACATTTTGTAACTTTACTGCATTTGGTAAGAGTATTTTCTGTTCATTTCAACTGAATATTATAGGACCATTTCCCATTTATTTGAGATGTCCTTTCTTGAATAAACTTTATTCAACATAATTCTGTCATCTAAATCAATTACAGGCATTAGAACAGAACCTTTATTATTAAATTAATCATTTAACTTTTATTTTGTATTTCTGTGTATTTTATTAATTCAAAATTTAAGCCAATGCATAGACTGTTTGACTGCAGGACTACAGCTACAGGTTATTATTTGCAGTGAATTAGAATTAGCCATGGGACATGAAAACATATATATATAGCTCTACCCTACATTGGCTACAATGAGCTAATCTTTTTAAACAGAGCTGTGCATAGCCTAAGTACCTTAGGTATGAACAGTATCAGGCAAAGGCGCAAGTGGTTTACTCTTATGGGATGCTGTTATTACACAGAGCAGCAGCTGGAAAGAACTGTAAGGTACAGTCAAATACCCCACTTATATTATTCCAGCTCAGGATTTCCATTACATAAGGCTCATTGTCACTCCTACTCTTCTAGTAATAATATTACTGACTATGACAAATCAGTATCAGGTGTTGCACATTCTGCAGTCATACTTGATGCCTTGCATTGCAGGTCTCCAGGAGTGCTATTCCAACAGAGCAGTGCACAGCTGTATATAATGAAATATTATAAGAATGCCTCCACAATATTATCCTTATTTTGTAGGCTGCCAACGTTTCTGCTCACAATGCAAGATAAAATCTATGAGCCTGTGCCATACCCGTCTGCTGTGGCATCACAGTATAAAGAAATTTAAAATCTGATTGCAGTAAATATGGATGTTCATAGCATTAGGCCATCATCCATAACTTGTTTGCATAGTACCTGTCCAGAATATATTCTGTATCCAGATAGATGTAGTCCAGGAGACTATGAAACCTTCATTTTATTTGTAAATATTTATGACAGCTCCTTCCAGGAGTGCTTCTTTTAATTATTTTAATTGTTTCATTTTTACAGTAAATGTGGTTTTCTATTCAGTACTTTCTCTCATACTAACAGTAGCAATAATTAGTTTGTATTTATGCTTTTATTACAAATGAAGCTACTAATATAAAATCATTGTTCAACCATTCACACAAAAGCTGATGAAAAATCAGACAATGGAAAGTCAAGGATGGGCTGTAACAGTGTTATGAAAATGATAGCTGCTACTCGCCCTATAGCAGAGACGCTGAGCTGCAGATAGGCATAACAAAAATATTGTCACAAAGTGAGCTTTTGGCCAACAAGGCCTTTGTCAAAAAAAGATGACACACACACACACACACACACACACACACACACACACACACACACACACATACACACATATGCTATCACACAAGTGCAGCAACACACACATGACCACAGTTTCTGGCAACTGAAGCCAGACTCTGAGCAATAGTGCGTGATGTGAGAGACAACCAGGTGGGGGTAAGGAGGAGGCTTTGGTGAGGAGGGGGAGGGAGAGCAGGATAGGGATGGGGAACAGTGAAGTGCTGCTAGTGGGAGCATGTGGGGATGAGGTGGAGAGAGGGTAGGGCAGCTAAGTGCAGTTGAAAGGTTAGGCAGTGGACTGGGGAGAGAGGAGGATTAGTGGAAAAGGAGATAAGTATATTGACTGAGTGCTTTGGTGGAATAGAGGGCTGTGTAGTGCTGGAGTGGGAACAGGGAAGGGGCTGATGGGTACGGACAATGACTAATGAATGTTGAGGCCCAGGGGGTATTGGGAATGTAGGATATATTGCAGGGGGAGGGATCCCACCTGCACAATTGAGAAAAGCTGGTGAGAAAAATCCAGATGGCACAGGATGTGAAGTAGTCATTGAAATGAAGAATGTCATGGTGGGCGGTGTGCTCAGCGACAGAGTGGTCCAGCTGTTTCTCTGCTGGTTGCAACTTAGGTTGTAGATGAAATGATTAGTTTCACAGGTAGCCTTTGGTGATAGGTGATAGGTGATGCTAGTGACCAGACTGGAGTAGATGGTGGTACATCTACATCTACATCCATACTCCGCAAGCCACCTGACGGTGTGTGGCGGAGGGTACCCTGAGTACCTCTATCGGTTCTCCCTTCTATTCCAGTCTCGTATTGTACGTGGAAAGAAGGATTGTCGGTATGCTTCTGTGTGGGCTCTAATCTCTCTGATTTTATCCTCATGGTCTCTTCGCGAGATATACGAAGGAGGGAGCAATATACTGCTTGACTCTTCGGTGAAGGTATATTCTCAAAACTTTAACAAAAGCCCGTACCGAGCTACTGAGCGTCTCTCCTGCAGAGTCTTCCACTGGAGTTTATCTATCATCTCCGTAACGCTTTCGCGATTTCTAAATGATCCTGTAACGAAGCACGCTGCTCTCCGTTGGATCTTCTCTATCTCTTCTATCAACCCTATCTGGTGTGGATCCCACACTGCTGAGCAGTATTCAAGCAGTGGGCGAACAAGCGTACTGTAACCTATTTCCTTTGTTGTCGGATTGCATTTCCTTAGGATTCTTCCAATGAATCTCAGTCTGGCATCTGCTTTATCGACGATCAACTTTATATGATCATTCCATTTTAAATCACTCCTAATGCGTACTCCCAGATAATTTGTGGAATTAACTGCTTCCAGTTGCTGACCTGCTATTTTGTAGCTAAATGATAAGGGACCTATCTTTCTATGTATTCACATCACATTACACTTGTCTACATTGAGATTCAATTGCCATTCCGTGCACCATGCGTCAATTCACTGCAGATCCTCCTGCATATCAGTACAATTTTCCATTGTCGCAACCTCTCGATACACCACAGCATCATCTGCAAAAAGCCTCAGTGAACTTCCGATGTCATCCACCAGGTCATTTATGTATATTGTGAATACCAACGGTCCTATGACACTCCCCTGCGGCACACCTGAAATCACTCTTACTTCGGAAGACTTCTCTTCATTGAGAATGACATGCTGCGTTCTGTTATCTAGGAACTCCTCAATCCAATCACACAATTGATCTGATAGTCCGTATGCTCTTACTTTGTTCATTAAACGACTGTGGGGAACTGTGTCAAACGCCTTGCGGAAGTCAAGAAACACGGCATCTACCTGTGAACCCGTGTCTAAGGCCCTCTGAGTCTCGTGGACGAATAGCGCGAGCTGGGTTTCACACGACCGTCTTCTTCTAAACCCATGCTGATTCCTAAAGAGTAGATTTCTAAAACTTCCTAGCAGATTAAAACTGTGTGCCCGACCGAGACTCGAACTCAGGACCTTTGCCTTTCGCGGGCAAGCACTCTACCATCTGAGCTACCGAAGCACGACTCACGCCCGGTACTCACAGCTTTACTTCTGCCAGTATCCGTCTACTACCGTCCAAACTTTACAGAAGCTCTCCTGCGAAACTTGCAGAACTAGCACTCCTGAAAGAAAGGATATTGCGCAGACATGGCTTAGCCACAGCCTGGGGGATGTTTCCAGAATAAGATTTTCACTCTGCAGCGGAGTGTGCGCTGATATGAAACTTCCTGGCAGATTAATCTGCCAGGAAGTTTCATATCAGCGCACACTCCGCTGCAGAGTGAAAATCTCATTCCAGTAGATTTCTAGTCTCCTGAAAAGACATTATACTCGAACATAATACGTGTTCCAAAATTCTACAACTGATCGACGTCAGAGATATAGGTCTATAGTTCTGCACATCTGTTCGACATCCCTTCTTGAAAACGGGGATGACCTGTGCCCTTTTCCAATCCTTTGGAACGCTACGCTCTTCTAGAGACCTACGGTACACCGCTCCAAGAAGGGGGGCAAGTTCCTTCGCGTACTCTGTGTAAAATCGAACTGGTATCCCATCAGGACCAGCGGCCTTTCCTCTTTTGAGCGATTTTAATTGTTTCTCTAACCCTCTGTCGTCTATTTTGATATCTACCATTTTGACAACTGTGCGACAATCTAGAGAAGGAAGCACAGTGCACTCTTCCTCTGTGAAACAGCTTTGGAAGAAGACATTTAGTATTTCGGCCATTAGTCTGTCATCCTCTGTTTCGGTACCATTTTGGTCAGAGTGTCTGGACATTTTGTTTTGATCCACCTACCGCTTTGACATAGGACCAAAATTTCTTATGATTTTCTGCTAAGTCAGTACACAGAACTTTACTTTCGAATTCATTGAAAGCCTCTCGCATAACCCTCCTCACACTACATTTCGCTTCGCGTAATTTTTTTTTTGTCTGCAAGGCTTTGGCTATGTTTATGTTTGCTGTGAAGTTCCCTTTGCTTCCGCAGCAGTTTTCTAACTCGGTTGTTGTACCATGGTGGCTCTTTCCCATCTCTTACAATCTTGCTTGGCACATACTCATCTAACGCATATTGTACGATGGTTTTGAACTTCGTCCACTGATCTTCAACACTATCTGTACTTGAGACAAAACTTTTGTGTTGAGCCGTCAGGTACTCTGTAATCTGCTTTTTGTCACTTTTGCTAAACAGAAAAATCTTCCTACCTTTTTTAATATTTCTATTTACGGCTGAAATCATCGATGCAGTAACCACTTTATGATCGCTGATTCCCTGTTCTGCATTAACTGATTCAAATAGTTCGGGTCTGTTTGTCACTAGAAGGTCTATTATGTTATCGCCACGAGTCAGTTCTCTGTTTAACTGCTCAAGGTAGTTTTCAGATAAAGCACTTAAAAATATTTCACTGGATTCTTTGTCCCTGCCACCCGTTATGAACGTTTGAGTCTCCCAGTCTATATCCGGCAAATTAAAATCTCCACCCAGAACTATAACATGGTGGGGAAATCTACTCGAAATATTTTCCAAATTATTCTTCAGGTGCTGAGCCACAACAGCTGCTGAGCCCGGGGGCCTATAGAGACATCCAATTACCATGTCTGAGCCTGCTTTAACCGTGACCTTCACCCAAATCATTTCACAATTCGAATCTCCGTCAATTTCCTTCGATATTATTGCACTTCTTATCGCTATAAACACGCCTCCCCCTTCACTGTCCAGCCTGTCTTTGTGGTATACATTCCAATCTGAGTTTAGGATTTCATTACTGTTTACATGTGGTTTCAGCCAACTTTCTGTCCCTAGTACTATATGGGCGTTGTGACCGTTTATTAATGAGAGCAGTTCTGGGACCTTTCTATAGACGCTCCTGCAGTTTACTATTAGCACATTAATATTGTTATTCTCTGTTGCATTTTGCCTACTCCTGCCTTGCCGCGTCTCAGGAGGCGTCTTGTCGGGCCTAGGGAGGGAATTCTCTAACCTAAAAAAACCCCATGTACACCGCACACGTACTCCGCTACCCTCGTAGCTGCTTCCGGCGTGTAGAGCACGCCTGACCTATTCAGAGGGACCCTACATTTCTCCACCCAATAGCGGAGGTCGAGAAATTTGCACCCTAGCTCTCTGCAGAATCATCTGAGCCTCTGGTTTAAGCCTTCCACTCGGCTCCAAACCAGAGGACCGCGATCGGTTCTGGGAACGATACTACAAATAGTTAGCTCTGATTCCACCCCGCAAGCGAGGCTTTCCGCCTTCACTAACTCCGCCAACCGCCTGTACGAACTGAGGATGACCTCTGAACCCAGACGGCAGGAGTCATTGGTGCCGACATGAGCAACAATTTGCAGTCGGGTGCACCCAGTGCTCTCTATCGCTGCTGGTAGGGCCTCCTCCACATATCGGATGAGACTCCCCGGCAAGCAGACAGAGTGAACACTGGCCTTCTTCCCTGACCTTTCCGCTATTTCCCTAAGGGACTCCATCACCTGCCTAATGTTGGAGGATGTTTGGACAAGTCTTGCATCTAGGTCTATTACAGGGATATGAGCTGTGAGGCAAGAGGCTGCGAGCAGGGACTAAGTAGGATGGACGGGGATATTGCGTAGGTTCAGTGGACGGCGGAAGGGGTAGTGGAGAGGATATTTATAATTTCAGGGCATGACGAGAGGTAGTTGAAACCTTCCAGAGAATGTAATTCAGTTGCTCCAGTCCTTGGTGTTACTGAGTCATGAGGTGAATGTTCCTCTGTGGCCAGACAGTGTGACTTTGAGAGGTGGTGGGCGACTGGAAAGATAAGGCATGGGAGATGCATTTCTGTACAAGGCTGGAAGGATACATATGGTCTGTTAAGGGCTCAGTGAGAGCCTTGTTATATTTCTAGAGTGAAAGCTCATCACTACGGATGTGATGGCAGTGGGTGGCTAAGTTGTATAGAAGAGATTTCTTGGTATGGAATGGGTAGCAGCTGTCAATGTGGAGGTGTTGCTGGTGGTAGGGGGGTTTGATTTAGACAGAGCCATCTTTGAGGTGGAGGTCAACATTAGGGAAGGTGATTTATTGGGTTGAGTAGGACCAGGTGAAGCAAATGGGGAGAAGCTGTTGAGGTTCTGGAGGAATGTGATAGGGAGGAAGATTGGCAGCTGGAGATGGATAATTTGGTGGTAAGGCCATTTGGGGGGATTCCAAGAGTCAAGTAAAAATTCAGGACCAGTATGTGGGTCTGGGTTCTGGCTAGGGATAAGGAAACTTTTCTGTATTGATGCAGATGGAAGGATTAAGTATCCATGGCAGTGAAAAAAAAATTAATAAAATTGTAAATAACATTGAATTATGCCCAAAAATTTTTGCAAAAATACACCCAAATACGTGGGAAAAGTCATGAAATGGATGCTCAGCAACAAGTTGGTCAAGTTGTTTCTTGGCCACAGTTTGTGAATGGCTATTCATGTGGACAGACAGCTTGTGGATTGCCATGCCCACTTATAGTGCAGCACAGTGGTTGCAGCTTAGTTTGTAGATCTCATCACTGGTTTCACAGGTAGCCCTGCCTTTGATGGGGTAGGTGACATTTGTGACTGGACTGGAGTAGATGGTGGTTGGATGGAACTAATGAAATTTTACTTTGGGAAATCACACCCTTTTGTACATTTTAGTAAAGGAAGTATTGTGTTATTAAATAGATCAGAATAATAAAATACATCTATCATGAAATTATTTAATATTGATAAAGTTTAATTTTGAGTGCCATTTTCCTTTTCTTCTTCTTCTTCTTCTTCTAAAATGGCTGACACAGATAATTGTCTATTTTAGTTGTTCTATTAATAATTTACTTTTATTTTTCTCTCCTCCTCTTCATCAGTGATCATATTTTGTATTGATATATCTGAGATTTGTAGTAGCTTTCAATAGGATATTGTGTAGTTTCTCATTTCACACTTTGAAATATATAGATTTTTTACTGTTTTGAGTCTTGAACTTGTTTGTTAATTTTTGGTGATATTTTTTCATTGTGTGTAGTTGACTCTAGGTATAATAATCTATAATATATTGAATATAGTATCATACTAAATTTTCTGTGATATTTTTATCATGATGTATAATTAACTCTGTGTGTGAGAGACTGAAATATTTAATCTTTCCTGCTTTGACACCTGTTTACTTGATACTTTTTTGTGGCACATTAAAGTGAATAAAGGATACCAGTAATATATACGAAATAATACAAGTGCTCATTTACCATTTGCTGAAACACTAAGAACACAGACAAAATTATCACACAAAATTATCAGACACAGTAATTAAACAGTTCTAGAAGTATTACATGCTGTACTAAAATTCTGAGTCAATGTGGCTACTCTTGGAAACAAATATAGATCATTGTTGATAGAAGTTATGTGTTTTATTAGTGTATACTTTTAACTAAATAACTTTTATCCATATAAATCTAGATTTTACTGTACTGAAGAAAACCATTAAATGTAAGATCTAACAATATTTTTAAAATTTTTTGTCTGTTGACCCTGTTTGTTTCACAAAGTAAGTTGATGGTGTGGTTAAGGCACTGTGCCTTTATTTTCCTGTGACAGGATTGAAATTCCCATCCATCCATTTTGATTTAGGCTTACTGATGTTTCCATAAATCATATAAAGTGAACACTGTGAAGATTCTTTTCCAAGACTGTTGTTTTTTTATTCATCTTTGTTAAATCCCATTTCATGCTCAGTATCTAATGACTTTGTCACTGATGTGTGAGCACTATGGATTCTGCCAAAAAAAATTGTTTGAGAAAGCTACAAAATTTGCAAAGGGACAAAATGACTGGCAGTATATGCCTTCAGGAGTGGAAATTCTAAATACTACCAATATACAAATATATTTAAAAAAGTTTTGCTAGTTTTTGGACAGGATGGAGAAGGCTAGAACAGAGGGCTGATTAGTCGGACCCCAGTATGAGAGGGATCCAATCTCATAACAATTGCTCTCTTTGTAATGTTACAGTTTTTACTCTAGATTCTTTTTGATTTGAGTCTGTCATATCCCCCACAGTCTCTGAATTGTTTGACAACATACAGACCATGTTGTTTTTAATTTTGAAGGAAACAATTCTTTATGGTAGCTGTAAGAGGAGAGACTACAAATGTGACATCATTTTCCAACAGTATGTACTACACAGAAGAGATTGTTTTTTAGTGTCCATAAATTCCATATCTGATGTTAATGGCACATCATTTTTTTCAGGAGGAGTTGAAGCAGGAAAATAAGAAACTAGAACAAACCATAGAAAAACTAGAAAGAAAGGTATATGTGTTTTTAATAGTGGGATATCATCTTTAATTTTTCTCAGTTCTTATAGCTGTTAACTGTAAACCTGTGTAAGGTTGTAAGTTACAGATTTCTCGTTCAGTCGAAATTTGTCCCTTTTACTAAAAAATAATTTTTTTAGAAAGAAATACCATCCTTGTTTCAGTACTTTTCTTCTTTTTCTGCATTAACTGTAGTTCTTCACAATGTCTCTCAGTATTTTTATGAGGTTGTCACTGATTGTAATACAAGGGGCTAGTTTGTATCTTGTGTTTACTTTTCACTTTTTTCAGTTCCCATACACACTAAAAGACACAAAAATAATTTTTCCATATAGACTACCTCCTTCTGTAGTGGCTGGAGTGAAGTTATGTTCTGGTACTTTGGTTCAAAGATATTCAGCAGTCTCTCACCTAACATAAACAAGAAATTGGGAATTATAACTGATTCAAAAGAACATTGAAAACATGCCTCATTAGGTATTTCTTCTACAAATAATATGATTACCTAAATTCAGATACTGAAAATTCCTGTTAGCTGCATAGCAAGTAACAATGTTCATTGTAAAGCAGCTTGACAAGTGCTAGTTTATTGTAATGAAGTCTCAGTTGCTACAAATATACGTAACAGTTTTCTTTGAAAAATAATAACTTTGTTGCCTTATAAGGCTATGCCGTGTCACTGCAAACACTATCCCCTATTTTGTGCTGTCCTCTTCAGTTCTTGAAAATGTTGACACTTTGTTACTTCCAATATATCTTTGACTATTTTCTTTCTTGGCTTTCCCTTGTTATTCTTTCCCATAAGTATTTCCTTCCAATACTTTTTGAAACTTACTCATCTGCATAAATATTCAAAATGTTTTGTTTTTCTGTGTTAGATTGTTGCTATGAAGTTTCTCTGCTCATTAATCTCTTTCAAATTATCTTCATTGATTTTTCTTCCTGTACATCAGGTTTTTATCAGTTTTCAGCAAAGCTGCATTTCAATCATTTCTAAGAACTTTCATATCTATATACAAACACAATCTGGATGAATTTCTTGACAAATTATTTTCTTCTGTTACATACTAAGTGACTTGTTCATGAGTAGCACATTCAAAGCATCTTTAGTGATGCTGTTCTGTTTGTGATTTTCGTGTAATTAAGGCATTTAATAATATATTTTATTACTTTCAATCTCGACACCTTCAAACTGCCATTTCATTATTATTGGTTGTAAAATATGTCATATGAATTGTTGCACATCATAAAGGTAAAAAAAGGTATACAAAAATTGGGAAAGGCAACCACTCACATATAGCTGATTGATGTGTGTTACATAAAATCATCTACCAGTCTTCTTCTGCTTTAAGAGGACACATGTACCTACACAACCACACAGATACCTTAACACACACACACACACACACACACACACACACACATACACACACACACACACACACACACACACAAACACACACACACACCAGGTCCTGTGGTTACACTGACTGTTTGTGGGCAATAGTTCATGCCAGCTACAGAGCACTTTCCCTGCATCTGTGGTGTGTGGAGAATGCAGTACCAAACAGTTCAGGAAAGAGATAGCAACAAGTATGAGAAAGAGAGTGCACAAGATTTCGACAAGGAGACTTGATACGCTAGACTGTAGAATTCTTGGGCCTTGGGTTACAGGGAAGGATTGTACTAAATCACCAGTTGAAATCATTTTACTTTTGACGTGGAGCATTTTCACCAACTGTATGTTGAAATTTACAGCAACTGCATTTTGTGAGTAACCAGTAATGGGTGTAGACAAAACTTTTGTTGCCTTCAAAGAGTAGAATGCTACAAAGTATTTATAACCTAACTAGTATACAATATTCTATAGGCTAAGAGATTTTTGGGATTAGTTAGCAGTAGGAGGTAGAGGGTGGGCTTCAAAGATCATTCAAATGGAAATGATTAGTGTGCTGTGGAAGCCTGACTGCAATACAGATGGAGAAGGATATATTGTTGGTTAGTTGGGTGACATTATACTACTTTGTGTGGTGTGGAGAGAACTTTGGCGGAGGGGGGTGGGGGGACGTATTTTGTTTTAGGGAATAGTGTGAGGTAGATGAAGCCCTACCATGATACTTGGTTGTGTTTTACAGTGCCTGGGTGGTGAAAGAAGTATTAGTCAGTTACTTGTCCACAGTTGTGATGATATTTGTAGGTTTCAAAGGAAGAGACAGGATGGAAAATCTGTTTCTGGATTAGCTGGTTGGATATTGTCTGTCTCTAGTGGTATTCACAATATTGTTGGTATGTTTTTCTTGGTTCTGCATTGCACTGCAGACGAACCCTCACTGGTACCAACGCTAAGTGGGAGGGATGAGGAATGGATGGCAACTCTTAATGGAAGAACTGTCAGTGGTTGGTGCATATGAATAAAGATTTTTGAATAGCCATCTGAGAAATTGTGAGTGGTTGGTGTGTACTTGCATTCATATGGTCATGGCAATGGTGGTGAAACCTTTGCTGCAGGAAGAAGGATAACATCAGTATAGTTTTAATATGATGAATACATGTTCGTTTCAAGGCCATGATGTTGAACTCACTATGAAGGAATTCGGGTAAGGAATTTGAAATCAGATTGGAGGGGAGAAATTCCTAGAAGGTTGCAAGGAGTGGGTGGGTGGAAAGGGATATAGCATCATGGTTGGTGGGAGGTTAGAACAGGTTAGAACTGTTTTTGGATAAGATTATACATGTATCTTTATCTGTCTGAAGGCAATAAGGTGGACTGCATATAAACACTTCCATTGAAAGAAACGGGCAAAGGCCGTTAGGTCATTTACTGGTCTATCATTCTTGTACCTGGGTGGGTTCTGAAGCTGAAGCACGTTGACAAGAATGAGGCTTCTGCGTGAGTCAGTTTTATTTTGGTACTGGTTAACAACAGTACTGGGAGTCTAGATATGGTGTTCAGAAACAGTGGATGTTATGGAGGTTGAAAGAAGTTATGTGGTATATGGAGGGCAGAGTGGGTGTGCAAGGGCGCTGTAAGGGAACTCGATGTAAATGAGGGGATCTTTGTTGCATAAACATTTGCTCAGGCAGATAAAAGAAATAAGTATCTGACATTGTCTTCTCTGATGCTGGTGGACAGCAGAGATAGTTAATTGTTCTGAGTTTGGTTGGTATCATTATGTAGGTTCTGCATGAGCAATCACCTATCAACAGTCACTGTCATTGTGGTACAGATGGTAGTATGTGAGTGTCTATTTGTTTGTATGTATTATATTGTTTATTTATGCTTAAAAGTGACCTGTTTCTATGCACCAAATAGCAGTCTTTTAGCAAAGCTGATTAGTTAGTACAAATATGTGAAGTATGAAATTACAATTAAACCAGTACTGCTGTTAGCATGATTAATTTATTCTTGGCTCATAGTCTGATGTCTCCCTATTTAATAAGCACATAATTTTTGTCATTCATACCATAGTTTAACAGTTTTCCTATTCCTCCATAGTAACTATGAGAGTATGTGAAACATTTTTCAATCTGGTACTTATTGCTCTAGGTCTCTGAAATACAAAACTCGCTTGATGAAACTGAAGAAAAATACGAAAAGGTTGAAGAAAATAACAGGAAGTTTCAGTATGAAGTTAGTCTTATGTCGGTAAGCACTGATTCTCTCTATGCTTTTTTCTGATTTAAAGAACTGCTCATTGATAATAATTAATTAATTGTTCATTACAGCAACTGAAGGAAATATCAGACCAGAACAATGTAGTATTGGCAGCTGAGATTAAGAATTTAAATGCAGAGATTAACAAACTTCAGAACCAATTACAGAGAAAAGATTCAGAGGTCAGTGAAGTGTCTGCCTTAGAATATTTGCTTAATTCACTTAAAGTTTTATCCAACATTAACTAAAAAATTATATTTTATGTCTTATCTAAAATATACATTCTAAGAGGAATTATCTGAATGGGATGGATATTAGTAGATGTCATGTAAATGTAGACACAAACAAATGATTACAATTTCAGAAGAATTGCATGATTATTCAAGAGAAAGAGCTTCACAAACTGAGCAGGTCAGTAACCAGTTGCTCAACCTCTGGTCCTCATGGAAGCAGTTATTTGGCTATGCTTTGATTGACAGAAATGTTGGATGTCCTCCTGAGGGATATCGTGCCAAATTCTTTGCAAATTGGTGCATTAGGTCATCAAAATCCTTACTATCATGCTGCAAATGTTCTTGATTAGGGAGAGAAACAGAAACCTTGTTGGCCAAAGTAGAGTTTGGCAAGTATGAAGACAAACAGTAGAAAATCTCACTGTGTGTTTGCAGGCAGTATCTTGCCGATGATGTAGATGTAGAGATGGTTATGCAGATGGATGACTGTGTGTGGGGTACACACACAAGTTTTCTAGTTTGAGTGGCCCTCCATCCAGTACAGGTAATGGTAGCTTAGGAAAATCAGAAGTATCAGTGTAAGTTTCAAAGAAATTCCTTCCAAAAGTGGGAGTATTAAAATCATAACGACTAACTACTGAAGCATTTGCAGCAAAGTGCCAGAGCTTGAAGTGCTCCTAAAAAGCACTGAAGCCCACATAATTCTATGCAAATAAAGCTGGTTGAAATCTGAAGTTGGCAGTAGTGAGATCTTTGGTGAAAATGTGTTCATTTACTCAAAGGATGTGGAAGTGGGAAATGGACGTGGTGTAATTGTTGCAGTAGACAAGGAACTCAAACCACTGAGATAGAAAGCTGCATGTGAGATTGTTTGGGCATGATTCAGTGTCAAGGATGGGCAGAAAATTATAGTAGGATACTTCTATTGACCACCAGACTCACCTCCTGATGTAACCAAAACTTTTAGAGAAAACCTCTGTTCACTCATTTATAAGTTCTCTAATCATTCTGTAGTCACTGGAGGAAACTTTATGCCACTACACAGTCACTTGGGATAGTTATTGTTTTGTTAGTGGTGGGCATGACAAGACATCCTATGAAACACTATTAAATACCTTCTCTGCAAACCACCTAGAACAGGTAGTTCAGAACCCCACTCATGATGAAAATATAATAAGTCTAATGACAACAAACAGATATGACCTATCTGAGGATTTATACATTGAAACTGGTATCAGTGATCTTGAGGCAGTTATAGGAACAATGAATACCAAAGTACAAAGTGCAACCAAAAGAAGTAGAAAGATTTATATGTTTAGAAAACCAGACAAAAAGCAGTAGTGCTGTATCACAATAATGATCTTGAAACTTTAAGCTCAAGACATTGGCATGTAGTAGAACTAGGGCTCAAGTTTGAAAGAATGGTTGACCATGCACTGAAAAGATATGAATCCAGTAGAACAGTTCATAATGGGGGACCCTCCAGGGTACATAGCCTATGTAAAAAAACTTCTAGAGAAACAGAGACTCCTGCATAATAAGTACAAAACAAAGCATAGAGAGATGCTGAATGAAATGCATTTGGCAATCAACATAGAAATGAACGAAGTCTTCTACGAGTACTGTAACAGAATACTGTCAAAAGATCTTTCACAAAACTCAAAGAAATTCTGGTTGTATGTAAATGCTGTTGGTGGAACCAAAGTTACTGTCCATTCACTGATGGAAAAAACAGGAGCTGAAATTGATATTAGCAAAGCAAAAGCAGAAATGCTTAGCTCTGTTCTCAAGTGTTTCTTTTCAAAGGAAAATCCAGGAGTATTGCCCTTATTTTATCCCTATACTACTGAAAAGGTGAGTAAAGCAGATATTAGCATCAGTGGCATTGAGAAACAGCTGAAGTGGTTAAAACTGAACTAAGTCCCAGGGGAATCTCTATCAGACTATATGTCAGATTACAACTGAATTATCCTCTCTTTTAACTATAATCTGTGCTACCCATACCTGATAGCTGGAAGAAAGGGAAGAAATCACAGGTCAAACCTTTCTGCAAAAAGCGTAGCAGAAGTGATCCACAAAGCTACTGACCAGTATTGCTGACATCCATTTGTTGTAGAACAATACAGCATGCCCTGAGCTCAATCATAATAGGGCATCTCAAACAGAGAACCCTCCTCCAAGTGAACCAGCATGGATTTTGAAGATATAGACCGTGTCAAACCCAACTTGCACTTCTCTCACATGACATCCTGAAAGCCATCAACCTACGAAATGCAGTATTTTGCTGTTTATGAAAAGGATTTGACTCAGTAACAAACCTACAGTTTTTATCAAAAATATGATATTATCGCCTACATGAAGAAGTTTATGACTAGATTGAGGAATTCTTGGTAGGGAGGACACAGCATGGTATCTTGGATGGAGAGTAATCAACAGGTGTACCCCGGGGAAGTGTGTTGGTCCCTTGCTGTTCATATTACAAACACGATGTCCAAAGAGGAATAGGTATTATTCAGGGATACGACAGGAACTATCATTCAAAGCAAGAATATCTGTTTGATATGGACTCTACAAAGCATAAATTAAGAGCTATGAGCACTTCTTCATCTTGGCTATCATGAACCAAATCTCTTCTACTGCAAGCTCTTTGCTTTCCATATATTGGTATAGGATAGTTTGGACCAAAACAAGAAACAATGGTCTAGTGAGCATGGACATTAAAATGCCTACGTTAAGAGCTATGAACACCTGTTCACTAGAAGAGATGAGTTTTACAGTAGTGAGTTTGAACAAGTGCTCAGAGCTCTTAAGATATGTGCTTTGGAACCCACCATTACTGGACATTATTTTCTTGTTTTAGTTCATAATATCACATCTCAAAGTATGAAAAGCAAAGACATTGCAGTAGAAGAGATTTATTTCATAGTATTGAAAATGACGAAGTGCTCATAGTTCTTAGGTATCAATTTTAGAGCTCGTGTTTACTAGACTTTTTGCTTTGAATCATCATTTCTCTCATACTCCTGAGTGTTGACCATTCCTCCTGGGACTCCCTATAGTAATAACCTTGCAGACAATATTAATAGTAACCTCAAACTTTTCACAGATGGTGCTGTGGTCTGTACTGAAGTACAGTGTGGACAAAGTTGCACAACTGTTCAGTAAGACCCTGATAAGATTTCAAAGTGGTGCAAAGACTGCCAACTTGCTTCACACACACACACACACACACACACACACACACACACACACACACACACACACACATATATATTCAAGTAAATGTAACATTCACACATGTGACCACCATCTCTGGCTTACTGGTGTTTTTATTACCTGTCTGCAACTCATCATTTCCACCATATGGTGAGTAACAATATATTCTTTTCATAATATTGTCATTATTCCGCCCATAGTATTGGACAAACATGAACACAGTGAGTCATCATTGAAACTGGTCAACTCATACAAATACCTGGGTGTAACAAATAGTAGAGACATGAAATAGAATGATCACAAAGGCTCAGTCATGAGTAAAGCAGGTAGCAGTCTTTGGGTTTTTGGTAGAATACTAGGGAAATGCAATTTGTCTACAAAGGAGACTGCTTACAAATTACTCATGTCATCCATTCTGGTATACTGCTTAAGTGTGTGGGACACATACCCAGACTAAAGGGGGATACTGAATGTGTACAGAGAAGGGCAGCATGAATGGTCACATGTTTGTTTGAACCATGGGAGAGTGTCATAGAGATGTTTAAAGAACTGAACTGCTAGGCTCTTGGAAACTGACTGAAACTATCCTGAGAAAGTCTACTCAGAAAGTTTCAAGAACCATCTTTAAGTGATCACTCGAGGAATATACTACAATGCAGTACATATTGCTCACTTAGGGATATTGAGGATAAGATTAGATTAATTACAGCAAGCACAGAGATATTTAAATAATTGTTCTTCCCATGCTCTGTATGTGAATGGCACACAGGAAGTTCCAGTAACAGGTATGGAAACAGGAATGGAAACCAGTAAAGGGAAATCACAAAATGTTTTACTATTGAAAGAATGGAAGTTCAGTGACACAATGTATTAGGTGATACCTGAAGTATAGCATAGCAGTTGGAACTACAATTACAATAGAAATGAGATAAAAATTGCAGAATACTGTGATGCAGTAGTTGTTTTTCAAAGTTCATTGACATTTAAAAAATAATTTTCAAATGGGAATAAAAAATAAAAAGGGAAGAAATGAAGCTAGTAAATGGAAAGGAGACAATTAATGAAAAAGAAGAGGAATGTAAAATAAATTATTGCAGGCTGAAAAAGAGACATAGAAAATGCAGGACTTAAGTAGATAGAAACAGTACAGGAACTAGCAGTCAATCACACTGAAGATTGTGGCACCCCATAACGTATGGATGAAATCATGTATGTTAGGCATGGGGCATGAGAAGACTCTCAATCAACATTGTTTATGGTAGATTCTCGTTATGTTCCTACTACATGAAACAGACTCCAGATGACATGCAACTTAACTACTCGTGACATGTGTTTAATTGCCATAAATGTTGCTGTAGACACATTGTAAAGAGAAAAAGTGTTATAACCTTTAATCACAATAATTGCGTGGATTTTCACACTCTCTCTTAGAAACAATAGCTGATCACATGATTACAACTCAGTCTCTCGTATTCGACTGCTGTGCCGTGACATGCGGCCGGTGCCGTTCGTAGCTAGGTGGCGCTCCCGCGCTCATCTGATTTGCGGAGCGCCTCTATCGCCGTTTGTGTGTACTGTCGTGGCGGCACTGTTAAATGTCGTGGCACTATCACAACACTTTTCCCCCCTTGAAAAAAATAAACACTCACTTCCTTGGAGACATGGACAGCGCAGAGACATCCATGGCCTCTTGTGAGGCCCCGAGGAGATCCCGCGCAGAGACACGGGAGTATGGTCGAAAATGTCCAGGACGGAAGCTCGTGCGAGGAACGTGCCTCCTGGATGAGATGATGGGTGAAAACTCCGGAGCAGCATCCATAGGTGTCATTGACCTGGGAGTGTGCTCCAGCGAGATGGGTCCCGGAGAAGGCGGCGTCGCGACTGGGGCCGGTTCCGGAGTACTTGGAAGCGGCAGCGACGGCGGCTGCATCAACACGGACGGTAGATCGGCAGCAGCGACAGGACTGGCGTCTCGAGCTGGTGGAGGCGAAGGATGGGGCGGTGGCACAGGCGTGGCCACCACTCGTGGGCGCATCTGGTCGTAATGGCGAACAACCGTGCCGTCGCCCGTACGGATTTCACAAAGCCGGCGGCCACGAAGAGCCTTGACCACCCCTGGAATCCATTTAGGGCGAGATCCATACCCTCGTGCCCACACGTCGGCGCCCACCGAGTATTTTCCCGCACTAGGGGACACAGTACAAGGCCTGACAGGGTGAAGCAGGTGCAGTAGAGTGCGCGGTTGGCGGCCATGCAAGAGTTCAGCAGGGCTGCGATCACCCAGAGGCGTGAAGCGATAAGAACTCAGAAATTGCAGCAGGGCGTCATCTGTGGAAAAATCACTAAGGAATTTTTTCATCTGGCATTTGAAAGTGCGGACAAGGCGCTCGACCTCCCCATTCGATTGCGGATGGAAGGGAGGTGCGGTAACATGATGAATCCCTTGTCCAGTACAAAAATCACGGAAGGCCTGCGAAGAGAACTGAGGGCCATTGTCCGTGACGATCGTGGATGGAAGACCTTCTAGCGCAAAGATTTTGGACAAAGCCAGCGTCGTCGCCGCAGTGGTGGGCGACGGACATCTAACAACAAATGGAAACTTCGAGAAGGCGTCAATCAACAGTAGCCAATAAGTACCGAGGAAGGGGCCAGCAAAGTCGGCGTGCACCCGTTCCCATGGCTGAGCTGGATCAGGCCACGGAGAGGGCATTGTACGAGGTGCCGCCAGTTGTTGAGCACACTGGCCACATGCAGCAACCATATGGGCGATGTCCGAATCAATGCCGGGCCAATAAACGTGCCTGCGGGCCAGGGACTTAGTCCGAGAAATACCCCAATGGCCTCCGTGCAACAGTTTGAGAACATCTTTGCGAAGAGAGGCTGGCACCACGACCCGTGGAGATGCGCCATCCGTGGCCAGAAGAACAACACCATCACGAACAGACAGACGAAGGCGCAAGGCATGGTAGTTGCGAAGGGGATCCGATGCCCGGCCCCCGGTCCTGTCTGGCCAACCTCGTTGAACAAAACCGATCACCCGACGCAGGACCGGGTCCCGCGCAGTAGCTGACGCGACCTGCGAACCTGTAAGTGGAAAGCCCTCGACTGCACGACGTTCTTCCTCATCAATGTGGAAACAGAGGAGTTCATCGCGATCGAAAACAGGGTCGGGGCCCATCGGCAATCGCGACAATGCATCCGCGTTTGCGTGCTGGGCCGTGGGGCGATAGTGAATCTCATAATGAAAACGAGACAAGTATAAGGCCCAACGTTGCAGGCGGTGAGCTGCCTTATCCGGAAGTGACGCCAAGGGGCTGAACAGAGAGACCAGCGGTTTGTGGTCGGTGATGAGGTGAAACTTAGAACCATACAAAAAAACGCTGAACTTTTTTAGAGCATAAATGATAGCGAGCGCCTCCTTTTCGATTTGAGAGTAACGCCGTTGCGCCTCGTTGAGGGTCTTGGAAGCATAGGCAATGGGTCGTTCCGACCCATCCTCATACCGATGGGCGAGAACAGCCCCTAGGCCATACTGTGACGCGTCAGTCGCCAGAACCAAGTGCTGACCCGGACGGAATGTGGCAAGACAAGGCGCCGACTGCAAATGAGCCTTCAGGCGGACAAAAGCCTGCTCACACCCGTCGGACCAACAGAAGGGGACGTTTTTGCGTAACAGCTGATGCAGAGGATAAGCTACCGCTGCTGCGGATGGAATGAATTTGTGATAATAAGCAATCTTGCCTAGAAACGCCTGAAGTTCTTTGACCGTAGACGGCCGGGGTAGAGCGTTAATGGCCGCAACGTGCTCACGGAGAGGGCGTATGCCCTCACGGGACAACTGGAAACCAAGATACTCAATGGAGGGTTGGAAGAACTGTGACTTGTCCAGATTGCACCTCAACCCAGCCGAATGCAAAACCCGAAACAGTGAACGTAAATTACGAAGGTGCTCCGCAGTGGAAGCTCCCGTGACAACAATGTCATCCAGATAGTTTATGCAGCCGGGAACGGAAGCCGTGAGCTGTTCCAAAAACCGCTGAAAAATGGCCGGTGCGCTAGCGACGCCAAATGGTAATCGCTGGTACTGATACAACCCACAAGGAGTGTTGATAACGAGAAATTCCTTGGAAGGAGCGTCCAACGGCAACTGATGGTACGCCTCCGATAGGTCAAGTTTGGAAAAGAACTGGCCCCCAGCGAGCTTGGTAAACAACTCCTCAGGACGAGGAAGAGGATAAGTGTCAATGACGCTCTGAGCGTTGACAGTGGCTTTAAAGTCACCACACAATCGCAGACTCCCGTTTGGTTTAGAAACCACCACGATCGGCGATGCCCATTCGCTGGAGGTAACCGGAAGGAGAATCCCTGAAGCTGTTAACCTGTCTAGCTCAGCCTTGACAGGTGCACGCAACGCCACTGGAATAGGGCGTGCCCGGAAAAACTTAGGGCGAGCCGTAGGTTTAAGAGTAATGTGGGCTGCAAAATCCTTGGCACAACCCAGACCAGCAGAGAACACGGACGAAAATTCACAACACAATCCATCAAGCTGTTGATACGGAATGTCCTCAGATATGAGGTGCACATCATCATCAATGGAGAACCCAAACAACTGGAAAGCATCATAACCGAACAGGTTTTCAGTGCCCGCATGATCCACCACATAAAACGTGAGGGGCCGAACAACAGACTTGTAGGCAGTGGAAGCATCAAACTGGCCCATGATAGGAATTTTCTGCTGATTATAAGTCCTCAGATTGCGCGTAACTGGAGACAAAGGAGGGGAGCCCAACGCCAAATACGTGCGAGAATTAATGAGAGTTACTGCAGAGCCAGTGTCCACTTGCATGCGGATGTCTTTATTCAGAACACGAACAGTAACAAACAACTTATTTGTTTGAGAAAGCACACAGTGAACATCCATGTCCGACGCCTCGTCCTCGTCGACAGGAACTTTATGGGACTGACACACAGAAGCAATGTGGCCTTTTTTCCTACATGAATTACACGTGGCCCAACGTTTTGGACACGCTGCCCTGTCGTGCTGTACGAAACAACGGGGGCAAGAAGGAAGCGCGGAACGAACCGGCTTCTGTGGTTGCTGGTTTCGCTGCGAGCGTTGCGGCCCAACGCGACGTTGTTTACGCGAGTGAACCGCCGCCACCTCTTCGTTCTCCTGTGCAACAGGCAAATTGTCCTTGTCGAGAGTTGACTGTACAGCGCCTACATCACACCACGCGTCTATTTGCGCGCCAGCAGCGTGAGACACTTCAAAGGATTGAGCGATGCTTAGAACTTCCGACAACGACGGGTTTGGCAGTTGTAGGGCACGTTGCCGAACTTCTTTATCAGGAGCAAGCCGTAGAATAGCATCCCTAACCATTGAATCCGCATAAGACTCGTGATGAGTGTCCGTGACAAACTGACATTTCCTACTCAGGCCATGTAGTTCCGCCGCCCAAGCCCGGTAAGATTGATGGGGCTGTTTACGACACCGGTAGAACGCCACGCGGGCGGCAACGACGTGGGTGTTTGTTCGATAATAGGCAGACAATAAGTCACACATTTCTTGGAAGGACAGGGAGGCTGGTTCCCGCAGAGGGGCTAACTGAGATAGCAGCTGATAGACCCGAGGGGAAATCCAAGATAGAAATAACGACTTACACATAGGAGCGTCGACAACGCCGAAAGCCAAGAAGTGTTGCCGCAAACGCTTCTCATAATTCTCCCAGTCTTCAGCGGCGTCGTCGTAAGGAGGGAATGGAGGCGGAGAAGAGGAAGACAGACGATGAGTAAGCGACGTCGACAACGCCTGAATCGCTGCCGTCAGCTGTGTTTGTTGTTCAATGAGCGCTTGCATAAGCTGTTCCATGTTTGCCCCGTCACGAACACGCAAATCCACAACGCGGTGAAAATATCCCGACCTCGTCGCCAAAAAGTGTTATAACCTTTAATCACAATAATTGCGTGGATTTTCACACTCTCTCTTAGAAACAATAGCTGATCACATGATTACAACTCAGTCTCTCGTATTCGACTGCTGTGCCGTGACATGCGGCCGGTGCCGTTCGTAGCTAGGTGGCGCTCCCGCGCTCATCTGATTTGCGGAGCGCCTCTATCGCCGTTTGTGTGTACTGTCGTGGCGGCACTGTTAAATGTCGTGGCACTATCACAACAAAAACCTATATCATTATGATGTCACTCACTGGACTGGTACTGCATATACTTTGAATCATTCATTCATATCACTTATATAATATTTCTTACAACTAAATTTTATTTGCTTGAGGGGCAGCCTATTAAATGTGCATGGTACCATGCCACTCTCAAAGCTTATAATTTCTTTTTTCACTCTGTGTTGATGCACAGGTCACTGGGGAAAAAAAAAATCGTAAAACCAACTGTGTAGTAGCTCAGTGGTCACTGATCCAGTCATTCTTTTATGTCAGTATGCAGCTGTTTAATTCGCCAATCCTGCCCCGTACAGCACCAGCCTAACTTACCTTAACGCTATAAAGAGAAGTATCTACAAAATTCTATAAAGCACAAGATGCTCCTCATCTCTGTATCCTGCTTTCATCGTAGCTGTCATCGTTCACATCCTTGAATCAATCTTACACGTCCCGTAGTTCCGTTCTGTAAACACCTCCACAAATCTGTATATAGTAGGTTAATATCATTATTTTATGTAGATATTACTCATAGTTTCTCGTACATAGTTCAACACTGCATGTGTATTAGATGTAGTCCACCTTAACTTTATAGTTATAATATTGTTATTCCTTCTTTCTTCCTATATGTATATAATTCTAATGTGTGTGGGCGAATTGCATTTAATTGCGTTAGCTGGTGACCATTTATCATGTCAGTTGTCTAATAATTAAACCTCCTGTGGCCATGTTTACATGCACATGCATGTAAGTCATTGCTTTCACCTCATCTGCTGATGTAGCTCACTCCTTGTGTCAAGCAAAGCAATTTATCATTTAAAACCTCTCTCAATTTCACTTACCTGCTACTTTACATATCAAAATACAAGTAAAATCTCTTATATCTAAACATGTTACCTTAACACTAGTACTCAAAAGAAAACAGAAATTAAAATATTATTATATACACTATGTACAGTCATTTTGAGTTAAAATACTTCTGTCAAAAATGTTTATTCCACAAATGCCATTAAGTCCTTATGGGGGTAGAGACCTTTGTCTCGACCAGTCCTCTTGGAGATCAATCTTTAAGCCCCAGGATATGGGATTTTGGAAATTGCCACTTCTTGTTTAACTTTCCTGTTTTTGTTGACTTAGGATGGGTTCACAACAGAACTCGTTGGCTTTCACTAAAATGTGTAACATGCTTCAGTTTCTAATCATAGATTTTCTTCCTATATTCAGCCCTGTTCTCCAGTGTAATTACTACTTGTTTAATTTTCTCCTCTGCCATTTCCTCCACTG
The DNA here is from genome assembly GCF_023897955.1 of Schistocerca gregaria. NCBI lineage: Eukaryota > Metazoa > Arthropoda > Insecta > Orthoptera > Acrididae > Schistocerca > Schistocerca gregaria. The sequence goes on from NC_064923.1 coordinate 614,524,755, forward strand.
GTATCTTTAGTTGGGGTGACTCCCATTCATACTTTTGTCTGGAGTAAAACATTAATTCATTTGGTGTGAAACCAGTGGAAGAAGCTGTAAGATTGTTAATGACCTGTGTGAAAAGTGTGACGTATTCTACCCATTTTGTGTGTATGTTCTTATGAGCTGATAAATTTCTTGAATACTCTTTCTACAGGTGATGCCTGGGGGTGGAATCTTGATACTAAGATGTGTTTTATACCTGTGGTGTCATAAAGTGCTTCAATTTCTGTCCTATAAAATGTGAGGCAGTTTCAGAAGTATCACTCGTGGCTTTCCTATCCTCCTCAAGTAAACTTCTTCAGTTCTTTTCGTGTTGGTGGTCACTGTTGCACTATATACTGCATACATCTTAATATACTTTGTAAAAATGTCATATAGTGCTACTTCGGAACTTACTTCACCCTTGCCTCTTGGATAGGGGTCACCCACATCCAGACACTAGGTTTCTTAGTTAAAATTTGGTGAAGCTCGATATGTTTGGAAGAGTTAGAATATTTTGCCTTCTCACAAACTATTTGTTTTTGTAGTAAATGAGGTACTTGTTGTCTCAAATTTGGAAAGTAGCAGTGTTTACCTGTCTTCTCGGTATATTTACTTACCACATAGTGTCTACACACACACACACACACACACACACACACACACACACACACACAGAAATGCATCTTGCACACACATGTGCAGTCTCAGAGAACTCAAACTACACTGCCAAGTAATTTTGCAGATTAACTGATAACTGTGGTGCCAGAGTGATGTGAATATTCTGACAGGTCAACTATTTGGTAACATTTTGTGATTATTTGGATTGAAATTCACACCATTTATGGAGTCATATCGCCTTAATGTCCAAAATATGTACATTAATTCTAGCAAAAACTCAAGATGTGCAGTAGCATAGATTTACTAATCATTACATACATCTGGTACTGCGACGGCTGAAAGCAAGGGGAAACTACAGCCGTAATTTTTCCCGAGGGCATGCAGCATCACTGTATGATTAAATGATGATGGCGTCCTCTTGGGTAAAATATTCCAGAGGTAGAATAATCCCCCATTCGGATCTCTGGGTTGGGACTACTCAAGAGGACGTTGTTATCAGAAGAAATAAAACTGGCGTTCTAGGGATCGGAGCATGGAATGTCAGATCCCTTAATCGGGTAGGTCGATTAGAAAATTTAAAAAGGGAAATGGATAGGTTAAAGTTAGATATAGTGGGAATTAGTGAAGTTCAGTGGCAGGAGGAACAAGACTTTTGGTCAGGTGAATACAGGGTTATAAATACAAAATCAAATAGGGGTAATGCAGGAGTAGGTTTAATAATGAATAAAAAATAAGAGTACAGGTAAGCTACTACAAACAGCACAGTGAATGCATTATTGTGGCCAAGATATACACGATGCCCACACCCACTACAGCAGTACAAGTTTATATGCCAACTAGCTCTGCAGATGATGCAGAAATTGATGAAATGTATGATGAGATAAAAGAAATTACTCAGGTAGTGAAGGGAGATGAAAATTTAATAGTCATGGGTGACTGGAATTCAAGAGTAGGAAAAGGGAGAGAAGGGAACATAGTAGGTGAATATGGATTGGGGCTAAGAAATGAAAGAGGAAGCCGCCTGGTAGAATTTTGTGCAGAGCATAACTTAATCATAGCTAACACTTGATTTAAGAACAATGAAAGAAGGTTGTATACATGGAAGAACCCTGGAGATAAAAAAAGTTATCAGATAGATTATATAATGGTAAGACAGAGATTTACGAACCAGGTTTTAAATTGTAAGACATTTCCAGGGGCAGATGTGGACTCTGACCACAATCTATTGGTTATAAACTCCGGATTAAAACTGAAGAGCCGGCCGCGGTGGCCGTGCTGTTCTAGGCGCTGTAGTCCGGAACCGCGGGACTGCTACGGTCGCAGGTTCGAATCCTGCCTCGGGCATGGATGTGTGTGATGTCCTTAGATTAGTTAGGTTTAAGTAGTTCTAAGTTCTAGGAGACTGATGACCTAAGATGTTAAGTCCCATAGTGCTCAGAGCCAAAACTGAAGAAACTGCAAAAAGGTGGGAATTTAAGGAGATTGGACCTGGATAAACTGAAAGAACCAGAGGTTGCACAGAGTTTTAGGGAGAGCATAAGGGAACAATTGACAGGAATGGGGGAAAGAAATCCAGGAGAAGAAGAATGGGTAGCTTTGAGGGATGAAATAGTGAAGGCATCAGAGGATCAAATAGGTAAAAAGACGAGGGCTAGTAGAAACCCTTGGGTAACAGAAGAAATATTGAATTTAATTGATGAAAGAAGAAAATATAAAAATGCAGTAAATGAAGCAGGCAGGCAAAAAGTAATACAAATGTCTCAAAAATGACATCGACAGGAAGTGCAAAATGGCTAAGCAGGGATGGCTAGAGGACAAGTGTAAGGATGTAGAGGCTTATCTCACTAGGAGTAAGATAGATACTGCATATAGGAAAATTAAAGAGACCTTTGGAGAAAAGAGAATGACTTGTATGAATATCAAGAGCTCAGATGGAAACCCAGTTCTAAGCAAAGAAGGGAAAGCAGAAAGGTGGAAGGAGTATATAGAGGGTCTATACAAGGGTGATGTACTTGAGGACAATATTATGGAAATGGAAGAGGATGTAGATGAAGACGAAATGGGAGATACGATACTGCGTGAAGAGTTTGACAGAGCACTGAAAGACCTGAGTCGAAACAAGGCCCCCGGAGTAGACAACATTCCATTAGAACTACTGACGGCCTTGGGAGTGCTAGTCCTGACAAAACTCTACCACCTGGTGAGCAAGATGTATGAAACAGGCAAAATACCCTCAGACTTCAAGAAGAATATAATAATTCCAATCCCAAAGAAAGCAGGTGTTGACAGATGTGAAAATTACTTAACTATCAGTTTAATAAGTCACAATTGCAAAATACTAACACGAAGTCTTTACAGACGAATGGAAAAACTAGTAGAAATTAACCTCGGGGAAGATCAGTTTGGATTCCGTAGAAATACTGGAATGCGTGAGGCAATACTGACCCTACGACTTGTCTTAGAAGCTAGATTAAGGAAGGGCAAACCTACGTTTCTAGCATTTGTAGACTTAGAGAAAGCTTTTGACTATGTTGACTGGAATACTCTCTTTCAAATTCTGGAGGTGGCAGGGGTAAAATACAGGGAGCGAAAGGCTATTTACAATTTGTACAGAAACCAGATGGCAGTTATAAGGGTCGAGGGACATGAAAGGGAAGCAGTGGTTGGGAAGGGAGTGAGACAGGGTTGTAGTCTCTCCCCGATGTTATTCAATCCGTATATTGAGCAAGCAGTGAAGGAAACAAAAGAAAAATTCGGAGTAGGTATTAAAAACCATGGAGAAGAAATAAAAACTTTAAGGTTCGCCGATGACATCGTAATTCTGTCAGAGACAGCAAAGCACTTGGAAGAGCAGTTGAACGGAATGGATAGTGTCTTGAAAGAAGGATATAAGATGAACATCAACAAAAGCAAAACGAGGATAATGGAATGTAGTCGAATTAAGTCGAGTGATGCTGAGGGAATTAGACTAGGAAATGAGACACTTAAAGTAGTAAAGGAGTTTTGCTATTTTTGGGAGGGGGGGGGGGGGGGAAATAATTGATGATGGTCGAAGTAGAGAGGATATAAAATGTCGACTGGCAATGGCAAGGAAAGGGTTTCTGAAGAAGAGAGATTTGTTAACATCGAGTATAGATTTAAGTGTCAGGAAGTCAATTCTGAAAGTATTTGTATAGAGTGTAGCCATGTATGGAAGTGAAACATGGACGAGAAATAGGTTGGACAAGAAGAGAATAGAAGCTTTCAAAATGTGGTGCTACAGAAGAATGGTGAAGATTAGGTGGGTAGATCACATAACTGGTGAGGAGGTGTTGAATAGGATTGGGGAGAAGAGAAGTTTGTGGCACAACTTGACTAGAAGAAGGGATCAGTTGGTAGGACATGTCCTGAGACATTGAGGGATCACCAATTTAGTATTGGAGGGCAGTGTGGTGGGTAAAAACAGTAGAGGGAGACCAAGAGATGAATATAGTAAGCAGATTCAGAAGGATGTAGGCTGAAGTAGGTACTGGGAGATGAAGAAGCTTGCACAAGATTGAGTAACATGGAGAGCTCCATGAAACCAGTCTCAGGACTGAAGACCACAACAACAACAACAACATTATGAAAAAAGAATAGTCACCATCACATAACTTAATTACTACTAAAATAAAAATTAAGGGAATGTAAGTTGTACCAAATCATTGCCCTACTTCTCCACTCAATTCTGAGTACTACTGTCATTCAACCAGGGAGTTAAATCCTCACAAAATCACAAAATGTTACCAAATAGTTGACCTGTCAGAATAATTACATCACCCTGGCACCACAGTTATCAGTTATTCTGCAAAATTACTATTCTTTATTCCAGTGTTACCACTTTAAGGTCATAATTCCTCAGAGCAGAAATAGAAGTTTTCAGGTAACCTATAAATCTGATAATGCAGCATTATATGATTTGTACCTCACTAAAATATTGCTCTTTCTGTTAAGCTCTCATTCCAATCTGCATTGTCATGAATTGCACAATATACACAGTATACAATGTTGCCTAGTTCAGAAATAGATCATCAATATAGTTACACCACATTTGTTTGTAAACAGTTATCTTTTTCATTATTCATTCGTGTCTGTCAGTTCCATTATTTTACTTACATTTCTTACCTCGTTAGCTAGTGGAGTGTGTTCTAAAAAATATCCCTACTGTAGAGACAGGCTCCCTAACCATTAAGACCTTAACATTATTCATTACTTTATTATTTCATTAGTGCTTCATTATCTAATAAATAAACACCTGCTCTGCTTATCCGGTGCAAAATTGATTCTACTGGAAAATGCTCCATACTAACAGATCCCCATGCTAAGACAAACTTAACTCTCATTACTGATAAGACAAAATTGTCACTTAGAAAGAAAAACTATTATTTCACTATAATGCAAAAAATTGCTTGAGATTCTAACCTGAGGGGAGATATACATACAAATCTTGCTTATTCTTTCCATCCATATGACTCCAGGCAACTATTTTTAAAATTTTATTTCCTTAATATTAGAAAACACTGTACTATGACGCACTTCTATAGGTACATAATTATCGCCATATACTGACTGCACTGAATGCAGACACTTCTTTTATACCACACTTAATATCAAGATCTAGTATTCAAGATGGTTTTTACTGCATATTGTCTCTGCTGCTGCACCAAATTGTACTAATTTCACATGTGAGCTGATTACTTCAGATGTTAATTATAGTTTTCAGATAACATGTGACTTCCCCTCCACAGATGCTGACACCTTTCGATTTCTGTGTACCTTTCCTCTTTGTCTGACAGAAATTCCTTAACCACGACACCAATTTACTTTCATCATATTTCATAAAACCAGAATAAACACAGCACCTCATAGATTTTTATGAAATATGACTGCTGTTTTCTTATACTGCCTTTTCTTCCATCCTGTTATGATTCCATTACTTATCACTAACACAACATCATATATATAGCTAACAGTGGGGAAATCTTTTCTAAAATATTCCTATACTAAAGTATCGTGCTATACAAATTCACATGAAAGTCGAAGATAGAATGTTTATGATTCACTTATATACTACAGATAAGATAGGAGAAGAGTTTGAGTGCTTCGGGTAACATGAAAAATGAGACAGACAGCTGGGTAAGCATTATCGCCACATAATTGAATCCAACATAGAATATTGAGCTGCCTCCTTGCTAGTTTAAATGGTTTGCTCCAGTATTACAATCTTCTCCTCCATTTCCAATCTTTGAATTTCTCCTCCCATTTCTGCACCAATTCTAGCTATCCTTCATCCAGTCATTCCTTTGTGGTGCCGATAAACTCGTCACCAGATATATTGATACATTAACAAACCATATTTGCATTGTTTTTCATCTCTGACTTATTTGCTTCCCACTATGTTATAGTTCAGTTCCGTATGTGTTGTTCTGCCATGATGTACAATAAAATATAGTTCTCACCATGTTGGTGTATTCTCTGGAGAAAACCACCCTGAATCCGCGACAGTGGTGACCCTGAGTGTCTTCGTTATTCGTTTTCGCTTTCCGACAGTGCCCCCGACAACTGTGCTGGTTATTTTTGTGTGTTTTACCACAACAGTGTTCAAACATCAGCTTCAGCTCCATGCCTAACACCTGATTTTGTGACAAATATGCGCTGTGTTGCTGGCTATGTACACCCACCAGGATTGCAACACGGCGTTTCTCCTTCGACAGCTCCCCTGGAATCACTCGATATTTTCAAGCCTGTAACAACAAATGAGGTTAGGAACATGCATGACTTTGATTACCAAACACCTTTGTTCCTGCCACCTCATGTGCCTACCTCCACCAACCATGCCTCCACTACTTACGGCTCTCAATGCAGTGCGGTACCAACGTCGAACTCCATTAATGTTTCCTTGGACAAATTTCCACTGCCGGAGCAACAATTCTCGACACCCTACTCTGTGCAACCCCACATTAACTACAACCATGTGATCAGCCCTGCCAGACTCACGGGCCTTTCACCTCAGCTTCCAACCATGCTTGCTGCTACTTCTGTACCACATCAATGTGTGTCTTCCAACTTCGGCACATCAGCTTGCAGCATGAACAGCAAGTGGTCTAGTGGGCCTGACAAAACCCTATGTTCTACTACTATGCCCTAGTGCTCTGTGCCACAGCTCTCACCTTATCTGAACATGATTTCAATTGGAGTGACTATGAACAATGAACCTTTTTACCACTCACCCCATGCTCGGCATCACTATACACTCAGTGCTTCGGTTCAGCCCACACCTCCACCGCCTCCCTGCCGCACAGGTGATTACGGCTGAGCTCTCTCATCGAGCTCTCAGTGTGTTAACATGCTCCCACAGTTAATGAATTATTTCTCACCTGTTGTATCCGTGCCGGCTCCAATCGAGCTTCCGGAACCGTTTTCGGCACAGCCGGGTGCCTCTTCTACGTTGGCCATTCGCAACATGCCACCTTCCATGAAACACATCTCTCCTGATGCATCCGCACTGGCTCCTGTTGAGCTTCCTCATTCGTTTTTGTCACAAAGTGGTGCCTCATCCGCGTTGGCCTTCCACGATGTGACACATCATCCTCCACTGCAATGTGCCACCTTCACTCTACCGCAGGGCCAGTTCACAGCTCCATCGAGCTCCCCAACCACACAGCGAAGGCTCAAGAGTGCTACTGCCACCCACGCTTTGGACCTCACATCTGCTTCCACACTTCACCCCCAGGCTGCCACCATTCGCGAAACTACTGAAACTGCCTGCGTTCTCCATTGAGAACCCCGAATTCTGGTTCACCTTAGCCGAGCAGATCTTTCAATATTATTCGATTGATGGCCACTCACGGTATATTTATCTCATGAGCAATCTCCACAACCATGCTGACTTGATTCATGATTTAGTCACCACACCTCCTAAGGTAGATGCACACGCTTCTGTCAAGAGGACGGTACTGGAACGTGTCACACGGATGTCGACTGAGAAGGTCCAGCAGCTCATCTATGAGGAACAAGTTGGTGACTCGAGTCCATCACGGCTGTGCCACCATCTCTGACTCCTCGTTAACAACACGGCCATGCCTGATAACACACTCTTGTCAATCTGGATCAAGAAACTTCCTCTTTCTGTCCAAACTGCCATTTCTTGCCTTGAAGGTCAAGCAACTGACGTACTTATTTGCGCCACTGATTGAGCTCATTCTGCACTACAATGCGAGCTTCACACCTGTCATCAGCTTTGCCCTCCCCCTGCACACCACGGATGCCGCATTAATTTGGACACCAGTAACCACTCGCTGGCACTGTTGATGGCCTTGTCCCCCTCCTGCAGTCAACTCTTTGGCAGGAAGGGACCGTCATCCTTGCCCCTTGGCTACGGGCTCTCTGCAGGATGCACATCTACATTACCCGTACTGCTACTTCCACACACATTTCGTTGATGCAGCAAGGAACTGTAGACCACCTTGCTGTTTCCCAAACGCCCGTCGCAGGTAGGTTCGAGTGCCGCATCCTGCAAAAGTGTAGGATTTTAAGGAGATAGGACCTGGCTAAATTGAAAGAACCAAAGGATGCAGAGACTTTCAGGAAGAGCATTAGAGAATGACTGACAAGAACTGAGGAAAGGAATATAGTAGAAGAGAGATGAAATAGTGAAATAGCACAGGATGAAGTAGGAAAAAGACAAGGGCTAGTTGAAATCCTTGGGTAATCTAATAGATATTGAATTTAATCAGTGAAAGGGAAAAATATAAAAATGCAATAAATGAAGCAGGCAAAAGGGACTACAAACATCTAAAACATGAAATTGATGAGAAGTGCAAAATGGCTAGGCAGGAATGGCTCGAGGATAAATGTAAGCATGTAGAAGCATATATCACTAGGAGTAAGATATATGCTGCCTACAGGACAATTAAAGAGACCTTTGGACAAAAGAGAATCACCTGCATGAGTATCAAGAGCTTGATTAAAAATCAGTCTTAAACAAAGAAGGGAAAGCAGAAAGGTGGAAGGAGTGTGTAGAGGCATGCAAGGTAGATGCACTTGAGGGCAATATTATGAAAATGGAAGAGGATCTAGAGGAAGGTGAGAAGGGAGATATGATACTGCATGAAGAATTTGACAAAGCACTGAAAGACATAAGTGGAATCAAGGTCCCAGGAGTAGACAACATTCCGTTCGAACTACTGATAGCTTTGGGAGAGCCAGCCATGACAAAACTCTTCAATCTGGGGAGCAAGAAGTATGAGGCAGGCAAAATACCCCCAGACTTCAAGAAGAATATAATAATTCCTGACCCAAAGAAAGCAGATGCTGACAGGTGTGAAAATTATGGAACTATCAGTCATGGCTGCAAAATACTATCATGAATTATTTATGGATGAATGGAAAAACTTGAAGCATACCTTAGGGAAGATCAATTTGGATTCCATAGAAATGTTGGAACACACAATTCAATACTGACCATACGACTTCTCATAGAAGATGTGTTAGGCAAGGCAAACCTATGCTTACAGCATTTGTAGACCTAGAGTAAGCTTTTGACAATGTTGACTGGAATACTCTCTCTTAAATTGTAAAGGTAGAAGGAGTGAAATACAGGGAATAAAGAGCTTTTTTACAATTTGTACAGAAACCAGAGGGCAGTTATAAGAGTTGAGGATCAAGAAAGGGAAGCAGTGGCTGAGAAGGGATTCAGAAAGAGTTGTAGTCTATCCACAATGTTATTCAATCTGTATACAGAAGAAGCAGTAAACGAAACAAAAGAAAAATTTGAAGCAGGAATTAAAGTCCAGGGAGAAGAAATAAAAACCTTGACATTTCCTGATGACATTGTAATTTTGGCAGAGACAGCAAAGGACTTGGACGAGCAGTTGAATTGAATGGACAGTATCTTGAAATGAGGATATAAGATGAACATCAACAAAAGGAAAATGGGGATAATGGGATGTAATTGAAGTAAATCAAGTGATGCTGAGGGAATTAGACTGGGAAATGAGACACTTAAAGTAGTAAATGAGTTTTGCTGTTTGAGAAGCAAAATAACTGATGATGGTCGAATTAGAGAGAGTATAAAATGCAGACTGGCAATGGCAAGAAAAGGAGTTCTGAAGAAAAGAAATTTGTTAAAGTCGAATACACAATAGAGTAACATGGAGAGCTGCATCAAACCAGTCTTCAGACTGAAGACCACCACCACCACAACAACAACAACAACAGCGACAAATGACAAATGTTCTGGATGCCCCAACATATCAACAAGCAATGAAACTGTAGAAAAAGTGAAGGCAATGATTATGAACAGTTCCAAATCACAATCAGAGAAGTTGGTGATGATGTTTGCATATCAAAAGGCTCATGCCATGAAACATGTCACAGCAAAATTTGTTCTAAGGGTGTTGAATTTCGAGAAAAAAAACCCTGGTGAATGGAAGTTGCTCAATAGTTGCTAAATGAAGTCAACAATGACTCAGAGCTACTGAATTGTGTCATAGCAGATGATGAAACATGAATGTATGGGTATGAGGTCAAACCTAAGGCTCAACTGTCCCAGTGGAGGTATTCTGGACTGCCAAGACTGAAGAAAGCTTGACAAGGACTCAGTTGTAATGGGAAAGCACTTCACAAGTTGTATCTAAGAGATCAGATGATTAATAAGGCACAGTACCTACAGGTTAAAAATCTTTTGCAGGAAGCAGTCTGGAAAAAGGCCCAGATTTGTGGCCAAATGGTCCATGGCTTTTGCACTACAATAATACACTTATTCACATGTCATCGTTTGTTCATGAACTTTTGGTGAAAAACAGCACTGTATTCGCCAGATATGACCATGTATGACTTATTTCTCTTTCCGAAAATGAACATAACCTTAGAGAGCCATCATGTGTATGAGATTGAAAGTGCACTCGAATTTAGATTTAGATTCTTTATCAGTCATTCAGCATTATTACATGCAGTGGAGTATGTCAGTTCACTTAACCAATTAATTTTATAAAATACATTTTTACATATGCAAGTTGATATTGAGCATGTCTAAAAATTCTTCTAGTGAATAGAATAGGTTATTTAACAAAGAGTTGTGTAACTTTTCCCTAAAGACTTTGATCGGCATGTTTGAGGCAGGTTTAGACAATTTATAATGTATTTTAATTACCGTATACTTATGGCTATTGTTAGTTTTTCGTAATGTGATTTTTGGCAAAAGCAGAGAAGTACAGATTCTTGTATTGTAGCCATGCCTTTGATTCATTACACTTAAATTTGAAAGTTCAGTATGTACATAGCTAACACTATGTATATTTAATGAACAATGGTTTACAATGTGTTCTATTATCCACCTTTGCCATTACTCTGATTCCTTTCTTCTGGATCACCAGAATTGTACTTACTTTTTTGCTGTTCCCCCAGAGTATTATCCGTACATTAAAACAGATTGAAAAAAGTGAAGTACTCTGTCCTTACATATTCAAATGTGACACAGTACATCACTCTCTTCAGCCGAAATATAATTCTTCACACTATGTGTTCAACATGAGAATTCCATGTTAGTTTATAGTCAAGTATGATACCTAAAAATTTTGCATTTTATTTTTCTATTTTTACAGCTTTTTTGGACTGAACCACGTATTCTGGGTCTTCTTCTCATTTAATAGTAGACTATTCTCATTAAACCATGATCTTGCATTTTCTTTTGCCAAATTCATACTACTAACAAGGTTATCAAATACATGGTTTCCAGATAGGAGAGGTGTATCATCTGCATACATATATGTCTTTACAAATGTTTTTCCTAGTAAGCTGTTTATATGCACAAGGAGTAGAAGTGGTCCTAATTTAGATACCTGTGTCACTACTTGCTGAACCTCAAGTGTGTTTGACAGATGACTTCCTGAAATCACCACTTGCTTCCTTTTGTTGAGGTATGATTTTATGAGTTTTGAACTTTCATCACATATTCCATAGTACTCAAGTTTGGACAGCAAAATAGTGTGGTCAACATGGTTGGAGGCCTTGTTCATATCACATAAGGTTACCTGTCTGTTAGCATGGTCCTCAAATTCAGCTAAAATGCCTCTCACTAAGGTTCTGTGACATGTATAGTTGACTAATACATCTGCTGATACATTATGCCAAGACTTTGGCTAGTATTGGAATTAGTGAAATTGCCTTGTAGTTTGCTGGATCGGGAAAAATGCCTTTAATGAGACACAAGTTTATAGAATATGTTAGTGGTGCTGCAATGTAAAGTATTATTTCTTTCAGTAGATTGTCATAAATATTTTAAAAACATATCTGTACAATATGAATTTTTCATGTCTTTGGCAATTTTAAGAACTTCATCCTGTCACATCTCTTTGTGGTGTTTCAATGAAGGTCTGGTCTGATTATGATTTAGATTTGTGCTCTTAAGTTAGTCTATATATGTTGCATTGGGTTTAGTGATCAACTTTTTGATTTCAACAGCACAGCTTACAAAACATTTGTTGAATGTATCTACTGGTATTGGGACTGTCTTATCAAAATTTCTGATTTTATCTTTAAGAGTATTAATTACTGACCAAACTGTTTTGCTCTGGTTTTAACTATTTTATGAGATCAGTGTTGTGTCTTTGTTAAGCCAATTTTAGCTCTTTCTTATACAGTTTCTTAGTGACCAAAGGGAATGGGGCCTGATTTGTTAAAGAAGGCCTTAAAAAGGCTGATATTTTTCATTTATTCTGAAAACACATGTATTTATTTTTAAATTTATGTACATAATTTTCTTCAGGAGGCTGTCATACAAATAGTATCTGGTCTACATAATTAAGAAAGAAAAGCTTTTCTTAAAAAAAAAATCACACTCATTGTCAATGGTATCTAAATGAGAAACTCACATATATATGTTAATTTGGCAATTTCATAACTACGTTCTGTTGCCAAACAAATTAAAATCCTAATATAATGTACTGCTCCTTAGCTAACAAAACACATTCCTGTCTTCTAATACAAGGCTGACTATCAGGATAAGGGCTGTTACAAAAGTAACAAAAATTAGTTTTTGTGCAGTTATTTGTACAACTTAAAAGCATTACAGTTTGAAGATAATAATAGAACATCTGAAAAAGAATAATAACAACAAAACAAAAGAATATGAGTAAAAATAATTAATGCAAACAATTTTAAATAAATTAAAGCAATATATAATCCATGGTTCAGTCTGACAAATTGCTATGTGAATGCCTTACACATCAATTACTTTTACATAACAGCAACAGGCAAATTATAAACTACATGAAACGAAATTTCAGTTGTGAATATGAGCAAACATCGCCTATATAGTGGAATGACAGCAATGAAAATTTGTGCCAGATTGGACTCAAATGCAGATTTCCTGCATTAAGTGAGTGCTCACCTTAACTGCTTTGGCTCTCTATGCACAACACACAGTGTGACCCATACTTCCATATGTGTTGGTGCCTGCATCACAACCTGCACTTGTACACATATTATGTAATTCCCTTACAGGGGCAGACAGTTTAATTGAAAATTGCTACCTGGTATCGGTGGAGGAATATGATACTGCAGTACCTGTGTTGTTTAGAAGAACCATGCAGTGTTCCTTTGGACATGCATGTATGTCCAAAGGAACATTCACCATTCTTCTTAATGACAGAGGCTTCGTAATATTTATATTTTAAACTAAGTTAACCCATTTAACTAAAAATATTTTAACATAGTACATCAGAATAAAACTATTATTTCCTTACGCTACCCATGTCACATAAAATCAGAATAGTCATTGAAGATTAGGTAGGCTATCAACTAAATAATCATTTGTTTTACATGAAATATGGACTTCTTAGATAATGAATTATTAAAAAATCTGTTTGCAGTAATTGAAATTAATCATTAATTTTCTTAAATAACATTAAATTTATTTATATGCACATATGAATGCTACAGAATTTGATTTGACTATAATAAAAGTACATTAGTATACTGTATGTTTGTGACAGTGTCTGTGTAGTTTGATTCAGTGTTCCTTTGCACATGCAGCCATGTCTTAAGTAACAGACTCTGCTGTGAATTGTGTTTTATTCATCTCATGATGTACATTTGCAATTTATTTGGTTTGCATACAGGAGACATTTCAAAAATTTATAGAACAGTTACAGTAATTTTTACATTAATAGATAATAGCACTATAATAAATAATAACACTATAAGGATATTTCTTGGAACATGTAACACATTGTTGTTGTTGTTGTTGTGGTCCCCAGTCCTGAGACTGGTTTGATGCAGCTCTCCATGCTACTCTATCCTGTGCAAGCTTCTTCATCTCCCAGTACCTACTGCAACCTACATCCTTCTGAATCTGCTTAGTGTAGTCATCTCTTGGTCTCCCTCTACGATTTTTACCCACCACACTGCCCTCCAATACTAAATTGGTGATCCCTCAATGTCTCAGGACATGTCCTACCAACTGATCCCTTCTTCTAGTCAAGTTGTGCCACAAACTTCTCTTCTCCTCAATCCTATTCAATACCTCATCACCAGTTATGTGATCTACCCATCTAATCTTCACCATTCTTCTGTAGCACCACTTTTCGAAAGCTTCTATTCTCTTCTTGTCCAGACTATTTATTATCCATGATTCACTTCCATACATGGCTACACTCCATACAAATACTTTCAGAAATGACTTCCTGACACTTAAATCTATACTCGATGTTAACAAATTTCTCTTCTTCAGAAACGCTTTTCTTACCATTGCCAGCCTACATTTTATATCCGCTCTACTTTGACCATCATCAGTTATTTTGCTCCCCAAATAGCAAAACTCCCTTACTACTTTAAGTGTCTCACTTCCTAATCTAATTCCCTCAGCATCACCCGACTTAATTCGACTACATTCCATTATCCTCATTTTGCTTTTGTTGATGATCATCTTGTATCCCCCTTTCAAGACACTATCCATTCCGTTCAACTGCTATTCCAAGTCCTTTGCTGTCTCTGACAGAATTACAATGTCATCGGCAAACCTCAAAGTTTTTATTTCTTCTCCATGGACTTCAATACCTACTCCGAATTTTTCTTTTGTTTCCTTCACTGCTTGCTCAATATACAGACTGAATAACATCGGGGAGAGACTACAGCCCTGTCTCACTCCCTTACCAACCACTGCGTCCCTTTCATGTCCCTCGACTCTTATAACTGCCATCTGGTTTCTGTACAAATTGTAAATAGCCTTTCGCTCCCAGTATTTTACCCGTGCCACCTTCAGAATTTGAAAGAGAGTATTCCAGTCAAAATTGTCAAAAGCTTTCTCTATGTCTACAAATGCTAGAAACATAGGTTTGCCCTTCCTTAATCTAGCTTCTAAGATAAGTCGTAGGGTCAGTATTGCCTCACGTGTTCCAACATTTCTACGGAATCCAAACTGATCTTCCCCAAGGTTGGCTTCTACTAGTTTTTCCATTTGTCTGTAAAGAATTCGTGTTAGTATTTTGCAGCTGTGACTTATTAAACTGATAGTTCGGTAATTTTCTCATCTGTCAACACCTGCTTTCTTTGGTATTGGAATTATTATATTCTTCTTGAAGTCTGAGGGTATTTCGCCTGTCTCATACATCTTGCTCACTAGATGGTAGAGTTTTGTCAGGACTGGCTCTACCAAGGCCGTCAGTAGTTCCAATGGAATGTTGTCCACTCCGGGGGCCTTATTTTGACTCAGGTCTTTCAGTGCTCTGTCAAACTCTTCACGCAGTATCGTATCTCCCATTTCATCTTCATCTACATCCTCTTCCATTTTCATGATATTGTCCTCAAGTACATCTCCCTTGAATAGATCCTCTATATACTTCTTCCACCTTTCTGCTTTCCCTTCTTTGCTTAGAACTGGATTTCCATCTGAGCACTTTATATTCGTACAAGTGGTCCTCTTTTCTTCAAAGGTCTCTTTAATTTTCCTGTAGGCAGTATCTATCTTACCCCTAGTGAGATGAGCCTCTAAATCCTTACATTTGTCCTCTAGCCATCCCTGCTTAGCCATTTTGCACTTCCTGTCGATCTCATTTTTGAGATGTTTGTATTCCTTTTTGCCTGCTTCATTTACTGCATTTTTATATTTTCTCCTTTCATCAATTAAATTCAATACTTCTGTTACCCAAGGATTTCTACTAGCCCTCGTCTTTTTACCTACTTGATCCTTTGCTGCTTTCACTACTTCATCCCTCAAAGCTACCCATTCTTCTTCTATTGTATTTCTTTCCCCCATTCCTGTCACTTGCTGCCTTATGCTCTCCTTGAAACTCCGTACAACCTCTGGTTCTTTTAGTATATCCATGTCCTATCTCCTTAAATTCCCACCTTTTTGCGGTTTCTTCAGTTTTAATCTACAGGTCATGACCAATAGATTATGGTCAGAGTCCACATCTGCCCCTGGAAATGTCTTACAATTTAAAACCTGGTTCCTAAATCTCTGTCGTACCATTATAAAATCTATCTGAAATCTTTCAGTATCTCCAGGCTTCTTCCATGTATACAGCCTTCTTTTATGATTCTTGAACCAAGTGTTAGCTATGATTAAGTTGTGCTCTGTTCAAAATTCTACCAGGCGGCTTCCTCTTTCATTTCTTAGCCCAAATCCATATTCACCTACTACGTTTCCTTCTCTCCCTTTTCCTACTACTGAATTCCAGTCACCCATGACTATTAAATTTTCGTCACCCTTCACTATCTGAATAATTTCATTTATTTGGTCATATATTTCTTCAATTTCTTCGTCATCTGCAGAGCTAGTTGGCATATAAACTTGTACTACTGTAGTAGGTGTGGGCTTTGTATCTATCTGGGCCACAATAATGCATTCACTATGTTGTTTGTAGTAGCTTACCCACAGTCCTATTTTCCTATTCATTATTAAACCTACTCCTGCATTACCCCTATTTGATTTTGTGTTTATAACCCTGTAGTCATCTGACCAGAAGTCTTGTTCCTCCCGCCACTGAACTTTACTAATTCCCACTATATCTAACTTTAACCTATCCATTTCCCTTTTTAAATTTTCTAGCCTACTTGCCCGATTAAGGGATCTGCCATTCCACACTCCGATCCGTAGAATGCCAGTTTTGTTTCTCCTGATAACGACATCCTCCTGAGTCGTCCCCGCCCGGAGATCCGAATGGGGGACTATTTTACCTCCGGAATATTTTACCCAAGAGGATGCCATCATCATTCAATCATACAGTAAAGCTGCATGCCCTCGGGAAAAATTACGGCCGTAGTTTCGCCTTGCTTTCAGCCGTTCGCAGTACCAGCACAGCAAGGTCGTTTTGGTTATTGTTACAAGGCCAGATCTGTCAATGATCCAGACTGTTACCCCTGCAACTACTGAAAAGGCTGCTGCCCCTCTTCAGGAACCACACGTTTGTCTGGCCTCTCAACAGATACCCCTCCATTGTGGTTGCACCTACGGTACGGCTATCTGTATCGCTGAGGTATGCAAGCCTCCCCACCAATGGCAAGGTCCATGGTTCAGGGGGGGGGGGGGGGGGGGGGGGGAGGCACATTGTATCCAGCTCAAATTTCCAGTTTGTTCCACATGAATTCATCCACTGAGTAATATCACAGTGTCAGGACCTCATATAGTTTTCTTTTAAGTACACCTAGATTCATCTGCATCAACTTTTAATTTATTACAAATTTTCATTCCCATGTATGTTATACATGGGTATACTGTCTGAGGCAGTGGGTGGGGAGCATAAAGTTATCTTTGTTTCTAGGACCATGTGATTCGACAAAATGGTTTTCCTCAAATAATTCATGTCTGGTGTACAAAAATATAATAATCCCAAGTATGTATAGGGATGGCAGAGTTAGATATTTTAAGTATTTTAAATAATGGTTGTCATGTTTCTTTGTGATTTGCAGTGCACATATTTGTTATGATTTTTTTCTGTATTTTTAGTATCCGCACTGTGTCCATAGAGTTACCCCAAAAAACAATACCATACCTAATAATGGATTTGAAGTAGCTTGTATATGATACTTTTCGTGTCCATGTCAGTTGCAGTTGATAATACTTGTATTGCAAATGCAAAGCTGCTCAGTTTGTTTGCCAGGTATTCAATGTGTGCCTGCCATCTCAAATTTATCTACATTTCAACCTTAGAATTTGACTGAGTCTTGGTTGTTGTATACAATCTTAATCTGCTCACATTTTGACTGTTTGGCTTTGAACTGTATCACTTGAGTCTTAGGTATGTTTAGATTCAACCCATTGAGCTGAAACCAAAATTTAGGAATTTTTTCTGAATCCTCATCTTCAACTAGGACAGAAGTATCATCTGCAGACAGAACTGGTTGGGAGCTGATATTTAATGGTAAATCATTAACATAAAAGAGAAACAGGACTGGGCCTATATCGAACCTTGTGGAACAATCTGAGATATTTTTTTCCAGTCAGAAAAATAAAAACACCATTTGAAGAAATGCTGACTCTTTGCTTCTTGTTGGATAAGTAGGATTTAAGCCACTGTAGGGCACTGCCACCAATTCCATGCTTTTCAAATTTGTAAAGAAGCAATGCATTGTTTACAGAATCAAATGCCTTTGTGAGGTCACAGAAAATTCCTGTCACCATATTTCTCTTGTCTAATGAAACTGTTTACCACATCTGTGGTGTTTTTCCCCTGCTGAAAGCCAAACTGGTTGTTTAGAATAACAGAATATTTTGCAATGAAGTTTTGGATTTGTGCAACAACAAGTTTTTCGGATATTTTAGATAGGACTGGGAGAATCGATTTCCCATGATCTCTCTTGATCCCTTCTTCAAGAGTGGTTTGACTTCAGCATATTTTAGTACCTTTGGGAAACAGCTCTATTCAACACACTGATTTACTATTTGAGCTAGTTGGTTTGCAATTCTGTTGTGTATCATTTTAATAACTTTGGTGGGTATTCCATCCCAACCTGCAGATTTTTTGTTTCTTAATGTTAGAATAGCATTTTCTACATCATCCACAGAAACTTTTAAGTATTTTGTAAAATTTTCAGAGTTTTCACCTAGGCCAAAGGGATTTACTTTGTTGTGATAATCTGTTATATCTGCATCAGACTTTGCTACATTTATAAAGAATTCATTAAAGTACTCTGGTATTTGAGTTGGATTTACAATCATATTTCTTCAATGTCAATTTCTGAAATTTCTTGGTTACAGGCTTTAACACCTAACTCAGATTTAATGACTGACCACAAAGCCTTTGTCTTATTTTTATGATTTAAAATTAGTCTGTTATTTGTCATTCATTTTGGTGCCCTGACAAATCTTTTGAATATTGTTTTATAGAATCTAACATATTTAATGTAGTGTCAGTATCTTTATTATATTTTAGTTCTCTGCACAGCTGCCTTTTCCTTACATTGGAAATTTCTATACCCTGGGTAATCCACATTACTTATTTGTTGTTTTATTGCTGCAGAGCTTAGGTGGGAATGTTTCATTAAAGACACCAAGAAAACTATTTAGTAATTTCTCAAAGTTTTTGTCACTTGACATACAATGATCGAAAGGCCATGTCTTCTGTTTTAGCTTCTCACTAAATGTTAGTAAGTTTTCTTTGCTAAAGTTCCTGCTCATATGGGTTCTCATACGTGAACTGTTTTCTGTCTGTGTCAGCTCGATGAACAATGCGCAGTGATCTGAAATACCTAGATCTAGACAAAATTTGTACACATCTTCATATACATAATTAGTTAGAACATTGTCAATATGTGTTGCTGATTACCCAGTGTCTCTGGCAGAATCAGAGTAATACAATTTGAAACCATACTTCTTTATGAAGTCAGTGAATCTTGAAGGGTGGCTACTATCACATGTGATATCAATATTAAAATCAGCAGCTATTACAATTTTGGTCTTTTTTTCTCTACAAAGATCTTCTAGCATAATTTGAAGCTTGGATAAGGATAGTTCTGTTGTTGATGTCCCTGGAATTCTCTGTATTGAGATTAATGTAACATCTCTTGTTAAATTTGTTTTGGATGTGTTTGAGGCTGGTGGATTTGCTCAGGCTACATTTTGTGATCTGAGCAGAGCGTTTGACTGTGTGGACCATGATACTTTACTGAATAAGCTATCCTATTATGGTTTTGCTAATAGCAGCATAAATGTGATTAAATCCTTCCTTGAGAACCGTCAACAAGTTGTGTGCATTAACAGGGAGAAGTCAGATCTGATTAATGTTAGGTCTCGCGTGCCACAGGGCTCAGTACTTGGACCTCTATTGTTGTGACTTCTGATTAATGATCTGCCATCTTTTGTAAACTCTCACACAATAGTGTATGCCAATGCCACAACTTTTTAAAATAAAAGCTCAGGTTTAAACACAATAAAAAATATAGTTAAATATACCCTTGCTCAGAGTTCATCATGGTTTAGAGTGAACGGTTTTTGACTAAATGAAAGTAAGACCCAGGCACTTTCCTTTAGCTTAAGAAAGAAACATGACTTAGAAAGTATCAAATTTTTAGGTGTTATAGTAGACAACAAGTTGACATGGGAATCACACGTCAAACATTTATCTGCCAGACTCTCAAGAGTTATCTGTTTAATTAGAAACATAAAAAGACATGTCCCTAATAGTTATATAAGATCAGCATATTTTGCTTTCTTTCAAAATATCATCTCATATGGAATCTTATCATGGGGCAATAGCAATCACGTAGAGGACATTCTACTTTTATAAAAAAAAAATATTAAGTATAATAAGCGACTCAGATATGTTAGAACACTGTAAACCCTTGTTTGTTAAATTGCAATGACTAACGGTAATAAACTTGTATATCTATGATGTTCTGTTGTATGTTAGGAACAATATTTCAAATATATAATTAAGAAGCGATGTACATAGCCATAACACCAGGTCAAATCATGTTTAGGTGTACCATATCGAAGACTATCCAAGTCACAGAATTCAGATTTAGTTCTTGGACTTAAGTTGTACAATAGGTTAAGTATAGATTTAAAAGTGTTACCAGTCAATATCCTCAAAGCTAAGTTGTACAGAATATTAGTAAATAATCCTTTCTACACAGTAGAAGAATTTTTTGAAACTGAAAATATTGTCTTTCAACACTGTACCTAGCGGATGGCCTTATGTAATCCAAACTAAATTTTATTTAGTAACTAATGTTAAAAATGTAAGTTATCTTGACATTGTCTATTGCTTTATGATCTGAATGACAATAAAATTTGATTGATTGATTGATTTGCTAATGAGTCCACTATTAATACACAACAGCTCTCAAACGCACATTCTTCATTTAAATAATTAAAACAATTTCTGGTCTCACAATTTATATCACTACCAGTATGTAGAAGTATACATGAGGATCCATGTGACTTGTTTCTTCTGCAAAACCTACTTGCAAATCTGAAGTTCTCTGTTTTGTTTAGATTTAATTGTGTCCTCAGTAAACCAGTGCTCATTTAAACAAACAACTCTAATATTTGCACATTGTGACAGACTGATTTCCAATTCATCTATTTTGGAGCTTTTATTGTTATAAGCTTCAGTGTTTAAACCATTTATATTCCAGCGGATAACATACCTACTTTGACTATTAGTTATGGGCTTAAGCATATTTCTTGCCAGATATTGGTCTGAGTTTTGTTGTTTCACCTTCATCAATACTTATCAGTTTCCCTTATTTTTTATGACCTGGCAAGTATCCATGAACATCTTAATGAATATTTTTGAGCCCAATCTATTCAACTGTAGACCATCTTTGGCAAGGCACCTTGCACTTAGAAATTTGTAGGGGTCAATGAAAATGACTCCTAGTTTATTGCACTGTTCTTTAATGTTGCTGTTAATTCTCTGCACATAGCTGTCACTCACCCATCTCCTGTACACAATGACACTTATTATTATTCTGGAATTCAAGTAGAGTCTTCTGTCTGTTTGGATGACGTTCCTTGTGTGGTCTGAAATCTCTTCCTCACTATTGTTTCAAAGTGAATTTGTTCCCACATGGGTAAAACCACCCTTTGGATTTCTGCTATGATTATCTGCTGTGTTCTCTTTTCATCTTATGGCATTGTTTAGGTGTGTATGCAGTCGATGCATCCTGATTCCAGATAGAACGTGGATTTCAGAGTTTGGAATGACAATGTTTTTCAACAATGAGTCACCTATAATGAGGAATTCACTTCCTGTCTTATTATAATGCCTCTTTCTGTCTTTTTTGTACATTATGCTGGTCCACTTATATTTGTTTGGTTCTTCAGTATCTTCTGTTTCTTTTTCTTTCATAATGGCGGATAAATTTTTACAACATTTGTCAGTTGTATCACTCTGTGGATTTGCTGAAGTAGGTCCATCTAACACTGGAGTTTTTTCACATACACAACACTTTTCATGTTTCAATGCAATAGTTTCTTTTTCTAGTAATGTCAGTTTTGCTTTCAGGGCATCAGTATCACTTTGAAGAAAATGAATAATTTCATCCTTAGAACTTGTTGTGGATGTTAATTGTGCATTTTCGGCACTTGTACAATCAAGGCATGTCCACTGAATATCGTCATTTATAAATTTCAGACACACGTTTGTGCGCTTCTCACGTACTTGTAACCAAAAGTTGCACTTAATACACCGAATTACTTTGACTACATGTTTTTTACACTTTCTGCATGAAGAACCATATTTCAACTGATTTTGTAGCATTCTTTCACCACACCTTTCTACCAGTGCCATGTTTGTTTTCTGTCAGTTGACACCTTCATTAAATTATGCAATGCATTTGCAAAATTATGAATATGTTTACACCACATCTGCACAAGATTTGCCAGAATCTGTTCGTTTGCACATACAGCCACATTCGAAATAACATTGCATCTAATTATAGAGACACTGTCAAATGTATCACTGCACTGATGTATTTAACGCCAAAGTGAAGGCAGTCTGATGAAAAATAAATAAGTCTCTTCCTGTGTGGGAATCACATATTGTGTGAGCACTGTGGGATGCAGACACTGAGAAATTTGCAGATTTGGGTCTGTTCTGGAAGTGTGCTCAGGCAGCTGAAGATGATGATGATGAGGTCCCATACTCCGAGGAGCATAGACCCACACTGCTGTACTAGGCAAGGTTGTAGTGGAGGTGGTTTGCCATTGCCTTCCTCTGACCATAATGGGGATGAATGATGATGATGAACACTACATAACAACACCCAGTGCTCTCAAGGCAGGGAAAATCCCTGACCCCACCAGGAATCGAACCCGGGACCCTGTGCCCGGGAAGCGAGAATGCTACAGCAAGACCACGACCTGCAGATGGCAGCTGAAGTGCTTAAGGTAATTGCTCATGACAAAAATAAATAAGTCTCTTCCAGTGTGAAATCACATATTGTGTGAGCACTATGGGATGCAGACACTGGGGAATTTGCAGATTTGGGTCTGTTCTGTAAGTGTGCTCAGGTAGCTGAAGTGTTTAAGGTAACTGCTTGTGACAGGCAAGAAAACTGCATTTGAGTCCCAGTCTGGCACAAATCTTCATATGCTTCCTGTAAATTGTGTAGCTATTGTGCCACCACACTTGCAGTTTGCAAATACTTCCTGTAATATAGTAAAAGTTTTCATTTCCTTCCTATTGCCATGACATTCAAGACATCTTCTGCTGTAAATGGAGGAGGGTAGTGTGCTGACATTGTCAGTCTGGTCAGTCTTTCATTACCTATTATGTTCTGCAAGTAAGTCTTCACTTGTATCATTGTGTCTCAGCTTGAGATGTTGATAGTAGTAGGGATGCAAGTACACACAAAAGTTATTGTGTTTGGACAGAAGTTCTTGTTAGAAGCAACAATAGCAAACATTAAAAAATTTACTCACCAAGTGGCGGTAAGAGTTAAATCTGTTTGTGTGTGGCTGTTCCCCTGATCCATTTACATTATATTATCAATAACTGATTATTTTCATTGTTAAATAACATGCATAAGTTTTATTGGAAGGAGAGACGTTTCTGAATGCCATTATTTCTCACACCATAATGTGTACTCTGCTCTGTTCTTGTCTCAAAGTGAACTTTCAGTTCAAGTAGCTAATTTAAATTCTTATGATGATATCTAATAGATAAAATTAAGAAATCCTTGTTTCTACAAAATCTCCAGATTTTCGATGAGTCCATCTATTGCTGGCACAAATATTGCTCTTCCATAATACACTTCAGGAGAGTTATGTGGGTGGTTGTCCCTTTCAGTTTGTTTCTTTATTGTTTAGTAACTTGATAAAAGATTCAAACTCTTCTTTATCTAAGGTTGAAGATTTTTCTAATATCTTGTGATATTCAATGTCAAATTTATTTTACAAGTGATGGTCCTCAAATTTTGAAGAATTTTGTCACTAAAGTCAGAGTGGAGGGCAGACTCTGTTGAGGATTTTGGAAATACATTGAAATTTTAAATGTAAAGGTGTAAAGATATCCAGTAACTAGCAAAGCAATTGTAAAGCTTCCTTTCTCTACAGCAGCTAAAAGTGTCAATGCAGTTCTTGAAAATGCTCTACCCTAAACAGAAAGTGAAGTTTTGCACTCAGTAAATCTGGTGTGACAGATACCCAACAATCATGACTTTTTGTTTGGGCAGGATTTTTGCTACATTTTCTTTCAAAAGATTTACAACTTGAGTATTGTGCCTGAAAAATTGGGTGACTTCTTTTACAATACTCCTCCTCTCCAACCAAACAGGACTCAGAAGGTCCAGTAGTACCAACCAACCACCTTGTCATCTTCAACCGCTGGGCATCACTGGATGCATGTTGTCAACTTACCACTCTCCCAGCCATTGTCAGGTTTGTGATCGGAGCTCCTGCTTCTCAATCAATAAACTCTTCAGTTTGCCTCACAATGGTTGAATGTACCCCACTTGCTAAAAGCACTCAGCAGACCCGGACAGTCACACATCCAGTGCACGTCAGGCCTGACAGCACTTAGTTTCGGTGATCTGATGTGAACTGCTGTTATGACTGCAGCAAGCCATTGGCTCTTTTATAACACCAAGATTGTTGTTTTATGAAGGGAACGTTAAGAGAGTTACTGAGAATTAGGTTTTTGTAGTTTGTGCTCCTGTATTATACCCACTCACTGTTAAGCTCCTTCATAACCCTGACCGACCAGTTTTCTAAATCAGTGCCAAAACAATTGCAAGTATCAAGAATATGTGTAGCAACATTCTCTGAACACGTGCCTGTTAGTGTGAAAAAAGTAACAAATTCTTCCCTTAACACAGGAAGACAGAATTCTTCTTCTTTTAGCTTATTTATAGCTTGAAGAAGTAATGATCCAGTAACAGTGAAACATTATAAAATATACTGTACTATGTTAAGAAAAGTTTTTAAAAAGTTCAGAAGTATCTGCATTATGTCTGAGATGAGGACCTTTGATAATAAAAATAAAACAGTTTCGAATATTGTTAAAAGGGAAACAGGGCATCTGAGAGCAAGGAAGACTGTATTTCTATCAAACTCAGTGAAAAGTTTGTTAACAAAAAGTTAGAAATAGAAAACATTTTTAATAACAATTTTTTAAGTGTTGTAGGGAAAATAGGATCCATCTATTCATTATAAAATGCAAGGCAGTATATGGAAGAGGTAATATCTGTGCAATTTGATTAAATTGAAATTCAACCAATCTATCCTACTAAAATTAGGAAAAAATGAATTCTCTCAAAAGTGAAAGCTCACATGGAAATGAAGGCATTTCCAACAGAGTGCAAAAAGCTTTTTCCCAACAGATAAGCATGAGTCTGAGCCACATATTGAGTAGCTCACAGAGACAGGGCATTTTTCCAGATACACTGAAATATGCTATTATTAAACCATTGCATAAGGTTGGGAATAGGTCTGATGCCAACAATGACCACCCAATCTCTCTTAAAGTTTTAGCCAAATTTCTTGAAAAATTAATTTAGTCAAGAGCAGCATCACATATTTGTAAAAATGAAGTACTAACAAAATGTCAGTTTGGTTCTCAGAACGGCTTTTTAACAGAAAATGCTATATATGCTTTCACTGATCAAATACTAAATGCTCTGAATAACTGAGCATCACCCCTTTGGAAATTCTGTGATATCTCAAAGGCTTTTGAATGTGTGAATCGAGAAATTCTTGTAGTTAAGCCTAAGTATTGTTGTATGTGTGGGCTGTGCAGAAATGGTTTAATACATATTTAACTGGAACAATGTAGAAGGTTGAAATTAACAGTAAAGATAGTCTGCAAAAATCAGCAGTCTTCTAACTGGAGAGGCATCAAGAATGGTGTTGCACAAGGTTCAGTGTTGGGTCCCTTGCTGTTCTTAAAATATATTAGTGACTTGCCACTCTATATTCATGAATATGCAAAGCTAGTTCTTTTTGGCAATGATACAAGTATAGTAATCACATGCAACAAGTAAGAATCAGCTGAAGAAATTGAAAATAATATCTTTCAGAAAATTATTAAGTGGTTCTCGGCAAATGGACGATCACTAAGTTTTGCGAAAACACAGTACACACGGTTCTGTACAGTAAATGGCATAATGACATTGTTAAATATAGACTCTGAACAGAAGTATGTTGGTAAGGCAGAATATTCAAAATATTTGGGTGTGTGCATTGATGAGAAATTAAATTGGAAGGAATACACGGATGGTCTGCCAAAATGGTTATGTTCAGCAACTTATGCTATTAGGGTTATAGCAAACTTTGGTGATGAATATATATGAGTAAAATGGCCTACTACACCTATTTTCATTCACTGCTTTCATATGACATCATTTTTTTCATGATTAAGAGAAAAAGTATTCTTTGTACAAAAGGGTGTAATCAGAATAATAGCTGAAGCCCACCCAACATCACCTTGCAGATACTTATTTAAGGAACTCGGGATATTCACTGCACCTTTGCAGTCCATATAGTCACTTATGAACCCATCCCAAGCATAGCAACATGTATAACTACAACGCTAGAAGAAAGGATGATCTTCACTATTCTGGGTTAAATCTGACTTTGGCACAGAAAGGAGTGAATTATGATGCCACAAAAACCTTTGGTCATTTATCAAATAGTATCAAAAGTCTGAAGATAGTCAACCAACATTTAAAAATTTCTGGATAACAACTCATGCTACTCAATAGATGATTTTTTTTAAATGTTAGTTCTACTAAGTAAGGAAAACTTATGTTAAACTCGCACTTTTCACATCATTATGAAATGTCATATTCATGATCTGTGGAACACATGTTAATGGTGGTGGTTGTTGGGATGTTTAAGGGGGACTAAACAGCTAAGGTCATCAGTCCCCCAACATGTTAATGTAATGAAATGTTATATACATGAATAAAACTGCTCCTGATCAGACAGATCAAGTGTTTCATCTCAGATAACAGAAAAACACTCAGTACTGTTAATATCATTTACTAATTCTCTTGAATCGACTAGCCACATATATTTGTAATATTAGTTTGGATTTCAGGACATATGTAAGTGGCATTTCTTGAGCTGTTTAATAGATGATTTTTTTAATCCTTCATTATATTTAGCATGAAATCTTATTAAGGCTCGAAAATTTACATCTTTCTTGCTGAGAATTCCAGGGGTAATGAGGCCACTATCATTCTCTCTACAAAATGTCACTTATTCTGTTATAGGCAAAAAAAGCAGCTCTATTTCTTTACTTTTTCTTTCCTTCTTTTGTTGTTCAAACAAACACCAATGGCCTCTATTTTACTTGAAATAACAGTAAATTATCAGCAGAAACTACAACGGATGCGTAGTAACTTTCATTGGAATGGCATTGGAATTTGTTGAGTACATCTTTTAAATTTCTTAAGAGCTGACCTGTTAATAAAGCATTTGCCACAAAGTAGGTTAGTCACCTTTTCCAAGACATGCTGATGCACAAAGAATGCAGTGCTTACAAAAAGTGCCATCATTTTCTTTGAATAAGCCAGCCATTCCCATATTTCAAGTCAATAATTTTGGAATTTAAGATTCTTTATATTGCACTGAGTTGCAGTAAATTTAAATGATCTAGCTGGTATAAAGAGTTACTTCACTATGTAAGACTTCTCTAGATTGTTGGTCTTCACTGATATAGGATATTTGAAGATATTCTTTACAGTTTTTCCTATGACAACTTGTGAAAGACTTTGTTTACTTGAGGGAAACAACGTGATTTCTTCAGACACTCTAAACAAAAGAACACTGCTTGGTTGCTGCTCTGCAGAACAAGTGTTTGATAGAAGCGGAAGTTCAGTTTGAGAGCTGGTAAATGTTTCACATTCACTATAGAAACTCCGAAACAAAGATGTAGCATCTCCTGAGTATAGGCAAAATATAACAAATTGCTAATTTACAAATTTCTAAGACCAGTTCTTGTTAGTACATCTATTCCTCTGAAAAATATACGAAACTAGATTTGTTAAAAATGCTCTGACTGCACTATTGCAGCCAAGAAAACTGTTCAAGATGTCAGTTTGATTCAACTTATCATAGATGTATTCATCAAAATTTTGTAATAATCCAATTGGGCTGAATAAGTCTACTGACAGTTTTATCAGAACATAGATTTATAACCCACCCCCAGATTGTCTACAAAAGTGTGTTTGTCAGTACAGCAGAAAAAAAAGTGTTAGAGTTTCCATTAAAAACCAACTACTACAAATTGAGATTCTTTATGGTTTGTATCATGGTGTTCATTATCGCAATATGAATGTGGCGATTTTAACATTATTGCTTTATTATCTGTACATTTTTATACAAAATCCCCTTCTCATTACTAGATTTTAGATTTGTGGTAAAACTTATTTTAATCTTAAAGTGGTGTGTACATAAAAGCTTGTATATTGGCCTACACGTTTCAAAACTGACAAGTTTAAAAGACTTAATGAAGTCTATTTTGATTATAGAGTCTAATTTAACATATTTTGTAATCAATGGGTGTTCATCCTAGATTTTTATGTAAATTCAACACTTGACCAAGGCATTTTTCTTCCAATTTTTACTGAGGGACATGTACACATGTCTTACAACATATCTGATGTCCTGATCTTGACTGGTTGAGGGATACAATAGGAAAAGAATAAATGAAATGTTACCTTCCCAACTCTGGTTTATTGAAAAAAAAATGTAAAGTGCAACATCTACCCCTCTTGCTTGGTGTCTATTAAACTATTACCAACAACACAACATGTGTAAGTCCTTAAAGTGTAAAATGGAGTTTGTACGTTGTACTATGCTAAAAACAGCTTCAGATGGTTCTCAAATACTCCTGCAGACGATATTTTTTTTGCACTTTACATCTGATAGACATATAATCTACTGTGAAGTATGTAGCAAAGAGACCAGCACATGATTAATAATGTAATAGTGTTCAAGAGTGTCCATAATTTCTATCCTTTACCATGACAACTTAATGGTTGCCTGCGATTGGTCAGATGTTTTTCATATGCACAGTTTGTTCCTTTTTAAGATTGTTGGTGACAAGGCTCAAAGTTGGATGCTCTTTGTCGCAGTAATCATGAAATCATTGTTCCTCCTGTATTTTTCATCATCATGGCAACTGTAGATTATCTTGTTTACTTACTTGAATTGCAGAAATACTACTTAAAATTCATGAGTAATAAATGGTTGCATAAATATTTAAAAAAATTTTTGTATTTACAGTATAATATGCAATCCAACCCACTGTGGTTATAGTCATTATTAAATGATGTTGTCTTGCTTTCAGCTGTTAAGAATTTTATTTTACTATTGCAATTTTGTCATTAAGCCATTTTCTTGTGCTTGAAAATGACTTAATGGTGAAATCGGAGTTCCGAAATAAAATCCTTAATAACTGAAAGCAAGATGACATGATTTTAAAAAATTTCTAGAAGCAAATTTCTAGAAGCAAGAAACTAGTTATCATTGAAGCTTATATTTACATGAAAATTCATGTTTTTGTATATGTTGGTTGCACTCCTCAAACTCTGGTATTATTTATTTTGTGGCTTGATAAAACCAAATTACCATATGTGGACACACAGTGACATACGGATATTTGGATCCATCCTGGAGATGTGGTCAGATAGCCAAAGAGGCTAAGGCAACTGTTGCTTGAAGTGGGAATTACAGGTTCAAGTCCCAGTCCAGCAAAAATTTTCATTTTTTACTATAATCTTGTGTGCTGATGAAGTTTAATTGTACTTGCAGTTGCAGATATGTTTCTTTCATTTCATACAGCTGTGGGTCATAGCAGTGTCTGTTTCCTCAGGCATGCATGCGTACATACCTAAAGGTCATTGCATACTACACTGTAGTACACAGGACACTACAAACAGTGTGACATACTTAGACAGGCCCTGACAAAAATAATAAATTCTTACCTTGTGTGGGAATTACAGAAACTGTGGGAGAGCGGGACATATGGAAGTGTAGGTTGGTCCTGGAGGATGTTTGGATAGTCAAAGTGGCTAAGGTGACTGCTCGTGTGAAGTGAGAAATTTGGGTGTGAGTTCTGATGTGGCAAACATTTTCATTTTCTACTAAAAATTTGTGTTGCTGAAGTCTAAGTATATTTGCAACTGGGTATACGTTTCTCCCAAATAATCATGTTCTTTTGTGATGTTTGCATATGTTGCCCTTATATGAAGTAAATTGATGCAAATTGCATATTTTGATTTTTTATACTTAACATGACATGTTTTACACTTTAATCCTGCATAATAATAATTTTTTTCTGTCTTGAATCGATAATATTATGCTATTGTGCATAATACTGCATTTTCTGAATTTTGCTCCATAAAAAGTGGAATTTCTGTAAAGAATGATAAACCATTTTATTCAACAACAATCTTAGAGTGTTTGCCAAGTAGAGATATAATCTTTTCAGTCCGTATTTTGGCAAACCACTAAGAAGCAGTCAATTGCATATTTTGATTTTTGGTTCTTAATATTATGATATTATGCTATATTGTAAAAGGTGAACAACTTTGCTTCTGCTTTTTTCCCCGAACATTTGAGGCTTTAATGAAACAAATTAGTCACACATGTATCATTCAAAGTACACTACTGGCCATTAAAATTGCTACACCAAGAAGAAATGCAGATGATAAATGGGTATTCATTGGACAAATATATTATTCTAGAACTGACATGTGATTACTTTTTCAAGCAATTTGGGTGCATAGATCCTGAGAAATCAGTACCCAGAACAACCACCTCTGGCTGTAATAATGGCCTTGATATGCCTGGGCTTTGAGTCAAACAGAGCTTGTATGGCGTGTACAGGTACAGCTGCCCATGCCGCTTCAACACGATACCACAGTTCATCAAGAGTAGTGACTGGCATACTGTGATGATCCAGTTGCTCATCCACCATTGACCAGACATTTTCAGTTGGTGAGAGGTTTGGAGAATGTGCTGGACAGGGCAGCAGTCAAACATTTTCTTTATCCAGAAAGGCCTGTACAGGAACTGCAACATGTGCTCGTGCATTATTCTGCTGAAATGTAGGGTTTCGCAGGGATCGAATGAAGGGTAGAGCCACGAGTCATAACACATCTGAAATGTAACATCCACTGTTGAAAGTGCCATCAATGCAAATAAGAGGTGACCGAGACGTGTAACCAATGGCACTCCATACCATCACGTCGGGTGATATGCCAGTATGGCGATGACGAATACACGCTTCCAATTTGCGTTCACCGTTATGTCACCAAACACAGATGCAACCATCACGATGCTGTAAACAGAACCTGGATTCATCCAAAAAAATGACGTTTTGCCATTCGTGCACCCAGGTTTGTCGTTGAGTATACCATCGCAGGTGCTCCTGTCTGTGATGCAGCGTCAAGGATAATCGCAGCCATGGTCTCTGAGCTGGTAGTCCCTGTTGCTGCAAATGTTGTTGAACTGTTCATGTAGATGGTTCTTGTCTTGCAAATGTTCCCATGTATTGACTTAGGGATCGAGATGTGGGTGCACGATCCGTTACAGCCTTGTGGGTAAGATGGTTGTCTTCTCAAATGCTAGTGATACAAGGGGTTCTGGGTGATTTTTCTGAACTGTACCTCTTTTCCTAAACCTCTCCAGTCCTTTTCCTTCTTTTCAACTTCTCTTCCCAAAGAAGGAGCCACTGGCTCTAAAAGCTTGTAAAAGTTAAACCTTTTTGTGTGTTTGCTCTTCTGCTGCTGCTGCTTGATGAGTAGAATTTTTACCTATCTATTTACATTAAGTCGCCAGTAATGATATTCATTCTGTCTTCAATGTAATGATGTTCCTGGTGCCTTGATAACTATATTCATTTTTTTTCCTTCTTAACTTTCATATTATAATCATTTATACAGCACTCTGTATTATAATAAAATAGAAAGAAACTTCCACATGGGAAAAATATATTAAAAACAAAGATTCCAAGACTTACCAAGCGGGAAAGCGCCGGCAGACAGGCACATGAACAAAACACACAAACACACACACAGAATTACTAGCTTTCGCAACCGATGGTTGCTTCTTCAGGAAGGAGAGGGAAAGACGAAAGGATGTGGGTTTTAAGGGAGAGGGTAAGGAGTCATTCCAATCCCGGGAGCGGAAAGACTTCCCTTAGGGGAAAAAAAGGACAGGTGTACACTCGCGCACACACACACACACACACACACACACACACACACACACACATATCCATCCGCACATACACTGTGCCAAGATGTGCTGGCCGTGCATTAAGGCATGTTTAGCCACAGGGTGATCCTCATTACCAACAAACACTGTCTGCCTGTGTCCATTCATGCGAATGGACAGTTTGTTGCTGGTCATTCCCACATAGAAAGCGTCACAGTGCAGGCAGGTCAGTTGGTAAATCATGTGGGTGCTTTCACACGTGGCTCTGGTTTGATCGTGTACACCTTCCGGGTTACAGGACTGGAGTAGGTGGTGGTGGGAGGGTGCATAGGACAGGTTTTACACCGGGGGCGGTTGCAAGGGTAGGAGCCAGAGGGTAGGGAAGGTGGTTTGGGGATTTCATAGGGATGAACCAAGAGGTTACGAAGGTTAGGTGGACGGCTTCCTCTAAGCGACCCATAAATAGGTTGGCATACGAGGGGGCCATCCTGGTACCCATGGCTGTTCCCTTTAATTGTTGGTATGTCTGGCCTTCAAAAGTGAAGAAGTTGTGGGTCAGGATGAAGCTGGCTAAGGTGACGAGGAAAGAGGTTTTAGGTAGGGTGGCAGGTGATCGGCGTGAAAGGAAGTGCTCCATTGCAGCGAGGCCCTGGACGTGCGGAATATTCGTGTATAGGGAAGTGGCATCAATGGTTACAAGGATGGTTTCCGGGGGTAACAGACTGGGTACGGATTCCAGGCGTTCGAGAAAGTGGTTGGTGTCTTTGATGAAGGATGGGAGACTGCATGTAATGGGTTGAAGGTGTTGATCTACATAGGCAGAGATACGTTCTGTGGGGGCTTGGTAACCAGCTACAATGGGGCGGCCAGGATGTTTGGGTTTGTGGATTTTAGGAAGTAGGTAGAAGGTAGGAGTGCGAGGTGTCGGTGGGGTGAGGAGTTTGATGAAGTCAGGTGAAAGGTTTTGTAGGGGGCCTAAGGTTCTGAGGATTCCTTGAAGCTCCGTCTGGACATCAGGAATGGGATTACCTTGGCAAACTTTGTATGTAGAGTTGTCTGAAAGCTGACGCAGTCCCTCAGCCACATACTCCTGACGATCAAGTACCACGGTCGTGGAACCCTTGTCAGCCGGAAGAATGATGATGGATCGGTCAGCTTTCAGATCACGGATAGCCTGGGCTTCGGCTGTGGTGATGTTGGGAGTAGGATTAAGGTTTTTCAAGAATGATTGAGAGGCAAGGCTGGAAGTGAGAAATTCCTGGAAGGTTTGGAGAGGGTGATTTTGAGGAAGAGGAGGTGGGTCCCGCTGTGATGGAGGACGGAACTGTTGCATGCAGGGTTCAATTTGGATAGTATCTTGGGGAGTTGGATCATTAGGAGTGGGATCAGGATTGTTTTTCTTCGTGGCAAAGTGATATTTCCAGCAGAGACTACGAGTGTAGGACAGTAAATCTTTGACAATGGCAGTTTGGTTGAACCTGGGAGTGGGGCTGAAGGTGAGGCCTTTGGATAGGACAGAGGTTTCGGATTGGGAGAGGGGTTTGGAGGAAGGTTAACTACTGAATTGGGGTGTTGTGGTTCCAGATTGTGTTGACTAGAATTTTGAGGTGTTGGGGGGAGTGGAGCTGGAAGTGGGAGATTGAATAGATGGGAGAGACTGGGTCTGTGTGCAATGAGAGGAGGTTGAGGTTTGTTGGAAAGGTTGTGGAGGGTGAGTGAGTTGCCTTTCCGGAGGTGGGAAACCAGGAGATTGGATAGTTTTTTGAGGTGGAGGGTGGCATGTTGTTCTAATTTGCGGTTGGCCTGTAGGAGGATGCTATGTACAGCCGGTGTGGATGTGGGAGAGGAAAGATTGAGGACTTTGATTTGGGATAGGAGTTGACGGGTGTGTTCATTGGCCAAGTCGATGTATAGGTGAAGGATTAGGCGGGTGAGGGCTATGGATTGTGCTGTTTGGAACTGGTATAAGGACTGATGGAAAGAAGGATTGCAGCCAGAGATGGGAACTTTAAGTGTGAGGCCTTTGGGAGTAATGCCAAACGTCAGACAAGCCTGAGTACATAAAATATGGGAGCGTAATCTGGCTAGGGTGAAGGCATGTTTGCGGAGGGAATGTAAATAAAATTTAATGGGGTCATTGTAGGGATGTTGTGAGGTTGACATGGTATTAGTAGTAGGTACTGGGAGATGAAGGAGCTTGCACAGGATAGATTAGCGTGGAGAGCTGCATCAAACCAGTCTCAGGACTGAAGACCACAGCAACAACAACAACATATTCCAGTAATCTATATGTTTTTATAATTACCAGTATATTAATTTTAGGTACTAAAAAATTAAGCATTCAAAGCCATAATTTTGAAGAGTATTTCTCACTAATAACACAATAGAGATTTGCTTACCTGTTGATCCTGTAATTCCTACTATGTTTAATTCTTTTACAGGTAGTTTAGAGAATGTGTACAACATATTGTGCTGATCTGGGAGGTATTGATCAATAACACAAATTTCACTACCAAAATCTACAATAATAGTCACTGGAACATTCAATTTTGGTTGTAAATGTTTTTTTTCACATTTTGTTCCTGTTCTTGTAATAATTCACCAAATATATTCTTCCTTATATTATACCTTATGAAATTAGAATACAACAGCTGCAGCTAATTTTCAACAGCTTCTGGGGATCGAGCCCCTCCCTGGAAGATCTGTAGTTTCCCCCAAGTCTTATTACAGTTGGCATTGCCAGACACTGTATGTCAAAATTCCCTATGATTATTGATGTTATTATTGTTTGTGTGATTGACCCTCCACTGCTGCCTTTACTGTATATTTCTCTGTTTGTTATTTCATCTCTAACATTTCTTGGCCTTCCATTATTGTTATTAATTTGTTTATCATTTTATTAGGTTCAGATAAGTTATCGTTAGAATATTACTCATCAGACTAAGTTTCTGTGGTATCTAATTGTTCAAGGTAATCCAAGACACTACTCACTTCTCCCCAGCCCACCCAGGGGTTTATCTTGTACTTGCCATGGTAATCAACGTATAATTACTTCTAGCAAACGTTCTTCCCTAATATGGTCATTTAGTTACTGAGATTTATTTAACTGATACTCTGTTAAGTCTCAGTAACCTTTCCAGTTACTATTATTACATAGTTTGGACCCTAATAAATTAAATGTAATTTCTTCTGAGCTCCAATGCTCCAATATTTTGATTTAAACTTGCCTTCACAGTTGCTGTAGGTTCTAAATTCATGTAATTTGAGCGTGCCCCATTTTGCCACATTTCCTATTAAATGACTGATAACAAATAATACCTAATTACACTCCAAATTTTGGATAGCATTCCTTTAAAAGCTTTCAGGAAAATCACCGTTTGTATTTAACCAGTTGAGGAGAACTTGGAATCTTACAGTTTAATCCCCTACTCAACACAATGGAAAAATCATCATCTGTGTTAAACTGTGACTTACTTTTATTTGAACAAGCATTGCAGTTTTTTCTTTCCTCTTGATTTACATAATCGGAATTCAGTATGTTGATGGTTGCATTATTTGAATGTGCATTATTATTTGTCTCTTCGGTGTTGGTCAAGATCATTTGAATTCTCACAGGAGGCAAACTAAAAAGAGAATCTGCTGAAGTTCTTGTACTGTTGTCAGGATCAGTACATGTACTATAAATCACAAATTCACTGTTTCATTCTAACTTCTGTATTCTGGATTCTAACCTGTTAATCATCATCATTATTGCATTTCCGTGTGTACTTGTAACTTTGTGTAAATTAGTTTTTGTTTCTAAATGTTTTTTCTCCGAAGTATCTGTCCTCTTAAAAAGATCATTCTGTGTGTCTTTTATTGCATGTATGTAGTTAAGTTTGCTATCAAGTTTATGTTCTACTATCTCCAACCATTCATCTACCTCTGCTAAATGATTGAAACCCCCATATAAACTTTGTTCAAAATGATCCTTTCTCCCATTTATCTTCAATGTAAATTTTGACATTTTTCCTTCCATGATTAAAAGTCTGTCATTCACTCGTTCTTCAAAATTTGTGACTTTATTATTCATGAGTGTGGATTTG
The DNA here is from genome assembly GCF_023897955.1 of Schistocerca gregaria. NCBI lineage: Eukaryota > Metazoa > Arthropoda > Insecta > Orthoptera > Acrididae > Schistocerca > Schistocerca gregaria. The sequence goes on from NC_064923.1 coordinate 614,561,106, forward strand.
TTTTGATATAGTGTTAAATATTCATTTTTGATCGACTTGCATAAACCTTGTGCTAATGTGTGAAAATTGTACAAATACTGCCTACATAAATCCCTCCATAATCGTACCTTTCTCTTTTAATGACGCAATTGTCTCTTTGTTCACTATCACTGCATAGCTACAGACATTAACACAAATTATATTAACTACCTAAGGTTAAGATATATTTATTTCCAATACTGGTTCCACCTATACTTAATGTTGAGTCTAGAGTAAATTGTAGTGTAAGCTACAAATACATGATATGCCAGACCCACTGCATGGTTGTTAGTTACTGATGTTTTGCAGTAACTGCTACTGAAGGTGCATAGAGGTGAACACAGCTGCTCAGAGTCCCAATGTGTTTGTACTGCCACTGTGAACACTACCAACTGCCACTGATATATTCGCTGACTGTGATGATGAATGAACAAAATCACTGACACCAGACCTTCTAAGTGCCAATTACTCTTGTTGTGGAGCTACCAACAACTTAGCAGATGCCAATGAAGTAAAATATTGGAACTGGAGCAACACTGATTAATTATTCATGTCACATTAAAGTGACAGCTTATTGATTCTCATCACTTCACATAGCAACCCCTTACTGACTGGTGTTGCTAAGCTCAAATCACTCATTAAAAAATCTTCACATTATACCATAACACTTTTAAATTCTTCTTCAGTCACTTTATGATTGACTGTCTTCCTTTATTGTGACCACTATTAATCATGTGTTGAGCTTTACACTGTTGTGCACCCTGATGTCTGATAGTGCTGTACTATGAAGCATGCCACCTGAGAAAATCTTTTTGTAATTAATGTCAATTCTTAGTATTGTTTGCACACAGAAAATTTCCCATGCGTAAATACCAATCACTGCAAGATTGTTGGCAAACCAGCTATTATCTTCTTTCAGTTGTAATTTAAGTTGAGAAATTGCTACTTTTGTGATATTATAATTTGACTGTTGGCAGGATTGTATGGCCAGGGTGCCACTTGCAAGGATTCATGCTGACAAAGTGCAACTTCTTGCAGTTAGGTTCTGGAACTGCTCAAGTGGCTGTGCTAGGGGGGGGGGATCTTCTCCTTCTTCCATTGTTTCCAAACTACTAATAGAATGTATGTATACTGTACAATGCCATTCTTTATTATATATGTATCGATCCTTAAACATCAAATTATCTTATTAACAAAAGTGAGATGTTTTCAAGTCAGAAACAACATAACAACACCAGCTGTGAAGTGACTGGAATGTTTTACATTGATTCTACCATGTATTCCTTGATTCTTGAGAAGCTCCTTAAGAAAGAACTGCTCCAGGAGGGTTCCATGATGCAGCCCCTGGCACTCCAGACTTCAACGAAGCTCTGTATATGAGACAAGCTTGCTGTAAGGAGACCCCACTTTGCTGTTTGATGGTCCAGGAGTAATTCAAACATACAAATGCCCAACAAATGAATACAGTGTCACACTAATACAGAAACTAACAAATGCCAATTACATTTTGGCCAACTGACTCCAAAATATATCTTGCTCAATCATACAAGACTGCTGAGGGTACAATTTCTGCCCAAATGCTCTTATATGTTAAAAAAAATCACCTATACCTGCACACCATGTTTTAGACATGTCTATTCTCTTCTGCCTACATCAGATGATAAATTTTTAATGTTTTCTCAGTTAGATTCAACATCTCCTGTTTTATCCACTGATTTCCTGTTTTATCCACTGATTTCTACTTATCTGTTTGACCCTCTGCCACCTACACTGTTTCATCTCTCAAAGTTATGATTTGTCTTCTATTTCAGTTGGCGGTGATGTAACATTTCCCTGCCCAGACTCATTACCGACTATAACATTACATACCTTAAGACAAAAAATAAATTATGGTTTACTAGGCTTAAAAAAAATGTAGTGCAAAATTTCCATCTACATCTATGTGATTACTCTGCTATTCACAATAAAGTGCATGGCAGAGGGTTCAGTGAACCGTCTTCAAGCTGTCTCTTTACCATTCCACTCTCGAACAGTACATGGGAAAAAAGAGCCCTTAAATTTTTCTGTGTGAGCCCTGATTTCTCTTATTTTATCATTATCATTTCTCCCTATGTAGGTAGGTGCCAACAGAATGTTTTCACAATCGGAGGAGTAAACTGGTGATTGAAATTTTGTGAGAAGATCCCATCACAACAAAAAATGCCTTTGTTTTAATGATTGCCACTCCAATTCTCATATCATGTCTGTGGCACTATCTCTCCTATTTTGTGATAATACAAAATGAGCTACCTTTGAACAGATCCCACACCACACAGAAATACTCCAGTATAGGGTGGACAAGTGTGGTGTAAGTAGTCCTTGGTAGACCTGTTGCATCTTCTTAGAGTTCTGCCAATGAATCACACTCTTTGGTTTGATCTACCCACAACATTATCTATGTGATCGTTCCAATTTAGGTTATTTGTAATTGTAATCCCCAAGTATTTAGTTGAATTTACAGCCTTCAGATTTGCGTGATTTATCAAATAATCAAAATATGGCGGATTTCTTTTAGTACTTAAGTGAATGACTTCACAGTTTTCTTTATTCAGGGTCAATTTTGACTATTTGCACCGTACAGATATCTTATCTAAATCATTTTGCAATTCGTTTTGGTCACCTGATGACAGCACCATCTGCAAACAGTATAAGAGGGCTACTCAGATTGTTTCCTGTGTCATTAATATAGATCAGTAACAATGACACTTCCTTGTGGAAGGCTGGATGTTACTTCTGTTTTACTCAACAGTTTTCCATCTACTACTATGATCTATGACCTTTCTGACAGGAAATCATGAATCCAGTCACTCAGCTGAGGCGATATTCGATTGGCACACAGTTTTGTTAGAATATGCTTGTGAGGAACATTGTCAAAAGCCTTGTGGAAATCTAAAAATATGGAATCAATCTGAAATCCTCTGCATTTCATAAGACTGATATTTTCTGAATCTGTGCTGGTGCTGACTATGTGTCAGTAAATTGTTTTCTTCAAGGTAATTCATAATGTTTGAACACATTTAATTGACTAAGTCAGAGATTAAGTCAGAGTTGTGGTTTGATTTCTATGCAATTTTGAATGTAGTGGAGCCCCAGAATTCAGTAGGGAGCTGGCAAGTGTCTGTCATTGTTCCAAAACATGGGAACAGAAATACACAGGTGAGCAATGGAGATACTGTTATGGGTGGATGATTTATCATATGGAGGGCCAAATGTGGCTTCTCAAAACAATTTGAATGCTGGTGTAGAGATACGTTCTGTTTTAAAGAAGATGCAGTTTGAATTGATAGATACTGCTTGGGCTTGAAGAATGATCTTATCATTGTCCCTGAAGTGGAGAAGACACAAAATAGTTCAAAATAGGATTATTTTTCTGCCTAAATATGTCAGGCAAGTGGTAGAATGTAGATCGTTTAGGAGTAAAGGAGACATTTTACTGAATAGCAGATGCATTGAGTTGTCAACAGCCACATACAGAAGACAAAGAAAACTTTCAGAATAAATCCTTTGTGGGGATAAAGCACACACACACACACACACACACACACACAGAGAGAGAGAGAGAGAGAGAGAGAGAGAGAGAGAGAGAGAGAGAGAGAGAGAGAGAAGATGGGCTAGGATAGAATGTGTCAGATGAGGTGGGTAAAGGGAGGGGGGGAGAGAGGCAGGAATTTGGAAGAGCAGTTGTGGGTGGTGTGATGACTGCGATTCTACCCTGTCACTAAATATCGCCAAAATACCCGAAAAATACCGTGTGAACTAATGCAGTCCAAATCAAGCCGTATCTAAATAGACGTTTCTCCAAATTTTACTTCCCAACACAATATCTGACCGTGCATATATCCCAGTTTAGCATAGTATAACCATATTAAATAAGATTTAAGGACATTGACAAAAAAATTTGTTTCTAACATCAATAAACAAAAGAATACCAAAGTTGAGTGATGAACCCACAATTTTACACGACTCTCATTCAAAGTAATCACAACCTGTGTGGTTTGACAGCTACCCACCTTTGAATTACCCACTATATAATGTTAGCACCAATAGCAAGCGAGCTTCACTGTCATTTGTCGACGTTTAAGAAATTAATGGCGGGCGCCCTTGTCCAAGTAGCAAAGCATTACAATACTTCTGGTAAATGCTACGGCACACGAATTTAGACACATACCCTCCAAAAGTTATAAAAAAATACACATGCAGTGGCAGCGGATTTAAAAAAAATAAAAAATAAAAATGGAAATAATTAAAAGGGAAATGGCTACTGCTAATGAAAGTCAACAATGTCTACATAGAACACACCCGTTCGTGGGGTACACTTTTATTATAAAGAAGACAAATGTTACGTGTATATCAGCCAAAAGGAAATTAAAATTGTTTTCAATAATTTTGACTCTTTGAGAGGAGAGCGCTGCTTTTAAATCTTATCTTGTGTGTTTTGACGATGGTCGCGATATTGACGGCAGCTAGCTGTTCCTGGTGAAACGCTGAGATCTGCTCCCACAGTCGTTTGATTGCAGCTGATGATTTTTCCTCGTAATCGGGCGGGCGGTGGTATTCATTAAGCTGCAAATGTAATTACAGTGGCGTTTTAGCAGGCCACAGGTTGGTCAATGTAATTTTTGTTACAGATGTCCGTATGTGCACAGTATTAATGTTTCTGGCACACACAGTTTATAAAACTTGCCGATGGTGAATTCTATAGAAAGCCAATTTGTATTATGACTGCTACGATTGTGAAAATCCATCCTGGGCGGGAATGTACACACACAAAATAGACAGTTCGCATCAGTTCATAATGACTGTTACTGATTATAGGCGTCCGACAGTTCATCGAAACGCAAATAAATATGTAAGTTCACAGTACTTGAGTGTACGAAAACACAGTCAAAATACAAGTGTAGTTCAATTCACAGACACAAAGCTACAATACCGCCCATTCTCGGTTGCATTGTCGTAGTTACTTCATCTCACGGCGCAGTCTCAGTATTTACTTCGCCCAGTTTCTACACTCACTATTATCATATCATGTCCTGGTATAAAACAGTCATTCAAAATGTACATCGCTTGCCACTAAACTCAATCTTCACCAGTTCATAAAAGTCACAACTCCCACAGTAAAACATGTGCCCACCTTCCTAGCTATCCAACAGCACAAACCCCCTTTGTTGGATCGACTATCGATATTGCTTTCTCTCTTTCTCAATACTCTCGCCCACAGTTTATACAACATCAAAGTAAATTACATATATCTTCACACAAATATTTTCTACCAAACTTATTACAGTAAACGATTAACACAAAAAAATTAAAACTTTCCACAACCAATAAACTCTAAACATATTTATCTACTTACAAAAAAGAAATTATTTCCAGTTACATATTACATCTAGAAAACAACTTTTATCTCTAATTTACAGGACAAAAGAAAAAAAAATGCGCTACAACATCAAAGATATATGAACAGACAGGGGGAAAAAACAAGATAAATATATATATCTATTGCAAAATAATGATGTCTTCACAGTGGGTAGCTAGTGGCTTGGAGGGAGCAGCCGGAATACTGGCTAGAGATGTGGGATTGAGGGGTGGCAAGTGTATGGGCTACACATATGATCCATGTGTAGCAGAGCCATTGGGGTGCAGAGCATGATGAAAGTGACATGGAGATGTGGAGCTGGAAGGGGTGGCACGGCAGAGGAAGGAGAAATGGTTGGGTGGAGCATATGGGGACAGTGTGTTAATGTAGATTCAGGCTCCCATTGTTTAGTTCAGAAAAGCTGGTGGTCAAGGAAAAGATTTAGATGGCCCAGATTGTGAAGCAACCACTGAAATCAAGCATGTTGTGCCACTGGGTGGTCAACTTGTTCTTGGTGACAGTTAGATGGTGGCTATTTATTCTGGTGGGCAGCTGTTTGGTTGTCATACCAACATAAAAAGCTATGCAGTGCTTCGAGCTGAGTCGGTATATGACATGGATGCTATCACAGGCAGCCCTGCTCTGATGGAATAGGATATGCCTGTGACAGGACTGGAGTAGGAAGTGCTAGGTGGGCGGATTGGGCAGGTCTTGTACATAGATCTTCCACAGGGATATGATCTCCAGTATGATGTCTTTCATTTCTTGTCAGAGTAATAGATGATGCAAACACATGATATGGTTTGGTTTATCCAGTCCATGGTGATACTGGATACTTTTGGGGGAGGGAGGATTTGGGGGGGGGGGGGGGGGGGAGGCTTGGGAAATCTGGTTGTGGATTAGGTATGACAGAATTGTGCCTGTCTGTGAGGGCCACCATGAGACCTTCAGCATACTGGCCAAGGGGGCTTCTCTCAAAGCAAATAACACTGTAGACTAGTGGGCTGGCTGTATGGGAGCAATTTTTTGGTGTGGAAGACATCACAGGTGTTTCCAAAATGCAGGTACTGTTGGTGGTTAGTGGGTCTAACATGGACAGATATAGATGGGGGTGTGGATGGAGCTATCAGAGTGGTAGAGGTCAGAGCTGAGGCGTGTGACACATTGTGTTTAGGAGGACAAGGTGAATCAGTTGGGAGAGAGGGTGTTGAGTTTGTGGAATGAGAATAATATGTCTTGGCCCTTAGTCCTGACCATGAAGATATCATCAGTGAACCAGAAGAAGGCAAGGGGTTTAAGGTCTTGGGAGTCTAGGAAGCTTTCTTCTAGATGGTTCATGAAACGTTTGGCATAGGAGTGTGATGTGAGGGTGCATGGCCATGCACCTGATTTGCTATATCTTCCGCAAAAAGAAGAAGGGGCATATGCACTGTGACCTATGGGGATTTGGATCATATGGTGCATAGCAGAGGGAACCTAGTACCAATACTATTTATTCCCTTCCCTGTTCACTTTTAAATGAAGTGAGGGGGGAAAATGACTGTCTGTGTGCCTCCATATGAGTCCTAATTTCTCTTATTTTTGTCTTTATGGTCCTTACACAAAATGTATGTTGCTAATAGTAAAATCATTCTGCAGTAATCCCAAGATGCTGATCATCTAAATTTTCTCAATGGTATTTTTCAAATAAAGAATGTCATCTTTTCTCCAAAGGTACCCATTTGAGTTCACAAAGGTTTTCTGCAACATATGATTGTTGATTGAATATGCTAGTAGCAAATCTGGCAGCATTCCCCTGAATTGTTTCTATGTCTTCTTTACTCTGTCCTGGTGGAGATCCCAAACACTCTAGCAAAACTCAAGAATGGATCACACTAGTTTTCTCAACATGGTCTCCTTTTGTTAATGAGCAACACTTTCCTAAAATTGTACCAATAAAATGAAGATCATCATTCACATTCCCCATTACTGACCTGATGTGCTCATTACAGTTTGTACCACTTTGCAGTGTTATGCCTGGATATTTAATTGTTGTAATTGTGTCATGCAGTATATCAGCAATACTGTACTTGAACATTACAGGATTGTTTTGACTACTCATCAGCATTAACCTACATTTTTCTGCATATAAAGCTAGCCATCATTCATCATACCAAATATAAATTATGGATACGTAATGCTGTATCCTCCTACAGTCAGATATATCATGACACTTTCCCAGAAACTATAACAGCATCGAGATTGTTGTTCACCCTATCCCTCAGATCATCAGATCATTTACATACATCCCTTTTGCTGGAGCGGGCGTGTATACATAACTTGCTATGCCACTCCCCAGGTGTTGTCGACATATAAACAGGTGCCTCTTGGATTTTTCTACAGTGCTATGGATATCTGAATGCATCCTGAGCCACTGATCTCTCACTGTTGCAGATGAGTTACTTCCATATCTTGGCGAATAAAAATGTTTCAAGTATTTATCCTATAAAAACTTGAAAAATGTGCCTCATTATTTGGTGCTATCCTTTGGGGGAAGGGTGGGAAAGACTCGTTTCAATAGCTTGAACCATTTTATGACAACATGTATTCATGATGAAGGATATAAAAGGGCAAATCACATGTGACTATCCTTTGGATATGAAATCGAATGACTCAAGAACAAATTAAGATGCCCTATTGCTCTCAATTTTAAATTAAATTTTGGAATCTTTTATATGATTTGTTCATTGCATTGTATCAGTGAAAATCAACCATATGCAAAGTTTATACAATGTATGTTTACTTAAGCAAAATATTTTTTTTTAAGTTTGTGCAACATTTTACTTAATTTGATGCAGCACAGTAACAATGGAATATAATGAAAAGAAATTTAGTCCTTTATCAAGTGAAGATATCAGACTGTACAATGTGGAAAAATCATTTTTTTCACATAGTAGTTTTCTTAAAAACAGATGATATGTATTTCATAGTAGCCAGCAAATCTGCATGGACAGAACTGGGAGCACTATGCCCAACCATTGGATATAGAACCCAATAGCTCAAGAACGAAATGAGCTCTCATTCTGTTCTCAATTTTAAATAAAATTTCAACACATTATCTACATTCACAGCACTGTAAGAGTTAAAATCAACCATACACAAAGTTTACGCAATGTGTTTTCACTTTCTTTCATGATTCTTGACACTTGGTCAGCTAGGGCATATCTCAACTGGCAGATACTGTGCTTTGTCATAGTTTTTCTGAACCTTGTATAGTAAGTTCCATGGAAAAGGCCCGTAAAAAAAAAATAAAAAAAGATGACTAACATCAGTCACCATGGAATGAGATTGTATTATTTTCATAAAAAGAAAAAAAATTGTCTATTTTTTTAAAATGAGGTAGAGCTGCAGCCAGAAGATACCGGGTTTCAGTCCCGGTTGGGGCACACATTTTCAACATCTTCTCAATGAAGTACATCAATGCCTGTTTGCAGCAAGGGTATCCATTTAATTATCATTTTATTTCTAGCAAAGCTGCATGGTCACCTACAGTAACTGTTCTTTCAGGAACAGATACTATCATCATATATAGTTAAAATATGGCTTCTTGTGCGAACACACACGCTATGCCAGAACTCGTACGGGACTTGCTAAATTAATCTGCCACGAGTAATGAGTATGATGGACAAACATCTATTAGGCGCACTTCGAATGTAGTGGTGTGGACATGTTGGGAATGTGGGTCTCACGAGGAGTGAACTAAGGGATAAGACCTTCAGGCGCACTATTCTCTGTGCCCTTGGTGGCTCAGATGATAGAGTGTCTGCCATGTAAGCAGGAGATCACGTGTTTGAGTTCCGGTCGGGACACGCATTTTCAACATGCCCCCAATGAAGTACATCAACGCCTGTTTGCAGCAAGGCTGTCCATTTAATTATCATTTCATACTTAGTTACTTGTTTGCCTTAGTACAAAAAATTTTGAAGCAAATTGGTAAATGAATTCTTACATCAAACTCTTCATTCACAATAGTACCTGCTACTTTTCTTCCCATTTTCCCAGATTTTGTATTGCTTTGTTCTGCAAGAACCTTATTTCTCGTTGGATGGCATTTTGACGTTTCTGTATCTGAAATCAATTTAGGAGTCTGTTTACTGGTGAACTATTTTGAGTGCAAGCTGTATCAACAAATCCTTCTTTGTTCATCAAAGTCAATACCAATTCAGTGACAATATTCAACAAGATGTTTGCTGGTATGCCTTGACTTTTTATATAAAACATAAAAATTTATACTTGTGGCATCAATCCATGGATCAATATGTGTATTATGTCTTCAAGTTGATCATTGTTTTGTATACTTCCGGGACCTCAGTTCCCGCCTAGTCTTCGACCTGTACGTTTGTCATGTAATAAAAGTATTGACGATCAGAAGAGAGAACTGTGGTCATTACCTTACCACCTTGATATCTACTTCAGTGGTGACCCTGAAGTTTGAATAATCCGTTGAACTGAGTACAAAGTGAGTACCGTGCCAGCTTCTGTGTTCCGCGTGGACCTTTGTCTGCTACACAATGGCCTTCTACAACACGCCGCCGCCGCTCAGTTTTCACCAGAAACAGCAACTAGATTCAAGCATGTCAGCTGTAGTCGGTGCCCGACGTGAATTTCCGCAGTCCTACAGCCTCGAGAACCCAGTGACCTCATCAGGTGCAGTGGTTTTGAACATGGTGACAGCGGTCTCTGACTCTGGCTTTGTTAGCCCCAAAGTGCTTCAGTTTTCGCTGCACAGCAGTACAAGAAACCACTATGCACTGATACTGAACTTTAATGCAAGTACTGTAAATAGTGGGGAGCATAATTTTCATAATGTGCCACAAAAAGACGCCTTTTTGAATGTGCAAGCTCCATGTCTGTATCACTCCGCAACGGTTGCACACTACCTGAATGACATTTGCATGCCTGTTACTCCAAGTGTTCATCAGGGCAGTAATTTGAGCACATCAGGTTCCACCAAGCTCATCAGTGATTTTGTGATGTACAATTTCATTTCAGATGTGAAGGACCAATTGCGTAATAACCACCAAGCAATCGCTGTGACCACTTTGACCTTCCACTGCAACAAACAGTTCCGCTTCACTCCATGCCAGGCTTCCTGCTAACAGATTTTGCTTCCCCTCCAGCTATTATAAACACAGCTGGCACGTCTGCTTCGTCTCTACTGCTCTCACAATGCAGAGTTAACTTTGACTTGCCTACTCCTGTGTCCGTGAGCAGCACCCCGCATTCTTCGACTGCCAATTTGTTGAACCCACCGGCATTCAAACCTGCTCAACCGAAATTCTGGTTCAACCTGGTAGAGCAAACTTTCAGTGTCTGTGCACTTGATGAGAATGCCCATTTCACATGCCTCATGAACCACCTCCACGGCCGTGTCGACTTAATTTATGACGTGGTTAAGTCACCTCCTCTGAATGAGAAGTACGCTACACCTAAACAAGCAATACTGGAACATGTCTCCAAGATAAGAAGAGAAAACGTTTGTCAGCTCATCTATGTAGAATGCCTCGGCGACAGATCTCCGTCCCAGCTGTGGTGATGCCTTCGACTTCTCGTCGATGAATGCGACATGCCAGACGCCACGCTCACTGAGATTTGGATGGAAAAGCTGCCTCTGTCTGTCCAAATGGCCATCTCTGCCTATGAAGATAGACCACATAGTGAACGCTTGCTCCCCGCCGACCGAGCTTACTCCACTCTACTACGTGAACGCCGTGCCCAGCAGTCAGGCTGCTATGTCAGTTTCCAACCACAACCAGGTCCTCAATGTGGACACCCCACTAAATCTAAGTCTGTCAAGCTCGCCACACTACCTGCACCTTCACGTCCACACAACAACAGCACATCTGAATCTGCGGCAGATTCTGGGCCGCCGCCGTCTGACCACTCACAGGAGCAAACGTCCTCCCATAAATACTGTTTCTTCCATGCAAAATTCGGGGAACAAGCACGCAATTGCAAACCGCCATGCTCCTATCCAAACTTCAACCGCAGGAAGGCAGCAGTGCCACCTCCTGCGATGTAAACAACAGGCGCTGTCCCACACTCCATTCTGCGTCCAACACGAGTCTACATCTGCAACTTGAACTCTGGCACAAACTTTCTCATCGACATGGGCGCAGATGTTTCCCTACTTCCATCTCATCTTGCTACCGAAAAGATCCGACTACACAAAACTGTCCTACGCACTGTAAACTCATCTAATTTGTCATGCTTAGGTTCTACTTTATATGCAGAGTCCCTCTCGCCTGAGTGCAACCTGAAGTGGTCGTTCCTGGTGGTTGACATTGACGATCCCATTTTGGGGATCGACTTTCTACAATACCACAAACTGTGACCTTATCTCATCAAGAATACAGTGTTCTATCACTCTACCCAGGAACACATCCCATGTGCTTCGTCGAGTGTCAATAGTACTGCTAAACAGGTCCATCTGGCTAGGAAGTGTAATAACCCCTCCTCCAAGCTCTTGTCATAGACCAATAAGTGGCTCACGGAGCATGTCGAGTCTACACGCCTGCGCTTGGAACAACTTGAGCTACACTGTTGCCTCAATGACTTAAGTAACGAGTTATCTTCAGCACGGCAGCAGCTTGCAGCGTACAACACCTCGGCAACACACAAGATTAGTCGTGCCACTACAGTGTTCTCGTGCCTGAGTGCATTTGCGACCATGTGCCACATAAACTGTACAGTGTCTGTGCTCCCACCAGCTCTAACTGTATTAATTTGAGTGCAAATTCATCCCCCTCCTTGCTTGGACAGCTAACTTCCCAGGTGCAGGTTAATGTTTTTGATTTACTGCCATCAGCTGTTCATTTGTGCCTGCTACCGCCACAAAGCTCGACAGCAGCACCTTCGGTTACTAATAAGCAGTGTACCAACCTTGTTTCATGTAGCTCACTTGTTTGTCACCCCCAGCCACCCAACAGTTGGGACTTATGCAAACTTTCGCTGTCCATCCCACAACCCATCCTAGCAGCTGCCACGCACAATACCACAAACAGTCGCCTCATGCACCGCGTCGCACGTTTCCGTGGTTAGAGCCGGCACTGGCCACAAACTTCGCTTGCAAGAGGGACCACCTGTCTCTTGCCGACCACGCCATATCAAGCCAGAACTCATGAAAGTGGCTCGCAAACAAATAGACGATATTTTAACAGCCGGCATCATCGAACCATCTGCCGGATGCCAGGCCTCGCCTACCCACTTCGTCACAAAAAGTGACGGCACTTGGCATATGGTTGGCGACTATACTAAGATGAACTCTCGTACTGTCATAGACAAGTACCCAGTTCCTAACGTCGCGGATTTTAACCATGCTCTTGCAGGCACCAAATATTTCTGACTAGTGGACTGTAGGAGGGCCTATCATCAAATTCTGATGACAATAGAGGATATTGAAAAGACAGCTGTTGCAACACCTTTCGGCCTTTTCCAATACTGGCTCATGCCCTTTGGCTTCCGCAACACTGCACAAACTTGGCAGAGATTCATAAACAAGGTATTTTTTCATCTGGATTTTTGTTTCTTTTACTTGGACGACAATCTTATTTTCAGTCCTACTTTGCAAAAGAACGAGGAACATTTGCAGACTGTTAAATACATTCTTACCAGTGCTAGTGTTAAACTGAATAATAAGAAGCCCCAGTTGCACCAGACTTCAGTAAGATTCTTAGGCTACATCGGAACAGTTAACTATTATAGGAAGCACTTGCTCACCGCAGCCGAGTTTCAGGCTCCCCTAACAGATGCCCTTGCTGGCAAAAGTATGACTGGTATCCACCTGGTCCCCTG